>NC_091950.1:349342432-350007621 GCF_031021105.1 Erythrolamprus reginae
GCGTTTCCTGTATATATATGTCACGTTTTTTTTTGCTGAATTTTGAAAATTAAGGGAGACTAGGATAGATCTATTTCGGCCTTATTTTGGCCTCATCAGCTAGCCATACCCACTGGGACTTGAACCTACAACCTTTGCCTTGTAAGGCAGAGAATTATCCTCTAGGCTACAGTATCCAATCCCTTCAGCTCTGCACCAGGGAAGGGTTATATATTTTTTGTGTTGAATCTTTATTTATTTATTTATTTATTTATTTATTTACTTACTTACTTACTTACTTACTTACTTACTTACTTACTTACTTACTTACTTACTTACTTACTTATTAGATTTGTATGCCACCCCTCTCCGTAGGGCTTTATAGGTAATAACCAACAGGTAATAACCAATTAGGAATCTATCTCCTAAGCAACTTTTCTCAACATTTCTTCAGAATGGAACCACTAATACTAATAAGTGAATTTCTACAACTATGATTATACTACAGCTGAATCATCTGTGACCCATTGGGCACATTAGGTGACTGAGAAACATATGAAGAACTATGGCTTTTCTACTCTTATATACACAAGCTATACAGTTGAGCACCTAGAAAAAACAGATACATACACTTGGAAGGCAAGAGACGGATCCTCCAGAGGACTGGAGATGTAATTGCAGAATGGATACCTGGCACAGAAGGTAGAAACGTGCAAGAGGATTTCAAGGGCAAGGGGACATTGTAATAAAGGAAGACACTAGCAGAGACTGAAAGTAAGAAGTAAAATAACTGTGCCACCTGAGGCTTCCCAGACACTGTAAACTGCAGAATTGTAGGTATAAGCGCTATTCAAGGTAATTGGATGGATCAAAACATATTATATCTGGGAGTGCTAAAATGAAAAAAAAAAGTAGCTTTACTTGGGAAAAATGTTTGGCACACAGAAAAACACGCAGAAAAAATGAATTCACGATAGAAATCAGTTATGAAGACATGTTATATTACAAAACAAGGACTTCTAGCTGTTGTTGTTGCTTAGAGCTGTTGAGAGCTTTGTAATATTTTCCTTCCATCTCTGGGTAATGTTATTGAATATTTATCCACATATCTATTTGGATTAATTAAAAAAAACCCAAATTCTTCTTTTACTCTTCTCCCATAGTATTAAGGATTTATTTCTGCTTTTTATCAGAGTCTAATATTATGAGACCGGGAGAGAAAAATATGTTTTTTCTCATGATATATAATAATATACAATACTATCAAATCCCCGCTTACTATTTTCTTAAGTTAAGATGCCCCAAATGTAACCTTTCCAGATACCAAAATTGCTTCATTCAACTTAATCCAATTCAGTTTTAATCCACTTTTGCACTTCTAAAATATCCCTGAACTACAGTATATACCACTGATTTATGTAAAGACATTGTGACATTGGCAGATTGATTTTTGATTTTTCTAATTATACTCAATATGGAATTTTATTATTTCATAGACCTATCTATGTACCACAGCTTCAGCTCTTGTGGATGATCCGTTAGATCCAGTCACAATATATTACTCGATTGTAAATCTTTTCATTATGGCAGAATAGAAAAATGTTAAATATATAAAACAAAGAAATAAATATGTAAGTCTATCTGTATACTCAAAGTGAAATGTATTTGTCATTTTAATCCCATTCATGTAATTTGAAAAGATTCTATTAGAGTTGAAGCTCACAAGTCTTAAAGTTGCCAAGGTCGGAGACCCCTGATGTAGTACACATCTGGATTTTTTGCAGTGCAAATATATTACTCATCTCTATATTATTCCCATTACAACACGGAGCATCAGCTGCAGCTGGGTTGGGCAAGTGTCTCGGGGTGGAGAGCAGGTCATGCGTCTCCTTGAGCGACTGAGGTGCATCCAGCACCAACAAAGGCTGAAGAAGCACCCACGAGACCAAGAGAGCACCGGAGAATCAGAATGAGAGAAAGAGAGATGACACACACACACACACCTATATATGAGAGAGATGAGTGAAAGAGAAAGAGGCAGAGAGAGAGAGAAAAAAACAGAGAGATACAGAGAGACAGAGAGAGACACAAAGACAGAGACAGACAGAGAGAAAGGGACAGAGAGAAAGGGAGAGATGAGAGAGAGAAAGAAAGAAAGAAAGAGGGAGGGAGGGAGAGGCAGATGGAGAGGGAGAGAGAGGGAGAAGGAGAGAGAGAAAAGAGAGAGAAAAAAAGAGACAAAGAGCGATACATAGAGAGAGATACAGATACAGATACAGAAAGAGAAAGACACACACACACACACACAGAGAGACAGAGAGAAAGACACAGAGAAAGAGAGAGATGAGAAAGAGAGAAAGAAAGAGAGGAAGAGACAGATGGAGCGGGAAAGGGAGAGAGAGGGAGAGAGAGGGGGAGAAGGAGAGAGAGAGAAAAGAGAGAGAGAGACAAAGAGAGCGATACACACACACACACACACAGAGAGACAGAGAGAAAGACAGAGAGAGAGGGAGAGAGAAAGAAAGAAAGAGAGAGCGAGAAACAGAGAGAAAGAGAGACACTTTTTTCTTGTTTTAAATTTGTTGGAAGAAGCTTTTCTTGTTACTTCTTACTTTTGTTGCAAGCCTTTGTTCATTTTTAGCCTTAGCTTTCCTCACTTCATCTTTACAGGCTTGGGCTATTTGCTAGTATTCTGCCTTAGTTATTTCCCCTTCTTTCCACTTTTTATACTTGTCCTTATTGTCTTTCAATTTGTCAAAGAGTTCTTCATGCAGTCATGCTAGTTTCTTTGGGGACCTATTATTTTTCTTATTTATTGGTATTATGCTATCCTGGGCTGTTATAATCTCACTTTTCAAAATTTCCCAAGCTTTAAGTCTATTGAAATTAGCTCTCTTGAATTCCAAGACTCTAGCTTGACTTTGTTCTAGTGCTTGTGTTTGTATAATGTTGAATTCCAATATTGTATGATTACTAGTGTTGGGCGAACCGAACCCACACAATTCGGGTCCGTACCGAATTTTGTGGTGTTCGGCATGCCGGACCCAAACCTGAATTTTTTGTAAAATTCGTGATTTTGTTCGGCGTTCGTGCCGAACACTGTGAAAGCCACCGCCCGGCTGTCATCTGCTGAGAAGAGGAGGAGGAGCCGGCACCGGTGGTGACGGAGGAATCCAGGAAGTAATCACTTTGGCATCCTTAGCAACCTGCCGGTATACGTGACGTCAAAGCTCCACCCCCGGAATCTCTTCGTGGGAGGGATTCCCCAGCTCTTTCAAAGGGAGGTCTTTTCATGTAAAAAGAAATTTTGTTTACAAAAAAGAACGCCTCAAGCAAAGGGAGGTCTTTTCATGTAAAAATAAACGTTTTTATTTTCATGTGAAAGGATCTCCCTTTGCTTGCGGCACTGCTGCGGCGTCCTTTTCTGTAAAAATATATTTTTTTTACATGAAAAGACCTGCCTTTGAAGGAGCTGGGGAATCCCTCCCACGAAGAGATTCCAGGGGCAGAGCTTTGGCGCCATGAACCGTTTGGGTTTGGGTTCAGCCGAATTTTGCGCAAAGTTCGAACTTGCTGAACCCGAACACTGTTGGGTTCGCCCATCACTAATGATCACTTGCCCTCAAGGTTCCTGTAGCTTCAACATCTTCTAACATTTCATCTCTTTTAGTGAGAATTAAGTCCAATATGGCTGATCCCCTTGTTCTCTTCTCTACGTTTGGAATAACAAAGTTGTCTGCTAGGTTTGTTAGGAATCTGTTGGATCTTCCACTTTGTGCAGAGTTTGTCTCTAATCATTAGACAATTAGATAATTAATTAGGTATCCTAATCAAAAAGAAAACCATAGTTCCATCAAAGCTGGGAGGGCAAGCTATTGTATATAAATAGGGTGTAAACTGCATACTCACTAGTAGTGATGATGTTACTAGCTGGGTAATGAAACAACAAAGCTCAGAGAGCACCAAGGACTCCACGGTTAAGATAAATGTACAGATTTATAAAATAAATCAGATTATTATTTATTAGACTTATATGCCGCCCCTCTCTGAAGACTTATATTCCTTTGATTCTTCTCAAATTTCTTTATTCCTCCAAGATGGTTTCCTGCTTTTGTTATATAAATATTTTATTTTTACCATAGGATTTAATGTTATTATTTATAGGCTCCCTGGATTCCCTTTTAGCATCCCTTGTAATCTTTTTGCTCCATTATTTTGTGCAGGTTTGTGAACCTTTTCATGTTTTTCAGTTAGGTATTTTTTCTTGATCCTGCTCATTAAGTATATTGTGATTTTTGCAACGTGGTGGTCTGTTCCTGCTGAAGAACAAAAGTAAGTGGAACTTCTCTGTGGCCTTTATCAGGTGACTCTTCCAATATTTGTTGGAGAACACATTCCCGCACATGAATGTCCTTAAATTGTTGACAATGTATCTAAATGTTCAGTCCATTCATGAACGTGCACTTTTTTGGCTATCCTGTTCATTCTATAAATTTAAAAAATATATGACTTTCTTGGTAAAGTGTTCTTTTACAACTTCAATTTTATGCACATTTTAAGACTTGTTATTTTCTTTAGAAATAAGCTCCACAGTACTGAAAGCGTTCTGGTGAGGTTAAGACATCCTTAGTTTACGCCTGTTAACCTCACGTCAGAAGAGAAACGTCTTACAGGATTTAATAAATTGCAAATGAAATTGCATAAAATATTTTTCCCCAGGTGGTTTAGTTCTCAGTGATTAAGAAAATACAATTTCCTGTAATTAAATCTTAACAAGAAACATTATTAAAAGCACTCTATCCCAGCTTTAGCAATAATTGTCCATTCCCTCAGAACAGTAAACAGGATTACATTTTGCAACATAGTCTGTAATCCTTGTATCATTTTGATCAAATTTACTTTCATAATTTTATCTTCAGATAAAAGTTGAATCTGGAAATCTGAAACAAGAAACTTCTATCCAAGGCCAAAGGGGAATAACATCAGGTTATTTGGTTCCAAAATGACTATTACCTGATTGTTTTAGCAGGACCACTGCAAATAGCCAAATTTTATTTATTCCTTTTAAAAAACCTGTACAGTATTGCTGTTTTTTTTGTACTATTGTTGCTATGCCTTCAGTCAGACCTTTAGAGAACAATGGAAGAACATTCCACTATTGGAATTATCTTTATCAAACAATTCTTCATAATTCAATCACTCTGTACCAAGAAAGAAGGAATAGGTACCAGAAGGAGAAAAACTAAAGTCAGAAGCATAGCAAAGTGAGATATATTTTCATCTGATAAGAAGAAATATTTCTGGTATTCGTTTATTTCAAGAGAAAACTTAGATGTTCTCTAGATAGGGCATTGTTTCTTTGGTTCTAGAAATCTCTTTAAAAAAAAAATCTATAGACATATAGAATCAAGATACTAAGTTAAAACATTTAAAGGTGGGCACTCTTTGGTATTTTTTAAAATGTTCATTTCATCAGGTTTTTGGTGTTAATTTACCAGATTCTAAAATCAGCCATATAGTACAAGCCCTTAATCATTACTGATTGACTTTAAATGGGTAACAACCTTTCCCTCATAAAATATTACAAAGTAAAGTATTAATATCATATTGGAACATGCTCAATTGTTTCTAGAATAACAGATGAAGAAACTCTAGAAAAATACGTGATATATAGTATAACATTTTCTGTTTTAACAAATCCTAGCAAATCCTCTCAACCTAGGTTTTCCTTCTCAGTTTATGAAATCTCACAATGGGATCTTTTTTCATGTCATTCCCAAAACCACCATACAGTAAGGTAGGATGGCCTGACAGAGAAAGTGCTTGGCCTAAACCAACCAAGTCAGCTTCTCTAGCTGATGGCACTGCCTTACCAAAAAAAGAAAAAGAAAAGAAAAGAAAAAGATAGATAGATAGATAGATAGATAGATAGATAGAGAGATAGAGAGATAGATAGATAGATACTGTAGATAGATAGATACTGTAGATAGATAGATAGATAGATAGATAGACAGACAGACAGACAGACAGACAGACAGACAGACAGACAGACAGACAGACAGACAGACAGACAGACAGACAGACAGATAGATAAACAGGCTCTCTAGATATTTGGTAAAAATTAGTCTTTTCCAAATGATAGAGAATCCTTTCCCACCCACTCTTATTTCATCAGGGTAAATTAATTTCAGAATACTTGCATAAGTTATGTGTGTGTACCTTTTCTGAATAATCTATGGAAATTTCACCCTGAGAACTGCAACATCTTGCCAAATAGATTTATTTGGAAGATAATTTCAACACACTAGAACTGTAATGAAAAGTCGATTGAGGGAGTTTTCTACAGCAGTGATTTTCAACCTTTTTTGAGCCGCGGCACATTTTTTACATTTACAAAATCCTGGGGCACACCACCAACCAAAATGACACAAATCTAATAAATAAATAAATAAATAAACACACACACACACACACACACACACACATAAATAACCCCCTCATATATACAATCCCATGTAACATCCCCTTATAAATACAGTCAATCATCAATCATCCCTCCTCAAATTTATACCACTGTCTCATTTCTGGGTACTTCTCCTGTCTTTCCCCCTTTTCTCTCTCATGTTTCTCATTTTTCTCTCTTCCTCCCTTTTTCCCTCATTCCTTCTCCCTCTCACTTCTCCTCTTTTTCCATCCCTGTCTCTCTCCCCCCCTTACGTGTGTGTGTGTGTATACACACTCGAACCATTTCCAAAACCAGTTGAGGGCTGGGGTTTTTTTCTCTTTTATTCTTTTCAAAAACAGGTGTGGGCTGGGGGGGGGTGTCTTATTATTTGGGTGCTTTTTACCATATGCTTCAAGAATCACCTCTCTCTCTCTCTTTTGTTTCTCCTCTCATTCTCTGCCTCAATCATTTTCTCATTTCTCCTTTTTTTCTCCCCTTTTTGTTCTCATTTCTCTCTCTCTCCTGTCTCTCTTGCTTTCTCTCTCTCTTGCTATCTCTTTTTCTCTCTTGCTTTCCTTCTCTCTCTCTCTCACTCGTTCTCTCTCTTATTTTCTTTCTCTCTCTCATGCTTTCTCTCTCTTGTTCTTTCTCTCTCTCTCTCTCTGTTGCTCTCTCATTCTCTCTTATTTTCTTTCTCTCCCTCTCTCTTGTTCTCTCTCTCTCTCTTGTTCTCTCTTATTTTCTTTCTGAGGCTCCTCCCACAGCAGTGGCTACAGCGCCGCTGGCGATCCGGCCGCTCGCCGCTCCGAGCGCTGTGGGAATGCCCACCCCTCTCACAGTCCGGTCCCGGGCTGACAGTAAAGGGGCTGCTTCCCATCCTCCTTCTCAGAAGGTTTCCTTCTGAGCAAGCTGGCAGGAGGATGGGAAGCAGTCCCTTTACTGTCAGCCCGGGACCGGACTGTGAGAGGGGTGGGCGTTCCCACAGCGCTCGGAGCGGCTAGCGGCCGGATCACCAGTGCCGCTGCAGCCACCGCTAATGTAAAGGGGCTGCTTCCCATCCTCCTGCCAGCTTGCTCAGAAGGAAACCTTCTAAGAAGGAGGATGGGAAGCAGCCCCTTTACTGTCAGCCCGGGACCGGACTGTGAGAGGGGTGGGCATTCCCACAGCGCTCGGAGCGGCTAGCGGCCGGATCGCCAGCGCCGCTGCAGCCACCGCTGTGGGAGGAGCCGTGCCCCAGGAAAGCCGAAAAGAAAGACGGATCGGCCGGGCGGGGACAGCCACAAGTGGAAGCCTCAGTCCTGGAGCTCCCACTTGCAGGAGCCGCCTGGCGGCACACCTGCCGGTGTCTCGCGGCACACTAGTGTGCCACGGCACACCGGTTGAAAAACACTGTTCTACAGCAATAAATCAGTTTTATAAATCAGTCAGTTTGGGATATGTACTCTGAACATTTTTGGACAGTTTAACCATCATGGCTTTTTAAAAGCGAATGTGAATGCTACATTTAAAAAAAACCTCTCATTTCACTGAACTGTAGTTGCCACAAATATATTTATTTTAATATTCCTATATATTTTGGGGTTTACCACATATCTTATAAATGCCATTACTTTTTTCAGTATATCTGAAGAGAATCAAAATATAATTGCACCTGCCTGTATATGAACTGTTCATTCCTTGGGAAAAATGTGTATGCATAATAGAATTTTAAAATTCTACAAATAGCAGAAAATTTTGTATTGTTTGTAATTGTTCATTTTTATGTTTTGCTAGAGCTTCTTTCAGAAAGCATTCAATAAATGGTTACAGGCTGTCCAGGGTGTGAAAAGTTTCATAAAAATAAAAGAGCATTACAAAGACTTGCACTATCTTTCTAGACGTTATTTCTAAAAATACAAGCAGAGTAAAACTGGGTAAAGAGTTTCACAGCCCTATGAAATTTTGCAACTCCCACTTCAGTTACAACTACTACCTCTTACCAGTTTGTCTGTTTCTCTCTGCTAGTTTCAAGCTATTGCCTCTATGCTGTCTTTCTGATCCATTACTTGAACACCAGAGGATTGACAGTATCTCCAATCTAGATGGCCAACTCTGCAAATGTATATCATAGTTCCCACTGAAGAAAGGTCATCTACTATGCTACATTATTAGCCAAATAATGCTCTGCTTCCATATTAGATACAAGAGCCAATGCCAGAAATATATTTGAAAGCTGCTTCTTTCCATCCATATGCATCTTGGTTTTAGGAAATATCCATTTTCCCTTTCAATTTCTATTTGTTTCTTTGCAAGCCAGGAGAAAAAGTTGATGCTTTCATTCTGGACACCTAACATGGAAGTATATCTCTTTAATTGAACTCATTGGGGCTACCTTTCCCTTAAATATTTTTTATTTTAAAAATTTTATTTATTCAATTTTTATGCTGCCCACTCCCTCTGGGAGTCCATATCCAAATGTAGTTCAGATAGAGGAATATGTAGCCATGTATTGACCTATCTGTTGCTGATGAAATCATGTGAGCCTTCAAACTGAAGGAATAAAATAAGAACAGAGTTCCTTTTCCATTATAGCTCTAGTATATCTAGTACTGTAGAGGATTGACTGAACCAGGACTCTTGTCAGCTGGCTGACAACCTGAAATCAGGCTGACAGCAGCTAGGTTGCCTGTCCACCTGGGGGCTAATTTTTAAAGCTGGTAATGGTTTCGCATCACTGTCATGTCAGATTATGCTATTCATTCTCTGGCAGGTCTAAAAAAAATGGAGGAGTGAAATTATCTCTGGGGATAATAAGGATACTCCTCTCTCTCTCTCTCTCTCTCTCTCTCTTACTCATGCACATTATTTATCAGTGTGGTCAGTCTTTAGCCACACTAGGCCATGATTAAAACTATTAAATGTTACCTATGGCAGAGTCTATCATGCTGGAGAGGCTATGTGACAACAATCTTCAAGAAGCACCTGTTTCCACAGGCCCCTAAGAGGCATGCCAGGGGGAAAAGTATCAAATGGAATTGATCATTATAATTTTAGGTGTAGAGTTATGCAGCTGGTATGGAAATGATAAAATAAGCAAGGTGATTGGACCTCAGTTAATTTCCGATTAAACTCTACTACCCTTTAGCAAAAAAAGAAAAAGAAAAGCCCTCTTGGTTTGAGTTCATCTGAAGAGAAAAAGATCAAACCAAATCAAAGAACACCAACCATCATATTAGCTAATGTGCCATTTGCTCTAATGAGAGATTCTCTCCACACCCACATCCCTGCAAAAAGTGAAGGTTGTGTTTAGAATTCCAGATTGAAGTCATGCTTGCTGAAAATTTATTCCTGCAATTGATAATTGTGTTGATGGTAGAATATTTCCAATTGGATAACGGCAGTTTCAGGATGTGGAATACATAGCTTGGCAGCATCTTTTTCTGGTCTTCATAACTCATAGAATTAGAAGGTTGCAAGAAACTTGGATGTTTACTTGTGTAGTTACCCTGCCAATGGCTGGAATACTCAGTGTTACCATGGGCAGATGGTTTGTCCAAGTTGTTTTTGAAAATCTCCAGTGAAGAAGCACTTATGACTCTAGAACAGTGTTTTTCAACCAGTGTGCCGGGGCACACTAGTGTGCCGCGAGACATGGTCAGGTGTGCCGCGAAGCTCAGAGAGAAAAAAAGCAAGAGAGAGAAAAAAAGAGAGAAAGAAAGCAAGAGAGAGAGAAAGCAAGAGAGAAAGAAAACAAGAGAGAAAGAAAGCAAGAGAGAGAGAGAAAGAAAGCAAGAGAGAAAGAGCGCGAGAGAGCTAGAAAGAGAACAAGAGAGAGAGAGAAAACAAGAGAAAGAAAGAGAGAAAGAGAGAGAGAAAGAGAGGGAGGGAAGGAGAGAGAGAGAAAGACATAGAGGGAGGGAGGGAGAAAGAGAGCAAAAAAGAGAGGAAGGAAGGAAGAGAAAGAAAGAGGGATGGAGAAAGAGAGAAAGAAAGAGGAAGGAAGGGAGAGAAAGAGGGAGGGAGAAAGAAATAGAGTGAAGGGGAGGAAGAGAGAGAGAGAGGATTTTTTTGTCCAAACTTTTTTTAGCCGCCGCCCCCTCCCTGCTCAATGTGCCCCAGGGTTTCGTAAATGTAAAAAATGTGCCGCGGCTCAAAAAAGGTTGAAAATCACTGCTCTAGAACACAGGTGATTCTACTGCTTTATAGTTCTCACAGTCAGGAAATTATTCTTTGTTTTGAGTTTGGATCCCAACAAAGCTTCTACTTGTTGGTTCCTGTCCAACCTTTGGGAACTATAAAGAATAATCCACACCTCTTCCCTGTGATAGCTGTTCAAATTTTGGAAAAATACTATCATGTTTCCCCTTCTCTTCTTTAGGCTAAATATTCCCAGTTCCTTTAACCATTCTTGAGAGGATTTAAATCCCATTGCCATCGTGTTGCTTTTCTGTAAATGCTTTTCAGTTCCTTAACATCTGTTCTGTATTGCAACAGCCAAAATTGGACACACTATTGAGATGTGGTCAGGTCAGTACGGTATAGGATTGGAACTACCAGTTCCTATTATCTCAACATTATATTTCTGTCTGTTGATGCAATCTAGGGTTGCATATATTTTATGTAGCCACCTCCTTTGTTGTTACTCTAAGTGGTTTACAATTGAAGCAAGGTAAGTACTACCTATTTTATATCTCTAAAACTGATTTTTCCTGCAGAATTCAACATTACTGAGCTGTATTCTGTCAGCTCAATGTTTAACATTTTAAATAAAGATAACTTTGGACCTTAATATCTTTTATGATCATACCATTCCCCACCCCACTCTCCACTTTTGGGTCATCTACAAATCTGCTGAATATTCCTTCTATTCCCTTGTTCAAGTCAAATTGTAGAAGACCTCTGAGGACAGAGGTTCTCCACTGCATCTCTCTCTGTATAGATATAAATCCATTACAAACCACGCATTGGACATAGTTATTATTATTATTATTTATTCGATTTATATGCTGCCCCTCTCCGAGGACTCGACTAACTGCAAAACCATCTGGTAATAGCAATATAGATCCGCAATTGTTACATTTTGTCAGGAAGAAAGCCTTAGTGATGATTAAATTCTGCATTCATAACATTCCTTTATTAAACAGATAAATAACAGAACTAATAATGTAGACCTAATAATCAGTAGATCATTGATTTATTAATTTTGTTACACTTCCTTTAGTTTTCATCAGCTCAAGGCAGCATATTTAACAGCATATATTCCTACATCTTATTTTTCTCATTAAAGCCATCTGAGGTAGGTTTGGCTGAGACAGAATGACTGGTCCAGTTCCTTTGATTTACTAACGCAGTTACCCCCTCCCCCCCAAAAGATCTTTGATTCCAATCTCCTTAGGGTCCCGTCGACCAAACAATGCCAGTTGGCGGGACCTAGGGGAAGAGCCTTCTCTGTGGGGGCCCCGGCCCTCTGGAATCAGATCCCCCACAGAGATTCGTACTGCCCCCACCCTCCTTGCCTTCCGAAAAAGTTTAAAAACTCATCTTTGCTGCCAGGCCTGGGGTTCCTTAGACCTTTCCCCTTGACTGATGAATGCTTAGTTTGACTGCTGAATGAATGATATTGATAGTTTTTAATTAGAATTTTAATTGTTTTTTTAAGGTATTGTTATTATTGTTTCCTGTTTTTCTGTACATGCTGTGAGCCGCCACAAGTCCTCGGAGAGGGGCAGCATATAAATCCAAATAAATAAATAAAAAAAATAAATTGCAAATACTAGTTTCTACTAATCAATTTCTACCTTTCTAAATGCTGGCAAACCCACCACTTGATAATCTTTTATATAGTTTTTTTGTGTATTGATGTTAAGTACTAAGACATAGTCTATAGCTGTGATGGTGAATCTATGGCACAGGTGCTATGGGTGACACCTGGAGCCATGTCTGAGGGCATGTGAGGCTTTGCCCTATGTCAGCTCCAGCCTGCATATGCACGCTGGCCACTCTGATTTTCAGCCTTCTGGAGGGGGGGAGTCTGTTTTCACCCTCCCCAGGCTTCAAGAAAGCCCCTGGAGCCTGTGGATGGTGAAAAATGGCCCAACAGGCTAACCGGAAGTTTATTTTTGAACTTCCGGTTGGCCCATTGGGCCATTTTTCACCATCCACAGCCTCTGGTGGCATTCCGGAAGCTTGGGGATGGTGACAAACAGTCCAACTGCCCTACTGGAAGTCTGGAGGCTTCGTTGAGGCCTGTGCTCATGCATGGGGGACAGGGGTTGTGCATGCATGTGTAGGGGAGAGGGCATTGCATTATGGGTGTGGGCACATGTATGCATGCTATTGCCCATGTACGCATCCTTTTGTCACCAGAGTAAAAAAAGGTTCGCCATCACTGGTATAGAGTTTCCTGGTTTGACATTTTCCCTTTTTTAAAAAGAAGATTTGAACAAATTTAAGTCTTCTTCAGTCTTCCGGCATCACCCCCTTCATACTAGGAGTTCTCAAAGATTATAGTAGCCATTTTGAGATTACAGAATCAGCAGCCTGGGATGTAATCCATCTGGCCCCAGCAACTTGAATTCATCAAAGCAGTTAAATGTTCTGTCAAATTTTCTTACCCATTTTGACCTGTCTCTTCTGAACCCCTTGATACAGTCCCGACCACTTTTGCCTTTTGTAAAGAAACTGATGCAAAATAAGATTTACGCAGTTCAGCCTTCCTTTTGTTATTTACCATCTTGGCAACTTTTCCAGCCAGTAAAAACCTGCCATTCCATCATCCAGGCAGTTGCTAGGAGTCAAGATTGACTTTAAAAAAAGTCTAGAAATTGTTAAGAAGTCACAAATATTTGTTTTATTTCTGATGGTAAAAACAGGAGAGGGTTGTTTTGGGATTTAGGCTCACTTAGTTGGGTGGTGTGTGGGTGAGGGAGGCAGACACAAAAGTTACTCCAGTTGGCTAAAGCTATCAGATCCTGATTACAAAAATCCTGACCGCTACTTTTTCTGCATCTCTTTGCTATCACATAAAAATTACCTGGAAATTTGCAGCCTAGATAAGCCAGCACTATTACTTAGGTTCAGTAGTGGATTGCAATCGGAAGCATTTTTTTCTTTGAAGCCAAAAAAGTCATCCACTATTTTTCTTATATTATATATGAGAATATATTTTCTCATGTATAATATGAGAAACTATATTAATATATTTTCTCATATATTTTCTCAGATAGTTCCAAAACAATTCCCACATGTTTTCTCAGATAGTTCCAAAACAATTCTCAATTGAAGGTCAGCAGCTATTTAAATAGCCTTAAAAATCTTTCACAATTGAAGCAATTATAGAAAATTCCAGCCAGTAGATGTCCCTCTGAGAATTCCGCTTTTCCCGTTCAGCAAAATACTTTAAAATAATTTAAATGTTCTTTCAGCCAAATCCAAATGAATAAAATTCCAACCATTTAAGCAAGCTTCAATAAATTCTCTAAACTGTGCTTTAGTTATCACTCCTTTCCTCAATAATCCTCTATTAATTCTATACATTGAGTAGCTGCTTAGCCTCCTTTTTAACTTTTCCCCCCACCTTTTTTTCTACTTGGTAAGAAAGTCTCAAAGTTTCATCTTGACAAGGTAACTCACCAACTTTAATTTCAGTTCTTCTCGCCAACACTTAATCTTTAGTCTTCTTTCCAGATGACATCCAATCTTTAACTTAATGATTCTATCAGTTGCAGCCGCTGCGGCTAGGATGACAAGCTGTTTCCCAGTGCCGCTAGTCAAGGGCTCTTGGTCAGCTCCGGGGTGGGGGGGGAGGTTGCAACCTCTCCCAGGAAACCTGATGATTTCCTCCATCTTCACCAACCCTCCAGGTGGTTCTGACCTGGCTCTAACCGAACTAGGTCTACCAAGTGGCGTGGGTATCGGAATTTTCCAAAGAGTGTGGGAAACTCTATGTTGCCCTGGCAATTGGCCATGCCCTTTCATCATAGATGAATATTTGAGGATTATTTATTTATTTATTTATTTGTCCAATACACAAATACATAGGAAGAAAAATAGACATGTAATATATATAAGGGTAAAGTGAACTTAGAGGAGAGGATATATGAAAGAAAGAAAATATATATGATAAGTGAGAGAAAGGAAAGACAATTGGACAGGGGACGAAAGGCACACCAGTGCACTTATGCACGCCCCTTACTGGCCTCTTGGGAACCTGGAGAGGTCAATCGTGGAGAGTCTAAGGGAGAAATGTTGGGGGTTAGGGGTTGACACAATTGAGTCCAGCAATGAGTTCCATGCTTCGATAACTCGATTGTTGAAATCATATTTTTTACAGTCAAGTTTGGAGTGGTTTGTATTAAGTTTGAATCTGTTGTGTGCTCTTGTGTTGTTGCGGTTGAAGCTGAAGTAGTCATTGACCGGTAGGACATTGCAGCATATGATCTTGTGGGCAATACTCAAATCGTGTTTTAGGTGCTGTAGTTCTAGGCTTTCTAGGCCCAGGATTGTTAGTCTATTTTCGTAGAATATTTTATGCCATAGTTTATTTTCGTAGGATATTTTATGCCATAGTTTTGAAATATATCAGGGGTGATTTTAGCCAATAGATTTAGTGGCTAGGAAGGTCTCTAGCTTTGTGTATGAATTTCTAGTAGAATTTGCCACTCATCTATCGGTCCTTCTTTTCACTTTTTTTTTTTTACCTTTCCTAATATTTCTGTGGTCCTTGCTGCTCTATTTGTCTTATTTTTTATTTACATTTCTTCCATTACTCTCTTCACTACTTCTTATCTGCTGCACAGTTTCTTCATTTTCTCAAGAGGTCAGGAACAAATATTGCATTGGTCTGACAGATGGGTGAACCCTGATTGTTTATAACATGTTACCCGTGAAAATTGCTGGAGTATTTTGGCATTCTCCATATACTTGCAGAGAAGATCAGTTTTTAAAATTCACCATTGGAAATGTGGCAGGGAGCCTATTTGTTTACCTAATTCCTTTTTCTGCCTGCTTGCCTGCAACAGATGTTCTGCTTTTAACCAATGGATCTTTGAAATATGTAGTGGCTTCAATTGTTATTCTTCCCTAGCAAAAGCTATTAGCTTTTTCTGGAATCAGTCCACATTATTTCAGGAAGGTGAGAAACCTATTTTCCTGGATAGTTTCTTATCTGCTGGATTTTAAACTGCATAATATTAATGAAGGCTTTGAACAAAGTGCTCTCTGTGTGTGACACCAGAGACATCTGGTACTTGTTTTAGAGAAATAATAATAATAACGAAGCAAAACCCTCATTTTATACAGATAGTCACAAATTCTTCATGTTAATTTGAGAAAGCATAAGCTGAAAAAACATTAACAATTCAAGAATAGATGTCTGTGCTACCTACAATAGTGGGAGACTATTTGGAAAATTAGTCTGCATAGCAAGTGGTACAATAAAGATATAGTATGTGTCTTTCTAGAACAGTTGATGAATTCCATTAATCTCCCATGAAAGTTGGCGGCTAGATTTTAGTATTTGCAAGACCACACAAGATAGAGGGAATTAGACGTAGCTTTTCTTTCTTAATAGCTAATTATCTTCATTGATACATTGGGAAGATTTCTTTTTTTTAAAGTCTTTAAAAAAGAGGGGCAAGAATGTTTATTGGTTAGAGCTTTCCTCCCCAGTTTTCTTTCAGGAGTACATAGTATTCCTTTGTCTAATTTCCCCCCTTACTGTGAAGTGAGTTGGGCTAAGAGAGTGACTGGTCCAAAATCTTCCAGTGACCTTCCACAGCTGAGGGAAGACTTAAATGTGGGTTCTCCTGGACCTAATCTCATATCTTTACTAGGTTACACCAACTCTCAGTAAAGAACTTACTTTAAGTTCTTTTAAAAAGTTGAGATCTAATCACTGCCAAAACTTTGATGCTTAACTGAAAGTAACAAAATGCCATGAGTTGAACATCTGACGATTGAAAGGAGAAACAGAGAGATCAAACTGATCATAAGCAAAAACTCACACTACTAATTAAAGACATCAGGTTAAACAAAAGATGGAATATAACAGCTATATAGCATCAAAAGCAGGTAGAAAGCAGCCAAAATCTGGCCTTTTGATTGTCTTGTAGCCTGAGTGACACATCTAGCAACAAATAAGCTTTCTGTAGTCATAGAGTTAGTTGGATGGTCTTATATATTTAAGCAAGCAAGCAAGCAAGCAAGCAAGCAAGCAAGCAAGCAAGCAAGCAAGCAAGCAAGCAAGCAAGCAAGCAAGCAAGCAAGCAAGCAAGCAAGCAAGCAAGCAAGCAAGCAAGCAAGCAAGCAAGCAAGCAAGCAAGCAAGCAAGCAAGCAAACAAACAAACAAACAAACAAACAAACAAACAAACAAACAAACAAATGATGGGTCTTTATATAAAATTAAGCAACTTTGGGCAAATTGTTGCAAATATTTAGAATTTTGAGGCCAGTCATATCTTGATGATAGTCAATGCTCTCACCAAATGTCTGCTCTTTGGGGTTATTTCACACCCCAAATTTTTGCTAGGTTGACTGATTGGCAACCCCAACTCATCATATGTTATGGTTGGTAACACCAACTCTTTATTTGAGTGGTGTGATAAACCTCTAAAGATTCTGACTCTCACATCTCCCCAGATTCCTCATGATATTCCAGCAACATAGGCTTTATACTGAGGTCATGGTTGAGCGGTGTCATTGGAGTAGCTACAGTATCCTATCTAGACTGCACAAATATAAGTGACTGCTAAATGACAACAAAAGGTTTCTGCACCTCTCTACTTCTAACTAGCCCAGGTATGGTATGCTCATCTAAAAATAATGTGAATAGTGGTAATTTATAAAAAATAGTTCAGCTGAGGCATAGTCACGGCTTGGAATGAGTAATTGACAGTGATTTTCGATTAGATCTTGCTTAGTCAGACTTTCTATGCATGTGAATCCTAGAGCTTTCATAATTATTGGAGGAGTTCTGGGAGATGAAGTGGCAGAAGAGATGCATAGGGCATTGCTGGAGGAAGATGAAGGATGAATCTGATCAAGCAAAGTTAAGAACTTTTATTAAGAATTGTGTAATGTGCTTATTTCCTTGTCCTTATTGCTCTGCAGATAACCTGCTGATCCTGTTCCAGTAACCTAGATTCTTATAGATTAAGAAAAGGTCATGGGAATACTTGCAGGACTATTGTGAGAATTATTCAAAGAATATATTGGATGGTCAGGTTTAGATCTTGTCAGAATTAGACTTTGGTTGTGCCCAGTCCAGTTGCTGAGTTCTAATTGATTTCTTCTGAGGAATGGGACTCAGGTCTGTGGCTTGTATATTAAATCCATATTCCTCTTTAGCTGGGTCCAAGTAGTGGTGAATGACTCTTTGAAGGATGGAATGATCCTACTTCCCTTACAAAAGATAGCAGTCTATCCTACCCTCAGGAGACTCTTGCTGGATGCAGAAGTACAGACAAATTCCCAGGCAGAACTGATATGCAATCTGGGGGTCTTTTTGGATTTAGGGCCCTTACTAAAAAGCATATGGTGGCTTTGGCCAAAAAGATATTTCCACAAATACATATTTTTTTTAAAAAAAAAATGAATTGTTTTTGAAAATAAAAAAGAATAACATGTATACATTTCTAAACAGTTCATACTATTCTGTTACATTTTGAATTGTCAATTCTACACATTGTCTTAAATTAAGCTCTATGTATGTAAGTGTATGAAACAAGTAAAGATATTCTTTGTTTTATAGCAATAAATAATTAAACATAGATAGTTGTTTCATATCTCTATGTGTCTTTATATTTTTATATTGATTTTCTTTCTGTTTGTGTACACTGATACTCTGTATTGTTAGATTTGATTTTTGTTGCGGATCCATTCATGCCATTTTTGCAAAGTCTCGTTGGTATCTTTACTTTTCGTTCCTTTAATTGCATTCATCATTTGGTCCATTTGGTGGCTTTGGCCAAAAGGATATTTGCACAAATACATCTTTTATACCAGTTGAAGATTTGGAAGCTTCATCTGGTCCTGAACACAGTGGCACAAACAGTATTGAATACATCATGATATAACCACGTTGCACTGTTGTTATATAAGCCACCCATGGCTTCCAGTGGGCTTGTAGATCCAATTTAAGATGTTGGTTGCCACCTTTAAAGTCCTATTTGTGATGGAGCCAAATTACTGAAGGTTTCTACTAAACCTGCTCCAATGGACAGGCTTTGGCTTTCCTCAGTGTAGCAATGTCACCTGGGGCTGCCTAGGAAGCATGCCCTCTTTGTCATGGCACCTGTTTAAAGAACAGAGATTTGGATGGCTCCAACTCCGTTGGTCTTTTGCACGGTCATACGGACCTGTACCCTGTAGAGATGGAGGCCAGGTAAAGCAGGCAGGGTTGCAGCTCCCACTGCTCCCAGTGCGCTGTGTGTACATCTTTGGGTCTCTGGCATGTGCACGCATGCGCAGGAAGCAAAATCTCACAAGGGGATGTGATTTCAGCATTTTTTTTCTTCTGTGCAAAAGAGATCTTTGAGTTTTGGTGGATAATCAACTAAACATGAGCCAGCAATGTGCAGCAGCGGCCAAAAAAGCCAACACTATCCTAAGCTGCATCAACAGGAGGATACACTCCAAGACCAGGGAAGTATTAATACCACTCTACTACGCCCTGGTCAGAACACATCTGGAGTACTGCATCCAGTTCTGGTCACCACACCTCAAAAGAGACATTGAAACTCTGGAGAAGGTGCAGAAAAGAGCAATCAAAATGATTAGGGGACTTGAAACCAAGACCTACGAAGAGAGATTGCGGGAACTGGGCATGGATAGCCTAGAGAAAAGGAGGGCCAGGGGGGACATGATAGCTGTATATAGGTATATGAGGGGTTGCCACAGAGAGGAGGGGGCCACTCTATTCTCCAGAGCACCAGAGGGCCGGACAAGGAACAACGTCTGGAAGCTGACCAAGGAGAGATTCAACCTAGAAGTAAGGAAGAACTTCCTGATGGTCAGAGCGATCAACCAGTGGAACTCCCCAATTCTGGACACTTTCAAAAGGAGATTGGACTGCCATTTGGCTGGGGTGCTTTAGGATTCCTGCTCAGGCAGGGGGTTGGACGTGATGACCTGAATGGTCCCTTTCAACCCTAACAATAAATAAAATAAATAAATAAATATGCATGAGTGATCCCTCACAAGATTTTGCTTCCTGTGCATGCGCAGAAGCAAAATCTCACTCGGACATGTTTGTGCGCATGCCGGAGATGTAGAGTGGCATGTGCAGCTCAATTTTCGCTACTAGTGCGATGGCATCAACCATGCAAGTAGGAACCCACTACTGATGTGAAAACCCTACATGGCATCGGACCAGAATAACTCCGGGACCATCTTCTGCCACACGAATCCCTGAATCTGATTAGGTCCCACAGAGTGGGTCTTCTCTGGGTCCCGTCGACTAAGCAATGTCATCTGGCGGGGCCCAGGGGAAGAGCCTTCTCTGTGGTGGCCCCGGCCCTCTGGAATCAAGTTCCCCCGGAGATCAGAACTGCCCTCACCCTCCTTGCCTTTCGCAAGTTGCTGAAAACTCACCTTTGCCGCTAGGCATGGGGAAATTGACACCTTCCCTAACTATTTTGATTTATTTATTTATTTATTAGATTTGTATGCCGTACCTCTCCGTAGACTCGGGACGGCTCACAACAATAATGAAACAATATAGAACAAATCTAATTTTTTTTCACTGTGAAATGAATGGGTAGCTTCACTATACTTTCAAGGAACAGCAGACTAGTGGACTTAGTAACAGTTGAATATCCTCAGTCGGTTGCATAAACTGAACCTCGATTGAATTGTTAGACATTTTAGATTATAGTATGTGGAAATCTATGTACAGCAGAAGGGCTGACTTCCTAGTCGCCTCTCACTTCCCAATGTGGATAGTAAAATTAGCACATTTTCCCTAAAAAAAGACAGCAGTTTAGAATAGCTCATATTTGCAAACATCTAATCTTGAAATAATCTAACAAGCTGTTGTGAGATAACTGTCTAGGCTTTTCCAGTCTTACTTCTTGGGAGGATAAACAATATCAAGACATCTGACTTCCAAACAGGCACTACCACATCTTCATATTTTTTTACAGACATTTTGCCTGCTTAGATGCAAAAATCACCATATTTTTCAGAGTATAAGGCACAAAGCCGCTCCGAGTCTCTGGAGAGGGGCGGCTTACAAATCTAATTAATAATAATAATAATAATAATAATAATAATAATAATAATAATAATAATAATATTTTTCCTCCCTAAAAAGGTTGATAATTTGGGCGCGTCTTATACTCTGAATGTAGCTTCCCCCCCCCAGCCCTAACTAGCTGCTAATGATCTGCCCAGCTCTTACCTTGCAGGCGCTTTCATTGTTTCTCTCTGCAAAGAATCTTTCCCAAACCCTAAGTCTTTGCAGGGTTTTTTTATTTCATTGCTCTAACTTGCTCCAAATAAGTTTCTTTTCAGCCCTAACCAGGTGCTAATGATGTTCCCAGCTTTTACTGGCTTGCAAGCTCTTTCATTGTTACTCTCTCCGAATAAAGTTTTTTTTAATGCACTAACCAGGGGATAAAATAATGTGCTGAAACTGACCAGACTAAGGATGCTAGCCAGATGAATATCGGGTAAGCAGATTCTTTTCCCTATTTTCCTCCCCAAAACTAAGATGTGTCATATACTCTGGTGCATCTTATACTCCGAAAATACAGTAATTTCTAGTTTTTGTTTTAATCTCAGAATAAATAAATTAATTAATTAATTAATTAATTTGTTTGTTTGTTTGTTTGTTTGTTTATTTATTTATTTATTTATTTGTTTGTTTATTTATTGGATTTGTATGCCGCCCCTCTCCGAAGACTCGGGGCGGCTAACAACATATTCTTCATGTTCAGATGTGCACTTCTTATAACTCATCTATATATTCTTGGAATATTTTTAAAAACTCTTTCAACATAATTTATAAATCCATCTTTGCAATGAAGAGAGAGAGAGAGAGAGAGAGAGAGAGAGAGATAGATAGATAGATAGATAGAGAGAGAGAGAGAGAGAGAATTATCAGCCTTGAGTTTCAATTTGGTCCTAACTATCTCCAGAAAGACTGACTATCCTCCTTTTTATGGACTTTACAAGCTTCTTCTGCACATATTCAGGGAAAAGTTGGCCGCTCATATTTACACAAAATGGAAACATCCTGGCATAGGAGGAAAAGGGTCCTCTGCTTGTACGAACAGGACATGGGCAGTGTAATTATTAATCAAGTGGTTTCTACAGACAATGCTACTCTTTTAAGTGGATAACACGTTTGAAAGTAGGATTTACTCTTCTTTTTGCCCCTTTGCATACTTCTTCCTTAAATTTTAATTCTTTTATTCCTTTTCTGTATATTCACAGTGATACATGATTGAAGGCTTTGTGAATTGTCACATTAAGATTTCATAATTGTCATCTAATTTACTGTCACTGGTTGCTCACATCCCTAGTTTGAAAAAAAACCCCACTTTGCCATAGGTACACTCCGCCTCACACAGAGACCTTTGACTTCAGCCAGTCAAGGGTAGGTAAGGGAATCCAAGAGAAGTCAGAATCCCTATTTCTTGAGAAAGCTTCTTGACAAATCAGTAAGTATCACAGTCACTCATGCCCTCATCACCTCGAGGTTCAACTACTGTAATGCTCTCTACATGGGGCTACCTTTGAAAAGTGTTAGGAAACTTCAGATCGTGCAGAATGCAGCTGCGAGAGCAATCATGGACTTTCCAAGGCATGCCCATGTTACACCAACACTCCGCAGTCTGCATTGGTTGCCGATCAATTTCCAGTCACAATTCAAAGTGTTGGTTATGACCTATAAAGCCCTTCATGGCATCGGACCAGAATATCTCTGGGACCGCCTTCTGCCGCACGAATCCCAGTGACCGGTTAGGTCCCACAGAGTTGGCCTTCTCCGGGTCCTGTCGACTAAACAATGTCATTTGGTGGGACCCAGGAGAAGAGCCTTCTCTGTGGCGGCCCCGACACTCTGGAACCAGCTCCCCCCAGATATCAGAGTTGCCCCCACCCTCCTTGCTTTTCGCAAGCTCCTTAAAACCCACCTCTGTCGTCAGGCATGGGGGAATTGAAATTTTTTCCCTTCCCCCTAGGCTTATAGAATTTATACATGGCATACTTGTTTGTATGATTGGTTTCTTAAATTGGGGTTTTTTAGATTATTTTTAATATTAGATTTGTTTACATTGTCTTCTTTATTGTTGTTAGCCGCCCCGAGTCTTCGGAGAGGGGCGGCATACAAATCAAATCAAATCAAATAAAACAAACAAACAAACAAACAAACAAGTTCATCATGTCCCATAGTCCTGACAGCACCAGGCAACAATGTTCATCCCAGTAAAGATAGATGATTTGAAAAAAGGCAGGAAAGTGTAAACATAGAATAATGAATCAACCCCTAGTGTATATGGATAATGGATGAGAACATGAAAGATATATCAGTACACATTAACTTTTTCAGAGACGATGTTTTTGTATCTGGCTCTTTTCTGATAAATTCCATAAATCTATGGAGACAGAGTACTGTCAGTTCCCTGAATTTGAGAATTCCCAACAATGTATAGCACTCTGTGTATGCTTGTACATGTCTCAGTGTTTTTACCTGGAGTCTAACTTTGAACTCATGGATAATCTGTCAAATGTAACTCTGAATTTCCTAAAACTCAAGCCCTCGTACACAATCACAAGAGAGGGAATCAAGGCTTCATGATTTTAAACTTTTCACTAGTAAGAGAAAAAAGATGGGCAGCTTGGAAAGGATGCTATATATGCAACCCATTTTTAAGCTATTATTTTTCCCTCACCTGAATTGTGTTGTCACTTTAGTAAACCAAGGAATGTGAAGGTGCTCAATGAAGAGAATAGTAATGGGGGTGTATTTGTCATGAGGATGAGCATGAATGATGTCCTTGTCTTTTCATATGAGACATGCATCTGTACTCTATTTCTAAACTACCCATTCTGTTTTCAAGGTGCAAGTAAACCCTTTTTCAATAGCCTCTGATAGTAAAAGATGTATCTGCTTTGGATCTAGTGTTTTTTTAAAAAATCACCTTGCAACAAGTACTTTGTGTGATATTCAGTGTTTGCCTGTGATTGTATCACTAGTATTGAGAAATTATGTCTTCTCTATATGGGTCAATATGTACCATGTAGAAGGAAAATAATGCATAAACTATGTTCCTAGTCATATATTATGACTTTTGATCTGGCTGGGGTGAAGCCCCCCCTTTTGCCTTTCCGTGTCCAGATGCTCTGGGAGGCAACCTTGCGCCAGGTGTATGGGAGGCAGCACGAGGGAGTCACCACAGCAAAGTGGTTTATTCCCTCTCGAAGTGCCCAAGAGAAAGGAAAACTCTCTGTTCGCTCTGGGCTGCCTAGAGCAAAGGGAGCATTTCTTTTCTCTGGGCTCTGGCAGAGATTTATTCCCTCTCAAAGCACCCAGAGAAAGGAAAATGCTTTGTTCGCTCTGGGCTGCCAAAGCCTCCTTAAGCACCACTAAAAGGCTCCTCTGGCAGCCCAGAAAAGCCCGAGATGGCCGGGATTAAAGGGGGAATGGGAGGAAATTGTCCGGGTCTTCGTGCCACTCTCAATTTTCCTGGGAAATTTTTCTGGGCTTGGGTTCTTAAGCAGAAAATGGTTCTTAAGAATAGGCAAAAAAATCTTAAACATCCAGTTCTTATGTAGAAAAGTTCTTAAGTAGAGGCGTTCTTAGGTAGAGGTACCACTGTACTGTGTTCCATGGTAAGGCTATAAAGAGATTCAATATATATGTGGGGAAAATTCTGCAAAGATGCACAAGTTTTTAGCCTTCCCTTTACTTCATGCAACAGTCTAATGGAGTAATGAATTTATTGACACTGATAAGGAAAAAAGTAAAACAAATATGAAACTCTGAATTTTCAGTTGTTCAGCCTGAACAAATGAGTATTCAGAATTAATGTTTGAATTTGAAAAAAAAAACATTATTTGATTAATCTCTCGAGAAGTATTTTTATTCCTTCCTTTGCTTTGTGGTTTTTATGTTAGAGCTAATACTTTATCTGGAGTGACAAATGGCAGCATCCCTGGGACATTAATCGGCTATGCAGAGTGTTTCACATTGAAAGAGTTAGGACAGTGAATGAGCTGTGAAAATACATTTCATTTAACTTAGTTTCCAGCTGTGAGCTCCTAGACACCTGGAAAAAGAGAGTGGAAACAGGAGGCACTGTTCGAGCTGTTCAACTTGATAAAAGTGTTAGTCTGATAGAATGTAAGTTAGCTTCATACAATTTGACTTGCCCAACCACCTTTTTTCATTTTAAATAATATTATTAAATTTTACAAAGTATACGAATAAAAAAGAACCAACATAAATAAAAATCAAGGAAAGAGAGAAGGAGAAAAAAATCACAGTTTTTAGAAATATGTTACTAACCAGAATATTGTTTTCATAGAATGCATCAACAAAGTGATTGATATCCTGAAAAATATGCAGTATTTTCCTTCCTCAGAGATGGAAAATACTACTGAACTGATTCAACAAGGTTTTGAAAACCTTAATAATTAATCAGCCCTGGACTCTTTGTTGTATTTTGGAGATCTGTATTTTGGCACTTTGTGATCTTACAAAGCTTCTGTTGGATGATTGCTAAAAAAAAAGTTGACAAGTACAGTATGTTCAATTATACTTCTTCCATGCAAGTATGTGTAAGATGTTTTCCACTTAAAAACTCTGTGTGCTTTTTAGCTCTGAATGTTTGTTTATTCTGTGTTCTGTTTCACCACATGTTAAACCAATTTCCAATCCTGGACAAATAATAAAAGGGAAATGATATGTAATCCTCAAAAAATGAGTCAATAAATCCACATATAATCTGGCAATTTGTGTGTGAATGTGAATCAATATCCATAATTAAGCAAATATATATATATTTACGTGGTTTTTTTTGCTGAATTTGAAAATTAAGGGAGACTAGGATAGATCTATTTCGGCCTTATTTTGGCCTCAACAGCTAGCCATACCCGCTGGGACTTGAACCTGCAACCTTTGCCTTGTAAGGCAGAGAATTATCCTCTAGGCTACAGTATCCAATCCCTTCAGCTCTGCACCAGGGAAGGGTTACATATTTTTGTGTCGAATCACTGGTGTATTGAACAAACATCACAGCTCCTTATTTGCCTCTCGGCCCAACCCATATATATTTGTATATGCTCTGTCCCATATTTGGATATACCAGGTGACTCGACAGAAAAAACCACACACACACACACATTATAAAGACCTAGGATGGCACAGTGGTTAGAGTGCAGCACTGCAGGCTACTTCAGCTAACTGCCAGCTGCAGTTCAGCAGTTCAGATCTCACCACCAGCTCAAGGTTGACTCATCCTTCCATCCTTCTGAGGTGGGTAAAATGAGGACCCAGATTGTTGGGGGCAATATGCTGATTTTTCAAACCACTTAGAGAGGGCTTTAAAATCACTATGAAGCGGTATATAAGTCTAAATGCTATTGCTATATCTGTTACATTTTGTTCCTGAACTTTGGCAGGTACAATGTTCTAATTTTTGATCAGATGAGGAGAGGTAGTTCCCACATTAATGTTAAAGTAAAAAGTAGTTTAGTAATGAAAGTAGCAATGAAGCAAGATGAGTCAGGGGACCAGTTTTCAGCATGAGACTGGTCTGGATGAGGGATCCAAGGAAGTGAAAATCTAGACTAGAAATATGAGAGATGGTTTTGAAACATCTTTGAAGTTGCTTCCACTGGCCTCCATTTCCAAGCTCTCCTTGCTGGATGCTGTTCTGTCGGGCTCTCTGGTAGAATCCTCCCAAAAATTCACAGGTACAAATTTCAGACACACACACGTTTGAAAATTCAAAACAATGTTCTTTATAATGAAAATTCACTTAAAGTAAGCCCTCTTTTGGTATAGCAAAGAGCACTCATCTCCAAACAAACTGGTAATTGGTACAAGTCCCTTATCAGTTCTGTGATACTTAGCTTGCAGCTGTGAGGTAATTCACAGTCCTTCTTTCACAAAGTGAAACACACTTTGCTCTGGTTTAATTTCAAAGTGGGGAAAAATCAGCACACAAAAGGTCAAACGCATCAAAGCAGGCACGAAACACAACAATCAGATAATCCTCCTCAATGGCAAAACCCACAGGCTGCTATTTATAGAAGCCTCACTAATTACCACAGCCCCACCCAATCACAGGTGGCCTCATTTTCTTTGATAATAATCTCTCAGTTGTTGTTGCCTATGCATCGCTCTCCTCATGCGTGGCTGTATCATTAACTCTTGTTCTGAATCCAAGGAGGAGCTAGATAATTGATCTCCTTCTGAGCTGTCTGCCCCACTCTCCTCCTCCCTGTCACTCATGTCTTCTTGGTCAGAGGAGGCACCGGGGGCAAAACAGGCCTGCAGCATGTGGATGTCTCCCCCACATCCACAGTCCTTGGGGCAGGAGCAGGGCCAGAGCTAACCACAACAGATGCAAACTTACAATACAGGGTAGATAACACACTTCTAATTGCCATTCTTTATCCCACAGCATATCCCACTCGAGAAAGTTAACGAGACTGACATTGGTCTGTGGCAGCGGCTCTAATCATAGCATTTTTATGTTTGATAAATGCTTTCCCCTTTGCACCTCACCTATCTTTTTCTGGCAAAGTTACACGGTTGAAAAAAAAAATTGCAAGCCTGCATAGATGAATGCCATGGAACACCTAAAAATAACCAATTTTTTCCCCAAGTGAAAGATTAAAAAAGATGAGATTAAGTGTGAAACCATGTAAATCATATAGAGGAGGAATGGATGTGCCGTATCTGGGCCCAAGCCACAAACAATTACTTATTCAGATAGCAGTTTATCTCTCTTCACCAATAACAGCGGTAGGAGCTGTATGAAAATGCATCTGCTTAGTGCATAGTGCAGCTATTCCAGATGTTTCCATCTGTAAACATGTCAGTTGTTGGTAATAGGGTGTGTGTGTGAAAATTATTGAGGGATAATAATAATAATAATAATAATAATAATAATAATAAATAATAATAAATAATAATTTATTAGATTTGTATGCCGCCCCTCTCCGTAGACTCGGAGAGGTAATAGTAATAGTAATAGTAATAGTAATAATAATAGTAATAGTAATAGTAATAGTAATAGTAATAGTAATAGTAATAATTTATTAGATTTGTATGCCGCCCCTCTCCGTAGACTCGGAGCAGCAATAGTAGTAGTAGTAGTAGTAATAATAATAATAATAATAATAATAATAATAATAATAATAATAATACCTGGTTATGGCTCACAGTGGAACACTGAAGAAGGAGACAGAAAGTCTCCTTCAAGAGCCAGCAATCAGAACAAATGCAATCAAGGCAAGGATCGAAAAATCAGCTGATGATCCAAAATGCAGACTTTGCAAGGAAGCTGAGGAAACAATTGATCACATCCTCAGCAGCTGCAAGAAAATCCCACAGATGGACTACAAACAGAGGCACAACAATGTGGTCCAGATGCTCCATTGGAACCTGTGCCAAAACTACCATCTATCAGTGGTAAAGAACTGGTAGGATCATAAACCTGAGAAAGTAGTTGAAAGCAAGCATGCCAAAACACTTTGGGACTTTCAAATTTAAATTGACAGGGTTTTGGAACACAATACACCAGACCTCGCAATTGTGGAAAAGAAAAAAGTCTGGATCATTGATGTCACCATACCAAGTGACGTCAAATTGATGAGAAGCAACAAGAAAAACAGCTGATATCAGGAACTTCAAATCGAACTACGACGTCATAAACCAGCACAGGTGGTCCCAATAGTAATTGGCACTCTGGCTGCTGTGCCAAAAGATCTCAGCCGGCATTTGAAAACAATAAACATTGACAAAATCACAATCTGTCACTTGCAAAAGGCCACCGTATTTGGATCTGTGCGCATCATACGAGAAATACATCACACAGTCCTAGATGCTTGGGAAGTGTTCGACTTGTGATATTGTGATACAAAATCCAGCATATCAATCTCGTTTGCTTTGTATTTGTTTTTTTGTAAATAATAATAATAATAATAATAATAATAATAATAATAATAATAATAATAATAATAATAATAATATTTTTATCTTAACATGGTGTTACATTCAACGTATACATAAAAACTGTTGTTAATGACTTAAAATGTGTAAACAACTGACCTCAGTAATGTAGGTAGCTTGGGAGGGGAAGATTTTAGTAGTGCTTGCAAGAATGAACTGAACATATTGTTTGAAAGAAACCTAGAGTCACATCACTCTACATTTGGGAGTTTGCCATTTTTGTTGGAGTGGTTGGGAAGGGAATGATCAGCAATGTTTTCACTGACATGGGGAAAAAAAGTTTAGAGAAGTATGTCTTCTCACCACACATATCACATTGCAGGTGGAAATAAGCTTCACTATTTCAAACCTCAGAAAATGGATGGATGGCTGTTCACTTTAAAAAAACAAAAACAAATGTGCAATGGAGATGCTGCTGCTTTCATGCAAGAGGTGCTTCTGGGTCGAAATGACTAGCCAGTGACATCGGTATTGCCCAGGTGATGCCTGGCTCCTTTCATGTTCCTGTTCATGTGCAAATTGCTGGCTTTATTCAGAGCTGAAGAAGCTTTTTGGATGAGAAGCAAAACATCTTCAGATACCCACATCCCTGAAAGTCCAGTTGCCTCTTGAAAAAGCACCTGTAGAAGGGGAATCTTTTCCAGGGTCGCCCATTTTTATCTTGCAAATGGAACTTTGCTCCATTTGTTTGACGCTGAAATTGATAAGAAGTTGTGGTCAAAAGGAGAAGCTAATGTGCTTCATTAATGTCACAGTTTTGTTGTCATGTAGGATCATGCTATGAATTCTCATGTTTCCTCTTTGTGCTATGTATTTGAAATGAACAGTGATACGTGTGTGTGTGTGTGTTATGTATATGTATAGATGTGTTGTATATATGTGTGGGTAGATATATACTTTCTTTTGAGAGCAGATAACAGAGTTTAATTTTTTATGTGGATCATTGTGCTCATTGTGAAAAAATGACATTAAAAGTTCTCTCCTCCCCTCCCCTCCCCTCCCCTTCCTGTCTCTTATCTCTCTCTATCAAGGCATAATGTCTCCTTTACGTGTGGCAACATCTACAGGCAGAGAGAAGTTGGGGAGGAACTTTCTATTCCCTTTCTATCTACCCTTTCTATCTACCCATCAACAGAAGACCTGTGGATAAGTTATAAAGTAAAGATAAAGGTTCCCCTCACACATGTGTGCTAGTCATTCCCGACTCTAAGGGGCGGTGTTCATCTCTGTTTCAAAGCCAAAGAGCCAGTGCTGTCTGAAGATATCTCAGGGGTCATGTGGCCGGCACGACTTAATGCCAAAGACACACAGAATGCTGTTACCTTCCCATCAAGGGTGGTCCCTATTTTTTCTACTTGCATTTTTTACATGCCTTTGAACTGCTAGGTTGGCAGAAGCTGGGACAAGTAATGGAGGCTCACCCTGTTATGCAGTGCTAGGGCTATGCACCGCTGAACTGTTGATCTTTCCACCGACAAGCTCAGCGTATTAGCCACTGAGCTGCTTGTAACACAGCTGTAACTGTGTTTAATTAAACAGGTTTTGCATAAAAATAAAGTGTCAAACACAGGGGGCCTTGTTTCTGCCATTTGTTATGACCTATAAAACCCTTCATGGCACCGGGCCAGATTATCTCAGGGACTGCCTTGTGCCGCACGAATCCCAGTCACCAGTTAGGTCCCACAGAGTGGGCCTTCTCTGGGTCCCGTCAACTAAACAATGCCGTTTGGCGGGGCCCAGGGGAAGAGCCTTCTCTGTGGCGGCCCTGGCCCTCTGGAACCAACTCCCCCCAGAGATTAGAATAGCCCCCACCCTCCTTGCCTTTCGTAAGCTCCTCAAAACCCACCTCTGCCTTCAGGCATGGGGGGGGACTAAGATATTCTTTCCCCCTAGGCTTCTACAATTTATGCATGGTGTGTTTATATGTATGATTGGTTTTATAACAAGGGTTTTTAGATGTTTTAGTATTGGATTTTTACATTCTGTTTTTATCACTGTTGTTAGCCGCCCCGAGTCCACGGAGAGGGGCGGCATACAAATCCAATAAATAAAAATAAAATAAAAAATAAATTTGTTAGGAGCCAAAAGCATAAGGGCCACATACAATTTTAAGGTATTTTTTTTATGTCAGTGTAAAAAACTGGAGCTATAGGAGAACTTTCCATCCCAATACTACTCCATATACACATTTCCTAGGTGCCTGAATAGGTCTGTCTATTCCTCAGTCTGTCCATCGATCAACATCCCCTTCATTTAAATTACAATGGCAAGAACAATGCATGTGATCACTTTAGAGAAACAAAGACACCCCCACCCCTTAGTTGAAAAATACTGCAGGTAAATGCAGGCAAATGTTGCTACCTACAGAATCACGATCTTGGTGAAAAATGTTTGTACTACTGAAGAAAAAACAATTGCTACCAACCTGCCTTCCGTTGAGGACCTGTATACTGCACGAGTCAAAAAGAGGGCTGTAAAAATATTTACAGACATCTCACATCCTGGACACAAACTGTTTCAACTCCTACCCTCAAAACGATGTAATAGAGCACTGCAAACCAGAACAACTAGACACAAGAACAGTTTTCCCCTAAATGCCATCACTCTGCTAAACAAATAATGCCCTCAACACTGTCAAACTATTTATTAAGTCTGCATTGCAATTAATCTTCTCATCATTCCCATCATCCATTCCCTCCCACAAATGACTGTATGACTATAACTTTGTTGTTTGTATCCTTATAATTTACATTGATTGGTTTCTAATAAGATTGGATTGCTTATTTGTACACAGACTACCATTAAGTATTCCTTATGATTCTTGATAAATGTATCTTTTCTTTTATGTGCATTGAGAGCATATGCACCAAGACTATAAGTATCTCCTCTATAACCTTCATCATGTATTTTACAATGTGTATATAGATATATACCCACTAAAACCCTTATTGTGTACAGTGATCCCTCGATTATCGCGGGGGTTATGTTCCAAGACCTCTCGCGATAATCGATTTTCCGTGGTATAGTGGTGCGGAAGTAAAAACACCGTCTGCGCATACGCGCCCTTTTTTCCATGGCCGTGCATGCGCAGATGGTGGAGCCGGGGAGCGACGAAAGTGCAACTAATATTAGATAAACATCTACAGTATCTAAATAAATAAAATAAACATCTCACCGCTCGTCCGTTCGCCCGCCTGCCCGCCCGCCCGCCCGCCTGCCACTCGCCGCTTGTCCGTTCGCCTGCTCGCCCGCTCGCCGCTTATCCGTTCACCCGCCCGCCGCTTGCCGCTTGTCCGTTCGCCCGCCCGCCGCTCGCCGCTTGCCTGCCCTTTGCCCGGCCACCCGCTGCTCACTCGCCGCTCGAGAGCAAGAGGGGGAGAGATAGAGAAAGAGAGAGAAGGAAAGAAAGAAAGAGATGAGAGAGGGAGGAAGAGAATGACAGGAAAGAAAGAGACAGAGAAGTGACTCTTGGTATGACGTCATCAGGTGGGAAAAACCGTGGTATAGCAAAAAAACCGTGGAGTATTTTTTAATTAATATTTTTTGAAAGACCGTGGTGTAGCGTTTCGCGAAGATCGAGACCGCGAAAATCAAGGAATCACTGTATTGGACAAAATAAATAAAAAATAAAAAATAAACAAATTCCTTGCGTGTCCAATAAAGTGTGCACACTTGGCCAATAAAATTCTATTCTATTCTGTTCTGTACTTCTTCTGTTCTGTTCTATTCTATTCTATCAGCAGTAAATGGGGATTTTTTTAATAAAGGGGTTTTTTTTGCCTTCTGAAAAAAAAGCTTTTGCACCAATATTATACAGTGGACAGGAGAGATGCAAATTGTAGTTTCATTTCTTAACTTTATGCTGGTGGCTCTCAGCTTCTGTTCTTTACTGCTACACTGGGAATAGTAGTGATCTATCTCATTGAGTTGTGTTAAAGAGATAAAGCAATGCATATGCTCTGTAAATTAAAAAAGCATGCTTCATTGAAGAAGGGTAAATGTATTTTTGGCTTTTCTGTCAAGAAAAAGAAGATGCTAGACTTGCCTTAAGCAGGGAGATGTAGTGATCTGGTAGTACAGTTATCACTTGATACATGACACTGCCAGCAGAGAATGTGAATGAGAACTGAGTTATCAGCCGTCCTAGGCTGAATGCCTTTTGCCGTGTTTTATGTTTGCAGCAAGAGAAATGATCTGGATAAATAGGGTAAGGTAAACATAGAGCTCCAATAAAGGCTGTAGCAGTTACCATAGTTACCCAATGTCAAGGCAAATAAGCACGTTTAACTGAGCAGTGCCTGTTCTGTGGTGCACTTGCTATGGATCTGGGATGTTGTGAAAAATATGATATCCACACCGGGTGGCAGAGAGTTCCTGGATTAAAGGGTATTTGCTTGGCACGGAGAGCATCTGGCAGTGCTCATCCTGGTTAACAAGGTGAAATGGAGACGTGCGCTGCCATGCTTTTGCCTTTATTCAGAGACCAGTTGGAGACAAATGCAACTCTGGGAAGCTGCTTCTGCAATGTGTCATGTAATTGACAGCCCCCCTTTAGAGCACAAAGGTTGCTGGGTCAGAGAACTTTCCTTTCTCTCACTTATCATATATATTCTCTTTATTTCATATATCATCTCCTCTAAGTTCACTTTACCCTTATATATATTACTACATGTCTATTTTTCTTCCTATATATTTGTGTATTGGACAAATGAATGAATGAATGAATGAATGAATGAATAAATAAATAAATAAAATAGATTGAAAGTTGGATCTCCCTCCAAAGTAGATTTCTGCCCTTTTTATTAGTTCTAAAGAACTCAGTGCATGGATGAGATAGCATTTGGAAGGAAAAAGGAGCTCAGTTTTATTAAGCACAGAGTACAAACTCCTGACATTACTTGTAGTGCCATGTGGTCTGGGACCACTGGGTGATCTGAGACCCCCGCTTAAGAGGAACCTTTCCCAGTTGTCCCAAAGAATTGCTTCAGCCCCTTCCGTATGTGGCCACCCGCAATGTAAATATCCAGTAATGGGCAGCCAAAATTTTTACTGCCACACTGTGGGTGTGGCTTATTTTGTGGTTGTGGCTTACTGGTCATGTGACTGGGTAGGAGTGGCTTGCTGGCCATGTGACCAGGTGGGAGTGGCTTGAATGATTATCATCGTTCAAGTGAACTGTTAAGTCCTTGACTTTCAACCTTACCAGTGTCGCTCAATGGGGTGACAATTTGTTTCACGTTTCCCGCGCTTTCCTTCCTGGGTCGCCCTCCTGCCTCAGGAAGGGTAGCTAGGTGAACGGGTGCAGCCAGAAGCATAAATGCTGTCAGTGCCACTTCCCCCCGCACCTTCTGCTTACACTTCAGGAGGGAGGTGGCCGCGTGAGGCTGGAGGGGAGCTAGGCTGGAGAGAGGGAAGCTTGTCCGAGGCCAGGAAGGAGGAAAGAGGAAAAAAGCAAGGAGTGCAGATGCAGCAGCAGGGGGGAAAAGGAGAGCCAAGCTGAGACCAGTAATCCAGGAAGTGACAGCCACTGATCAGCTGGAGCTGCGCACACATCTTCATTTCTACTGGTGGAACTGTGTTCTATCCCGTCCTGCCTGCTGCCCACCCCTGTATATATCCCTTGGATATCCATTGTCTCCCAAATGCATTCCTCCCTGAGGGAAGGGGAGTTGGGAAAATCTGAAGATGAATAACGGAGATTAAATGCCCTCAGTCCTATGATAGGCTACCCAGAGACAGCAGACCGTTCTATGCAGATAGGACCATCCCTATTGGTTACATAATCCCCACCTGAACAGGCTCAGGAAAGAAAGGAAGAGGGGGATCCGGTGGACCAAATGGCAGGATTGTCCTTGGAGGACAGAAAAGAGGAGGCCGATAGCCAAATGGACTAGGGCCAAAGCCGATTCAACAGTCTTAACTGCACTCCTCAGACAAATTGACCAACTGGTAGTCAATAGAGATAATCCAGCAGAAACAGCCAGTCGCCTTATTTCAACATGTTCCATTTACCACTTTAGACCTTCTTAATTGGAAGATCCACTATGGGCCATTTAGTGAAAAGCCAGCAGAAATTGCTGACTTAATGAAGACCATTGTGGACACACACGATCCCACTTGGATGGACCTCCAACAACTAATGGGGACCTTGTTTAACCCAGAGGAGAGGGAGAAGATTAGGAACGCTGTGGTAAAAATCTTGAAGCCCGATGTACCTAGCCTTCAGGCTCTGGACATGTATGTGGAAGGGAAGTTCCCCACAATGGACCCAAATTGGGATCCATATGACCCCTTGAGCCCCCTGAAAAATTATCAAAACTTGGTAGTATGGGCCATGGGGAGGCAGGAAGACCCACTTTGAATATGTCCAAGCCCCCCCGGGTAGTACAAGGGGCCAGTGAAAGTCCAGAAGCATTCTATACCCGCTTGCTTGAGGCTTACCAAATGTACATCCCTATAGACTCCACTGAGCCAGAGAACGCTCAAATGCTGCCCATGGATTTCATTTCCCAAAGTGCCCCAGATATAAAGAGGACATTGCAAATTCTGGAGGGAGCTTTAGGAAAGCCCATGAGCTAACTGATTGAGGTAGCATGAAAGACCTTTGTCAACTGGGACCAAGTGGAGGAGAAAAAGCAGGACCAGTGGATGCAAAGGAAGGTTGAACTCCTGGCTGCTGTTATATTTGGAACCCCAAGGGAGAGGGTAGGCAATAGAGGCAACGGAGTGGGTATGGCTTTGGGATGGAACCAGTGTGCTCTATGTAAGAGACATGGACACTGGAAGGCTGAGTGTCCTGAAAGGTGACCACTCAGAGCTGCACGTGCATTGCCGTTTTTATTATTGGTGTGCAATGTGGCCCATACCGGTAAGGAACCCAATACTGCTCAGCACCCACCATATGATGAAGGATTTTACCAGCACTGTATGCTTTGTAAACATATCAACTGGCAAGCATTTCATTTACTCCACACTCAGACCCCCTAATTGCTCCTCCCATGACCTTCCCCTTGTGAGCATGAAGGGACCCAATATTCATTCATTCATTCATTCATTCATTCATTCATTCATTCATTCATTCATTCATTCATTCATTCATTTTTATGCCACCCTTCTCCTTAGACTCAGGGCATCTTACAACATGTTAGCAATAGCACTTTTTAACAGAGCCACCATATTGCCCCCACAATCCGGGTCCTCATTTTACCCAGGATGGAAGGCTGAGTCAACCTTGAACTGGTGATAAGATTTGAACTGCTGACCTGCAGATCTAGCAGTCAGGTTTAATGGCCTGCACTACTGCGCTCCACCCACTGCACCACCTCGGCTCCTATTGGCAGTGAACGTTGGACTCCTCTATTAGGTGTCACCTGTTGCATATACCCTGGGGCTTGGTTCACCTGAGTACTTGGCCCACCTCTAGAGTACTATACCAGGCATCAAGGAGGCATAGCTAACATTCTCCATGCATACAAGTCGATGGAGGCATTTGGCTCATACAAGGGAAGCCCACGACCTGTATTCATTTTGACCTAACGCCTTGTGTCCACAATGGAGGGACCTATAACAGGTGCAATGGCACAGAAGGAGTTTTATGCTATATAAAGGAAGCACCTGTCCCTGACAGGTTGGGTAATCAAGGTGCCCTCCGCAAGTGGATACCTCCACCAACAAGGAGAGCATCCAAAGGCTTTACCCAGAGGCCTGATTACAAGCTGGTGGACTCCTATAAACAGTGCCAACACTGTATCCATGTTACTAAGTCAGGAAACAAAATCACCCGTTAGTTTATCATACCTCTGCCCCACCCATTTGTAAACAATTTGATCTAATTACTTGTACGCTCAATGGTATCACATATAGGAGATGTAATGGTTCCCAAGGGATTGAGTGCTATGATCCTAAGCAAGCTACAAAGGTCATAGAGTATCAAATTATCCTCTGACATATTACCTATCGATGAAGGGACGAAATAACCAAGACACCATTTCCGCCCTAAACTAGCCAGTAGAGTTTAAGTTTGATGCTTGTTACTACATAAGTCGGAACTGCTTCCCACGGGGAGGTCTGAATTGGAATACACATATATGACAAATCACAAATACGTATGTGCCTCTGGTTAAAGGGGGACTGCTGCCACATAGACTATAAATACTGTCCCTACTGGGAATGTGTCACCTTTGCCACATGGACACAGTGGGTAACAGAGAAAATGAATTTTTCCTTGAAAAAGAGGAGTAGTTGATAATGACTGTAAACTGGGCCAATACGACCCCATGATCTTGTCCTTTACTCCTGTTACTACTCTGAAACCTATACTTTTCGGCCTTCAGAGTCAGAACTGAAGAAACCTCTTGAATGAGAAGCGAAATGTCTTCAAAGAAATACAAAATCCAGCTGCTTATTGGGGGAAAAATGCCTTTGGGACAACCATGACCTGGATTACTGAGAATCTGTTTAAGATTCTATCCTGCTTTTATAGACTAGTAAGAGACCAAAATTACTGTGTGCTAAGATCTGCTTTTTAAAATCTTGCTTCTGCCCTGCTTCGAGCTTGTCTGCCTTGTAGTTTGGGGGGTGCAATGGTGACAGGCAGTGAAGGGCTACCAAATTTTTTACTACCACACTGTGGCCGTGGCTTATGCAGGATGCCCTGCATTTTCTTTCAACATCTTTCATGCAAATTGGGTGCTCTGGGGTGGAGCTCCATTTTCACTATCCCACTGCGTTTCCCCCTGTCCGAGCAGCAGCCCACCCCTGGTGACAGGAGTAGGCTACTACCCAGACGGGGCAGAATGCAGTGGGGTAGCGAAAATGGAGCTCTACCCCAGAGCACCCTATTTGCACTGAAAGATTTTTATTTATTTTTTATTTATTTATTGTTAGAGTTGAAAGGGACCATGCAGGTCATCAAGTCCAATCCCCTGCCTGAGCAGGAATCCTAAAGCACCCCAACCAAATGGCAGTCCAATCGTCTCTTGAAAGTGTCCAGAGTTGGGGAGTTCAGAACCTCCGCAGGCAGGTTGATCGCTCTGACCGTCAGGAAGTTCTTCCTTACTTCTAAGTTGAATCTCTCCTTGGTCAGCTTCCAGCCATTGTTCCTTGTAAGGCCATCTGGTGCTCTGGAGAATAGAGTGCCCCCCTCCTCTCTGTGGCAACCCCTCATATACCTGTATACAGCTATCATGTCCCCTGTGCCCCTCCTTTTCTCTAGGCTATCCATGCCCAGTTCCCGCAATCTCTCTTCGTAAGTCTTGGTTTCAAATCATTTTGGTTGCTCTTTTCTGCACCTTCTCCAGAGTTTCAATGTCTCTTTTGAAGTGTGGTGACCAGAACTGGATGCAGTACTCCAGATGTGGTCTGACCAGGGCGTAGTAGAGTGGTATTAATATTTCCCTGGTCTTGGAGTGTACCCCCCTGTTGATGTTGAAAGAAAATGCATGAGCCATGCCCCCAGTGTGGTAGTAAACATTTTGGTAGCCCTTCACTGGATGGTGACCTCAGTTGATCTGGCTCAACACTGTCCAGAGGTTGCTACTGGTGGCGTTAGGTGGAAAACGTCTGCATGACAGCAACAGCAGCTACATCGTGAAGTGGCTTAAAGATAATAATTTTTATTATGAAAAAAAAGATCAAAAATAGTAATGATTACCAAAGGAGCAGAGGTCTAATTTCTCCATTTTTCCAGCAGTGGGGGAGGTGGGGGTGGGGGTTGTTAAATCCTTAGCGGAATGAAGGACTGCAGACTTGAAGTAAGAATGATTCTTTATTAACAGGATATAACGGTTTATAGAACAGAACAAGACAAAACATGGCCATGCCTGGCAGCTATATATATGCCGGGCTGCCAGGCTGAGCCAACCAATCACCTTGCAGTATTTTCCCGCCCAAGGTGGGGCGGGTACAAGGCCTAAGTGTTTTCTGGACACAACAGGGGTGGCTTGGGAACAGCCATGTGGAGAGCACTAATCAACAAGGCACGGTTAGTGGAAGCTTAGCTTGGTGAAATTGCTTCATTGCTATTCACGGATTTAGTGAAGCAAGTGTCCAGAATAGGATGCCAACTGAGGAAGCAATCAGCATTCTTGTATCTTCTCAGTATTTCTGAATAACCTCCCCATCCCACCTCCACCGTACAAGAAAAACAGACCCGCGTGAAGGAGGAAAATGATTAAATTATTGCTAAGCGGCATGTTATGTCATGAAGTTGAGGCCTGCGGTCGATTTTTAAAATTAGGTTCTTTTTCTAACTCTTCTCACTAATCTTTAGTTCTCGTGACATTTTTTTTCCCTCCTCTAACTTTTTCTTTCAGGTATCAATTTGTCACCGCTGAGACTGGGAAAGAATGGGAACATGACTGATTTCTCAAGCAGAGCAAATGAGACAGGTTTGCAGCCTTCTTATGTGACTCATGGCATATTATAGCCAAGTTAATCCTGTCATCTGCAGCGCAGCCCCACTGCCTAGCTTCTGATTTACTACTCCACTGCCTGCCTGAGGAGGGACTCCAATAAAATCAGATCAGGAAGAGGCGGAGCCTCATGATTGGCTGTATAATCAAGAAGGAACTGGCAGAGCCAAATGTGACATTGGTAGGTTGGGGCCTCTGTCAAACTAGGGTATTTAAGCATTGTGCTTGCCTTGCAGTTAGCCTGGTTCGGATATTGGGGTTGCCATAAAACTTATAGGCAATATTGATTCAAATCCATACGGTAGTATCTGCAAAAAGGGGATAATATTCTGTGATGCTTATAATTTTATTTATTTATTTATTTATTTACTCATTTATTTATTTATTTATTTTGTCCAATACATAACACACATTGAAGAGAATAGATATGTAATAATATAAATAAAGAAAAGAATAGAAGAAAAGATATAAAAGTATAGGTGAACATATTTGAAAGGAAGAAAAGATAAATGAGATAAGGAGAGACAATTGGACAGGGGACGGAAGGCACAATGGAGCACTTATGCATGCCCCTTACTGACCTCTAAGGAACCTGGAGAGGTCAATCATGGATAGTCTAAGGGGAAAATGTTGGGGGTTAGGGGTTGACACTACTGAGTCAGGTAATGAGTTCCACGCTTCAACAACTCGGTTGCTGAAGTCATATTTTTTACAGTCAAGTTTGGAGTGGTTAATATTAAGTTTGAATCTGTTGCGTGCTCTTGTGTTGTTGTTGTTTTTTTAAATAATTTTTTTATTGATTTTATAAAATAGTTACATAAAACAAACATACAACAGTGCACGGTGCATGTGCCCATCACCTAACAACAAGACACCCCCCATCACCCCCACCACCCATACAAAGGGATTCAAAGAATTTAATTTGTTTATCTATTGTGCCTTGGCTCTATCTTGCATCAAATATTACTAAAAGAGTGATTGCAGTTTATTTTTCATATTTACATCACAGTGCTCTTGTGTTGTTGTGGTTGAAGTTGAAGTAGTCATTGACAGGTAGAACGTTGCAGCATATGATCTTGTGGGCAATACTTAGATTGTGTTTTAGGCAATGTAGTTCTAAGCTTTCTAGACCTAGGATTGATAGTCTGCTTTCGTAGGATATTCTGTTTCGAGTGGAGGAGTGAAGGGCTCTTCTGGTGAAGTATTTTTGGACATAATACATTAAGTGTCTGCACATCAGGGGTGAAATTCCACAGGTTTGGACAGGTTCTTTAGAACTGGTGGCAGTGATTATGTGTAGTTTGGAGAACCGGTAAATCGCATAACTGACTGGCCCCACCCCACTCCCACTCACTCCTTCTCAGGCTCATATACAGAGAACAAATATGAGAAGGATCCGAGAAGCAGCCAGTTGAACGTTAGAAGACTTGGCTGAATTTTTCTGTCGGTTCTGTGGGTGTGGCTTGCTGGGGTGGTTCTACCCCAGCTTGCCGTGAGTGATGTCAAGTTGAGCATGCCCATTCAGTCACATGGCCCCCACCAAGCCACGCCCACAGAACTGATGGGGGGGGGGAAATTGAATTTCACCTCTGCTGCACATACACTATTTCAAAGTTCACTATGAACGCTATACAGTAGCTTCATTTCTCTAGTTTTTGAGATTTTTAAGCAGTGGGCCTGCAAAAACTCTTGTTAACTAGATGTGCCAAATCACGACAATTTTAAAATGCCACCATTGCCTCCAAAGAATCTGTGATTTTTCAGGATAAAGCCTGGCTTCTTAAATTATCTATATCGGTGAGGTATGAAGCTTACTACTATTAGTCTGCCGCTCCATGATTTTATTAACTCAAATGCAAATGTTAATGCAAGGCCTCATTAAGAAATGACAGGTGTTTAGCCAGATACATGCATGGGCATCCACAAGAGGGGGACAAGAGATGACACATATGTCATAATATCATCAAGTGCATAGTGCAATTTAGACTCTTGCATCAGACCTTCTGACACTATCACATAATTGTGCCACATTTATTAATAGCTTGCTGCATGTGTTGACTTTCCGATATTATTGTGGGTTGCTAACACGCACACACACATACACACGCCTCCAAAAGAAGAATATGACCTCATTCTTCCGCCCACGCCACCAAGACAAAGATTTGTACGAAAATGCCATTAAATACGTGTCTACACATCGATATGTATAAATTTAAAACGTACTCCTCAGCCTTCAATGTTGTGTTCTGTTGACTCCTAGTCCAATATTGTGAGCATAGAATAGAGCAAATCTTTGGACTTCCAAGCAGGAATTTTACTTGCTTCAGATGTTGAGAACTGAATGTGGGGTTAATTGCATGCAAACCATGGGCCATGGCTCAGAGACACAGCATATGTAAAGATCTCAGATTCAATCCCTGGTATTTTCAGATACCCTCAAAAAAAGTTCTAATTATGAAAATACACATTTCATAATAATGGAAAAAAAATGTATCCTGGTGATTTTTATGGCTACTGCTCAGATGCTAATAATTGATAGGTTATTTTAATATTCTTTGTCTGATTATAATAATATTTTTATTTTATAATTATTAATCTTCCCTAATCTCACATTAAACAATTCTTCTAGACAACTGTTTATGTTATAGATGTAGCCAACCCAAATAAAATTGGATACCTGATCATCCTAGTCAGTGTTGGGACAAAGATGTTGAATAATATACTGCTCAAAAAAATAAAGGGAACACTCAAATAACACATCCTAGATCTGAATGAATGAAATATTCTCATTGAATACTTTGCTTTGTACAAAGTTGAATGTACACAACAGCATGTGAAATTGATTGTCAGTCAGTGTTGCTTCCTAAGTGGACAGTTTGATTTCACAGAAGTTTGATTTCACAGAAGTTTGATTTCACAGAAGTTTGATTTCACAGAAGTTTGATTTCACAGAAGTTTGATTTCACAGAAGTTTGATTTCACAGAAGTTTGATTTCACAGAAGTTTGATTTCACAGAAGTTTGATTTCACAGAAGTTTGATTTACTTGGAGTTATATTGTGTTGTTTAAGTGTTCCCTTTATTTTTTTGAGCAGTGTTGTATGTGCCCATGGCTGATGATGTGTGTCAAGTGAAATCTGAAGCAAATCTAGAAGCAAGATACACAAGTTTGAAATGCATTTGGTAAAATTGCTGGGAGATCATATTTGATTCATTCAAATGCTTAAGGCAGTGATGATGAACCTATGGCACGGGTGCCACAGGTGGCACATGGAGCCATATCTGCTGGCACACGAGCCATTGCGCTAGCTCAGCTCCAACGTGCATGTGTGTGCCTGCCAGCTGATTTTTGGTTCACACATAGGCTGTGGGAAGGCATTTTTGGCTTCCAGAGAGCCTCCAAGGGGATGGGGGAGAGTGTTTTTATCCTCCCCCAGCTCCAAGGAAGCTTTTGGAGCCTGGGGAGGGCGAAACACAAGCCTATTGGGCCAACCAGAAGTTGGGAAACAGGCAACTTCCATCCTCCAGAGGGCTTCCAGGGGGTGGGGGAAGTTGTTTTCGCCTCCCCAGGCATTGAATTATAGGTGTGGGCATTCACGCATGTGCAATAGCGCGCACACACGCTCTTTCAGCACCCAAGGAAAAAAAGGTTCACCATCACTGGCTTAGGGAGAAGCAATTAAGGTACTTTATGAGTGTGTATTTGTGTGTGTGTATATTGTATGTGTTTGTGGGGAAGTTAGTGATATTTTTCAATATAGGGAATGTTTTATACATTCTTGTGTTTGTTTTTCCTTGTTATCCAAACATGAAACTTTTAATTAATAATTCTTTGTAACTATATGGCTCCTTAAACTTTGGAAAGCAATACATAGAGCCATAGGAAAAAAATATTTTCCTATGAGGTATATTTATTGCTATTTAAAAAAAAAAAAATCTGTACTTTGAAGTTGGATTTCTCTCTCTCCCCTCCCCCCCCCTCGCTTGACTTTGGTACTTTTCTTGTGCACTCTGAGGATCAGCTTCTAATTCCCAGTTACTCAATTCTCTTCAAGTGTACAAAACCAACACAGACTACGGTCGAGCGCCTGCAGCACTATGACAAGGTAGCAATGCAGCTTCACGGGATGATGTTCTGCCACATACAAAAATGAACAGGGAACTCTTGTCAAGATCAAGGCTGCACAGCTAAGAGAGCAGCCAAATTTATTTCATTATTTTGATTCCTTTGTCTCATTTTGCATTCAGAGCCCAACTGTGCTTGGCTAGGCCCTGCCCTCAGGACTGTGCAGCATGAGTAGATAAAACATAACAACCTTACCTCCTTCCTATATCAACAAGAAAACAAAGAGAACAGCAACAGTGGGGGATGCAGAAACCAAATCTGTTATCTGCTTTGTTTTCTTTACTTAAGACATTTTGCTACTTGCTCCATTAGGAATAAAAGAATCTTTATTAAGACAAGAGAGCTAAATGTAATATTCTCTTTCCCTTTTTTCTTTTTTTATTCCATTTATATCCAATAATCTCAAAATGGTTTTTCTTTTCCCATCACAGTACTGTTTCACAATGAAACAGATTGAGTAGAGAAATATGAATGCATGAATTCATCTTGCCTACCCATTTATTAGTTTGGCCATGGAAAAAAATCATTTTAATAATTCATTGTAGATACGATACTATCAAATTGTGTATAAGGCAGGGGTGAAATCCTGCTAGTTCTGGCAGGTTCTGGAGAATTGGTAGTGGAAATTTTGAGTAGTTCAGAGAACCAGCAAATACCACCTCTGGCTAGCCCCAGAGTGGGATGGGAATGGAGATTTTGCAGTATTCTTACCCTGTCATGCCCACCAAGCCACACCCACAGAACCGGTAGTAAAAAAAATTGGATTTCATGACCCCCAACAATTTACCCTTAGATTATCTATGGTTGACCTATCCAGATTCCCAAGAGGTCAGTAAGGGGCGAGTACAAGTGCACTAGAGTGCCTTCCGTCCCCTGTCCTATTGCTCTCCTGTATCTCCTACACCTCTCTTCTATTCCTATATCTCTTCTTCTATTCTTTCATTGATATGTTCTATTACTATATCTTCTCTTCTATTCTTTCTTAGATATATTTTACTATGAGTATCTCCTCTATAACCTTCATCATGTATTTTACTATGTGTGTTTTACTATGTGTATACCCACTAAAACCCTCATTGTCTATTGGACTAACTAACTAACCAACCAACCAACCAACCAACCAACCAACCAACCAACCAACCAACCAACCAACCAACCAACCAACCAACCAACCAACCAACCAACCAACCAACCAACCAACCAACCAAATAAATAAATAAATAAATAAATAAATAAATAAATAAATAAATAAATAAATAAATAAATAAATAAATAAATAAATAAATAAATAAATAAATAAATAAACAAACAAACAAATAAATAAATAAATAAATGTGTTTTTACTATTTGTGTATATTGTGTATCCCTTGAAGCAGTTCCCTTCAGTTTTAGGGTTTTTTTCTGTACCGTGGCCTTCAATTGCTTCATTATTATGCATAAAATGACTGGAAATGAAGCTGGCTCAAGAAATCTCTTCCTTGGCTCCTTTTTCCACTTTGGCCACTGTACTGGCCTGGTTTTCTGTCTAGTCCATGTTTACCAGTGTCCCCATTTTGTGGATTCTCCAGTTTCTTTATCTCATCTCTCATGCTGGAAAAACAGGCACTGGTCTGTTTCCTATTTGTTGGTATTCCTTGGAGACTCATGCTTTTAACTGCTTTAGTGTGAGGCAGCTTTGTATTTGACACCTTCCTGTCTAAGGAGAGGGAGAAGCAGAAGGAGGAAAATCGCTGTTTTACCGTCTTTCCTGTTATTTGGACTAGAAGGGGAAAATTGACAGAATTGTCAATTTCACTTAGTGTAAAAAAGAGAGTTCTATTCCACTGGTAAACATGTAAAATAAAAACACAGGTGAACCCACTGCTTTAATAAAAAATATTTCCAGCATTTAAACTGCCTCAGTAACCCAGCATAAAGTATTTCCTTTTAATCTTAGGCTCTCTTTCTACCCAATTTATCATTGGGGGTTCAGAAATACCACAAACAGATGGCTGAATGGAGCTGATGGGTGGGAAAACGTGGATGAAAAAAAAGTCAGCTGAAAGGCTCACTGCTTTACTGATAAAATAAGAAAAAAACCAAAACCCAAAAAATCCCTACCCAGAAGATCAGCAATTGAGGTCCATTCACTGCTGTGAGCCGCCCCGAGTCTACGGAGAGGGGCGGCATACAAATTTAATAAATAAATAAATAAATTTAGACAAGGTTGCCAATTCAGCACTCGAGAAAAATTGAAGCTGTTGAAGGCAGTGACCACCAGCCACAGAGGTAAAGATAATCCTCCCATAAAGCATGTCAACCCAAATGGAATACAGTGGTACCTCTACCTAAGAATGCCTCTACTTACTTAAGGGCTGGAAAAGGTGGGGAGGAGCCTCCGTGGGGCCTCTCTAGGAATCTCCTGGGAGGAAATAGGGCTGGAAAAGGTGAGGAGAAGCCTCCGTGGGGCCTCTCTAGGAATCTCCATGGAGGAAACAGGGCCTCCACCCTCCCTTTGGTTTCCCCAATCACATGCATTATTTGCTTTTACATTGATTCCTATGGGAAAAATAGCTTCTTCTTACAAACTTTTCTACTTACTGGTCACAGAATGAATTAAGTTCATAAGTAGAGGTACCACTGTATTGTGATCCCTAATTTTTTTCTTATAGTAAACTGTTGTGGTTAGCTCTGGCCCAGCTCCTGCCCCAAGGAATGTGGAGGTTGTTGTGGGGGAGACATCCACATGCCGCAGGCCTGTTTTGCTCCCAGTAGAATCTGCCGACGAAGTCTCCTCTGACCAAGGAAGCGTGAGTGACAGGGAAGAGGGGACTTTGGCAGACAGCCCAGGAGGAGATCAGTCATCTGTATCATCCCTGGATTCTGAACAAGAATGAATGACACATCCACGCATGCGTAGATTGATGCATAGGAGACAACAACTGAAGGATTTATTTATTTATTTATTTATTACTTGGATTTGTATGCCGCCCCTCTCCGAAGACTCGGGGCGGCTCACAACATGTAAAAAGACAAATCATAAGTAATCAACAATTTAAAATTTTAAAGATTTAAAAAACCCCACAAACTAACAGACTCACACACAAGCATACCATATATAAATTCAACGTGCCCAGGGGGGGGGATGTTTCAATTCCCCCATGCCTGACGGCAAAGGTGGGTTTTAAGAAGTTTACGGAAGGCAGGAAGAGTAGGGGCAGTTCTAATCTCCGGGGGGAGTTGGTTCCAGAGGGCTGGTGCCGCCACAGAGAAGGCTCTTCCCCTGGGACCCGCCAACCGACATTGCTTAGTTGACGGGACCCGGAGAAGGCCCACTCTGTGGGACCTAATTGGTCGCTGGGATTCGTGCGGCAGGAGGCGGTCTCGGAGATATTCTGGTCCAGTGCCATGAAGGGCTTTAAAGGTCATAACCAACACTTTGAATTGTGACCGGAAACTGATCGGCAACCAATGCAGACTGCGGAGTGATGGAGAAACATGGGCATACCTAGGTAAGCCCATGACTGCTCTCGCAGCTGCATTTTGCACGATCTGAAGTTTCCGAACACTTTTCAAAGGTAGCCCCATGTAGAGAGCATTACAGTAGTCGAACCTCGAGGTGATGAGGGCATGAGTGACTGTGAGCAATGAGTCCCGGTCCAGATAGGGCCGCAACTGGTGCACCAGGCGAACCTGGGCAAACGCCCCCCTCGCCACAGCTGAGAGATGTTGTTCTAATGTGAGCTGTGGATCGAGGAGGACGCCCAAGTTGCGGACCCTCTCTGAGGGGGTCAATAATTCCCCCCCCAGGGTGATGGACGGACAGATGGAGTTGTCCTTGGGAGGCAAAACCCACAGCCACTCCGTCTTATCCGGGTTGAGTTTGAGTCTGTTGACACCCATCCAGGCCCCAACAGCCTCCAGGCACCGGCACATCACTTCCACCGCTTCGTTGACTGGGCATGGGGTGGAGATGTAAAGCTGGGTATCATCCGCATATTGATGATACCTCACCCCATGTCCTTGGATGATCTCGCCCAGCGGTTTCATGTAGATGTTAAATAGCAGGGGGGAGAGCACCGACCCCTGAGGCACCCCACAAGGGAGAGACCTAGGAGTCGACCTCTGATCTCCCCACTAACACCGACTGCGACCGGCCAGAGAGGTAGGAGGAGAACCACTGAAGAACAGTGCCTCCCACTCCCAACCCCTCCAGCCGGTGCAGAAGGATACCATGGTCGATGGTATCGAAAGCCGCTGAGAGGTCAAGGAGCACCAGGACAGAGGATAAACCCCTGTCCCGGGCCCGCCAGAGATCATCCATCAACGCGACCAAAGCAGTTTCCGTGCTGTAACCGGGCCTGAAACCCGACTGTTGGGGACCTAGATAATCGGCTTCTTCCAAGGACCGCTGGAGTTGGAGTGCCACCACCTTCTCAACAACCTTCCCCATAAAGGGAAGGTTGGAGACTGGACGGTAGTTATTAAGCACAGCTGGGTCCAGGGAGGGCTTCTTGAGGAGGGGGCGCACAAGCGCTTCTTTATAGAGTGATGGAAAAACTCCCCTCCCCAAGGAAGCGTTGGTAATCTCCTGGGCCCAGCTCCGTGTCACCTCCCTGCTGGCCGAAACCAACCAGGAGGGACACGGATCCAGTAAACAGGTGGCGGAACTCACAGCTCCAATGGCCTTGTCCACTTCATCAGGTGTCACCAGATCAAACTCTTCCCAGACAGGTGGACAAGTACGTGCCCCAGTCACCTCGACTGACTCATTGTCAGTCGACTCTGTTTTACAATTGGAGTCGAGGTCGGCCCGAATCCGAGCGACTTTATCAGCGAAAAACGTGTTAAAGTCCTCGGCACTACTCTGCAAGGGCTCCCCAACTCCCCCCTGATTAAGAAGGGAGCGGGTCACCCTAAACAGAGCGGCCGGGCGGGATTCCGCTGATGCAATCAAGGCGGCATGGTACGCGCATCTTGCCGCCTTGAGCGCCACTTTGTAAGTCTTAATAAAAGCTCTTACAAGTGTTCGATCAGATTCAGACCTACTCTTCCTCCATCGCTTCTCTAGACGTCTCTTCTGGCGTTTCAACTCCCGGAGCTCCTCGTTGAACCATGGAGCTCTACGGGGTCTAGCGCCACGGAGAGGTCGCAAAGGCGCAATCCGGTCAAGAGCCTCTGCTGCAGCCTCGTTCCAGGCTTTCGCAAGAGACTCTGCCGAACTGTGGACAAGTGCCTCTGGAATAACCCCAAGCGCCGTCTGAAAGCCCTCTGGGTCCATTAGGCGTCTGGGGCGGAACATCTTAATTGGTTCCACCTCCCTGCGGGGAAGGATTGGAGCCAGGAAGTCAAGCCGTAGTAGAAAATGGTCTGACCATGACAAAGGCACTGCTTCTAAGCCCCTTAGTCTCAGACCATTACTCAATTGCTCGGAAAGGAATACCATGTCGGGTGCGTGCCCCCCTTCATGAGTCGGACCCTGTACTACTTGAGTCAGGTCCATGGATTATTACAAGAGAAAATGAGGCCACCTGTGATTGGGTGGGGCTGCTGTAATTAGTGCTACAGATAACAGTGCAGCCTGGTGTTTTAGCCTCAGGGCAGTTTATCTGATTCATTGTTTCGTCAAGATCGTGGTTTTTGCTCTTCAGGATTGTGTGTGTGGACTCTCTGAACTGTACTCTAAATTGGACTCAATTTCCCAGTTATTGGGTGAGCAATTGGACTGCATTTAACCTGTGCCTTGTGTGTACCAGAAAATCCATTTGACATTTAAAAAGGAAGCTGTTTCTGTTTTTCTGTTTATAAAAACTTTTGGGTTTTCCTTTTATCGTGTGGTGTGTCTTCCTGGACTAATTACCCTGTAATTATGGGCGGTTGAAACATGCCGGCAGAACAATAAACCATGTTGAATATACTCAATGCAATACCAAAGTCAAGAAGTTGAAGAGAATTTAGACATGCATCCCAAGCCCACCACTAAGAGGTAGGGAAGCTAAGACAGATCATCACTGAAGTTGTTGATGTTTTTTACAGACCCCCAAATGCACACTGTCTTGTGAGGTTTGCTAGAGCCAGTCTGAGTTTATTGGACCAGAAGGATAGACAAGCATTGTAAGAATTATGGCCAATTTATTTCTGGAGTGAGTGCAATCCTATTCATAGAAATGACAGTATCTCTACAAATAATGGATGCTGTCTAAAATGAATTTGTTATATAATAAACAGTCACAATTGCCCATGTTTTGCATGAAACATAAACCAGACACACAGAAAATAAAATCTTGAGCAGGGGAAACTATCCGCTGTATGTAAACCAATTATTTAAATTGGAGGGGGTACTTTATAAGTGTGATTAGGAGATTTGGACATCATATGGAAAAGAAAATGTGAATTAATCAGCTCCTCTAGCTTGTCCCTTAAATATCTGTAGGCTTTACTAGTTCCCCAGTTTCAAGTTAGTACCTTTACCAAGCAGTCTCCCTGGGATTTCTGTGATTTATAGTACAGAGTATCAGGAGGATGCTTGTATGTCCAGAATCATCAACAGCTGTTTCTTTTGGATTAGGAAACATGTGGCAGAGGAAATATGGTTTCCTTATCAGGGTTAAGTGTAATAAGAAGCCTGGCTAAGGAGTGACATAAACTTCAATTTGCTATTTATGGGACAATCCTTAAAGTTAAAAGCGGAATGACTTTTTAATTTATTTATATTTATTTATTTGTTTTGTCAAATACATATTGGAGGTATGTAAAGATGTTCTGCCCGGCTTTCTGATAGGAGCCTCCTGAAAATTCAAGGGTACAAATTTCACATGTTTGAAAATTCAAAATAATGTTCTTTATCACAAAGTTCAAAATAAACAAAGCACTCTTTTTGTATTGCAAAGAGCACTCTTCCCAAAACAACCAGGTAGTCTGTACAGTTTCCCTTAAGCAGTCATTAAGTACTTAGCTAGCAGCTGTGAAGAAACTTCACACCCCTTCTTCTTCCAACGAAGTGAGACACACACACACACACACACGTTGCTCTGCTTTGGTTTGAAAGGCATGAAAAAGCAACAAAGTCCAGCAACACAAGATTCCTGACTAACTCCGATCAGATATTCTTCCACAACGGACAAACCCACATGCTTCTATTTATAGCAGCAGCCCTAATTACTGGAGCCCCACCCAAACACAGGTGGCCTCCCTTATTTCCTGTAATATGTTCTTACTTGGTCTCTTCTACGCATAATTCTGCGCTTGCGTGGGTCCAAAATGTCATCATCTGAATCAAGGGAAGATAAGGGAGATTGACTGCCTGGGCTGTGTGCCAAGCCCTCCTCTGCCGAGCCACTCCCACCTTCTTCTTCGTCCGAGGAAACTAAAGTCTGAACGGATTCTGTCGGCAATAACACAGGCCTGTGACATGTTGAATTTTCCCCTTCATCCACCTCCCCATTCCCTGGGGCAGGAGCTGGGCCAGAGCCAACCACAACACCAAGATATAATAATATTTATATACATGATACTAGTAAAAAGAAAATTAAGAAAAAATAGATATAATAATATTCATATACAGGATACTAGTAAAAAATATAAAAAAACATTAGGACAGAGGATGGAAGGCATGCTGGTGCACTTATGCACACCCCTTGCTGATCTCTTAGGAATCGGGAGAGGTCAACAGTGGATAGTCTAAGGGTAAAGTTTTGGGGTAAAGTTTTGACTTGGAATGACTTGCTTACAAGAAGGCAGAAAATGTAACTTCCAATAAAAATGTCTTCTCCCTGAATGGAAACATTTCCCAAATACACCACTTTCCCTCTTGAGTTCTCATTCAAGCTGTGGTCATTAAAAATTAACCTCAAATCTGTTCTTCATTAACAACTGCCAACTTCATTTCTGGAGCTTCTAATACCCATCTGCAGGGCTCTGTTTAAGCAGTTTGTCTCTTAACACTTCACTGTCATCTGACACATCTGGCTGTAGAGCAAGAGTGTCAACTCTCCTGAGTAAACCAGGAAAGTGAGTTAAATCTCCTTCACCGTAAGGAAACACTAACAGAATCTTGCAAGTCTGAGAGTACAAAACGTCCTACCACCACTTTTAATTGTTTGATCTCAGTTTCTTTCTATGACCATTAAGCCTTGGGGGCGAGGGGAGGCATTCCTGCCTCACTTGTTTGCTTATTTCTTAGGTAGCATCTCTTATTTTATTTATCTATCTATCTATCTATCTATCTATCTATCTATCTATCTATCTATTTATTTATTTATTATTTAGATTTGTATGCCACCCCTCTCCGCAGACTCGGGGCGGCTCACAACAAAGTGAAACAATTTACAACAAATCTAAATTACAGTTTAAAAATATTTAAAAAACCCCATCTCTTCCTCTTGTCCCGCAATGTTATCCACAGATTCCATTACAGAGAGCTGGTTAACACTGGCTTAGCTGGTTAGTTCATTAATACAGATCAAACTATTTTTAAAAATGTTATTTTTTATTTTTTATTATATGTATCAATAAACATTTTAAATAGTACTATGTTATATGCATCATACGGTTATTTACATTTATTTCTACACATCTTTATTTCTATGTTTTAACCACTTATACCACCTATTCCTCATAAAATTCTGTTTCTTCTTCGCCTTTCATTCCCAATGTGAGCCTGTACATCTCTGCACATTCCAATATTTTATGTATAATCCTTTAATCACTTTGTGTATTTTCCAGTCCAATATTGAGCGTATACAATTCATGCCATGGTTACTATTTGTAAAATGATGTACTGGATCAAACTTAAAATGACCAAATATGACTTGACTTGGCCATGAATGATTGAGAATTATGTATGATTTTTAAAGGGTTATTAATGTATTTTCACATTGTCTTTTAACTATTGTTGTTATTGTAAGCTGCCCAGAGTCCAACTGGAGTTGAGCAGCATATACATTTTACAAATAAAATAAATCAATAAATAATTAATAAATTCCCATTCTAACAACTGCAAAGAGGACTTTCAAGCAAATGCACTCAGGGGTTTGTTTGTTTGACTTGTTATTTCTACTATATTTGCCACAATTTATCTACTAATCGTGGATTCTATCTTTCAGTATATAGATAATTAAAGATGACTTTTTTGATCCACTATTTGCACTTTGGGGCAGTATTTAGATGATTTTAGTTCTGAGATAAATTATTCAACTAATTAACTAAACTGTTAAGTGGAGAAAAAGCATGGGCTAAAAGTGTCGTAATCTCCCCTGCCCCATCTCCAAAAGTCACGTGTAGCCTGCCCACTAAACATTTCTAAATATAAGTCATGAGTTGGCAATGTGACATCTGAAAGCCACAGGATAACTCATAGACCTCTCAAAAGTCACTGAAAATTTGAGCTTGAATGTGAATGTTGAAATAGGCTTTATTAAATAATTATTAAATATTGATGCAAGATTTTCGACAGCCAGTTTGGGTATTGGCTAAGGTGCTGGGGCAGAAATGTATGTATGTATGTATGTATGTATGTATGTATGTATGTATGTATGTATGTATGTATGTATTTATTAGACTTCTATGTAGACAATTAATATAGTAGATTTCTATAGTAGATAATTAATTCTAGTCCACCTTTAGGAATGAAAAAATAGATGGGTAAGTTTGGGACAGTCATGTTCTCTTAGCCTAACCCACCTCACTGGATTATTTTTTTAGGACAATAGGAAGAGGCAACATTAGCACTGATTGTTGTATGCCGTTCAGAGACTCAAAATTGTTGTATACAATCTTGAGTAACTCTTAGTGAGATGAGCATCTATACAAATTTGATTGATTAATTAATTAATCAGATGTGTATTCCACATTGAGTTGATCAAAAATAAAAGTGGGATAGAAAACTATTAATAAAGAAATAAATAAATAATTCCACATTCCGCCCCCACCAGGTCCAGTGTTTTGGAGGGGAAGGAAAATGAGTTTGATAAAATATGCAGGAACTGTTACCTCTGAAAAAGGGGCTGCAACACTTTTCTAAATCCAGAAAATAAGATGATAACTGAAAGAGGGTCAGGTAGATAGTTCCTTAATTCACATTGGCATAAGAATAGGAAAAAGAAAAGTATAACCAGGCTTGCACAATTCTGTTATTATAACCATTCTCAGTTAAAGTAATCTTCCTAGTCTGATCTGCCTAGTGCAGTGTTTCCCAACCTTGGCAACTTGAAGATATCTGGACTTCAACTCCCAGAATTCCCCAGCCAGCATTTGCTGGCTGGGGAATTCTGGGAGTTGAAGTCCAAATACCTTCATTTTGCCAAGGTTGGGAAACACTGGTAGTGGAACTGAAAAGTAAGTATCCAGGGATTGCATGATAACACAGCATAGTTTCAAAAGCTCTAAAACTGCTAAGCTTGATATATGGTACAGAAACTTGAGATCACTCCAACATAAATTGCTGGGGTCCAACCTTTAGCACTAAAGTATTGGACATTTGAGTTCTTGGGATGAACCAGTACCAGGACTTCCCATTTCAAGAATAAACAACTTATATTTAGACCACAAACGTATAACCAAAGTCTTTTGTGATAGGTGTGGAAATAATAATAATGTTTTGTGTGGATTAGTTCCAATTGGTCCTGCTACTGGATTAGGTAAAGTGATTGTACTCACAATCTGCACGATGGAGGCCAGTCATCAGAAACCCTTGGGATTAAGTGGGGACTCTATGTGGGAGTAGAATATTGAAGAGCAGGTGTTAACCATGGCATGGGCAGCCCCGGTGGTAGCGCCGGTGGCAGGCAGCCCCTCAGTGGTTATTGTTAGCATATAGCATAGAAAAAGGGAATGGAATGTTAAGAGAGAGCTAATTTGCATATTGGTATGTAAATTAGTTTTGGCAGTTAGAAGATAGAATTCTGTGTGATTCATATGCTGACTATTGGTGAATCTGCATCATAGAGAGCAGATGTAGAGAGAAATATAGTCATACTGTCAAGTTTGTTTATTTGTGTAAATATGAAACCAGTTCAATGAGAAAAGAAGAAATAAAAGCCTAAGTTTTATATTGGAGTCATTGTATTGTGTACCCAATATACATTGCAGCACAGTTCTGCTATGAAGATATTCTGCTGGTTGAAGTGAAGAAGATCACTTAAAACCATAAATCACACAGAAATCCAACAGTTATGTGGCAACTTCCTGTGTGTTTGAATTCTAAAGTTTCAAAATGCTTTAGCTTCTTTATTTTCTATTACTTTCTCTATTTTATAGTCCTATCAGCTCCTTTTTGCAGGCAAATGGTATTTCTTGCAGATCTTTCAATCTACCATTGTTGCTCTTTTGTCATACTGTTATTGTCAGTCAATGCAGCAGCAGTAACCAGATGGTCTACTATTTCTTCAGCTTCTTTGCAGAGATAGTACTTGCTGTCTGTTGCTGTCTTCTCACTTCTGGGTTTGTATGAATTTGTTCTCAAGGGTTTGTCTTGTGCAGCCAGGATTAACCTTTCTGTCTCTTTTTCAACTTTCCTGCTCTTAGCCATTGCCAGGTTTTGTTGTCATCAGATTTGCCAGCTATTTTTTTTTAATGCGCTAGCCATGTAATATTATTAAATTTATTTGCCACTCTTCTTGCAATTTGAGGTGACTCTGAGTGGCTTACAGTGAGATAAAATATACAATTATACAAACAATTATAAGCATAAAACCAGATTAATATTACAAAAAAATAACAACAACCTACAACCAACCAACCAACCAACCAACCAAACTAAAAGCACAGATTTGGAATGAAGAGATGGGTATATGATTCCCAATATAAATTTGCATAGGGGAATTATCCTCTAGAGGGGATGATAATCACATGGGAAAGCAGAAAGATAAAAGTTGACAGTATTGAAAGGGCCCAAGAGTTATACAATCAACTCCTAGGCATAGAAGAAGAGTCGGACAGTGGAGAGAGACTAGAAACAGCAAGTCAGGAAGATAGATAGGAAACGGAAAAAGAGAAAAGGAGAGAAAGACTTAAGGAACATGAAGAATCACTTAAACAACCAGAAGGAGTAAGATCAAGGATACAAAAAGTGGCATATACAAGCCAATAACACTTACAAGGAATTTAGAGAATGCAAAAAGAAACCAAATTCATATCACTAAACATCAAAGGATCAAATAGTGCAGAAAAGAGGAGAAAAGTATTTACAAAATTAATTAAATTAAAAGCAGAGATCATGTATCTTCAAGAAGTTCACATCAAACAGATAGGTCAAAAATATTTAGAATACCAAAAATTGGGAATCTCTGTGCATCATTGGCAGGGAAAAAATTGCATAATATATTGTACCCTTTGGGGCAGCCAAACGTGGCCCTTTGTTGCTAGGGTGAAACAAAACCACACTAACCACCTTTGCAGTCTAACTAACTTTGCCAGAGAGAAAGAGAGAGAGGAAAAGGAGAGAGAGAAATAGAGAGGAACAGGAGAGAATAAAAGCCAAGCCTTGTGATAAATTCTGGCATCTAAAACCATCTCGCTCCCTTGGGTCTTTGCAAGCTGAATTAACATATGCTGGCATTTGATTTAAATTGGGTATATTGGTAACCAGATTAATGTTGGCATTCTCTGTTGGTTTAATGTGAGTGCTCATATGTCCAAGGTTTAATTACTAAAAATACCTTCAGAGAGATAGCACTTGATTATCTCATGCGATACAGAAACACAGGGCAATCGACTTGTTAACTGGAAATAGGAAGCAACAGCCTTTCCCTAGGGAAGGGCTAATTTAGGAGATGCTTTTGATATGTTCCTTTGTTATTGAACTACAAGAGCCGTACACATTTCAATCCCTTGGGGACTAGGTATATTTCCAACAATAATTCTCGGAATATTACCATTTATTTAGGAAGCTGTTGTGAGACCACTTCATTCATTTCTTCTACATCTGTCTTTTTAATAGGCATATGTACCCATATCTTTTATGAGTGATTTTAATCTTGGCACCAAACTCATCCACAACATGTACATTTGCTTGGTCACACCAGTTGTGTCATTTGGGTGCCTGGCCAAGAAGTACCTGTTCCTTGAAAGATCTTCTTGTGATGTGCCTGTTTTTCTCCTCCTGCTGTGTCTGCACTGACAAGGGAAGGTGAATATAATGTATTATTTGAAGACGAACAAGAGGTAGTGGAATAATTTTGGAGGGTTTCAGAATGCTTTATTCCTATCTGATTGATGAAATAAAAATGAAAACACAAAACTGGTTAACCACTCAAGAACACGCCACTGTTTCCCAGTTTCCCTTCACGGAGTTTGCATTATCATTTTGGTCAGTATCAACACAACAATTCAAAGCAAATATGGAGAATCCTACAAAAAGAAAATCTGCAGTCATGATTTTAAAATAACAGGCTATTATTCCCTCTAGAAGAACCCCCACAGTTTTGGAATAAAGTTAACTCCAAATGATATATTTCAGGTGAAAAATGACTCCCAGGCAGAAATCAAAGCATTTGAAACCATTCATGCTTGAACGGCCTTAGGAGGATAGTTGCTGCCTTACACAGGGAAGGAAAAATACGGCCTTCTTCTTCTTAAGCGTCAGAAATTATGTACAGTTCCTCCAGGTGTAGAATTGCAATGCAGCTTCTGGTGAATAACCTTCCAGAACTGAAATGATACCATTCTCATGTATAGTTTGGCAAGTCTTTTGTGCTGAAACTGGCTAGAAATGAAACCAGAAAGAATATGACTTCAATAACCGAGTTGTTGAAGCGTGGAACTCATTACCGGACTCCATAGTGTCATCCCCAAACCCCCAACAATTTACCCTTAGATTATCTATGGTTGACCTATTCAGATTCCTAAGAGGTCAGTAAGGGGCGAGTACAAGTACCCTAGAGTGCCTTCCGTCCCCTGTCCTATTGCTCTCCTATATTTCCTATACCTTTCTTCTATTCCTATATCTCTTCTTCTATTCTTTCATTAATATGTTATATTCTATTTGGAATACTGTGTTCCGTTCTGGAGACCTCATCTACAAAAAGATATTGACAAAATTGAAAGGGTCCAAAGACAGGCTACAAGAATGGTGGAAGGTCTTAAGCATAAAACGTATCAGGAAAGACTTAATGAACTCAATCTGTATAGTCTGGAGGACAGAAGGGAAAGGGGGGACATGATCGAAACATTAAATATGTTAAAGGGTTAAATAAGGTTCAGGAGGGAAGTGTTTTTAATAGGAAAGTGAACACAAGAACAAGGGGACACAATCTGAAGTTAGTTGGGGGAAAGATCAAAAGCAACGTGAGAAAATATTATTTCACTGAAAGAGTAGTAGATCCTTGGAACAAACTTCCAGCAGACGTGGTTGGTAAATCCACAGTAACTGAATTTAAACATGCCTGGGATAAACATATATCCCCTGTAAGATAAAATACAGGAAATAGTATAAGGGCAGATGGACCATGAGGTCTTTTTCTGCCGTCAGTCTTCTATGTTTCTATGTTTCTATTACTATATCTTCTTTTCTATTCTTTCATAGATATATTTTACTATGAGTATCTCCTCTATAACCTTCATCATGTATTTTACTATGTGTATATAGATATATACCCACTAAAACCCTCATTGTGTATTGGATAAAATAAATAAATAATAAAATAAAATGAATTGCTGGCTGGAGTTCAAACTGTTCTTCAACTTTGGCAATAATGCTGGCATTCTGTCCCGACGGCAGTTACTATGGCCCCTGAGTGATGGATTCCCCTGTTTCTATACCTCTTTCACGTGTGCTGTGCCAGGGAATGAAGTGCTATTCACTTGCTATGGGTGTGTGTGTGTGTGCCTTTGGTATGCATGATTCCACTGATATATGTTTGCTATGCATGCCTCATCTGCCATTTGGGCTAGAAGGGGGAACTGGTAGAGCTCGTTGCAATTCTACCCTTTTAAAAATAAAGTTAATGTCATTTCAGTGGTCCACTGGTTTTTTTTTAACTTCCCATATTCACCAGTCCATCAGTGAATCTGTTAAATTTTAAAAAAGATATAGTGTTTTACACTTTACTGATGCTAGTGGAAACCTAGAAGGTCCAGTGATTCATCAACCCTCACTGATCAGCTCTCATTGGCAATGAGTCATTGCTACACTGGTAGTTTCATAGAAACATAGAAGTCTGACGGCAGAAAAAGACCTCATGGTCCATCTAGTCTGCCCTTATACTATTTTCTGTATTTTATCTTAGGATGGATATATGTTTATCCCAGGCATGTTTAAATTCAGTTACTGTGGATTTATCTACCACATCTGCTGGAAGTTTGTTCCAAGGATCTACTACTCTTTCAGTAACTCTTTCTCTTTCAGAGAACGGATTCTTGGAAATATGGCTGAGACATGTCTTCTCAGAGGCAGACCTCCTGAAAATAACTGTAAAGAGCAGAGGAAGCAGATAATAAGATCATGCTGGCATAAGTTGGAAAATACCACTCTTGATGTGGAGCAGGAAGGCACAATTGAGGAGACTGCTGTCAGCAGATGGGTCAACTAAGGCCGATGTCATCCATTTGAGCCATCCAATGACACTGTTGAAGCATTGCCCACTAATGGTTAGCATGTACTGCAGAAATACTCTAGACTGGCCAGTTGATTTTTCTGGATAAAAAGTAGAATGACTTCCGTTGCCAGAGGAGCACCCGTTTTTGTGCTGCTGGGATTCCCCTGCTGGGATTTCCCTGCAACATCAGAAAAACAAGGAAGTCCGGAGGTGGGGTTTCCTGTAGAGGGGAGCCCCAGGGGAATCCTAGCAGCGGAAAAACAGGCGTTTCGGCTGGCAAAAGGGGTGAGTTTTGGGCTTGCACGCATTAATCGCTTTTCCATTGATTCCTATGGGAAGCATTGTTTCGTCTTACAAACCTTTCACCTTACAAACCTCATCCCGGAACCAATTAAGTACAGTACAGTACAGAACAGAACAGAATAGAATAGGATAACAGTCTTGGAATGAATCTTGGAGGTCTTCTAGTCGAACCCTCTGCTTAGGCAGGAAACCCTATACTACTTCAAACAAATGGTTATTCAACACCTTAATTTGAGTGTTGGAGCATTTACAACTTCTGGTGGCAAGTTGTTCCATGGATTAATCGTTCTAACTGTCAGGAAATTTCTCTTTAGTTCTATGTTGCTTCATTCCTTGATTAGTTTCCACACCTTGCTTCTTGTTCTTTTTAAAAACCCTTTTCCCTTTGGTACACATTTTTATTTTGCTTTATATGTTCTGATTTTATTTTGTCCAGAATGACTTTAAATTGCTGCCCCCAGCTTGACAATTCCATCACTTTTCATCAACTATAATTCCTCTTTATTTGCCTAAGAATGAATATTGTTATAGTGAAGCTATCTAATGATCTATGATCCAGAACCTATATGGCAACATAGCAGCTCTTGTAGGTCAAATCACATTGACATTAATCATTATTAACAATATTTTAGATGCTTTTCTGATAAAATGTTCATAGGATTGAAAAAAGGTCAAACCTTTTTAATATCAACAGCAACAAAAAAAATTCAATGAGAAATGGCACAAAACATAAACAGTAATTACAGCTAAAAGTAGCTTTTAGTCAATTCTGTTTGACCTTAAAAAGGAAAACTAAATTTAGACCTAGTTACAGTGATGGGCTCCTACAAGTATGGTCAGGTACGCAGAACCGGTAGAAAAATTTTGGTCAGGTACACAGAACTGGTAGAAAAAAATTGATTTTTTTTCTTTCCCCCCCCTTCTGGGCTCTGGGTATTTTTTTTCCTACCAAAGTAAATGAGATTGAATGTGTATAATTTTAAAAGATCTGTGCATGTGTGTGTGTGTGTGTACATACAAATACAGTTTACACAGTAGATAATGTATATGCCTGTGTGTAATATGGCATATACACATAGAATTAAATAGTATATTTTGGATATTCAGTAATAGATAGGGAAATTGTATCTCTTTGAGACGAGGAGAGGCCAGGCATCCTAAGCCTAAACTTAACCCTTGACGTGAGAACAAGGGGACACAATCGGAAGTTAGTTGGGGGAAAGATCAAAAGCAACATGAGAAAATATTATTTTACTGAAAGAGTAGTAGATCCTTGGAACAAACTTCCAGCAGATGTGGTTGATAAATCCACAGTAACTGAATTTAAACATGCCTGGGATAAACGCATATCCATCCTAAGATAAAATACAGAAAATAGTATAAGGGCAGACTAGATGGATCATGAGGTCTTTTTCTGCCATCAGTCCTCAATGTTTCTATGTTTCTATGTGATGTCAAGTTGGCCACCTTTAAGCCAGTCACATGACCTTTAAGTCACTCCAGTCACCTGGCTGTCAAGCCACACCTGGTCACATGGCCACCAAGCCAAACCCACAAAATAAGCCACACCCACAGGGTGGTAGTAAATTTTTTGGCAGCCCTTCACTGCCTAGTTAGTGCTTGAATGGGAGGTCATTGGAGAGTACCAGCACTGTACATTAGAATGGGAAATGAAACCAACCCAACCCAAACAATAAACCTTCCATATTCTAGAAGAAGGCAACAACAAACTGTTTCTCCATTGTTGCCAAGAATGTCATATAGACATTTTCATGAAGCCACCAGGAATCTGGTTCACTTGGAACCAAATGAAATATGAAAGTATTCGTGCTATTTTGGGAGTAAAAATACAGTGATACCTCGTCTTATGAACTTAATTGGTTCCGGGATGGGGTTTATAAGGTGAAAGGTTTGTAAGATGAAACAATGTTTCCCATAGGAATCAATGGAAAAGCGTTTAATGTGTGCAAGCCCAAAACTTACCCCTTTTGCCAGCCAAAGCGCCCATTTTTGCGATGCTGGGATTCCCCTGAGGCTCCCCTCCATGGGAAACCCCACCTCCAGACTTCCGTTGCCAGCGAAGCGCCTGTTTTTGTGCTGCTGGGATTCCCCTGCAGCATCGCAAAAACACGGAGGTCTGGAGGTAGTGTTTCCCATGGAGGGGAGCCTCGGGGGAATCCTAGCAGCGCAAAAACGGGCGCTTCGCTGGCAACAGAAGTCCGGAGGCGGGGCATCCCAGTGGAGGCAGCGTGGGTTTGTAAGGTGAAAATAGTTTGGAAGAAGAGGCAAAAAAATCTTAAACCCCGGGTTTGTATCTTGAAAAGTTTGTATGACGAGGGGTTTGTAAGACGAGATATCACTATACCTCAATTGTTTAAATAAAAAAATAAATGTCTAGCCATGAGACTTGGGTTTGACACAATAGGGTGGGCAGGAGCCTCAGTGATGGGGGGATCACACACCAGTGACGGGGAGTTGGTATCGGAATGAATGCAACAGGATGCAGGAGACCCTCATCTCGGCAGCTCAGCCGTGGTGGCGGCAGCTCCACAGATCAGCTGAGAGGTGCAGAGGTGTGGCAGAGTGGAAGCCATGCCAATAGGCTGTTCTGGAGCTCGTCTGCAAGGCATGGAGGCATGGCCCACACTGGAGCTGTTGGCTGAGCTGATCATCAGCTGGGTGTGACAGCCATTAGCCCATTCATTAGGAGTGTGTGACAGCCATCACTAAGTCAGCAATGAGAGAGCCTACTGAAGCCAAATGACAATTTTTGTGGCCTAGGATGCCACATATAAGGCATTTGTGCTATTTTAGAAGTAAAAACACCTCAATTATTTTAATTTTAAAAAAGTATATCCAAACTTTGTTGTATCTCACTTTCTGATATAACTTTATTGACATTACATTACCCTCACATACTGTTCTTCTATCAGATGGTTTCACATATACTGCATATTTTTATCAACATGAAGAATCCATTTCCTTAGGTATGCATACAACATAACAGAGAAACACTCCCCCACCCAACTGGTGAAGCCCTCTGAACTGGAACAGAATTATTCCTGTGTTTTCTACAGCTCCTAGTATACCATCTAGCAATTTATTTCAGTTTATTCCAGATGGGCTCTCAGCGTGCCTTAGAGTCAGGCATTATAATCAATTTAAATCAGCCAATATTAAAAAAAAAAAATCAGATTAAATCACCAAAGTCAGGTGGACTATAGCTGCTGGAACTATGAGACGATATTAAATTCTTTTAGCTATATTAAATAAAAGTCATCATAATGACTACCTGGTTATTTACAAAGCTATTGTAGTCCAAAGACTTAGGTTTTTATCTTAGCTACAGCAACTTCTTAGAGGCATGGGGCAAATTACTTTCCACATACTTTTCCTGAATATTGAAAATAACAAAGATCTATGTTATGAGGTTGGTACAAGGGTGAAATGATTCAGGTTTGAATTAAAAGTTATGAAAGCTATGCTCAAGAAGTTAGATAAGTTAGGCAATTCAGATAGTGTCTCAGTATTTCCATGACAAGGTCTACAAGAAACTTCTTCAAAGATAGGGACTTTTGAGCAGCATGCTTTAGGGGCCCCAGTGGAGGAGAGTATAAGTTCCATAGCATCCTAAGCAGAGATCTGCCCTACCTGGTGAAGTACCTTCTAGCACAGCCATCACCAACTGGTAGTCCATGGACCATTGGTGGTCTGCAAGAAAGTTTTGGTGGTTCACAGAAAAATTATTTGCATTTTTTATATTGCACTAAATCAGGGTCCTTAAACTATGGCCTCTGGGCTGGATAAGTGCAATGAACATTTGTGTTGCTGCAGGGAGTCTCCCCCTTGGGGGTCTTTTTTGTGCAGATCAGAGTGGGGGAGAAATTCCTACTTGGGGACTGCCTGGTGTGAGGCTTTGGGCGAAGGATGGACGGAAGTGCCAATGGTGGCAAAGAGCTGGAGGGCCCTTGCTCCATCATGGCCTGAAAGTAGTTGACTATCTCCTGTCCACTGACCCTCCCGGTGCTGGGTTCTGGCATTGCACTCCCACAGGTCTTCCCTCTGTTTGGAAAGCCTATGCTCATAGTTCTCAGTGAGGTGCTTCTGCTGAGCCTCCTTCTTGGTCAGATCTAATTTGAACTGAGGTGTTTTGCCAACTCTTTCTCATGGTGGCTGCTTAATTCCAACAATTGCTTCCTGTTGGGGCTCTAAGGAGCCCGGGCAGGCAGGTGAGGAGTGGTTGGGAAGGGAGGGGCAAGAAGAGCCTTGGTGTGAGTGACATTGAATTGGCCACGCCTACCCAGTCACATGACCATCTAGCTACATCACCCAGCCAGTCATTAGGCAGATTATATTAGTGGTCCGTGGAATTTAAAAATATGAATTTATTATTATTATTATTATTATTATTATTATTATTATTATTATTATTATTACTACTACTACTACTACTACTACTACTACTAGTAGTAGTAGTATTTATTAGATTTGTATGCCGCCCCTCTCCGAATTTAGTGGTCTGTGAGGTCCAAAAGGCTAGTGACCCCTGTCCTAGAATGCTTCTGCAATTCTCAGCCTGTCCTGTCTGGGCCTCACACCAATCAGAAATAAAGAACCACACACTGTTCAAACTTTGATCATAGGCAAAATCTATTGGTAAAGCAAATATTGCAATTCACTGGTTAATGCTAAGGAATTTCATGCTGGCAGCATCTCTGGGCTGCGAGACAGAAAGCTATAAATCTTAGTCCTTGAAGTGTTTCTGTCAGCTTGGACAAAACTCATGGTTCAGTAAAACTTTGCAAAGCATAACACAGGCAGGAAGGAAAAGGATTTGAACACACAAAGTCCTCTCAGTTTTGATTCCCCAGCAGCCATGATGAGGAATGTTGTTCGCCACACCCACTTCCCCTTAGAAAGTCCCTTATATCCTGGCAAGGCGTGGCCAAGTGTCCCATAGATCTATTAACACCAAGAACCCCTCCTTTTCAGATACTCCTGTCTAGACACTGTTCTCCTGATTCTTGCATCTAACAGGGGGTCCTCCTCCTCTAATTCCCCATCATCCTCTGACTCACTCAATACCATAACTGGGGGTGCTACAGCCTCTGGTGGTTCCCCAGTTTGTAACTCTCCTTCACTATCACTCTTGGACTCAGATGGCAGGAACATTGGCCTACAATGCCAGTACTCATCCGTCTCTTGGTGCTCGAAATCCATGACCAACTGAGCCAGACATGGACCACTCACAACACAGCCCACATGACAAAGATTTAATTTTCTGACACAAACATTGCATCATTTTATAGAAATGTATCACCTTATGCAATCCTTTAGCTCTACCCTGGGAAATCAATTGTGCATATGATTTTGCATACAGTCTTCCTTGAATCAAACCTGGCCCGTAGTAGATTACATGATTGCATTCATGTAGTTTTCTTATCAATGTTTATTGGATTTGGGGATAAGATTTCTTCTTCCTGAGATTTTCTTGTGGTCTCCCATCTAGGTTCTCATGAGGTTTTACAGGTTTCTTTGTTATCAGCTCTATTCCAAGAATATAGAGAGAAATAGGAAACAGCAAAAAAAAAACCCCACCCTTCGTAATGTTTAAGACGAGGGTTTTGAGAATCTCATTCTACTCTATAAATGGTATTGATCTTTTGGAGAAGAACTGCAAAAATGTTTACGTTGGTTAAGCAGTCACAGAATCAAAGTTAGGAAATTACAGAGTTAAAAAGCTTGCATAGATTCCTTGGAATTATTGTGTGCCGCGCATTGAAACTTAATAATTAGGGAGCCGCTTACATATGATGTCTGTCTGCATGTGAATGTGTGTGTTTAATCATCTATCAGTATAAAATAATAAACCATCCAATAATTAATTGATAAAGTCCAATCTTCATATTCTAAAGCAATGGCTGAAGGTGGGCACTCAGCATTTGCACACAAATGATGTGCAAAATAATTGCTTGATGAAGAAAAGAAAGATATTAACATGCAATTTTCTAGGTTCCTCACAGGAATTCACCACAGTGGGTCTTAGGCTTTGGATAGGATTTACAGCAGTAATTCATCACTAATTAATGTTTTAAATTGGACTAGATATGGGAGGGGTAAACTCTAAGTATTTTATAACAAAGAGGTAGGATAATGGCTGACAAAAAGGGTTATACAGTGATACCTCGTCTTACAAACGCCTCTCATACAAACTTTTCGAGATACAAACCCAGGGTTTAAGATTTTTTTGCCTCTTCTTACAAACTATTTTCACCTTACAAGCCCACCGCCGTCACTGGGATGCCCCACCTCCTGACTTCCGTTGCCAGCGAAGCACCTGTTTTTGCTCTCCTCCATGGGAAACCCCACCTCCAGACTTCCATGTTTTTGTGATGCTGCAGGGGAATCCCAGCAGCGCAAAAATGGGCGCTTCGCTGGCAACGGAAGTTTGGAGGTGGAGTTTCCCAGTGAGGGGAGCCTCAGTGAAATCGCAGCATCGCAAAAACACAGAGGTCCGGAGGTGGGGTTTCGAGGACTTCTGTGTTTTTGCGATGCTGCGATTTCACTGATGCTCCCTTCACTGGGAAACCCCACCTCCAGACTTCCGTTGCCAGCGAAGAGCTCATTTTTGCGATGCTGGGATTCCTCTGCTGGGATTCTCTTGCAGTATCGCAAAAACACAGAAGTCCAGAGATGGGGTTTCCCATGGAGGGGAGCCTCAGGGGAATCCCAGCAGCAGAAAATGGGGGCTTCGGCTGGCAAAAGGGGTGAATTTTGGGCTTGCACACATTAATCGCTTTTCCATTGATTCCTATGGGAAACATTGTTTCATCTTACAAACTTTTCACCTTAAGAACCTTGTCCCCGAACCAATTAAGTTTGTAAGACAAGGTATCACTGTACTTCCTTTTGAGGATTTGAACACCATGGCATTGCAGATCAGGAAGATAAATTATGTCCAACTTTTCATGCTGCTCTTCAGTTAATTCCTGAATGTAAAGTATTGTATCCCTCCAGCAATAGGATATTAGGGATTCAGTTGCCTCAGAAGGAAATGTTAGGTGGCTGAGGATGTTCTTGTGAGGTATGGCCAATTATCACCAAATGATGGGCTCCCCTTTACTTGAGAGGCCTCAAGGGCTAGTTCTTGAGGATTAATTCATTGACTAGTGGATATGAGGACTAGTTAATTAACTCAAAGTCCACAGAGTTGCAGCCGCTTTCATCCTTCGATGCACGTGTCTTTAATGAATTAAAAAAAAAGAACTTCACACTCTTTGCTGTCAAAAGGAATAACTTTTTTTGTCCTTTCACTTTGGCCATGGGGTTGGTTACATGGTGATGAGGTTATTGACATCTCTAGAGCTGGATATGACTTGCAGAGGAAAGAACAACTGTTTTATGCATGTACTAAAACTCCTGGCAGAATTATCTTTTGTCTGCCTGGGCACTGGACTCCTCTGCGGGGCCACAACTCAAGGCCAGGGCCTTTTACTTCACAACCAGCATTACAATTCTACATCTGGAAACTGGGTAGATATACTCTTAGTCCTCCATTCAGATGAGAAATGTGACTTCAAGCCCAGGCTGATCTGTCCTGCCTGTCCGGGTAAAGAGCCCTACTTCTTATCACAATGCTATAGCATTATTTATTTATTTATTAGATTTGTATGCCGCCCCTCTCCGTAGACTCGGGGCGGCTAACAACAATAGTGAAACAACATATAACAAATCTAATATTTAAAATAATTTAAAAGACCCTAATTTAAAAACCAAACATACACACAAACAAACATACCATGCATAAATTGTATAGGCCTAGGGGGAAGAGAATCTCAGTGCCCCCATGCCTGACGACAGAGGTGGGTTTTAATTTGATTTGATTTGATTTTTATGCCGCCCTTCGCCTTAGACTCAGGGCGGCTTACAACATGTTAGCAATAGCACTTTTTAACAGAGCCAGCATATTGCCCCCCACAATCCGGGTCCTCATTTTACCCACCTCAGAAGGATGGAAGGCTGAATCAACCTTGAGCTGGTGATGAGACTTGAACCACTGACCTACAGATCTACAGTCAGCTTTAGTGGCATTATGTACTGCACTCTACCTGCTGTGCCACCCCGGCTCTATTGTTGAGGGCAATATGCTTACTCTCTGTAAACCGCTTAGAGGGGGCTGTAAAGCACTGTGAAGTGGTATATAAGTCTAAATGCTAAAACAAACAAACAAACAAACAAACAAACAAACAAATACAGTCTTCCACATAAGATCTATTTGGTACAAAATGAATCCCTTTCAGCCATATTGCACCATTCCTGCAGGAGAAAGTTAAAGAACAGTCCATTCTGGTCATAGTCATGCATGGGAACAGTCCACACACTTTATACCAGTCCCCCATCCACCCTAAGAAATGTACAATTTCCAATGATTGAGAACTGTATTTTCAGTATTGGCCTCCTTAACATAACCATAGTAAGCTGGATGGTATCACTTGCTGCACCTTACTTATTAATTAATCACATTTATATCTGGCCTTTCATTCTTTCACTCAGGATTATGAAAGTTCACAAAAAAAATATGATAGAGAGGGGAGGACACGCCTGGGTTGCAAGCTCCTTTGTCTCTCTTTAAACGATAGCACATAGCTGCCTCTTAGAAGCATCCCCATGGATTGTCAAGTCCAGTCAGTGATATAGGTTTTCAAGAGTGGAAACCAGAGCATGTCACTTCAACCTAAAGGCGCCATTGTTATATTTCCAGGAGAAAATGTCCTTCAGTCATTCAGAATCAGGGACAAGGAAGCCAGGGTGAACAATAACAATAATAAATTTATTGTCATTGTCAAAACAATGAATTGTCATTGGCAACGAAAGTCGTGTGACACCCAGAGACCAGTCCCACCATACATAAAATCAGAATAGGTAAATTTAAAAATAGAATAAAAATTAGAATAAAAAAAATAGAATAAAATGTCCCACCCACTACAAATTCTCCACCCTAAACCACTCAACCATCTACATGACAAACCAAGTAATATTGTCCAACAGTTCACTGATGGTGACCCTTTAGTTCATTGTTAAGTGCGAGTATAGCTCTGGGATAAAAACTATTCAGGAAACGTGTGGTCCGAGTTCTAGTTGTTCTGTATCTTCTGCCAGAAGGCAACAGTTCAAAAAGATTGTAAGCAGGATGAGAAGAGTCTTTGAGAATGTTATGCACCTTCCTAGAGCAGCGAGATGTGAAGATGTCATCCAGGGCAGGTAGCTAGAGCCCAATGATGTTCTGGGCAGTTTTAATAATTCTCTGTAGAGCTTTTTTGTTCGCTACAGAGCTGCTCCCATACCAAGCTAGTACGCCGTATGTCAAGATACTCTCAATGGTGCTGCAATAGTAGGACAACAGTAGATGCTGAGATAAATTTATCTTCCTGAGCATTCTCAGGAAGTACAGCCTCTTTTGTGCCTTCTTCACAAGCATATTAACATTCATTGTCCGTGAGAGGTCCTCCGAGATATAAGTGCCCAGAAGGTAGGAAAGGTAAGCATTTATAGCATAGCAAAGTGGGCCGACCGAAACCTCCTGGTGGGTGTTAGTAATGGGTCTCTAATTCTTCCTGTGAAAATGCTCACCTATATGCAGGCCACTTTGATAGGAAATCCAATAAGCATTTACAAGCTCCAGCCATGAGCGAATGGGTTCATAAAGCAAGAACCAAGGATAATGAATATGCTTCTTGCAGTCAAGGAGAAAGCACAGAGAGCCTTTGCTAATCACTGGCGCAGCTGTTGGCATTATTTCACCAGCTCTGGCTGCAGCACCGGAGCAATAGCCAAGCCTGGGTTGACTTTTCACCTCTCCTATTGAGGCCCAGCTATGTATACCTCTCTTTGTAAAGACCTGGCTGTTATTTCTTTTCTTCCTTGGCATAAGAGTGAGAGCAGGGGGCAGAGAGAGAGAGAGAAAGGAGAGCCACCTCTAATGGCAATTTAAAGCAGTGATCAATAGAAGAGAAACCTACTAAGGAGGCTCTCTGGGGTGAAAACTTATCAATAGGAACTGTGGCTTAGAGAAAAGTCCAATTGCCCAGCGCTGCCACTTCATAAATATCACAAAATCATGATAACCACAAGGGGGTCAGGTAAAAGCCCCTGAGGGAATTCACTGCATTGATCAGCCTTCCTTCAAAAGCAACGGAGGTGCAATTCTCCTAGTTTTCATCACTTAGCAAACCTGCTGAAGTAGCCAAATTGGAGAATGCTCGCTGTGACTCAAGACCACCCAGTAATTTCTATAGCACTACAGGACCTGAACCTACATCCATTCATTTTGTTTTCTTCTCTTCCCCTTTAGAGAGTTTAAGCAGGGTCAAATTGCCATTTTAATCCCCCTACTTGCTGTGAAATTGGACCATCCATTCTATAGCTCTGCCCTTTCAGAGCTACCATAAGCTTGCATAACTTTATTTCAGGCCCAGCATGGCTCTCTAGGACTGAAAAAACAAAAACAAAAACAAGATTGTAAGAGCACAGAATTAGAGCCATGAGAATCAGGTTGCAAGAAAGGCCATTTGTGTGTATGTGTGGCCCCAATCCAGTTGCTTTAATAGGAAAGCTATAGGTTCCATAGGTATGTAGAAAACCAAAGCTGGTAAAAGAATGCAAGAACAGATGAAAAAGACAGTAAATGGCATCTCAGTCCTGAGAAAGGGGGTGTATAGTGGGAGAACACAGGAAATAAAATCAAAACAGTCTTGCCTTTATTCTCTATGGTAGTATGTATGTACCCAGATGTGGATCTACTTGGAAATGTAAAGATACGAAAATGTGAAAACTAATAAAAATTATTGTAAGAAAAAAAAGACTGCTACAATTTACAATCATAATTCTGGGCTCAGATATGGTTGTAAGTCAGAACTTGTAGTTCTTGTGATGTCTATTGGTTCATTTGGTCTACTTGAAGAGTAGATTTGAAGATTCTGTTTATCCATAATGAAGAGACTCCAATGGGGATATGGGAAAGACTTTAAATTTCCGTTCTTATCCCCCCTCTTCCAATGAAAAGGTAATTGGGGTCAACTTAATTAACCCACAGTGTGTCTGCAGAACCAAGACAATTAAGAGCTAATAGTGAAGGGAGAGGGAGGGAGAGATTTGAGAGAATGGATTCTCAAGTCTTACTCTGAAATCAATATAAATAAATATTTCTGTATAATATAACTGCTAAATTACAACTGTCAACCGGGGCAGGTGCTTCATATTCACCCATAATTTCTAGAAACTTAATTTAAACAGGATTAGGGGCGTGCATAAGTGCACCATTGTGCCTACCGTCCCTGTCCTATTGTCTACTTTTTATCATTACTTATCTAATGTTTTATATGTACAAATTATCACCCTATAATTTTTTGACAAATAAATAAATAAATAAAATAAAGGATGGGCCATGCTGCATTTAATGGATTATTCAAACTGATGTACAGGGTGCTTGTTTCATGTAGTCAAGACTTTGGTTTGTTAATTGATTGCATTTCAAATAATAACAAAAACAAAAGAAAAACAAAACCAAAACAAAGTCCATACAAAATCTACATCAATAGCCTCAGTGTTGCAATGGTACTGCAAGCTACTTCTGCTGATCACCAGCTACCAGCAGTTTGCCAGATCAAATCCCAGTAGGCTCAAGGTTGACTCAGCCTTCCATCCTTCTGAGGTGGGTAAAATGAGGACCCAGATTATTGGGGGCAATAGGCTTACTCTCTGTAAATTGCTTAGAGAGGGCTGTAAAGCACTGTGAAGCGGTATATAAGTCTAAATGCTATTGCTAATGCTAATTGGCAGTCTGCTCATAAGTGACAAATGTTCAATTCATTGAGAAATGGACCTATACAATATTTCCTCCCTATTCTACAATATGAGTATTTTGGTTATAGTAAGGGTATGGCGAAACCATTAGTTTCCCAGTTGTAAAATGTTTTGCACAAGGTATGTAATTCAAGAGAATACTATCCTCTGAAATGTTCAGCTTTTGATCTGCATGAGAACTATGTGGGAAAGGTGTTTTGGAGAAAGCCAGATACATCCTATTGTGACGACTGGGAGAGTCATGGAATCAGCATTTGGGAAAGGGTTTTATTTCCTCAATTAAACATGGTATTCGTTGGGGGAAAGATCAAAGGCAACATGAGAAAGTATTATTTTACTGAAAGAGTAGTAGATCCTTGGAACAAACTTCCAGCAGACGTGGTTGGTAAATCCACAGTAACCGAATTTAAACATGCCTGGGATAAACATATATCCATTGTAAGATAAAATACAGGAAATAGTAAAAGGGCAGACTAGATGGACCATGGGGTCTTTTTCTGCCGTCAGTCTTCTATGTTTCTAAGATACATTTCAAATAAAGCTTAGAGGTAGGATGAATTTTTCCATAATTACTTCTGTTCATAATTTTTTTGAAAAAGGAAAACAGTATGTCCTTAAATTGACCAAACTAAATGATATCTACTTTGCTCCAAATTATTTTTTTCCACTCTGTGTCCAGGTAGGCAATAAGTAATAACTAACCATCAGGGTGAATGGAAGAGGCAGACAGAAGTGGTTTTAAAACAACAGTTCTTCATTTGGCAACTATTTACAATCCAGCAAAGGTTCTGTCTGACAGCCAGCCCTTTTAAAGGGAACTGCCACAGTCTAGCCCAGTGATGGCAAACTGTTTTTTCATTTGCTTGCCAAAAGAGGGGGATCACACATGTGCGTGCCCACACCCATAATTCAATTCCCCCCCATGCATGCACAAATAGCAATAGCATTTAGATTTATATACCCCTTCACAGTGCATTATAACCCTCTCTAAGCAGTTTACAGAGTCAGCATATATTGCCCCCAACAATCTGGGTCCTCATTTTACCCACTTTGGAAGGATGGAAGGCTGAGTTAACCTTGGGCCTGGTGAGATTTGATCTGTCAAACTGCTGGCAGCTGGTGATCAGCAGAAGTAGCCTGCAGTACTGCACTCTAACCACTGCGTCACCGTGGCTGTTATGCATGACCCTCCCCTGCTCACAACATGCTGCAATAGCATGCCCATTTTTTGCTCTCTCAATGCTTCAGAGTCTTTCTAGGAGCCTGGAGAGGGCAAAAACGGCACCCCCCCCCCAGAGGCCCTCTGGATGCAGATAATGGCCCATTTACCAAGTTTTGGTTGAACTGGAAGACCCATTTTTTTTGTCTTTCCCAAGCTCCAGAGCCTTTCTAGGAGCCTGGGGAGGGCAAAAGGGGCCTTCCCCTGCTGGAGGACCTCCAGAGGCCAGAAATGGCTCGATTTTGCCCTGCCCAGGTTCCTGGAAAGGCTCTGGAGAAAAAAAAGAAAAAGGAATTTCCTGTTCAACTAGAAGTCGGCTAACAGAAGGTTTCCAACCTCCAGAGAACCTCCGGGAGTGGGGGGGGGGCATTTTTGCCCTTCTTAGCCTCCTACAAAGGCTTTGGAGCTTGGGGAGGGCAAAAAATGGGCCTTGCCCACCCCCTGTGGAGGCTGAAAACAGGCTGTTTCCTGACTCTCAGTGGGCACAGAAGGCTGGAGCTCACGTGCCCACCCATATGGCTTTGTGTACCACTTGTGGCACGTGTGCCATAGGTTCGCCACCACGGGTCTAGCCAATCAACAGTCAGTATTTTCCCTCCAGAATGGAGGACCTGACTGAAGTCTATGTGCTTCAGTCTGAGAATGTAACAGTCACTAACACCCTCGAAAATGTCCAAAGATACTTCACCAGAAGAGCCCTTCACTCCTCCACTCGAAACATAATACCCTACGAAACTAGAATCACTATCCTGGGTCTAGAAAGCTTAGAAATACGACGCCTAAAACACGATCTAAATATTGCACACAAGATCATATGCTGCAACGTTCTACCTGTCAGTGACTACTTCAGCTTCAATCGCAACAACACAAGAGCACGCAACAAATTCAAACTTAATATTAACCGCTCCAAATTTGACTGTAAAAAATATGACTTCAGCAATCGAGTTGTCGAAGTGTGGAACTCATTACCTGACTCAGTAGTGCCAACCCCTAACCCCCAACATTTTTCTCTTAGACTATCCATGATTGACCTCTCCAGGTTCCTAAGAGGTCAGTAAGGGGCGTGCATAAGTGCACTAGTGTGCCTTCCATCCCCTGTACAATTGTCTTTCCTTTATCTCCTTTATCTTTTCTCCCTTTCATATATCTTCTCCTCTATTTTTATATCTTTTCTTCTATCCTTTTCTTTATATATATTACTATTTGTCTATTCTCTTCAATGTGTATGTCCTATTGGACAAAATAAATAAATAAAATAAAAACAAAAACAAAAACTAGTCCTTAAATTCCATAATACATACTTAAATATCTTATACTTGTCATGGGCCATCAAAAGAAAATTTAAGCTTTAATTGTATAAAAGACGGAACATGATGATACTGTTATAATGATAAGCAAGAAATGATTCTTTAATATGTGTGTGTGTGTATCCCTGTATGAGAGAAAAGAGCATTTACTTCTCTACCTATGAATGATGTAAGTAGAATGAGCTTATTGCTGATTCTGAAATCTGTAACACTCTGAGAAATTGCACTCTGCAACCATAGTTGGGACTGCTAATGTGGTAACCTAGAGGAAGAAATTGCTTGCAGTCAATTGGCATGGAATCCCAGCTTGCGAAAGTGCTTCTAACCTCCACAGGAGGACAGGGGAAATAAAGATGTCTGATTAGAAGGAGCTTATCAAGGTGAAGGTGGATAAGGCAGCAGTTCCATTTATTCCTCATTCCAATCGACAGGAGCTATAACACTAGGCTTGGCGAACGCTGACTAAGGAAAATCTTTGCCCAGTTAGATTTGGTTGGGCTGTATATTATTGTATATAACATATACTTAAAACCCACCTCTGCTGTCAGGCATGGGGGAACTGAGATATTCTTTCCCCCTAGGCCTTTACAATTCATGTATGGCATGTTTGTTTGTATGGATGTTTGGTTTTTTAGTTGTTTTAGTATTGGATTTATATTTCCCCCACGTCGGGTTAAAGACGTACAACGTCTCTTGGGGTTTGCGAACTACTATCGTACTTTTATTCCAGGGTATGCCACGTTAACCACGCCCTTGACTCGGTTGTTACAAAAACTAGTCCCGTTTGGTTGGGGGGAGGCGGAACAGCGGGCTTTTGATGCCCTGAAAGCAGCGTTCATGACGGAACCGCTTCTGCATCATCCTGATCCCGCTCAGCCGTTTGTGGTGGAAACAGACACCTCGGACGTAGCGGTTGGCACAGTGCTCCTCCAAGCCCCTCCTCCCGGTGACATCCTGTTTCCATGTGCCTAATTCTCCCACAAATTGTCACCCTCGGAACGGAACTATACAATTTGGGAGAAGGAACTCTTAGCGGTTAAGGCCGCCTTTGAGCATTGGCGGCATTACCTGGAGGGGGCCCGTCACCAGATTGAAGTATGGACGGACCACCGGAACCTCGAGTACCTCCAGACGGCTCAGAAATTGAACCAGAGACAGATCCGCTGGTCCTTCTTTTTCGCGCTGTTCAATTTCCGCATCAGGTACACTCCCAGCGCCCAGAACCCTCGAGCAGACGCGTTGTCTCGCAAGCTGGAGTACACTCACCCGAAGGAACCGGCTCCTCTGCAGACGATCCTTCCCCCTGCAGCTTTGGCTGTGACCCAGGACCCAGTGGATTTGCATCGCCGTTTACGGGAGCCGCAGTGGGGGGATGGGTTCGTAGCGCAGAGGGTGCAGGAGTTAACCCCCAATTCCCCATGGACATTCCAAGATGGTCTGCTCCGGTACCGGGGGCAGCTGTATGTTCCCGCTGGCCCAGTGAGGGGCCTGATTATGGCCCAGTGTCATGACTGTCCAGTGGCGGGGCATTTTGGCCTTTTCAAAACCTTGGAGCTGGTCACTTGGACATTCTGGTGGCCGCGCATCCAAGATGATGTGCGTTCCTATGTGGCCACCTGTGTACGGTGTCGTACGGCCAAGGGGGTGATTGGAGCCCCGCCAGGACTACTGCAACCTTTGCCCACGCCCGTGTCCATTGACTTTGTTACCCATTTGCCTTCCTCTGCTCGCTTCACAGCAGTCATGGTGGTGATGGATATGCTCACCAAGATGGTTCATTTTGTACCTTGCACGAGGGTGCCCACTGCCCAACTCACGGCCCAAATGTTTATCAGCCATGTTTTTAGGTTGCATGGGCTCCCGGATCGGGTGGTCTCTGACAGGGGAACCCAATTCACAGCCCGGTTCTGGCAGGAATTGATGTCGGCCCTGAATGTGTCCGTGTGCCTCGCATCGACGCAGCACACCCAGACCGATGGAGGCACAGAAAAGGTCATAGGGATACTGGAGCAATACCTGAGGTGTGTAGTGGCAGATCACCAGTCTGATTGGTCCCGGTTCCTCCCTGTAGCGGAGTTTGCATTTAACAATTCCCGCCACTCCTCGACCCGACTCACGCCCTTTTTTTGCAAATTATGGTTTTCATCCCCGCTTCTTTCCCTTGACCCTCCTAGATTCCCCGGTGCCTGCTGCAGAGGATTTCCTCTTGGAGCTGCAGGCGGTCCATGAGATGGTGAAAAGATACCTCAATAAGGTCAAGGAGGACTATAAGAGGGTGGCTGATTGCTCCAGATGGGATGTGCCCCCCTTGGTGGTGGGGGATAAGGTGTGGCTGTCCACGAAATACATAGCCTCTGAATTACCCAGGCACAAGTTAGATCCCCGGTTCCTGGGCCCTTTTCCCGTCGAAACGGTTATCAACCCGGTGGCCTACCGGCTCACCTTGCCGGCCAACTTGCGGGTCCACCCTGTGTTTCACCGTTCCCTGTAAGTCCCTGTCCCTCCCGATTGTCCACTCCGTCCCAACGTTCCCGTATTTCCTGCCCCGTGTGTTCGTGACCACCTCCCTGATGCCATGGTGCATGCCATTCCGGATTCCCGTTGGGTAGACAGGTGTTTCCAATACAAGGCACAATGGGTGGAGGGGGACCCTGATGATTGCTCCTGGGTGGAAGCAGCTTTGCTGGACGCTCCCGATCTTATTCGGGACTTTCACGTCCAGTTTCCCCAGAAACCACGTCCTCTCCACTGGCAGGTGGGGAGGGGCCTTCCGAGGGGGGATGGTGTTGTGATTCAGCCTGAGGCTCCTCAGGGACTGGCTGCATCTCTGCTGGATCCAGGTCCGGAGGAGGAGGACAGTGAACAGGAGGGGGAGGACCAGGCAGACGGGGGAGAGGAAAGTCAGGAAGAGGATGAGGGGGAGCAGCCTGAGAGCCCCGGGGGGGGGGGGGCTCTCCCCAGTCAGTAGCCTGGCCTCATTGGATGAGGAAGCACAGGCTATAATTGACATGAGACAGAGACGTGCAGCTCAGAGACGGGACCAATTAGAAAGGTATTGGCATCACTGAATTGGCAACAGCTGGGTTTGGGTGTGGTTCTCCTCAGCAGGGTTTAAAAAGGCAGGCAAGCCTTTTAGCCATGTGGAGCGTTATCAACTGGGAGTTCTGTGACCCTGCTTTGCTTCTCGGTGTCTCTGATCTTGGCTTGTGACCTAGAAGACTGGAAGACTTGGGGGAGGCGTATGTTTGTTATCTCCAGCGTTGTTTTTGACAGCAAGAATCCTGTTTTACTTCATGGACTTCGTGAAACATCTTTGAAGTTTCAGCGTGTTCCTGTTTGTAAGGACATTTTCTGTTACCTGTATTTGCTTTGAATTCTATTAACTGCCTTTGATTTTTACCAGTGTGTCTGGATCCTCTTTTTGGGTTGGTGTTTGCTGGAGGGACCCAGACAGAACACTATCTATCTATCTATCTATCTATCTATCTATCTATCTATCTATCTATCTATCTATCTATCTATCTATCTATCTATCTATCTATGGGCCACTCCAGAATGTTGGAAGGAAAGGAAGGAATAGTCAGGAAAAGAGATGGAGAAAAATATGCACACAGGTAGGCAATACTTACACTTACACTTACTTACACAATTCCCCCTCGATCCACAGCTCACATTAGAGAACCATCTTTCAGCTGTGGCGAGGGGGGCGTTTGCCCAGGTTCTCCTGGTGCACCAGTTGCGGCCCTATTTGGACAGGGAGTCACTGCTCACAGTCACTCATGCCCTCATCACCTCGAGGTTCGACTACTGTAATGCTCTCTACATGGGGCTACCTTTGAAGAGTGTTCGGAAACTTCAGATCGTGCAGGATGCAGCTGCGAGAGCAATCGTGGGCTTCCCTAGGTATGCCCATGTTACACCAAAACTCCGCAGTCTGCATTGGTTGCCGATCAGTTTCCAGTCACAATTCAAAGTGTTGGTTATGACCTATAAAGCCCTTCATGGCACCGGACCAGAATATCTGCGAGACCACTTTCTGCCGCATGAATCCCAGCAGCCGGTTAGGTCTCACAGAGTTGGCCTTCTCCGGGTCCCGTCGACTAAACAATGTCGGCTGGTGGGACCCAGGGGAAGAGCCTTCTCTGTGGTGGCCCAGACCCTCTGGAACCAGCTCCCCTCAGAGATTAGGATTGCCCCCACCCTTCTTAAAACCCATCTCTGCTGTCAGGCATGGGGGAACTGAGACATCTCCCCTTTCCTATGTAGTTTCATGTATGGTATGTTTTTGTGTATGCTTAGGCTTTTAATGTTTAATTGTTATTTAGACTTTTAATATTAGATTTGTTATTGTATATTGTTTTACCACTGTTGTAAGCTGCCCCGAGTCTTCGGAGAGGGGCGGCATACAAATCTAATTAATAATAATAATAATAATAATAATAATAATAATAATAATAATAATGTAAATTAAGCTTCTTTGTCTATTTTGTTCTTAATACAAGATCTTCTGGGGCAGCTTCTTCAGATCAGCTTATAAAAATCCAAACAAAATCCTCAAGAGTTTGATACCTTTAGATATTTAATATACAGTGGTACCTCTACCTAAGAATGCCTCTACTTACAAACTTTTCTAGATAAGAGCTGGGTGCTCAAGATTTTTTTGCCTCTTCTCAAGAACCATTTTTCACTTACAAACCTGAATGTCTGAAACGGTAACTGGAAAAGGCGGGGAGAAGCCTCTGTGGGGCCTCTCTAGGAATCTCCTGGGAGGAAAGAGGGCTGGACAAGGCGGGGAGAAGGCTCCACGGGGCCTCTCTAGGAATCTCCTGGGAGGAAAGAGGGCTGGACAAGGTGAGGAGAAGGCTCCACGGGGCCTCTCTAGGAATCTCCTGGGAGGAAACAGGGCCTCCACCCTCCTTGTGGTTTATTTGCTTTTACATTGATTCCTATGGGAAAAATGGTTTCTTCTTACAAACTTTTCTACTTAAGAACCTGGTCATGGAACGTATTAAGTTCATAAGTAGAAATACCATTGTATTTGGAAGTTCAGGTCCAAACTATATATCCCCAAATTACACTACAGCCAAAAAATGTGACCATGTCCCCAACCATGCCTAATTTTTGGTCTCTGACATATTAAATAAATTTAAAAACACTCTTATGTTTTCTTGGGCCACTGTGGGAAGTCCATGTTTGAATGCTCATTTTAGAAGGAGAAAAACCTAAAATCAATTCCAACATCGTAATATATGCTGCGCTTTTGATGTCACACACAATCCTAACGTGTTAAGAATTCCATGAGAAATGCATTTCCAAAGTAGATAAAGAAAGTATTTCTTACAGATGAGATAAAGAGAAATGGAAAGAAAATTCCGAATCATGGCAGATATTTTCCACTTAATGTCCAGGATTGAAATGAGTGAATAGAAAGATGCCAGGACCCCAAATATTGCTTATGGATTTGATTTGGGTTTCTGATACTTCTACTTACCACCTTACTAGAGAGAGATACAAAGTAGCAGATAGTGGAGAAAGCATTTTTAAAACAGAAATGACAATGTTGTTATAGTTGGACATTATTACAGGGAAAATACTGTTTATTTTCTGTTTTTTAATTATTAAAAAAAGAATTGGGGTTTGATAGGAAAGGGACTCTGTGCCTTTTCTCTATTGCTGAACTACAATTCCAGTTTTCTTTACCAATGTCCATATGTGCTGGGGCTTTTGGATGTTGCATGTCAAAAACATCTGGCAGGCATAGATAGATAGATAGATAGATAGATAGATAGATATATTTATTTATTTATTTATTTACTTACTTACTTACTTACTTACTTACTTACTTACTTACTTACTTACTTACTTACTTACATACATACATACATGGAAGATTGAAGGCAGAAAAAGACCTCATGGTCCATCTAGCCTGCCCTTATACTATTTCCTGTATTTTATCTTAGGATGGATATATTTATCCCAGGCATGTTTAAATTCAGTTACTGTGGATTTACCAACTACATCTGCTGGAAGTTTATTCCAAGCATCTACCACTCTTTCAGTAAAATAATATTTTTCTCACATTGCTTCTGATCTTTCCCCCAACTAACCTCAGATTGTGCCCCCTTGTTCTTGTGATCACTTTCCTATTAAAAATACGTCCCTCTTGAATCTTATTTAACCCTTTAAAATATATAAATGTTTCAATCATGTCCTCCCTTTCCCTTCTGTCCTCCAGACTATATAGATTGAGTTCATTAAGTTTTTCCTGATAAGTTTTATGCGTATAAACTCCTTTCAGAAAATAAACACTAAGACAAAGAGGTATACCAAACCCGATCTTGGACTTTTCCAGAAGTCCATGTTCAGGTTCGGCATTCAATCGAACACCGCGATACTATTGCAGCAGCAGGGGGAGGGGAGGCGCTCTGCACATGCCAGCTATTCAGGATCCTGGCTGGCAGCTTCAAGCGGGTAGTGTGTGGGAGGGGGAAGTGGGGAGAGCTCCACCCCTGAAGTGCTTTAAAAGGGCGGAAGGAATCCAGACTTTTGGAGCACAAAGAGGGAGGGAAGGCGCGGATTTCCCACAGACTGGGGAGGTGGAGTGCAAGCAAAAGGAGGTGGGGAATCCCAATTCCCATTTGCTTGGGCCCCCCTTGTTCCACCGCGGCTCTCCTGCTGGCTGCAAAGACAGGGAGGCATGGCGTCAGGATTTTCTCCCCGCTGAGTTCCTGGTGATTGGAACCTGATCTCTCCCCCAGCACTTCACCTCACTCCGGGACAGAGGGGTGGGGACGCAGGTTCTGTCGGACGGCTATTCAGGATCCTGGCCGGCAGCTTCAAGGAGGTGGTGGGCAGGAGGGGGAGGCAGGGAGGGCTCTGAGGCTCAAGCTGTAGACTCAGGGGGGGGGGCAGGAGGTGTGACTCCAGACCCAGACTCCAGACCTCCCCCCCAGCGCTTCACCTCCCGCCAGGCCAGAGAGGTTGGGGTTCGAGTTCAGCCCGAGTTTGGGAGCCCAAACCCAAGCTCCGACATCAAGTCCAGCCGAACCCGCTGAACCCGAACTTCAACGGGTTCACCCAACACTACTGATAAGTTTTATGCTTAAGACCTTCCACCATTTTTGTAGCCCGTCTTTGGACCTGTTCAATTTTATCAATATCTTTCTGTAGGTGAGGTCTCCAGAACTTACTTACTTACTTACTTACTTACTTACTTACTTACTTACTTACTTACTTACTTACTTACTTACTTACTTATTTATGATTGGATTTATATGCCGCTTCTCTCCGAAGACTCGGAGAGGGGCGGCATATAACTTTGGATGCCTCCACCACTTTTTTAGTGGATGATATAAGTAGTGCTATGTTTGACTGGTATATCTGAAAGCAAAAGCTCAAAAAACAGCATTTTTTAAAAAACTGTGCAGTCCTCTTTCATAGAAACATAGAAACATAGAAACATAGAAGTCTGATGGCAGAAAAAGACCTCATGGCCCATCGAGTCTGCCCTTATGCTATTTTCTGTATTTCATCTTAGGATGGATATATGTTTATCCCAGGCATGTTTAAATTCAGTTACTGTGGATTTATCTACCACGTCTGCTGGAAGTTTGTTCCAAGGATCTACTACTCTTTCAGTAAAATAATATTTTCTCATGTTGCTCTTGATCTTTCCCCCAACTAACTTCAGATTCTGTCCCCTTGTTCTTGTGTATACTTTCCTATTAAAAACACTTTCCTCCTGGACCTTATTTAACCCTTTAATATATTTAAATGTTTCGATCATGTCCCCCCTTTTCCTTCTGTCCTCCAGACTATACAGCTTGAGTTCATTAAGTCTTTCCTGATACGTTTTATGCTTAAGACCTTCCACCATTCTTGTAGCCCATCTTTGGACCCGTTCAATTTTGTCAATATCTTTTGGTAGGTGAGGTCTCCAGAACTGAACACAGTATTCCAAATGTGGTCTCACCAGCATTCTATATAGCGGGATCATAATCTCCCTCTTCCTGCTTGTTATACCTCTAGCTATGCAGCCAAGCATCCTACTTTCAAAGCATACAGAAGCCAAAATCAAACTTTGAAATCACTACCAAGCCTGTGGCTATATGTAAAAGGAGCTTCATCAACAGCGCCGTCATCAGCACTTTGCAAAACTGAGCCCAGGCATAATTATCCACCAGCATCTCCTGATGAATTACAAGCAGTTTTGTGTGGAAGCTTTTTTTTTTTTTGTGCAAGATAATAGTGATGGGGAGAGGCTTATTTTCATATATGCAACCTTCAGGCAACTTCCATATAAAAATCCTGAACATTGCTTCCATGTATATAGTTCTGGCTGGTAGTGATGATGCTGGGATTATTGTATGAGCCTGGCAACAAAATTGGCTGTTTACAATGTTGGAATAACTTTAATTTCTAGCATAAGAATTGCTTGGGAGGAACAGTTTTCAGCAATAGGGAAAAGAATCTATCTTCATCATTTAAAAAAAAAAAAGCCATCCATTGTTTGACAATCCTTTTAGGAGTGGGATTTATGTTTAGATTTATTTAGGTAGTAGTAGACTTTGGCCAATAACCATTGTTACTGGCTTTTCTCCAGTTTGACCTCCATGGAATTATTGATGGCCTTCTTCAACTGGATGGCAGAATTCTAAGCTGGCTCTTTTCATCCTCTTCAGAGACTCGGAATATAAAGCTGTTTGCTGCAGATCCACTGGTAAGCTTGAGTCAAATCTAATTTGCAACCCTTCCCTTTCAATGTTTTTTTTTGCCACTACTTTCTTGGTGAGCTGCCCAAGCAAAATAAAATAGGATGACCTTGACATCGAGACTCAGTCATGGCTGGGACCTAATAGAACACATTAATTCACATCAGGAAGGGAAAATAACAGGCAGCTGAAATAAAAATCCAACTAGAGATGCAGTATCTGTCACTCAGACAAGTTAAAAACATAGGAACAGCTCTGCTGAGTCAGACCGAGACCATCTTATTCTAATGTTTTACATCACACTGGCCGATCTTGACCCCCAATATTCGCAAGCAGGAAGTGATGGAGACAAAGCCATCCCCCCCTTGCCTTGCACCCTATTTCTTTGCAGCTGGGTTCATGGAGGCAAAGCCTAGAGATAACTATGAGCTTTCAAGATCAATAATTTTGGACAAACATATCTTCCTAACACACATCCAAAAACCTTTCTGAAACTATCCAAGTTAGTGGCTTTTGTCGAAGTTTGTGGGTTAATTATTTAATTAATTAATTATGGGTTAATTATGGGAAGAAATGCTTCGCTTGCCTGTTTAAATCTCTCTCCACTCAACTGCATTGAGAAGCCCTGTTGTGGTTAGCTCTGGCCCAGCTCCTACCCCAAGGACTGTGGATGTGGGGGAGACATCCACATGCTGCAGGCCTGTTTTGCCCCTGGTGGAATCTGCTGATGAAGGCTCCTCTGACCAAGAAGACATGAGTGACAGGGAGGAGGAGAGTGTGGCAGACAGCTCAGAAGGAGATCAATTATCTAGCTCCTCCTTGGATTCAGAACAAGAGTTAATGATACAGCCACGCATGCTGAGAGCGATGCATAGGCAGCAACAACTGAGAGATTATTATCAAAGAAAATGAGGCCACCTGTGGTTGGGTGGGGCTGTGGTAATTAGTGAGGCTGCTATAAAGAGCAGCCTGTGGGTTTGGCCATTGTGGAGGATTATCTGATCGTTGTGTTTCCTGACTGCTTTACTGACTTTGACTTTTTGTGTGTGCTGATTTTTCCCCGCTTTGAAACTAAACCAGGGCAAAGTGTGTTTCACTTTGTGAAAGAAGAAGGACTGTGAATTGCCTCACAGCTGCAAGCTAAGTATCACAGAACTGATAAGGGACTTGTATAAATTACCAGTTTGTTTGGAGACCAGTGCTGTTTGCTATACCAGAAGAGGGCTTGGTTTAAGTGAATTTTCACTATAAAGAACATTGTTTTGAATTTTCAAACGTGTGTGTGTCTGAAATTTGTACCTGTGAATTTTTGGGAGGATTCTACCAGAGAGCCCGACAGAACAAGTCCTAGTCCTAATATTTAAAGAAAGTGAAAAAAAATTCTCTTGTGCCTTGCATGCTTTTATATACCTCAGCCATGTCTTACCTTGATTGTTTTTTTTATCTAAGCAAAAGAGCTCTAAACATGTTATATTTTTGCTCAGGGAGAAAGTATTACAGCCCCAATCATTTTGGTTACCTTTCTTGGCACATTTTTCCGCTACTGTATTATATCCTTTTTCAAGGATGGCAATCTGAATTGCATTTCAGATGCAAATGTATAATAGATTTGTGTAAGAGTGTTACACAAGAGCATGATGACATTTTTACTTTCAATCTATTTCCTAATAATCCCTAGCATAGAATTTGCTTTTTTTCATAGTTGCTGTACTGAGTTCCGTTTTTATCTCTGTCTCTCTCTCATTCACACACAAACACACAGCAATAGCATTTAGACTTTTATACCACTTCACAGTGCTTTACAACCCTCTCTAAGAGGTTTACAGAGAGTAAGCATATTGCCCCCAACAATCTGGGTCCTCATTTTACAAACGTTGGAAGGATGGAAGGCTGAGTCAACCTTGAGCCTGGTGAGATTCAATCTGCCAAACTGCTGGCAGCCGGTGATCAGCAGAAATAATTTTATTTATTTATTTGTTTGTTTGTTTGGTCCAATACACAATAATACACAATGAGGGTTATATAGGATATAATCAGGTAGAATGTATTAAAAGGGGAATAGAGGAGAAAATAAAGGAGTAAAACATAACTATGAGAGAATAGCAGGAAAACATATAGGTATAGAAGTGAAGATATAGGAGATATAGGAGAGACAATAGGCCAGGGGATGGTAGGCACTCTGCTGCACTTATGTACACTCCTTACTGAACTCTTAGGAACTTGGTGAGGTCAACCATGGATAGTCTAAGGATAAAGTGTTGGGGGTTAAGGGATGATACTACAGAGTCCGGCAGTGAATTCCACGCTTCGACAACTTGATTATTAAAGTCGTATTTTTTACAGTCAAGTTTGGAGCGGTTAACATTAAGCTTGTATCTGTTGTGGGCTCTTGTGTTGTTGTGGTTGAAGCTGACGTAGTCTTTGACAGGCAGGACGTTGCAGCATATGATCTTGTGGGCAATGCTTAGATCATGTTTGAGGTATCTTAGTTCTAAGCTTTCTAGGATTGTAAATCTAGTTTCGTAGGGTGTTCTGTTACGAGTAGAGAAGTGAAGAGCTCTTCTGGTGAAATATCTCTGGACATTTTCGAGGGTATTAATGTCAGAAATGCGGTATGGGTTCCAAACAGATGAGCTATATTTTAGGATGGGTCTGGCGAAAGTTTTATAAGTTCTGGTAAGTAGTGTGAGATTGCCAGAGCAGAAGCTACGTAGGATTAACAACTCTTAAAGCCTTCTTGGCGATGTTGTTGCAATGGGCTTTGGCACTTAAGTCTTTAGTCATTAATACTCTGAGGTCCTTGACTGAGTGAGGATTATCTGTGATAATTTGTTTATTCAGTTTGTATTTGGAGTTTTGATTCTTTTTGCCGATATGAAGGACAGAGCATTTGCTAGCAGCACTGTACTCTAACCACTGCACCACCGAGGCTGTACATTGGCAAGGTGGTGATTGAGAATGTTTGTGATAAACAGTGTGTATTAGATGATTGACGATTAAATAATAGAAAAAAAGTAGAAGTTAGAGATTGTTGGATGAAAGAAGCCTGAGAATAAGAGAAACTGATTTGGAAGAATGATGGAATTAGATTATGGTTTAATGAAGTTTGGTGACTTATAGAGATAACATGTTGGAAGATAACATCTTGGAGTTGTGACTGCTTTGTTGTTTGTGAGAAGTGATTTCACACAGTGGAGCTAGCAGTTAAGATTGGGTCCTTGTTGAGAGGTGTGTAGTGCATATTAGAATACTTAGCTATTTAGGCAATCCAATATAGGACCCAATAAAATTATTGGAAGATCAATCATTTGAAGAGACAGCTGGCATTGTGTCCAGAAAACTAACTGTGGCACAATTCCCGGATTCCTGGAATATTAGATCACCTTTGAGAGATGCTGCTGAGAACAACAAGCCATATGTGGGGTAACCACTTGGAAGATTTGAAGCTCCAAACTAGACTGCAAAAAATACGACTTTAGCAATAGAGTAATCAACGCCTGGAATGCACTACCTGACTGTGGTTTCTACTCCTAACCCCAAAACCTTTAATCTTAGACTATCTACAATTGATATCTCCCCCTTTCTAAGAGGTCTGTAAGGGGCGTGCATAAGCGCACCATTGCGCCTACTGTCCCTGTCCTATTGTCTTCTATCATGGTCGGGCTGTAGGAAAAGCAAGTAGGATGCTTGGCTGCATAGCTAGAGGTATAACAAGCAGGAAGAGGGAGATTGTGATCCCCTTATATAGAGCGCTGGTGAGACCACATTTGGAATACTGTGTTCAGTTCTGGAGACCTCACCTACAAAAAGATATTGACAAAATTGAACGGGTCCAAAGACAGGCTACAAGAATGGTGGAAGGTCTTAAGCATAAAACTTATCAGGAAAGACCTAATGAACTCAATCTGTATAGTCTGGAGGACAGAAGGAAAAGGGGGGACATGATTGAAACATTTAAAGCAGTGGAAGTGATGTGCCGGTGCCTGGAGGCTGTTGGGGCCTGGATGGGTGTCAACAAACTCAAACTCAACCCAGACAAGACGGAGTGGCTGTGGGTCTTGCCTCCCAAGGACAATTCTATCTGTCCGTCCATTACCCTGGGGGGGGAATTATTGACCCCCTCAGAGAGGGTCCGCAACTTGGGCGTCCTCCTCGATCCACAGCTCACATTAGAAAAACACCTTTCAGCTGTGGCGAGGGGGGCGTTTGCCCAGGTTCGCCTGGTGCGCCAGTTGCGGCCCTATTTGGACCGGGAGTCATTGCTCACAGTCACTCATGCCCTCATCACCTCGAGGCTCGACTACTGTAACGCTCTCTACATGGGGCTACCTTTGAAAAGTGTTCGGAAACTTCAGATCGTGCAGAATGCAGCTGCGAGAGCAATTATGGGCTTCTCCAAGTATGCCCATATCACTCCAACACTCCGCAGTCTGCATTGGCTGCCGATCAGTTTCCGGTCACAATTCAAAGTGTTGGTTATGACCTATAAAGCCCTTCATGGCACCGGACCAGAATATCTTCGGGACCGCCTCCTGCCGCACGAATCCCAGCGACCGGTTAGGTCCCACAGAGTTGGCTTTCTCCGGGTCCCGTCGACTAAACAATGTCGTCTGGCGGGACCCAGGGGAAGAGCCTTCTCTGTGGGGGCCCCGACCCTCTGGAACCAGCTCCCCCCTGAGATTAGGATTGCCCCCACCCTCCCTGCCTTTCGTAAACTCCTTAAGACCCACCTTTGCCGTCAGGCATGGGGGAACTAAAACACCTCCCCCTTGCCCATGTTGTTTGTTGATTGATTGACTGTGTGCCTGTTTTTTATATATACTGTTTTTTATGAGATTATTAATTTCAATTGGAACTGGATGGGTGGGCATTGGATTTGGTATTGTGTACTGTACTGTTTTTTTATTATTGTTGTGAGCCGCCCCGAGTTTGCGGAGAGGGGCGGCATATAAATCCAATAAACCTAAACCTAAACCTAAACCTAAATATGTTAAAGGATTAGATAAGGTTCAGGAGGGAAGTGTTTTTAATAGGAAAGTGAACACAAGAACAAGGGGACATGATCTGAAGTTAGTTGGGGGAAAGATCAAAAGCAACATGAGAAAATATTATTTTACTGAAAGAGTAGTAGACGTGGTTGGTAAATCCACAGTAACTGAATTTAAACATGCCTGGGATAAACATATATCCATTGTAAGATAAAATACAGGAAATAGTATAAGGGCAGACTAGATGGACCATGAGGTCTTTTTCTGCCATCAGTCTTCTATGTTTCTATTACTTTTTATCATTATTTATCTAATGTTTTATTTGTACAAATTACCATCTTATAATTGTTTGACAAATAAATAAATAAAACAAAATATAATATAATAAATAAATAAGATAGTTTGGGATGAACTAATACCCTGTATAGCAGTGTTTCCCAACCGTGGCAACTTGAAGATATCTGGACTTCAACTCCCAGAATTCAAGCCACTCTCACCTGGTCACATGGCTGGCAAGCTACTCCTACCCAGTCAGATGACTATTAAGCCACACCCACAAAATAAGCCACACTGTAGGTGTGGTAAAATTTTTGACAGCCCATTACTGCCCACGCCCATTCTCTCACTCCCATGCATGGGCACACACATCCCCATGCTGCCCCTATGCATGGGCACAATCCCATCCCCATCCCCATCCCCGCTCATGTGCAACAGGCCTCACTGAAGCCTGGGTGGTGAAAAAATGACCAAATGGGCAAACTGGAAGTTTGGAAAAACTGACTTCAAATTGGCCGCTGTACTTTTTTTTGCACTCTAGAGCAGTGTTTTCCAACCTTGTCAACTTGAAGGTATTTGGACTTCAACTCCCAGAATTCCCCAGCCAGCGAATGCTGGCTGGGGAATTCTGGGAGTTGAAGTCCAAATATCTTTAAGTTGACAAGGTTGGGAAACACTGCTGTATAGAATCATTCTCCCAGGACCAGAAGAGAAAGCCAAAGGTGGCAGCTGAGATGGATTTGTGGAAGAAAGACAGAAGCTGGCCTGGAGCGGCAGAAGTTCTTGTCTTTTTAAAAATTATTATTTATTAGATTTGTATGCCGCCCCTCTCCGAAGACTCAGGGTGGCTCACAACAGTAGTAAGAAACAGTGTAACAATGGGACAAATCGAATAATAAAAAATATATTTTCACCCAAAGAAATACTGCAAAACCTCACATGCAGACTCTAATCATTGGCATGTTGTAGTAAAAATATACATCTGGAGATTAGTACTGCTAAGTTGCAGGACGAAAAACAGATTCTGGCACAGCTGTTTCAAGAGAGAATGGAAAGGTATCAGAAGCCTGGGACTTACACAAGAGGCAACTTTTCAGCTCTGGTCTATGGGGTGAGGTTTTCAAGCATGAATCCATATGATATATGCACATTGATTTGTGCTACAGTGGTGGAACAACAGTATTGACTTTTAATTTCAGAGAAAGCTTGGAATATGAATGTAAGAAATAAATAATAAAAGTAAAACCCCCGAATATCTGAGCTTTTGAGATTTTTCATTACGTTGAATTTGATTTTCATTGATGTGGGGCTTTTGGGCTTTTTATCATTCCTAGTTCCTCCTCATGGCAGGTTAAACTGAATAGCCCAACACATGTATTTCATTTGTATAATTTATTTGGGTTACAAATAAACCATTTTATTTTCTGGTACCCAAGAAGTATGACCTTGGTGGGGTTTCTTCTTTGGATAAAATCCTGTTTTGGGGGGGGGATTCGAGCCCAGATGTTGCAGGATTTGAGAGTGTTTCAGTGTGAGTGAACATCTGTAACGAGAAACTAAAACAATCCCCATAGAAAGATTATGCTTGTCCCAATTAAGCAGCTGCTTAATATTTCCCTCATTTCTTAATGTTTCTGTCTTTTCATCTCAAGTCTTGCTCTATGACCCCTCTATTATTGCTCTGTCTCTCAGTGTATGTCCTGACTCTTTTTCCTTTAATCTTAATGGTATCCCAAAGCCTTATTTATTTTCCAGTTAAGACTGGAAAGCAGCATTTGTACGTGAACTCCCAATAGAAGCATTAACTAGAAGCAAAGGGGGGGGGGGGGCTATGAGGCTGTAAACAAAGGGAACCCATTATTAAGGGCAGCTGGTGAAGAGCAGGTCCACTCTAAGTGGCTCTTTATCACCGCAAATAGAGAACATCCTCTTTTCTGAATGTGAATCACAGTCCATTTGCAAAATAGGTTCCATTTACCCAGCCCTATTTACTGTCCTGGTAAATGTTGATGTGAACCCTTGTGTACCCTTGTGTGCCCAGGTTTCTCTCCTCCACCCCCAACACAAATGTATTAACAGCAGTGCTTGAAATTCACAATGAAAACCACTCTCCTGCCTTTCCTCTGCTAGAGGATTGAAACAGAAATCAGAAAAACAAACTCAAGCAAAGGTTGGGAAGTCTTGAGAGGCTGCATAGCATACATTCATCACCGGAAGTTTCCAAACGTCTGCTTGCTTCGTTTCACTAATACTTTGGTTCTCAACCTGGGGGTCGGGACACCTTTGGGGATCGAACGACCATTTCACAGGGATCGCCTAAGACCATGGGAAAAGACAAATTTCCTATGATGTTAGGAACTTAAGCTTCTATTCTGGCACCTTGGAACATATTTTTACAATCCGACCAAACAGGCGTTGACAGTGGGGGTGTCCCTCTGACTTTCCTGCCAATCAGCTTAAAGCTCTGTTGGGAGAATTGGTGCTAGACTTATGGTTGGGGTCACCACAACATGAGGAACTGTATTAAGGGGTTGCGGCATTAGAAAAGTTGAGAACCACTCAAGAGATCGGTGATAGTTTACACTGTAGGAAGGAATTACTCAGTAGAAGGCAAAAACCTCACCTCTCCCCGCCCCCTCTTTATTTCTAGCCTTTAAAATCATATACTCATTTGAGTTGATCGCTAGCATTCTGTAATACTTTTCTTTTGTAGTTTCAGAATAAGGTAAACCATAAGACATGGCAGCATCTAGCGGGGATAGGGAAGATCCTCAATTTTGCCTTCTACTTGCAATCATTGGCTGGGAAATTTAAGCTAGAGAGAAGAACATTGGGTTGAGACTCCATGGTGCTGGAGATGGCAGAGGAAAAAGTTGTGGAGATGGATAAATAAGAAGGTAAAGATAATGAGTCCCAGCAGATTTTACTTGGCTAGTCATTGCTGACTATAGGAGGTGATGTTCATTTCCATTTCAAGGCCATTCAGCCAGTGCTGCCCAAAGACATTTTATTTATTTATTTATTTATTTATTTATTTATTTATTTATTTGTTTGTTTGCTTGCTTGCTTACTTATTTGATTTGATTTGATTTGATTCGATTTTCTAATGCCGCCCTTCTCCTTAGACTCAAGGTGGATTACAACATGTTAGCAACAGCACTTTTTAACAGAGCCAGCATATTGCCCCCACAATCTGGGTCCTCATTTTACCCACCTCGGAAGGATGGAAGGCTGAGCCGGTGATGAGATTTGAACCACTGACCTGCAGATCTACAGTCAGCTTTAGTGGCCTGCAGTACTGCACTCTACCTGCTGCGCCACCTCGGCTCTATTTCTGCACTCATGCGGCCAGTATGACATCACAAAGTGGTATCTATTTATCTCCTTTCATTTCCATGCTTTTGAATGATTAGGTTGGCAGGAACTGGGACAAGGATGGGAGCTCACCCCATCCTGTAGCACTCAGCTCTCAAACCATGTCTACTGTCTTTCCAGCCAACAAGTCCAATGTCTTAATTGTTGAGCCACCATGCCACCGCAGATGAGAAAGAGTATCTTTTGGGGGACTATAGTTTGAATTAAAATTCAATTCAGTGAAAAGACTTAGAGGCCACAACATTCTAATATTTTGTTGCCTATACAAATGAGTCTCTTCTCATCTCACCATGGCTGCCGAGTTTTAAATTGTTATGGCACTATTAACTGACAGTGGTTCTGACTACTCAGTAGCTTCTCAGTATGGAAACAGGCTTAATATATCAGAAAGGAAAAGAGCTGTGACCCCCATGCCCCAAATCATTCATCCAACTAACTATTGTGTGATAAGCTCATGAGTGGTAAATATGTCAATTAACATTACAATCAGAGCTATTAACCTTTGATTCATTAAATGCTGGGATTCCACAGTGTAAGGCTAGTTTCTTAATTAACCTGCAGTTAGGGGTGAAGCCAAAGCAAATTGTGAAACAGATCCTTTTCACTGTTAAAACTCCAAAAGGAATGAATTGGAGTAATGAACAAGGGTAAAACGCACACTTTCATTTGATTAAGGGATCAGGCTAGAAACTGGGCGCCTGGGAGTTCTAGTCCTGTCTTAGGGGCAAAACCATTTGTGTAACCCTGCGCTACTCTCAACCCTAGGAAGCAGGAAATTCCAATGGCAAATTGCTTCTGAAATACCTTGCCCAGATAACTGCAGGGGCTTGTCCAGGCAGTCTTTGTGAATTCAATGGAATGGAAGAACACACACACACACACACACACACACACACACACACACACACACACACGTCTATTTATTTATTTATTTATCCATCCATCCATCCATCCATCCATCCATCCATCTATCTATCTATCATATAAAAGAACAATTAAATATCCCAAATCCAATTTTAAAATTAAACTAACTAGTCTAAAATCCCAGTTTCTTAAAAATCAATCAATCTCGTTCAACAATTAAACATACATTTCATTCATTAGCCAGGGGCTATAATCTAATGGCCCCAGGCTTGTTGGCACAAGTGGGTCTTCAAACTCTTGTGGAAGGTGAGGAGGGTGGGGGCGGTAGAATCTCTGGGGGGGAGCTGGTTCCAGAGGGCCGGAGCCCCCACAGAGAAGGCTCTTCCCCTAGGCTAGTTGACAGGACCTGTAATGCTGTAAAGTTGGTTCTTGTGAGTTATTGAACTAAGATAGCTGTAACAATGTACTAGTAAGATACTAGTTTATTGTATGTATAGTATAGACAGTAGTAGTAGTAGTAGAAAGAAGTAAATATATTTTTCCACAACTTCTTACTGCTGCTGTGTTTCATTGAAGACTTCAACTCCATTTCTACTGGTCTGTGGCTAGCTGGCTGGTTGGGTTGGTGGGCTGGCTGGACTGGTTTGCTGCTTGGGCACAAACAGGCCGGTTTTCGCAAATGCAAGCTCTGATATATATAAATATTGTTATATCTTTGTATACCACCAATATGTACTTGACAAAACAAATAAATAAAATAAATAAAATAAATAAATAAATAAATAAAATGTTTTGGACGAATTAAATGCCAGTTTTCCTGTCTGCAGCTCCTGTCTCCCAAAATCGTTTCTACATACACACAATTCAACAATTTCTGGACAGGCTTTTTGCAGGACACTTTGGAGATTTCTGTCCATGCTCATCCTGGCTACCTTCCTCTTAAAAATGATATTGGAGGAGGGATTTTTTTTATATAAAAAAAGGTAATTGCAGTTAAATCCCTGAGGCTATTTGAAATGCTGTTTCTAAAGAGTCTCTCATCGCTGCTATTTCAGTCCACTCAGGTGAAGCATATTCATGAATATATTTTGATTCTTTCCCATTATAACATGTGGTCAAATCTTTTCTTGAACTGAACCGCAAATCAGCTTAAATAATTAATTAAATGTTGCCTTCGAATCCTGAATCACATGTTTAACCAGAACTTTACCACCAGTAAATTGTGAATTCCAATCAGATCTTGACTGATTTGTACCTTTGTCATCAGGTTTCTGAACAGACAAAGGATAACAGAATAACAGAGTTAGAAGGGATCAACCCCATGCCTAGGCAGGAAACCCTACACCACTTCAGACAAAGGGTTATTTAATATTTTCTTTAAAACTTCCAGTGTTGGAGCATTCACAACTTCTGGAGGCAAGTTGTTCCACTGATTAATTGTCTGAATTTTCTCCTTCATTCTAAGTTGCTTCTCTCCTTGTTTAGTTTCCACCCATTGCTTCTTGTTCTACCCTCAGGTGCTTTGGAGAATAGTTTGACTCCCTTTCCTTTGTGGCAACCCCTGAGATATTGGAACACTGCTATCATGTCTCCCCAGGTCCTTCTTTTCATAAGACTAGACATACCTAGTTCTGGGAACTGTTCTTCATATGTTTTAACCTCCAGTCCCCTAATTATCTTTGTTACTCTTGCATACTCTGAAAACCCTGAGGACATGGACAATTGGAAAGGAGTACAAAATGGGAGAAACTTCCTTAGCATCGGCAATAAAAAATTACAGTGAAAAATTATATGGATACGGATATGGATGTCATGATAAATAAACGTTTGAATGACTACTGTGGTGGAAATAGTCCCCTTCAAAAAACAACACTAAAAAACCCTGATAAGATTTGATTTTAAGATTTCTGTTGGACAATGGATATGTTTTTGTTTAGCCAAATGTTTGGCAACCCTACTCATGAAGCATCAGGATAGAATCTGTAGATGACTATCGCAACACTGGTCTCCCAGAAATTCTCGAAATTTTGCATTTTTTAGGCCTCTTTGGTGTAGTTGATTTAGGCAATAGCTTTTCCTGGTGCTCTTCCCCTTAATCTAGGTGTGTGGTGTGTCTCTACCTATGCATTCGTGCACACGTGTGCGAGGACCTCCATAGCCTATGTACGCTTACAAGCAAATGCTAAAGATGGGAGATAAACCTGAAATAAATTGTATAGCAGCACATCTGAGGCACAAGCCCTATGACTGAGAAAACCAGTCTCCTCTTGGGTGATCAAACTCACCTGTGATAAATAAAATGACTTTTTTTATGAGTGTAAATATATCTTTTAAACTTTTGCTAGTCATAAGTACAACCAATAAATGGTGGATAAAATAAAAATACCGCACTGCTAATATCACAAACAGCACCTGTTGTAAAATTTCTCGTAAAAAGCAATAACAAGAATAAAATCTTGGGCTGGAACTCAAGGTATGTTGGATCTGTTCTTCAGAGAGCCCAAGAGGCATTTAACCTATAATAACCAAGCTTGGATAGACAGAATATATATCAGAGACAATAAATTACCAGAAACAATAAAGACTTTTTACTTGCACGCAAACATCAAACTAAAGACCTTGTTGCAGTTTTCTGCCTGAAACACTTACGGTACTTGCCCTTTACAGACCATCTGAATTCCTGAAACAGAAGATTCTTCTTGGCTTTCCTCAGAACTCCTGGATTCATCTGGAGCTATAACTTCTAATCAAAAGTTTAGGAAAGCAATCTTCCTTTCCCTAACTTTGGTTTTCAGCATTCATTTCCCTGAAAATTTGCTTCCTGTTTATTGTCAAAGGCTTCTGTTACTTGATTAGGACAAATGAGGTGGGTGGAATTTCTTCTTGCCTGAGACAAAGTTTTGCATTGTGTATGCCTGGAGTTGCACAATTTGGATCTGCAATTCACTAGTGGCTTTGTTGTAAGCAAAATTTGAGTTGCATTTTTGCCATTATTTTAATCTAAACAGAAAGTTCAGAAAGGAAGCTATAACATTAGAATTTATTTATCTTTTTGCTTTCATCAAGTTCCCACTGAAGTGGTCTTGAGAAATGTCACATCATACTTTCTAATACTGTATATGACCCCCATAGACACTAAATGTAAACACATGATACATTTGCAAATATGTGTCTGTTAGAAAGAGAAACGGTTGCACTAAGGACTATCACAGATGAGCTGTATCATCATCACCATACGTGCATAAACACACCAGCGTGCCTACTGTCCTTGTCCTAATGTTCCCTCTCATCAGTACCCAACTTATGTATATAAACAATGATATACAGTGGTACCTCTACCTAAGAACGCCTCTACTTAAGAACTTTTCTAGATAAGAACTGGGTGGTTTTTTTGCCTCTACTTAAGAACCATTTTCTACTTAAGAACCCGAGACCGGAAAAATTTCCCAGGAAATTTGAGAGCAGCACGAAGGCCTGGCCACTTTCCTGCCATTCCCCCTGGGTTTCTCTCTCTGGTGCAGTGTATGGGAGGGAACCTCACGCCGGGTGTATGGGAGGCGCATGCTCCTCCTCACTGCCTCAGAGTCCCCCCTTTTTTTTTAAAGCCTTAAAGTTTTGGAATTTTTTTATTCACCTCACCTTCTTCCTTCGGCAGCCACTGTCCTCCTCCTCTTCTTCCTCCTCCTCCTCCCACCCAAATTCCGAGCTTTTATTTCTTTCCTAATGGGTTTTCATGCATTATTTGCTTTTACATTGATTCCTATGGGAAAAATTGCTTCTACTTCATGTTTATACTTAAGAACCTGGTCATGGAACGAATTAAGTTCTTAAGTAGAGGTACCACTGTATCTACTGTATGTATATTACCAATATGTACTTGACAAAATAAAATAAATAAAATAAAATAAATAAATAAACATTGTTTGAATTCTTGCCAAGGGACATCATCAGATGTGGGCTGCTGCACGGATGGGGGGGGGGGCAGTGGGGTAGTGAAAATGGAGCTCCACTCCGGAGCACCCAATTTGCACTGAAAGATGTTGAAAGAATATGCAGAGCGTCCTGCATAAGCCACGCCCACAGTGTGGTAGTAAAAATTTTGGTAGCCCTTCACTGGTCATCATCCTCTCTTGCATCTGAGGAGAACTAAATGTTTTAGTGTAGAAAGCAGACAGTGAATCACTGATTGACAGTGAACAATCAGTGATGGGCTTCTACAGGTACGGTCGGGTATGCAGTACCGGTAGAAAAATTTTGGTCAGGAACGCAGAACCGGTTGAAAAATTTAGCATTTCTTTCTTTCTTTCTCTTCTGGGCTTTGGGTATGTTTTTTCTATCACAGTAAATGAGGTTGAATGTGTATAATTTTAGAAGAGCTGTGTGTGTGTGTGTGTGCGTGCGTGTATACACATACAGTTTATATAGTAGATAATGTATATTTTTGTGTGCCTTTGTGTAATATGTATATACACATATGGCATATATATATAGAATTAAATAATATATTTTGGATGTCCAGTAATAATAAATAAATTGGGGAATTGTATCTCTTTGAGGCGAGGCCACCCACCCTAACCCATGAGTGATGGCAAGTTGGCCACCTTTAAGCCAGTCACATGACCTTCAAGCCACTCCCAGTCACATGATCATCAAGCCACTTCCACCTGGTCACATGGCTGGCAAGCCACACCCACAAAATAATCCACGCCCATAGTGTGGTATTAAAAAAATTGTAGCCCTCTGTTACCATCTATCCCCCCTCAGAATTTGCTCCTAAATTTGCTTCCTTCATTTACCTAATGATAGAACCAACCTTGCCAAGGACATTGTTTGCCCACTTGTCCTTCTCCTACAAGGTTGTTATGGTGATAACAAATACAACTTGCAAAGGAAACAATGAACACTGGGATGAATAGTCTGAGGAGATGGTAATAAATGGATAAAATATTGACAATCTGTGATGGATGGATTATAAATCACATCAGTATATGTTGGTCTTCTGCAGGTGAAGGTATGAGTTACCTAGGCAAAAGGGTTCTGAATTGTATTCCATAAGAATAGGAAGGCTAAACATATGGTGCTGGAAATATTCCATTGACTACCCAATAACACATTTAAGGGTACATTAGTAAAACACATGCATCACGCACACACACACACCCCTCCCACATATTTCTTGTGTTGAGAGGTTATAAATATATGTTAATTAATTGAACATAATGCATCAAGCTAACGAAGAACTTGAAAATGTGTCTGGATAATTAGTAGCATATCTTCAACTATTTATTGGTTTTTTTTAATGCACTCTTGCTGGTTCATGCACAAAATGACATTGTTTAACTAACCACCATGTTAATATGGGAAAGCTACATAGAAAGTGCTACTTTGCGGTAGTTTTTACTTATTTTAAAATTATTTAAATATTTATTCAGACATTCATTCAGGAATTCAAATTGTTCCTGTACAAGTTTAGTGTAGAGACAATGGCAGGTTTGGAAGAACCAATGAATATAAGTATAAAGTGGCTACCTGGGTTAGATGAGACCATTATCTGGCTGACTTTGTCTGCTTTGCTCTACTTATGAACTTTTCTAGATAAGAAGTGGGTATTCAATTTTTTTTGCCTCTTACAAACCCAAGCCTCCGAAACTGTAACCAGAAAAGTCAGGGAGAAGCCTCTGTGGGGCCGCTCTAGGAATCTCCTTAGAGGAAACAGGGCTGGAAAAAGTGGGGAGAAGCCTCTGTGGGCCTCTCTAGGAATCTCTTGGGAGGAAATAGGGCCGGAAAATCAAGGGGAAGCCTCCGTGGGGCCTCCCTAGGAATCTCCTAGGAGGAAACAGGGCCAGAAAAGGCGGGAAGAAGCCTCTACGGGCCTCTCTAGGAATCTCTTGGGAGAAAACAGGGCCGGAAAAGGCGGGGAAAAGCCTCTCTGGGCCTTTCTAGAATCTCTTGGGAGGAAACAGGGCCAGAAAAGGCAGGGAGAAGACCCACCTTTGCCGTCAGGCATGGGGGAATTAAAACACCTCCCCCTTGCCCATGTTGTTTTGTTGATTGATTGACTGTGTGCCTGTTTTTTATATGTACTGTTTTTTATGAGATTATTAATTTAAATTGGAACTGGATGGGTGGGCATTGGATTTGGTATTGTGTACTGTACTGTTTTTTATTATTGTTGTGAGCCGCCCCGAGTTTGCGGAGAGGGGCGGCATATAAATCCAATAAACCTAAACCTAAACCTTTCTAGAATCTCTTGGGAGGAAACAGGGCCGGAAAAGGTGGGGGGAAGCCTCTGTGGGGCCTCTCTAGGAATCTCCTGGGAGAAACAGGGCCTCCAGCCTCCCTGTGGTTTCCCCAATCACAAACATTATTTGCTATTACATTGATTCCTATGGGAAAAATTGCTTCTTCTTACAAACTTTTCCACTTAAGAACCTGGTCACGGAACAAATTAAGTTCGTAAGTAGAGGTACCACTGTACTTGGATGAGAAACCTCCAGAGAACTTAAGGGCTATAAACTAGACTCCTTCCATGTGAACTGTGTATCCATATCTTATGTATGTCTGATGTTCCTTATTTTAAAGCATACATGAAACATTACAGTACATAGTCAAGCAGTTTATTTTTCTACAAGCATTTAACAAAATGCACACTAGCCAAAGGGCACAGACGATGTCTGTGAACACAAAGGAGCAAAGAAAACTCAAGAGGCTGGTTGATATGTTAGACACCAAGGATACAATACTATAACAACACAAGAAGCCAGAGGGTAGTTCTGAAGAGCGTAATCAAAACCCAGGTTCAGAAGGGAATAATGCATAATTGGTATGCTAGCTAGTTTGCCTCTGAAAGTTAAAAAAAACCACAAAAAACATTGGCAGAACTGGAAAAGACTCCCTATTTATAACTCTCAATTCTGCAGTTTATCCAATGCCTCACAAATGACAAAATCTGGTCATGAATCTATGCCACAGGCTTCCAGATCCTGACAATTGTTTTTGGAATTTTAACATTTTCCTCTTGCTGTGCCTTTGTAGATATTTCAGAAATATTTTCATTTTTCCCAGGAGCTGGAGTCTGATGGTCCTTAGAGAGTCACATGGCAGAAGGAATCAAAGAGACAATAACATGGAGCTTCAATTAAAAAAGAATCACCGAATACTAATGGGAAAGTAATTGAGCTAAATTGAAACATAATTGGAAAAATTATGTGACAAGCCTTGGTATAATACATTTTATTTTAATTTGAATCTTAGAGTTTATGACTTCATGCTAAAATCTTTAACTCTGTGAATACAGTGTTCTCCCAAGGGATGTTTTCTCCTGAGGATTGGAAGTTTTAAAAACCAAATTCTTCAGATAAAAGAATGTTTTTAAAGATTTCTTTGGGCTTGCTAAATAAAATGTGGAAGTGGAATAGGGTATGTGGGTAAAATAGCCAATGAAGTATGAACGCCACTCTGATTTTGTGCAGGAATGTGCAACTTCCATCAACATGAAGAACATCCCAGGTTTTGGCATGTTTAACCCTGCTGTTCTGTTTGGGGCGAAGTTTGAGACCGTGTAAAAAAAAAATTCCCTGTATATCTGAAACTTGAAATTACACGACTTTGTCTCATTTGAAGGGTTCTTTCTAAGGGGGGGGGGTGTTTCTTTTTGGTTGTTTAGTTTTTGTTGATTTTAGCTACTGTAAATGATTTTTTGAATACCTATTGCATTGGTATACTAATTTGAACATTTCTGATCACAAAAATGAAAAATGAAATGAAAAAAACAATATTTATTTATTTATTTTGCTCAGAAAAGCCCCCTCCAGCTCTGTGTAATTATTTTAACTTTATATATATATACATTAGGCTGCAAGTTCCAACTTTTTTGAATACCTTTGGCATTGGTATAGTAATGTGAACATTCCTGATCATAAACAAATGAAAAATGAAATGAAAAAAATAATGTTTATTTATTTATTTTGCTCAGAAACCCCCCCCCCCCGCTGTGTGCAATTATTTTCACTTTATATATAGATTAGGTTGCAAGTTCCAAATTATATCCTTGTTTTTAGAATAGATTTCTTGCATATGACTAATTGTTTTGTTATCATGTTCCTCTTCATATTCCACTTGCATAACAAGTGGAACTTTCAGCCTAATCTATATATATAAAGTGAAAATAATTTCACACAGCCGGGGGGGGGGAGGCCCCTTTCTGAGCAAATTTAATAAATAAACATAATTTTTTAAATTTCATTTTTCATTTGTTTGTGATCAGGAATGTTCAAATTAGTATACCAATGCAATAGGTATTTATAAAAAGCACTTACAGTAACTAAAATCAACATTTTTAGTCCGGGGACAAAAGGACCCAGGAACAGAACAAGTTTATAATAAATGCGAACAGAACAGCAGGGTTAAGGGAATTTTCCAAAAATAAGCAGGGGCAACTCTTCTTTTCAGGGATATTGGCAGGGGTGAAATTAAGCAGGTTCTGACAGGTTCTGGAGAACCAGTAGTGGAAATTTTGAGTAGTTCTGAAAACTAGCAAATACTACCTCTGGCTGGTCCCTGGAGTCTGGTGAGAATGGAGAGTTTGTAGTATCGTTCCCCCAGGATGGGGATTGAATGGGGATTTTGCAGTATCCTTCCCCTGGAGTGGGGCGAGAATGGAGATTTTGCAGTATCCTTCCCCTGCCACGCCCACCAAGTAGGAAAAAAAATTGAATTTCACCCCTAGATACCGTTTTTTGGTGCCTTTGTATGTTGATTCGGTGACTACCTGTACAGGTCGTTGCAGTTTTCTTAGCAAGGCTTTGGAAACAATTTGCTGTTGCCTCTTTCCTAGAACTGAGAGAGGGGGACTGGACCCAGATTACCCAACTGGCTTCATGCCAAAGGTGGGCTTACAACTCATAGTCTCTAGTCTGTTGCTTCACCATTAGGCCAAAGTGGTGCTCTTTCTCTTAAGGGACTGAGAACCTTTCAATGCTGAATTCATAGAGTAGATCACCATGATGCCAATTAGCGTCCTATTTGCCAAACCCCAACGGTTCATCAACGCATCCTCTACAAGTGCCAACCTCATTAAGTTTTATTTATGTTCTGTTTTTCTGGGTTTTAGAATTACATTTTTTTCCCCAGACCAAGGGCCAGACAGTGCAATCTGGCCAACCTGATGCCGCTAATCCGGGCATGCCTGCCACATTTTCCCTTTCAGTCTTGTTCTTATGCTACTTTAACTATTTTCAGCTTTTTAATGTATGATCTAACATCCCTGAGAGCTCCCTTATACTGTGCCATGTTTTATTCAGGATAGTTTTCAGATGAGCTCTCTGCACACTGAGATGGTCAGTGAGGATTAGATAATTGCCAGGTTTGATTGTGCCATCCATTCAATTCACTGTCCTCTTGCCTACATTAACCTTTCCTTCCCACTGTTTCCAGCTCCTGCTTGCATATGCCTTCATTTCCATTCCCTTTCTCCTGTTTTATCTGGGGAGGTATCACAATGCAGTTGGATTTTCTGACACCTTGCCATTTGAGCCCTTGTCATAACAAAAATGTTCTCTGTCTGTTTTTATCCTTTAGCAAAGTCACTGGGTTTGGTCACAGAAGGAGCTGCTGTGGAATGTCTTACGGACCCTTTGGTCTCTCCTTGTAATATGAGACAGAGAAACAGAAGAAGTTTGTTCAGACAAGAAGTTTGGAGTTTTGCATCAAAGAGGTCCATTTAATTGGCTTGCCAGTAAAACACTTGCAAACATACAGAGACAAACACACAAAGACAAAGACAGAACACAGACAAAAATGCAGACACACACACAAATGTTCAGATAAGGGGCTCAATGTTTGCTGTAATCATCCTGCATTAAGGAGAGTGCCACAGTTCACTGTACATATCCAAAGCCCACTTAGAACATTATGAAGAATAAATACAGAAGATTCGTTTACATGGCACGATTCATTTACATGGTACCCTTTTCTGTCATTGTACTTCTGTCTATTGAACTCCCAATTAGGACGTGAATAATCTAGTTCATTTTAGCACCCAAGACCCGGAATAAAAAAAACAGTAGAGCAAGGATGACTTATTTGGAAACATTTGTTTCTGAGTTGCATGTTACTCAAATTTAAGCTGCTGGCAAGCCTTGACACTTAATGGTGTGACATTTATTTCTGGTTGGCAGTGTAGTTTCTAGTTAGATTGTCTGCTTAGTACGTAAAAGATACTTGCTGTGGATTCTCAACATATACAAGGTATGTCATGGATAATAACAATAAGCTTTTGATCTTTCATCAGTTGTAACAATTCTGCTGGTGCTCAGCTTAGGTCTCCGTGTCCTTCCTATAGTCTTTTGCAACCTCTTGTATTCCTTCGTGCCTTTGTTGTTGTTTATACTCCACGATTACCATACCTTTATGAAAACCTTAAAGACATCAAATTATTACAACATAAAATCATAACCCGTACAAAGCCAGTTAAAACCTAAGCCAAACAGAAAGATCAACCTCATATTTTACAGACTCTTGTAGCATACTAAAAAGGTGTGAGTGTGTTTCCAAGCAACTAGCAGCTTTAAAGCTCTGATCTTATCTTATTTTCAGAAGCTTCAAGTTCTTAAGATCAGAAAACTGCCATTTTTTCCCCTGGGTGGGATTGGGAAGTGGAGGGAGGTGGCTAACAAGCTATCTCGCTCTTGAGATGGGAAGAGGATTAGTTTCAGATTTGTGACACCTCAACCCTCTGTTCTGAATCCACAAAGTGGCAAGCTGTAGCCATTTCATTTGGTGCCTTTCTCCTTTTCTTGTGCTTTCTTCTTTTATGCCAGTTTTTTCAACCTGTTTTGGGATTTTAGCTTACATGTCACCATTCAGCCAGTATGAATCAATTGCAAGGTAATTATAAGAACTAAAGTACAAGTGGCAAGCCAATTGGAAAGCACAAGGTTGGACAAATCTGCTTTAGGAATAAATGTATAGTGTAAGAGGTCTCTCTCTCTTTCTTTCTTTCTCTCTCTCTCTCCTTCCCTCTCTCTCTCTTCCTCTCTCTTTTCTTTTCTTTCTTCATTTCTATGCCTAACTGCTGATGTCTTTCTCCGCTTTCTGTTCCTTCCACCCTCTCTCTCCCCCCATAAATTTTCCAATCCAGGTTAGTTAGGTGAGCACTCAGCCTATGCTTATCAAAAATGAATCAAATAAAGTGGCTGCAGCACTTTTATTACTTACAAATGCCTTTGGGCTCCAGCGTATATGTAGGAAGCCTGCCTGTAAGCTTAGGCTGTTCTCTTTTTAGAAATGGGACTAAATAATACTAAGGTGAACGAAGATTAAGACTGAAACCACAATGGGCCATTTTCATCACAGGGAGCTACTCACTTAACTGAATAGCCATCTGGTTTGGGGCTCCAGCGAGGAAGGATTTCTGGCAGGACAGAATAATAGGGGAGCTTTATGGCAGATGTTTTCTTGTTTTGTACCAGGTTTCCCAATGTGGTACCCTCCAGATGCTTTGAGATTTCAACTCCCATGACAACTTAGCCAATATGAATCAAGTTGCAAGGTAATTATAAGAACTGAAGTCCAATGCATCTGGACAGCATAAGGTTGGATAAGTCTGCTTTAGGGAATAAATATGTAGTGTAATAGGTATGCATTCATCTTTCTGTCTCACTCTCTCTCCATCTCTCTATTATCTATCTATCTATCTATCTATCTATCTATCTATCTATCTATCTATCTATCTATCTATCTATCTATCTATCTACCTACCTACCTATCCACCCACCCACCCATCCATCTACCTATGTACCTATGTACCTATGTACCTATCTACCTATGTACCTATCTACCTATCTACCTATCTACCTATCTACCTATCTATCTACCTATCTACCTATCTATCTACCTATCTACCTACCTATCTACCTACCTATCTACCTATCTATCTAAAAGACACATTGGTCTATAAGATGCGCCAATATTTCAAAGAGGTTAGGGTTAGGATTTCAGACACGAGAGCATCATCTAGGTCTCCTGTTCAGTCCAAGATTGAGATGAACAACTGAATATATATGATTTTTTTTACTCTGTACTGACGGATGATTATTACCAGCAGATTTACAGAGCTGTTAACTTAGCCCTCCATCAGAATGGCCATGATTTCTCTTCTCTCTTCTCTATTTAATGACCATCCAAGTTGGACAGGGCAGAACTATTGTAAAACAATCCTTTTAATTTCCTGGCCTTGCAGGGAGTGCAGAGGATATCATGATCAATGATATCAAAAGTCACTGAGACAGCCAGAAAGTCATTACAGGTTTCTATCCCTTTACTGAAAACACATTGCTGTCTGCCTCTGCCAAGGAAAGAACCCAGACTTACAAAAATCCACATAAGCCACTTGTTGGGTTTTCTACTACTGAACTCCAGCCGCTTTATCCAGAATCTTTCCTCAAAAGGTAGAGATGGAGATGGGATAGAAATTGTCTAAATTCACCAGATTTAAGGAATGAGATGCCACCTTTTTTTAGAAGTACCTTAAACTGGAGATTATTATTATTATTATTATTATTATTATTATTATTATTATCATTATTATTATTATTATTTATTGGATTTGTATGCCGCCCCTCTCTGGAGACTCGGGGCGGCTAACAGCAATAATAAGACAGCATATAATAATAATCCAATACTAAAAATGATTAAAAACCCATTAATATAAAAACCAAACATACATATAGACATACCATGCATAAAATTGTAAAGGCCTAGGGGGAAAGAGTATCTCAATTCCACCATGCCTGGCGGCAGAGGTGGGTTTTAAGTAGCTTACGAAAGGCAAGGAGGGTGGGGGCAATTCTAATCTCTGGGGGGAGTTGGTTCCAGAGGGCCGGGGCCGCCACAGAGAAGGCTCTTCCCCTGGTCCCGCCAAGCGGCATTGTTTAGTTGACGGGACCCGGAGAAGACCCACACTGTGGGACCTAACTGGTCGCTGGGATTCGTGCAGCAGAAGGCGGTCCCTGAGATAATCTGGTCCGGTGCCATGAAGGGCTTTATAGGTCATAACCAACACTTTGAATTATGACCGGAAACTGATCGGCAACCAATGCAGACTGCGGAGTGTTGGTGTAACATGGGCATATTTGGGAAAGCCCATGATTGCTCTCGCAGCTGCATTCTGCACGATCTGAAGTTTCCGAACACTTTTCAAAGGTAGCCCCATGTAGAGAGTGTTACAGTAGTCGAGCCTCGAGGTGATGAGAGCATGAGTGACTGTGAGCAGTAACTCCCGGTCCAAATAGGGCTGCAACTGGTGCACCAGGCGAACCTGGGTGAACGCCTCCCTCGCCACAGCTGAAAGATGTTTCTCTAATGTGAGCTGTGGATTGAGGAGGACGCCCAAGTTGCGAACCCTCTCTGAGATGGGTTAAAGATGCTGGGGTGGCACAGTGATTAGAGTGCAGCACAGCTAACTGCTAGTTGTAGTTCAGCAGTTCAAATATCACCACCGGCTCAAGGTTGACTCAGCCTTGCATCCTTCTGAAGTGGGTAAAATGAGGACCCAGATTGTTGGGGCCAATATGCTGATTCTGTAAACTGCTTAGAGAGGGCTGTAAAAGTCTAAGTGCTATTGTTATTGCTAATCCAGTCTTCTCTCTGATGGTTTGAATAAGTCAGGAAGGGCAGGGCTCCATCTCATAAGTGACAATGCTTGTGCAACCAATGACCTTGCCCACTTCCTTAATGTCCACAAGATCAAACAAATCTAAGATAATCAGGCAGGAAGTCACTCCAGTCATCGCATCAGACTCTGCATAAGAAGTGTCAAGCTCAGGGTGAATATGAATGATTTTATCTTTAAAATGCTTCACAAAAAAGGTCAGCGCCCTGCAGGGGAGCCTTCCTGCCTGCCAATCCCTTTGCTTCCCTCTGAACAGAGTAGCTGGATGGCATTTCAAAGAAGCAACGAGGGCAGAAAAGTACTGATGTTTCACTGCTTTATTGCCATAGTGTAAGGCTTAGACATAAGTTTCTGTCCACGAGCAGTCAGATTCACTCCTTATTTTTCAGAACTGTCACTCTAGGTATTTCCTCTCTAATTTTCTCTCCTGGGAGATAAAAGTTCCTTAGAAAACCAAAAAGCAGTCCTGGATTAGATTAAAAGGGAAGGACATTCTCGTTGATTCAGAATAGTGCATAAGTGTACCAGCGTGCCTACTGTTACTCCTATTAGTACCAATATCATGTACTGTATATAAACAACGTTATTTCTTTGTATACTACTAATACGTATTTGACAAAAATAATGAATGAATGAATGAATAAATAAAATAAAATAGTCAGCATGAAACACTGTTGCCCATGTGGTTGTTGCTCATGTGATTGTTGTATAAATCCCCAAGTGTCACACCCTTCAAACTAGACACCTCAGGAAACAAACACCACAAGGATTACAGATGCTATGCTTTATTTTTGAATATTATAATATCAAAATCTTTTGGACTTGACAGAGTTTCTCTTTTTGCCCTCTGTGATATCAAACAGAAACAAGGCAGGATTATTTGGGGCGTTTTCCTACCTCACGCTTCTCCCTTTCCCTGAATGAAGGTTCTCCTCCCTTAATTGTTGTGAGCTGCTCTGAGTCTCTGGAAAGGGGCGGCATACAAATCTAATTAATAATAATAATAATAATAATAATAATAATAATAATAATAATAATAATAATAACTGATCTCATTTGCTGTGTTGTATTGACATAATAATAATAACAACTATTATTATTATTATTATTATTATTATTATTATTATTATTATTATGTCAGTACAACACAGCAAACAAGATCACTATGTTGGATTTCGTATTTCATCACCAGTCGGGTGCTTCCCAAGCACCTAGGACTGCGTGATGTAGCGGCGAATTATGTTTGCCGATCCCAGTAAAGCGGCCTTTTGCAATTGACAGATGGAGATTTTGTCAGTTCCGATGGTTTTCAAATGGGAATTGACAAAATCTCCATCTGTCAATTGCAAATAATAATAATAATAATAATAATAATAACAACAACAACAACTATTATTATTATTATTATTATTATTATTATTATTATTATTATTATTATTATTATTATTATTATTATTATTATTATTATTAATGGCACCTGCATTCCTTCCAGTTATCTCTGCATCCCTCCATATCACAGGCCCACTGGAAACCAATAAGATTCATTCAGGACAAACCATCTTAAATAGACCTGCTATCAGAAAAATAAAAAAAAAGATACAACAGGACAGTTAATATACCAGTAGTAACCTAACTGAATCAAATCTGGTTGGAGAAGGAGATCCAGCAAGAACATAGGTATCAAGCCACAAAAGACTTTATAAATCAAAATATTACAGTTACTATGTCATTGAGTTATACTCAACTCCTAATGGCGACCTAGACACTTCAAGAAGGCTACAGTACAGGAGTTTCTTGTTGTCTTTTCCTGGGAATTCATTGATTCTTGTCCTTCCAAGTACTAACCAAGCATAACTCTGTTTGTTTGCTTATTGGATTTATATGCTGCCCCTCTCTGAGGACTTGGGGTGGCTTACAGCATATAAAATAAACAATATAATACAATGTCCTAAATCCAATTAATCTAAAATCCCCATTCCAACTCAGACTACAAACATACATGGCATTCATCAGTCAGGAAGTTAGAGTCTAATAATCCCAAACCTGGTGGCATAGAAGAATCTTCAGGCTCTTATGGAAGGCGAGGAGGGGGGACAGTACAAATCTCTGGAGGGAGTTGATTCCAGAGGGCTGGAGCCCCCACAGAGAGGCCCCACCAAATGATATTGCCTAGTTGACAGGACCTGGAGAAGGCCAACTCTGTGGGACCTAACCGGTCGCTGGGACTCATGTGGAAGGAGACAGTGCCGTAAGTAATCTGATCCAGCTTCCAAGCCTGAGTACCACCACTGACTGAAATTACAGCTGTATTTTTTTAACACAATACAGATAGAATTGGATTACAGTAATTCTTTGTTTGCATCTTTTCCCCTTTCTTAGGTTGATATGGCATGTTTTATTCACACATATGGAGGGTGTCTGCTTGTGGAGCACTTGCAATGTGTACTACAAAATACTCAAAACAGGTAAAGCTGAAAATGTGGATTATAATGGTCCAACACAATTCGCTTGTAGAAAAAGGCAGATCTTAGAGATCTTTGAAATATTAAAAGTTGCTTTTGATGCTGATTCACAATTACAGAAACAAACAACTTCAGTTAATCAACATGCCCATGTGAGTCTTTGTAGCTTGAGCTTTTTATAGGAAGAGAGGCAAACAATATATTTTGTGGGATTGAAGAGAACTCCTGTGAGGCTATTTCTCTTTGTGACACATACTACAAAGTTGTAACGCTAATCAAGGAATGGCCGACTGCCAGCATATAAATATGATCTGTATGCTTAATCTTTCCACAAGGTAAGATTGTTCATCTTCTAATGAAACCCTCATCCCAGACTCCATAGGCAGTCTCTATGTCTGCTTTTATGAACTTTGTACTCAGTCACGAATAAGAAGTCGCTATGTTGAAGGAATGGTAGTCATCCATGGCAATAACTTAGGGAATTGGCGTGGCTCCAGAATCATGGTAGGACTCATCTATTTCCCTCACCTCACTCCCATGTTATATCTAGTTCTAATATAGCAAGTGATTATTTTAATTTTTGACAGTGCTCTAATATTGCATATGTTTCTCTTAAATTATTAGATTTGTTATATATTGTTTATTATTGCTGTGAGCCGCCCCGAGTCTACGGAGAGGGGCGGCATACAAATCTAATGAATGAATGAATGAATGGATGGATGGATGGATGAATGAATGAATGAATGAATTAATTAATTAATTAATTAATTAATTAAGATGGTGCAGAAATTCAGATGGAGGAACAGCCCCAAAGAACAAGCAGTGGTATCTTTCAGAAGAGTTATTTTAAAAGTACAGAGGGGATGCAAGAGTGTGATCAAAACTCATTTTAATATCTGCACTGCTTGTGTTACATGCAAGTAGCTTCAATTACAGGGTTGGGCCTACTTTTTTTTTTTTAATACTCCTCTCAAAAATCACTGTGGTAGCAAATGGGATAGATTATACGTACACGTCAAGTGATATACAAACATCCAATAACATAACTCTGAATCATGACACAATTTCCGAGTCCTTCCCATCTCCATATGGCACGTAACTAGTTTCTACTGAACAAATGTCTCTCATGGCCAATTTCCTGGGCCCCTTTGTTGTTAATACTGCTATCTCCTGTTTACCACAAAGCAAGGTCTTTTTATCACAGCCTTCGTCCTGTTTAAATTCTTGTTATTCGAGGAGAGTTACTTTGAGCTGCTTTATGGCCAGTCACTTCCTAAGCAGATTTTACCAGAAATACAAACTCACTATGTGACCTTTATGTACAGTCCTGTTCTGGCTAATGAAGTCGGAGTGTATGAGGCATTTATGTCAGAAGTCCAGATATCAAATCCTATCCTAACATTATGCTATGGCAGCTACAATTATTCAGGAACCCAAGATGGCAAACATGGTATTCAAGCTCTTCTGTCTTTTGCCCACAACAACAATCCTCTGAAGAAGACAGGACAGAAAGGAAAAGGGAGTGACAGGCCTAAAGTCACCCTGTGCTCTTTCATGGCACAACATGACCTGAAACCCAGTTGAAGATCTATCTACGTTGCCAGGCATGGGGGGAATAACTATCTCTTCCCTCACCACCACCTTTTTTCCTGACTGCAATACATGAAAATGGTGTGATTGTGCAGTAACAATTGTTTTTAGTATTTATGGGTTTTAAATTTTGTTTTATTATCTAATATTGGATTTGTACTCTGGGTATTATATTGTTGTTGTTGTGAGCAGCCCCAAGTCTTGGAGAGGGGCGGCATACTAATCTAATAAATCTTAATCTTAACTTCCTAATCTCAGTCCAAGACCTTCTCCAGCTCACCATACTGATTGTAGGGAAGAGCCTTTTCTGTGGCGGCCCCGGCCCTCTGGAATCAACTCCCCCCAGAGATCAGAACTGCCCCCACCCTCCTTGCCTTTTGTAAATTGCTTAAGACCCACCTATATCGCCAGACATGGGGGAATTGAGACATCTGCCCCAGGCTTATATATATGGTATGCTTGTGTTGTATGTTTTTTAAATGACGGGTTTTTAAATACTTTCTTTTAATATTAGATTTGTTACACTGTATATTGTATTATTATTGTTGTGAGCACCCTTTGTGTGCCGAGAGGGGCGGCATACAAATCTAATAAATTATTATTATTATTATTATTATTAATAATAATAATAATAATAATAATAATAATATTTTCTTTTTGTCCTAATCCTTTGCTAAATTTCACTGATGATGTGTAGGTAGATCAAAGGTGGGTTTCAAAGTCAGAAAGGTATGGAAAGGTAGAGTGGATGGAGCTAGTGTCAACTAGAGAAAGCTAGGTTTTATTTCCATTTTTCTTTTCTGTTGTGTTTAACTTACTCAATTTACTATTTCTTATTTCTTTCCTGAGCAATGCATAATGCTGCTTATCCTGCAAGGGAATTGTATGCCGGGCATCTATATAGATCTATGTCCATATCCATAACTAATTCTCTCTTTCTCATCTTCCCTTCTTCCCTCTTTCTCTCCACACCCACGCCAATGTACACATACACATATAGATAGCTACATTTATGTTTGTGTGGTGTGCATCATTAGATCTTGCGATTTACAGTTTGCAGTAGATAGATAGGTCTCTGACTGTTGCACATGAATATTTAGTTTAGAGCTGAGGGAGAAAAAGGCATTTTCCTGCTTTGACTCTATCTGCTTAGATGCAAAGATGTAAGCTCCTCTATATGAAAATTGTCTGTACCGCCTGTTAGGAGAAAATATTGCTGTGTGTATTGAGCTGCAGAGAAAATGAGGTGCGCAAGCGAATGAACACACACACACACACACTTTTAAAATTTAAAAACAGGATGCAAAAAAGAGCCAAGATTTCTTTTAATAATTCCATAGTAACATCTGATAAATAGCACAAGTAATTTGCAGCAAATGGAGAACACCTGCTTGTTCTGGTTTGGTGGCAGAAGGCCCCGGGGAAAGGGAGGGCTGGGGAGGGAATCCTTGGGTTGCAAAGGACAGCCATATTATGCTATTGTTTTTCCAGAGCATTGCCCTATAACAAGGATGGAAAGCTCCTTTTGTCCCCATACCCATTGCTTGGTGAGATAACGATGTCTTTACAGATAGCACTGGTCAGCCATCTGAGCACTGCTGTCTCCATTTTAGGATTAAGATTTTCCCCACCCCCATTCTTGGAGGTGCATTAAGCCTATTGGAGCTATATTATATCCTGCCAAGAAATTGGTGGGAGGGAAAACTCACTCCCAATTCTCAGCATTTTGCCTTCACAATTGTGCAGGATTCTGAAGGCTGGAAATAGCCTTTAGAGTTTACGACTTGCATTCAGCTGATAAATTCTGGTTGCCCACTCATATCGCATAGGGATCCTCATGAATGACCAATAACAGCCACAGTGGCACAGTGATTAGAGTGCAGTGCTGCAGGATACTTCTGCTGATCACCAGCTGCCAAACGTTTGGCAGATCGAATCTCACCAGGCTCAAGGTTGACTCAGCCTTCCATCCTCCTGAGGTGGGTAAAATGAGGATCCAAATTGTTGGGGGTAATATATGTGTTCTGCCGGCATGTTTCAACCGCCCGTAATTACAGGGCAATTAGTCCAGGAAGACACACACCACACGATAAAAGGAAAACCCAAAAGTTTTTATAAACAGAAAAACAGAAACTGCTCCCTTTTTAAATGTCAAAGGGATTTTCTGGTACACACAAGGCATAGGTTAAATGCAATCCAAATGCTCACCCAATAACTGGGAAATTGAGTCCAATTCTAAAGTCCAGAAAGTCCACACACAATCTTGAACAGCACAAAAACCACGATCTTGACGAAACAATGAATCAGATAAACTGCCATGAGGCTAAAACACCAAGCTGCACTTTTATCACTAATTAGAGCAGCCTCACCCAACCACAGATGGCCTCATTTTCTCTTGTAATAATCCTTCAGCTGTTGTTTCCTATGCATCACTCTACGCATGCGTGGATGTGTCATTAATTCTTGTTCAGAATCCAGGGATGATACAGATGATTGATCTCCTCCTGGGCTGTCTGCCAAACTCCCCTCTTCCCTGTCACTCACGCTTCCTTGGTCAAAGGAGGCTTAGTCGGCAGATTCCATCGGGAGCAAAACAGGCCTGCGGCATGTGGATGTTTCCCCCACATCCACCTGCACATTCCTTGGGGCAGGAGCTGGGCCAGAGCTAACCACAACAATATGCTGACTCTGTAAACTGCTTAGAGAGGGCTGTAAAGCACTGTGAAGCGGTATATAAGTCTAAGTGCTATTGCTATATTGAATAGGCTTGTCTATACAACTTACATTATGTTTGATATATTGGTGCAAAAAGTGACATTGCCAAGTGGATACGAATGTTTCTTTGTTTGTTTGTTTGCTTGTACGGGACCGCCTCCTCCCTCATACCTCACTGCGAACAGTAGGAGCCCACATAGTTGGCCTTCTCCAGGTCCCTGCTGCCAAACAATGTCGGTTGGCAGGACTTTAGGGAAGAGCCTTCTCTGTGGAGGCCCTGATCCTATGGAATCAACTGCTCCCAGAGATTCGCATCATCTCCTCCTTACGGTTTTCCGGAAAGCTGCTAAAACCTGGCTTTTCTGGCAGGCCTGGAATTAAGATTGAATGTTAGGATGTATGGTTCTTTATGATATATGTGATTTTAGTAATGTTTTTTACTGTTTTTACTTGTATTTATAACCCATTGTTAACCGCTCGGAGTCTCTTTTGGAGTGAGCAGCATATAAATGCAACAAATAAATTCAGTTATTATCTCACTAAACAACTTACAAATATACTGTGTCCTGCAGGCAAACCCAAAATGTAGGAAGCCATCTTTCTTTCCCACTGTCTGTATATATAAACAAAGAGAGGCTTTGCCCACATGCCTGACCCTCTCAATTGCTTATCACCTGAGCCTGTATCCTGTTCGCAGACGTCTTCTAATCAAAGGTGTTATCTACTTTTATTGGCTTTAAACAACAGGAGCAGGAAATCTGACTGGGAGCCTTCTAGTTCCGTGGAATGGGTTGCTAGCCGTACGCTTCTCTGGGAAATGGGTGGATAGGATAAAACTCAAGGAAATGCCATGGAGTGTATCATCTCTCAACTCTCTGCATCCCGCAGGGTGAAGAATTTGATTGGTCCCTGTCATTAGGCCACCCAGGTGATTCTTGTCCTCCTTCCCTTGGCAGTTCCTCATCATCACTCCTTCAGGGGCTGCTAGAGAAGGAATTAGATTTCTTTCTGCCCCGCCTGAGTGAAACAACTGTGTAAGCTGTCAGCCAACAGCAAATTGGAAGAGCCTCCCTGTAGTGCCGGGGCTGTTGATTAAAGCAGCAGCCCTTCTTATTGTCATTCCTAACAGATCAACACCAAATTTCTTCAGACTGGTGTTGCTGTTCTTTCAGTTGGTTAAAAATTATCCAATATTGTTTCTGAAAAGGAGAATTGGGAGTGTTTCTCTTTAGGATTTGAGCCTTCTCTTTAGAAATACAGTAGGCTTTGTTTGTGTTGGGTGTGAGAACCTATGGTGGGAGGTGAATAAGGTTGTGTCTTAGCAACACTATCTTAACAACATGATCTGTACTCATGCATTCTCTACCCCAGTGTTTCCCAACCTTGGCAACTTGAAGATATCTGGACTTCAACTCCCAGAATTCCCCAGCCAGCGAATGCTGGCTGGGGAATTCTGGGAGTTGAAGTCCAGATATCTTCAAGTTGCCAAGGTTGGGAAACACTGCTCTACCCTATCCCTAGTGTAGAACTATTACCTCCATTTCATGTCATTCTTACTCCCTGTGACTACTTGAACACGTCCCTGTACCTTTTCTTGACATCAATGTTTGTAAGTGGTCGGCTGTTGCTTCCTTCATAGGGCTGAGAGAGAAAGCCCCAACATCACCATGCTGATCTTATGCCTAAAGTGCGACTAGAACTCATAGTCCCCCAGTTTCTAGCCTGATGTTGTTGCCACTATCCTGAACTGGCTCAGCAAGTGATTGGAGGAAAATAAATGTCCTAGTGGGGTTCTTTTTAATGAAAAAAAAAACTTCAAAAGGGGGTGAAGAAGGAAGAGGACTCAAGGAACCAGTTACCAGACATCAGGAAGAGTCTAGAACAAATTATAATAAAAACTGCGCTGAACCACCATAAAAACAATGTCATAATAAAAATCAGCATGGTTTTGACAATGTAACCTCATTTATTGTGCTTAATTGGTTAAGTTGAAGGAAGGCTGTAAAGATAATATTTTATCTGTCTGTCTGTCTGTCCATCCTCCCATCTCTCTCATCTATCTATCTATCTATCTATCTATCTATCTATCTATCTATCTATCTATCTATCTATCTATCCATCCATCTATCATCTATCTATCTATCTATCTATCTATCTATCTATCTATCTACCTACCTATCCATCCATCCATCTATCCATCTATAATCTGTCTGTTTGTCATCTATCTATCTATCTACCTACCTACCTACCTACCTACCTACCTACCTACCTATCCATCTACCCATCAATCATCTGTTTGTCTGTCTGTCTGTCTGTCTGTCTGTCTATCTATCTATCTATCTATCTATCTATCTATCTATCTATCTATCTATCATCTACCTACCTACCTACCTACCTATCCATCCATCCACCTATTCATCTATCGTCTGTCTGTCTGTCATCTATCTATCTATCTATCTATCTATCTATCTATCTATCTATCTATCCATCCATCCATCCATCCATCCATCCATCTATCTATCCATCTATCATCTGTCTATCTATGTATCTATCTATGTATCTATCTATGTATCTATGTATCTATGTATCTATCTATGTATGTATGTGTTGTATCCTGAAATGGCTACCTTGTAATTCCTGTAAATAGTTTGTTCCTCTTTCCAGCGCTGTCTGAGCCGAAGCAGGAAGTCGCTCCTGATTGGCTCAGACGCGGCCGGCTCTAGCTTTGGCGGGAACCGCAAATGTATAAAAGGAGCGGTTTCTCCAAGCAGAGTCAGTCGGTACTCGCTGAATTGTCACTTTGCCTTGCTGAGCTGTCACTTGTTCTCTGAGCTGAATAAAAGTACCGATTGCTTGAACCCTGCCTCTGGGTCTACTTCACTGGCGACGAACGGACGGAAGAAACATCGCGTGCAACATGAACAAAGTCCAGATCGGCCAGGCTCCGGAAGTCTTCGATCCCGAAAAAACGACCTGGGACGAATACATGGCCACCTTCGAGATCTTCCTCGAGGCGGCGGGAATACAGGACGCCGAAGCCGATCGCAGACGGGCTATTTTCCTTAATTACTGCGGCCCGGAAATCCGTGGCCTTGCCCAGACTCTCACCGAACCGCAGCAAGCAAGAACCGTAGCTTGGGACGTCCTACAGGAAAAGCTAGCGAGCCATTTCAAACCGACCAAACCAGCCATGGTTTTTCAGCATCAGTTTTCCATGATGGCTCAGAAGGAAACTGAGTCAATCAACCAGTTTACAACGCGACTTCGAACGGTACTTGCTCAATGCAAGTTTAAAGACCCGGAAGCTCGCCTCACCGACGCCCTGGTTTTCGGCATGAAAAGCGCCACAGTGAGAAATAAACTCCTCACCGAAGAAGAGCCGACTCTACAAACCGTGATTAAACTAGCGCAAACCGCAGAAGCCGCCGACGCAGCAGCTAGAGAATTGAAAGAGCACGGAAGGCGAGAACTCATTGCCAAGATTGACGCCGCGTCTCCCCGCACCGTAGAATCAGACGACCTCAGCCAACCAGCTCACAGCGGGGACAACTGCCTCCTGGTACAAGACCAGCCGAGACACCACAGAGCTACTCACCCAGCCCCCTGCGCGGGCTGCCGGGGAAACCACCAGCGCCATCGATGCCCTTTCCGAGACGCCACATGCCACCGCTGCAACCGTTGAGGCCACATCGCCATCGCATGCAGAGCAACGGCACCAGAAGAGACATTTGCCACACCGCAATACCAGCGACCACAAAACCAGACCCCCCAATCGCGAGAAAAAAGACCGTTCCGCAACTCGGGTCAAAGGAACTACTCAACCGCTAACCGCGACTACTATAGAGGTAACTCTCAATTTTCCGTGAATAACACGGCAACAAAAATGGGGGCTAAAATTGTTATCTCACTGTTACTAAATAACCAGCCTTGCTCAATGGAGCTGGATACGGGTTCTAGATATACCATCATGCCTTGGGAGAAGTTTAAACTGTATATGCCTAATGTGTCTAAAACTGATCTAAATCAAACCTCTTTAGTGATCAGAGACTTTCAAGGGGGGGTAATCTCGGTCCTGGGAACAGCAAATGTACCTATTGCATTCAAGAATGTTAAATGTACCCTTCCCATGCTTATTGTAACCGGGGCTAAGCATTCTCTTCTGGGTTTAGCGTGGATGGAACCATTGGGGATCGAAATTTCGGGTGTGTGTAATGTAAACTGTGATATTATGCCTAATTTTGTGAAAGAGTTCCCTGAAGTGTTCAGCCCCACCTTGGGATTGTATAGGGGGGCCCCTATATCATTCTCTATTGACCCCAAGGTCCCACCGGTCAGGCTAAAACCTCGCAGGGTCCCCCTTCCGCTTCTCCCCAAACTAGACATGCAGCTGGATAAACTCATTAGCCAAGGTATTTTGGTCCCTGTGGAACAGGGGCCATGGGAAACTCCCATAGTTACACCTCTGAAGCCAGATGGGTCGTTAAGAGTTTGCGCTGATTACAAATCTACCCTGAATAAGGCACTCCAACACCACCCCTACCCCATCCCGGTTGTACAACAACTTCTACACTCCCTGGGGGAGGGGAAAAGGTTCGCAAAGATCGACCTGGCGCAAGCTTACCAGCAACTTCCGGTCGATGAACAAACAGCAAACGCACAAACAATTGTAACGCACAGGGGGGCGTTCAAATGCACGAGGTTACAGTTTGGGGTAAGCATAGCCCCAGGAATATTCCAGAGCATTATGGAACGCCTATTGTCAGGGGTAAATGGGGCCATTCCATACTTTGATGACATCTTAATTGCAGGGGAAAACCAGGAACAAGTAAACAAAAGAATAAGGGAAGTACTTAAGAGGTTACAGGACAAAGGTTTAAGAATCAAGCCTGATAAATGTGTCTGGGGAACCAACAGTATAGAATTCCTAGGATATAAAATAGATCAAGAAGGTATCCACCCCACAACAGAGAAGCTGAGAGCAATTAGAGAAGCCCCAGAACCACGAGATAAGAATGAGCTGCAGGCATTTTTAGGCCTCCTTAATTTTTATTCCGTTTTTTTAAAACAGAAGGCAACAGTAGCAGAGCCTCTCCATCGTTTACTCCAGAAGGAAGCCCGCTGGACATGGGGGGAAACTGAACGTGAAGCTTTTTCTCAAATAAAACAATTATTAACTTCTAAAAGTGTAGTAGTCCAATATAGTGCTTCACTACCCATTAGGCTCACGTGCGACGCTTCGCCGTACGGCATAGGAGGAGTCCTAGCTCACGTTCTACCTAATAAGACAGAGGCCCCAATAGCATTTTTCTCAAGAACCATGACCAGCACAGAGAGGAATTATAGCCAGTTAGACAAGGAGGCTCTAGCTTTAGTGGCAGGGGTAAAGAAATTTCACAATTATATTTTTGGAAGAAGTTTTGAACTAGTCACTGACCACAAGCCTCTACTAGGTCTGCTAGCCCCCAACAAGCCCACTCCGCCTTTTATGTCTCCAAGACTAATCAGATGGGCTCTTTTCCTCTCAGGGTACCAGTATGAGCTCACCCACAAGGGGGGGAAGGAAATCAATCACGCAGACGGCCTCAGCAGGTGCCCCATAACAGACTTAGTGGAAGACCCTGTTCCTTCCACAGATGTATTAATGATAGAACTCGAGGATAAACCACTAACCACAGCCAAAGAGGTAGCTGCACACATGCAGCAAGATCAAATCCTGAAACAAGTGGTGAACTGTGTACTAAAGGGATGGCAAAATGATGTTGTGGAACCTGAATTGTGTGATTTTAAAAACAAAGACTTGAGTTATCTTATGTAAAGGTTGCCTGCTGTGGGGAGATAGAGTGATCATCCCCAAAAGCCTGAGGGAAAAGGTACTCAAAATGTTACATGTGGGTCATCCTGGGATTGTCAGGATGAAGAGCCTAGCAAGGGGGAATTTATGGTGGCCAGGGCTGGATGCTGACATTGAAAGTTGGGTTTCAAGGTGTGAACCATGCCAAGAGTCACGGCCTAGTCCCCCCAAAACAACTCCGGCTGAGTGGGAGCAGCCTGCTGGTCCTTGGTCAAGAATCCACATTGACTTTGCTGGCCCAGTGGGGTCCCAGTATTTTCTAATAGTGGTTGATGCCTTCTCCAAATGGGTGGAAATAATAGCAATGAACAACATAACCACAAGTGCCACCATCAAGGTATTGAGTAGACTGTTTGCATCCCATGGTTGCCCAGATATATTAGTGTCTGACAATGGGCCACAGCTAACAGCCAGGCAATTCGAATTGTTCCTAGATGGCCTAGGGGTCAGACATGCCCTCATCTCGCCTTATTCGCCCTGGGCTAATGGATTGGCAGAACGCTACGTTCGTGTGGCAAAGGAGGCATTGCGCAGGTCAGGCCCTGGGGATGTACAACAAAATTTGGACCAATTCTTACTCACCCAACACATTACCCCTAACTCGCACACACATGTAAGCCCTGCAGAGTTACTGATGGGAAGGAAATTGAGGTCACCACTAGACAGGTTGAACCCAAGGTTCTGTGTTAATAATAACCAAATGTGTGTAAAACCTGAAAGAGAAATGTATTTGGGACAAAATGTATATGTAAAAAGTTTTGATGGAAATGTAAACTGGATGAAAGGAATTGTTGTTAAGCAAAATGCACCAAAGACTTATATTGTAAAATTAGAGGATGGTCGTTTGTGGAAACGACACATAGACCACATTCGGAAGCGAACAGAAAATCAATTGACACAAACCGCTGACATGGACTCTCCCCCTTCAACAGACTTTAGCACATTGCCCGAGTTAAGAAATATGCAAAGAGACTTATCGGGCCAGGGGGAACCATCCAGCGACGCCGAGCCATCCTCGTCCTCCGAAGCCTTCGTTGGGCCCGCCAGACAAAGTCCACCGCGCCGGGAGAACAGCGGCGAGCCATCCTCCACAGTCGGTGTCGAAGGAGAAATAGAACTGCGCAGGTCAGCGCGAGCTCCTCAGAGGCCCCACCGATTGGACGACTTTGTCACATGGCTTTCGTGATGGATGTGTCCAACTATGAGGGGAGGGGTGTTGTATCCTGAAATGGCTACCTTGTAATTCCTGTAAATAGTTTGTTCCTCTTTCCAGCGCTGTCTGAGCCGAAGCAGGAAGTCGCTCCTGATTGGCTCAGACGCGGCCGGCTCTAGCTTTGGCGGGAACCGCAAATGTATAAAAGGAGCGGTTTCTCCAAGCAGAGTCAGTCGGTACTCGCTGAATTGTCACTTTGCCTTGCTGAGCTGTCACTTGTTCTCTGAGCTGAATAAAAGTACCGATTGCTTGAACCCTGCCTCTGGGTCTACTTCAGTATCTATCTATCTATCTATCTATCTATCTATCTATCTATCTATCTATCTATCTATCTATCTATCTATCTATCTATCTATCTATCTATCTATCTATCTATCTATCTATCCGTCTATCTATCTATCTATCTATCTATCTATCTATCTATCTATCTATCTATCTATCTATCTATCTATCTATCTATCTTTCTATCTATCCCAAAAAATAAAATGCTTCTTTGCTTTCTGATTAACAAACCACTTCAGTGTGGGTTAAACGGCATGACAATAATTTGATTTTTAAAAATGTGCTCAAAAAAGTTCATCCTGAAACTGCAGAAGGAATTGAGCACTGCTTCATTTTTAGTACTGATTGGCATGAAGGTGCAGAGGGAATGTTAACTGGCAGCATAACAACAGTACAGAAGTAAAATCGGAAAAGTTAGAGAAATGGCCTGAAAATAACAAATAAAATTTAGCAGAGAGTAACCAATTGTTTCTAATTTTTTTAAAAAAGTCAAATGCACAGATATAGGATGAGAAATATCTCATTTAGTTACAGTAATTGTGAAAACTGATCTTGAAAATGTAGTTAGCAGCAGATGGAATATGAGTCACTAGTGTAATATGTGGCTGTAAAAAAGGCAAATACAATGTACTTCAATGCAATTTTATACTTCTTAATCAATAGGATGCTGTCATAGGAAGCAATACTTCTACTATTTTGTGTTAGTCATACCTTATCTTAAGTATTATGTTCTGTTCCTGGCACCACATTTTTAAAAAAAGATTCAAACAAACTGGAACAAATTCAGAGAAGAGCAATGAAGATAATTAGAGTTAAGCCTTGTGAAAAAAGAATGAAAAAACCTCCCAGGACTATCTAGACTTGACAAGAGAAAACTGAAAGAGATATAATAGCATTCCTTAAATACTTGACAAGATGTCACACAGAAGTTCAAGAGCTGTTCACTATGATCCTTGAATACGGAACACAAAATGATTGATCCAAATTTATTTATATTTATTTAGTTATTTACTTTGTCAATTATAACAATTTTAAGTATGAACATGACATATAAATATATAAGTATAAATAGGTAAAGTATATGCATTAGAAATGAGTATGAATAATGGGAACAGTAGGACGGGGTGGTAGGTTCACAAGTGCACTTATGCACGCCCCCTTATAAACCTCTTGGGAATGGGGTGAGGTCCACAATAGACAGTTTTAGGTTAAAGTCTTGGGGGTAAAATATGGTAAATTATGGGAGCACAGATTGTGATTGACTGCTAGGAAAAAAGAACTAGAAGTAACAGCATGCAAAAGGGTTATTTATTACCTAGATAACTTGTAAGTTTCTCTTTACTGGATATACTCAAGCAAAGGCCATTTAAGAGCCAGATTATTATTATTATTATTATTATTATTATTATTATTATTATTTATTAGATTTGTATGCCGCTCGGGGTGGCTCACAACAATAACAATAACAATGTAAGAACAAATCTAATAATTTAAAAAATGCTAAAAATCCCATTATTAAAAGCAAACATACACACAAACATACCATGTATAAACTGTATAGGCCCGGGGGAGATGTCTCAGTTCCCCCATTCCTGACGGCAGAGATGGGTCTTAAGAACTTTATGAAAGGCAAGGAGGGTGGGGGCAGTTCTAATCTCCGGGGAGAGCTGGTTCCAGAGGGTAGGGGCCGCCACAGAGAAGGCTCTTCTCTTGGGTGCCGTCAAACGACATTGTTTAGTCGACGGGACCTGGAGAAGGCCAACTCTGTGGGACCTAACCGGTCGCTGGGATTGTTTACTGGTTAAGGCTAAAAACCAGGAGAACTGAGTTTTAGTCATAGTTTTAGTCACAAAGCTGGGTAAGATTGGGTCTTGCATTCTCCCTCAGATCTGGGAAGCAGACAACAGCAAGCCACTTCTGAAATCTTGCCAAGTGCCAAGAGTCCCTCTCCCCACCCCCAGCACTCAACCAGTTAAGAAGGATTTTGACCCTTGAACTGAAAAGAAAGTTGGAGTCGAGGGCCGAATGACCTCTTTGAAATCTACTGTAGCATTGTGATGGAGGAGAGGAATCAAAGAATGCTTATTTCCCCTCGTTCCAGCTCACGGGCTTCCCTTAGGCTCTCTACTATGCAGTAGAGGAGACTGGATATACCTTTGGTTTGATCTAGCAACTTCTATCAAAGGATATTTGAACCTCAAATCCTAGCCAGTAGCACTGGCTTCTGGCTTTTTTCTTCAAGGAAAGGTGCATAGAGAAACACAAGGACAAACAGCAATTGTGAAAGAAAGGTTTAGAAGACAGGGAATTTATCATGTTAACAACCTGCATTTTCAAGACCTATAGAAGGTTCTCCACAAAAAAGAAACAGTGCATATTAAACAAATACTGTACACCATCATTTTTTTAAAAAAAAAACCCAACTCAAGCTATTTTGACATTAGCATAAAGTCTTAATTTTAACCTTTCTTGCTTGTTATTTAGCATATTGTTTTTTGGAGTCAATTAGCATGCCACCTGGCCTTCCACCCTGCCAGCTAAATATAAACGATCTTCTTATGCATTTTCCTTTCTGTGTAGGAATTGTTAATATAGCTCTTTGTTCAGATGAAAGGTAAAAGGATTAGAAAGGCATGCATCTCTGTATTGTTCTTAGCCATGCGGCCACAGTGACATTAGAATCACCTGTTGGCCACCACTTTGAATAAAGGCAGGGAGACCTCTCCTACTGTTGTGGTTGGCTCACATCCAGCTCCTTTGGTCACAGACTTTGAGGAGAATGAGCAGGTCCATCTGGGTATCATAGGCCAGTGTGTTTATCAGAGGAATTGGAAAGTGAGAATTAAGGAGAGTTAGAGACTGGGGGCCCTCCAGAAGCTGCAGACCCCCCAGCTGTGGCAGCGTCAGAGTCAGATGAGATGGGGGATATTGTAGACTCCATATTAGATGCTAGAGTTAGAAGAATGTAAGGGAGACAAGAGTATTTCTGGCAATACAGATCTAAGCATAGCTTGTCATCACAGATAGGATAAAAGGGGAGGATAATAGGAAGTTCTGTTGCAGAAGTTCAACATTCCTTTATGGAGGGAGAGAGAACTAGCAGCCGAAGTATTTCTCCCTTAAATCTTTCTGCAACCCTGCAAACCTAGCTTTGGGAGGCATTTGTGAGTATTAATGACTTTCTTTTGGATGCTTGTTATCAGCTGTGCTGATAACGCTGGACATTTGGCAGGCGAATTGACATTCCTCTGATTTTATTGCTGTTTCCAGCATGTTTCTTTGTAAATAGACAAATATACATAGTGATTTGGCTTCCGAGTCTTCATTGGGGCTTAATTACTACTAATTAACTGGGCCAGAACACCTACCACCTTTGGGGGAAGGAGGTTACAACTCAAAAGTGAACTGACTGCTTTGGGAAGGAAGAAAGGGAATCTGGAATAAAAAATTCAGGACATTTTTTTTTTTTGCTTATTAGAGTGTGTTTTCAAATTGTAGTGTGATTTTTTTTCCAGCTTGACAACTTTGAGATGTATGGACTTCAGCTTCCAGCATGCTGGCTGAGAAATTCTGAGAATTGAAGTTCACACATCTTAAAGGTTGCCAAGCTGGGAAAACAATGCTTTAGAGGTACTAAATATCCACCTCTCTTGATAGCCCAGTAATAACTAGATGGATTTATTGATAGAAGAGAATATTTGTAGTTCAGGTTTGAACTGTATGGACCTTGGTGTTCTCTGAGCTTGGCTGTTTTCTTGCTTATGTTTCATTACCAAATGAGGTAACATCCCCAGTGCTAGCAGGGAATGGGGTTTGCTTTTATTTTATATGCTAGTGGTGTGTCCTGTCAGCATTCGTGGTTCCCTGATTGGGCTGCTGTTTACTGATTGTTTACTGTACTGTTGCTGTTACCTACTTTGGCAATGAAACATCTGCAAGAAAAGAACCCAGCTCAGAGAGGACCAAGGAGTCCACAAATGGATTTCTTTAGTAACTAAAATGCATCCTGGATTAACTAAAATTAAAACATCCAATAGGAATGTTAAAAGCCTAGCAGATATAAAAATGCTTTGCCAAGTGCTAGAAGAATGTGAACATAGGCTGCCTTTCCTGCCATTGCTAGTTAGTGGTTGAAGGCCAAAAGCATAAAAGGGTCAAAGGATTGTATAGCACTGGGTCCAGTGATGGCGAACCATTCTTTGCTTCGCATGCCAAAAGGGTGTGTGTGAGTGTGCTATCATGCATGCACGTGCCCATACTCCTTTCTCTCCGCCCCCCATGCATGGGCACCTCCATACTGCCCCTGCACATGCACACAGGCCTCACTGAAGCCTGGAATGTGAAAAAACACCCAAACCATAAATTTGGAAAAAGGGACTTCCAGTTTGCCCATTGTGCTGTTTTTTTGCACCCCGAAGGGTTCAGAGAAGCTTCCTGAAGCCCAGAAGTGCAAAAAACAACACAACGGACAAACCGGAAGTGCATTTTCCAAATTTCCAGTTTGTCTGTTCAGTGGTTTTTTTGTTCTCCTGAAGCATCTGGAGGGTGAAATGGCCTTTCCCAAGGTTGAAAATCAGCTGGCCAGTGTGCACATGTGTGCTGGAGCTGACACAGGGCAAGGTCTCACCTGCCTTCCAGAATGGCTCTGCATGCCACCTGTGGCACGCGTGCCATAGGTTTGCCATCATGGTACTAGGACAAGAAAACATTCTTCTCTATAACATTGGCCAAACCCTCTCAACCATTCTGGAAGTCCCCAAGTTTTGAAACTCAGCATTCAGTCTATAGGAAGGCTGAAGGGTTAAACCCATTTGGGACTCCTTAAATCAGGGTTCCCCAACCCCAGGGCCACAAATCAGTATGATCCATGGCTCATTAGGAACCAGGCTGTGTAAGTGGAGAATGAGCGAACAAAGTTCATCTGTGCATGCATAGGATCTGGGTTGCAGAAAACTAGTTCTTTCTCCCAGGTCTGTGGGAAATGTATTTTCCATTTCTGTCCCTGGTGCTGGAAAGGTTGGGGACCGCTGCCTTAAATGGCTTCGGCAAGGGTAATGAAGTGAATCAGGTTATCCCCATTCTTGAATTACTTTCCTGAGGGAACTCTATGTTGCTTAACACACACAAAGCCATATGTGCTCTATATTTGCCTCTGGCATCTCTCACGTTGATCTTAACAAGTTGAAGGTATTACTGGGGTTGACTTGGTTGCTGACCTTTCAGCTGGTAGTGAATGGGCATGTGTTGCTGGGCAATTTTTGGAATTCACTCCGAAATAATAAGGTACACAGAGTATAAAGGCTGCTTTGATGATAGTATAAATAAGATAAATACTGCATTGCATTATAGTAGTAGTATTGCAAGAGGGTCTACAGAAATCCAAATGAGCACTAAATGGTAGCAAAGGGTTAGATTTTTCCGTGTTTATTTCTTATAAACTGATATTTGCAGCCCAGTTACCATAACCTTTGTGCTATAGGACAATTACAATAGAACATTATGCATTTTCAGGAGAGATTCTGATTATAGAATGGGATGGAATGGAACAAACAGAACGAATGGAATGGAACGGAATAGAACGAAATGGAACAGAACAGAATAGAATGCTTTATTGGTCAACTGTGACTGGTCACACAAGGAATTTGTCTTTGGTGCGTATGCTCTCAGTGTACATAAAAGAAAATAAACATTTGTCAAGAATCATGAGGTAGAACACTTAATGATTGTCATAGGGGTCAAATAAGCAATCAGGAAACAATCAATATTAATAAAAATCTTAAGGATACAAGCAACAAGTTACAGTCATACAGTCCTAAGTGGGAGGAAATGGGTGATAGGAATGATGAGGAAAAAAAACTAATAATAATAGTAGTGCAGACTTAGTAAATTGTTTGACAGTGTTGAGGGAATTATTTCTTTATCAGAGTGATGGTATTCAGGAAAAAAATGTTCTTGTGTCTAGTTGTCTTGGTGTGCAATGCTCTATAGCGATGTTTTGAGGGTAGGAGTTGAAACAGTTTATGTCCAGGATGCGAGGGGTCAGTAAATATTTTCACAGTTCTCTTTTTGAATTGTGCAGTATGCAAGTCCTCAATGGAAGGCAGGTTGGCAGCAATTGTTCTTTTCTGCAGTTCTAATTATCCTCTGAAGTCTGTGTCGGCCTTGTTGGGTTGCAGAACCAAACCAGACAGTTATAGAGGTGCAGATGACAGACTCAATGATTCCTCTGTAGAACTGTGTAGCCTTCTATACTAGGTATGTGTTTTTGATACACAGGACCATACGTATATATCTGTAAATTTACCTGTTAATGATTGTATATGGAAGTCCCAAATTTGCTTTTTCAACAGGCAATTTGACTCAAAAAGCTTCTTGGATGATAAGGGAAACATCTTCAAACAAAAACAAGAAAGTCCAGTAGCCTCTTGAAAAAGCACATTTGGAACAACTATGACCTGGATGACTGAAATTCTCCATAGACAATTATATGAAAGTTTGATTCTTACATTAGGGTGTGGCTTTTAGAATATGAAAAAAGGTAGTTTATGCATAATCCATTAATTTTTAACATAGTTTTGCTGACAATATAGCAATTTTGTATTTTTTTGTGCTTATGCTGTCCACATTATATTGTTGGTTTAGTTCAGAGTACCGTCAGATATGGATGATATCATTTATTTATATGGTTGTGAACAGTCACATAATAAACTAGAACAAGGACATCATGTTGAAAGTAGGTTCATTATATGAATAATTTTTCTGAGGCCAACTGAACGTATTGAAACATCCAAGCCAATTATTGGTTGTTAGGCAGTTTGGTGGCTGTAGCACCTTTACTGATTTTATTTGTTTATAAGAATTGGTCTCAAGAATAATGGAATTATTTGATCTCTGCCCTGATTATAGTTGTTGCTTTGATATAGAACTCTATCACCCGGAAAGCAGTACATTTATCCCCTAAAATTAACTCTATCATGACTGCATGGTTTAATGGCTAAAATATCTTATAATATAATCTGAATATTTCTGTCTTTGTAGATTTAAAGGGAAAAGAACTTCAAGGAAAGTGTTACAACGTGCTTCCTCTTTGGCTTATTTCATTTTATTTTTATTTAAGAAGTTTAACCAAACCAGTGTTCAGTTTACATTCTTGTTCTACAGGAATGTGTTAAAACAGAATTCATTCAATGTTTTTGTATCATGATTCTGGAAGTTACAGTCATAGGACAAGCTGAAGGAATAAGATTGAGGAATGCAAAAATATTTGTATAGTTTGGTTATTTCCTTCCTTCCTTCCTTCCTTCCTTCCTTCCTTCCTTCCTTCCTTCCTTCCTTTCTGTAAATATACTGTTTACGTACCATATATACTGTATATAGAGGTGCATATGTATATTTATTTAACATTTAATTTTTTTGTACATTTTAAACTTTATAGTGTTTTTATGTTAATATGATTTCTTTTTAATTTTATGGTTTTTAATATGTATTTATTGTTTTTACTGATTGTTATATGCCATCCAGAATCTCTTTTTGTGAGCTATATAAATGTGATTGATTGATAAATTAATATATAGATTAATAATTTGGAGGTTCACTTGCCTTCCCCCTTTTGCCATTTTAAATACATTTTAACACCTCGACAAAAGAAATATACTATAAAATTAAACAAGTAAATAGGCACAAGGTGAGCCTTCTATGTAGGAGTCCTATAGAGCAAATTAGAAGATATAAAAGCAAACAAAGAGCAGTGAACCATGATGAAATTAAGTAGCCAAACAGCAGTAAATTAAAACCAGTGATAGTTTTACAGAGGGATGCTGCTGTAGCAGTTAGCTCTTTTTACTGCATGCAAACCAAAAGGCCATTAAAATGTGTAGGAATCCTGAATGCAGGTTTATAGATTCAGCTTGGGGATTTCTTTGCTTTTTCCATAAGAAGTCGGGTAAAAGGCAATGAGCAAGACATTTGGGACCATCCATCTTGTATTTCTTATTTCCACAGAGGTGGAAGAATAATGAACAGAATTATAGCTTTTAGTGCCGTAGTCAAATCCCAGTCAAGATAATAGAGATGAAGTTATTAAACATCTGGCTTTTAAGAACATATAAAGCAGTGGTGGATTCCTATCGGTGTGGTAGGCAACTCCGCACCAGTAGCAGCTGCCAGATTGCGCAATTTACACGCAACCAGTCCGTTGGGCGGCGCCATCTTTTTTCTTGAAATTTTTCAGTGTGTTTGCTTTCTGCGCATGTGCAGAAGGAAAATCTCGTGAGGAGATGCTTGAGTGCGTGAGATTTTGACGATTTTTTTGCTTCTGTACATGCGCAGTATTTTCCACCACAACCCCCTCCAAATTTAAGGCTGGGGTGATAATATTAAAAGGCTAGATAATGTTAGAACCAAATCCAAACATGAAATCTGAATACAAAGAATGAGGTTCCTCTGATAAATTTTAGGTTGCTTTCCTCACTTTGCTGATAGTCATGCCCACCTGGCAACATCTTTTGTTCTGCCATGATGATCTCTTCATTTCAAACCCAGATTATTCATCCTTCTTAGCTATTCTGGTGTTAAAGTAATCTCTTTGAAAATCCATTTTCAATCTGGTAGGTTTGAGGTTCATTGATTAAATAATGCCCTCTGTCAGGATCCCTGCTACTCTATGGTAGCTCCTGTTCTCTGGAACAAGGTTCCCCCCTCCAAACTCAAATGTCTCCCACTCTATGGGCACTTCTGGGACTTTATGCGGTGGCCTAAAGGTGGAGCTCTTCCATCAAAATCAGCAGGTTGGGAGTTCAATCCTAGGTAGAGGCAGATGTAGGGTCTCCTGCTTCGGCAGGGGGTTGAACTAGATGACCTGCAAGGTCCCTTCCAACTCTGTTAATCTGTTAAATTCTTCATCTAAGTTTTTGGAGAGGGTGAATGATGCCCCTTTCTTTGCCATTCTCCTTCTTTTGCTAGTGCTGTTTGTGTGCTTTTTGCCCTGTTCTTTATTTTTAAACATTTTAATAATTGTAAAGTTGTGTGGCACACTCATACATTTATATATTTATACATACACATGCATTTGTATATTTATACATGCACGTACATACACAGTACTTATATATACATTTTTATTGTTATTCCAGCACCATCCGAGGCCTTTCCCAAGATATATAAAAACAGTTTGACTTTCACTCCCTTCCCCCTGCCCTGGAGGGAAGTCAGCTGACATGAAATGGAAGCCATAAAGGCCACAGCAAATTTCCTGCCACTACAGTTTTCTGTCAACGGAAGAATGGGCAATTGTCCCCCAGAGTCCGCTCAGGAACACCAAGATAATAGGGAGTCTTCACTTATGAAAAGATATAACTCTGAATGATAGCTCAGAAGCAAAGAGCTGGGGATCTTTTACATTTGTGCTCTCACCAAAGGCACAAATGAAAGCCATCCTTTCCTTAAAACGGGGCAGCTCTATACATGTACACACCAATAGGGTGGGAGAATGCTATACATGTACACACCAATAGGGTGGGAGAATGCTATAAATGTACACACCAATAGGGTGGGAGAATGCTACACATGTACACACCAATAGAGTGGGAGAATGCTATACATGTACATACCAATAGGGTGGGAGAATGCTATAAATGTACACACCAATAGGGTGGGAGAATGCTACACATGTACACACCAATAGAGTGGGAGAATGCTATACATGTACATACCAATAGAGTGGGAGAATGCTATACATGTACATACCAATAGGGTGGGAGAATGCTATAAATGTACACACCAATAGGGTGGGAGAATGCTACACATGTACACACCAATAGAGTGGGAGAATGCTATACATGTACATACCAATAGGGTGGGAGAATGCTGTAAACTTTTTTTTATAATCCATGGTAAATAGATGTATCACATTTCCCTCTTTCTGCTTGAAAACAACAGCTTTATGCATGCTGGGCAGTGACTACAGTTATTTTCTAGTTTTGCTTTCAAAATAGAGGCTTCACCATCTATTGTCGTGATGGAGAACCTAGGGCACGTGTGCCTCAGGTAGCATGTGGTGCCATATTGGAGGGCACGTGAGGCATTGCCCTGTGTCAGTTCCAATGTGCATGCACATGCTAGCCAAGGCCATTTCACCCCCCAGAGCCTTCAGACCCTCCTGGAGTGCAAAAAACCACCCAACGGACAAACAGGAAGTTAAGAAAAATGGACTTCCGGTTTGCTCATTGTGCTGTTTTTCACACTCCGGGACTCCAGAAATCTTCCCTGAAGACTCTAGAGCAGTGTTTTCCAACCTTGGCAACTTGAAGATATCTGGACCTCAACTTCCAGAATTCCCCAGCCAGTTGAAGTCTAAAATACAAGGATAAGAGAGATGAGAAGAAAATTTTTACATAAATGGTATTATACACCAGTACAACTAGCACACTTTCAAACGATGATGAAAGGAAATTGTTGGCATGGATGTAAGGAAAAAGGAGTATTTATGCATATGTTTTGGGAATGCAGTAAAGCCCAAAAATTTTGGAAGCAAATACAAACGGAAGTGAATAAAATTATGAATAGTGACTGGAAATTAACCAAGGAAGCAGCACGATTGATAAAAAATAGTGAGGTAAAAGAATATGAAGAAATTAAAATTGCAGCAATAGAAAGTGCCCAAGCAACTATAGTGCTTGGGTGGAAAGATGCTAATAAATGGACGATAAAAAATTGGTGCAGGTACATGGTGGATCACATTCACTACGAAATTATGGAAATTAGATTACATAATTATAATGAAGAGAAATTAGTAGCAACAATGAGACGGTGGGAAAAGGTTAAAAATCATATATTAATATTAGTAAGCGATGCAAACGTAAAAAATAAAATTCAATCACTCTATAAAGAATGAGCAATGTAACCCGGAGCTGAAGTAAATGAAAGATATAGAATTGAATCTTCCTTGGTAGAGGGATATATGATTTTGTTTGGTGATGGTACACACATTTATGTTTTGAATTTATGTTTTATCTTTTTGTTAACATTTAAAAAAATCAATAAAATTTATTTAAAAAAAACAAAAACAAATACCTTCAAGTTGCCAAGGTTGGAAAACGCTGCTCTAGAGTGCAAAAAACAGTACAGCGGCCAATTGGAAGTCTGTTTTTCCGAACTTCCAGTTTGCCCATTTGGTCATTTTTCACCACCCAGGCTTCAGTGAGGCCTGTGCACATGAGCGGGGATGGGGATGGGATTGTCCCCATGCATAGGGGCAGCACGGGGATGTGTGTGCGCATGCATGGGAGTGAGAGAATGGCCGTGGGCAGTAATGCGCTGCCAAAAAATTTTCTACACCTACAGTGTGGCTTATTTTGTGGGTGTGGCTTAATAGTCATGTGACCAGGTAGGAGTGGCTTGCCAGCCATGTGACCAGGTGAGAGTGGCTTGAACGATCATCATCATTCAAGTGAACTGTTAAATCCTTGACTTACAAACATTACCAGTGTTGCTCGCTGGGGTGACAATTTGCTTCGCGTTTCTTGTGCTCTCCTTCCTGGGTTGCCCCCCCCACCTCAGGTTGAGTAGCTAGGTGAACGGGTGCTGCCAGAAGCATAAATGCTGCCAGCACCGCTTCCACCCACACCTTCTGCTTGCACCTCAGGCAAGAGGTGGCCGAGTGAGGATGGAGGGGAGTCGGGCAGGAGAGAAGGAAGCTCGTCCAAGGCCAGGAAGGAGGAAAGAGGAAAAAAGCAAGGAGCACAGACGCAGTAGCAGCATCAGGGGGGAAAAAAGGAGAGCCGGGCCGAGACCAGTAATCCAGGAAGTGACCGCTGCCGATCACCTGGAGCTGCGCACACACCTTCCTTTCCGCCAGTGGAACTGCATTCCACCGCATCCTGCTAGCACACACACACAGACACACACCCTTTTGGCATGCAAACCAAAAAAGGTTTGCCATTCCTGATCTTTAGATTGCAGCTATAAGGGCTTATATGCTCTTTCCCTCCCTCTCCTTTTATTCATGGGAAGAAGAAATAGCTTTAGGTTTACAATGAAAGCAATCCAAAAGCTGACCTAATGGCTAATGAAGTATGTTAGCAATTGGGGATGGCAATAGTTCTTTGGAGTCAATATGCAGCACTTGTGGGGCACCCTATTAAAAGGGATGTCTAAATTGTCTATCTCAGTGGTGCAAATATTCCTGAGAATGAGAGACTTGGCTCAATTCTCGTGCAGTGAAATAAATCTGTGAAGGAGTGTTATAAAATAGAATGTAATATTATCTTTTAATGCCATTCCTAAGTATATTTAATAGGGAGGACTGAAGAGGTCTCACTGCATAGTACCGAGGCTTAAAAGCATATTATGTAATCCATTTTTCTAAAAATTAATTTAGAACAAAAAAGAACTTTGAGAGAGAGAGCTTTTCCATTCGGAAAATTCTGATCCAAATATCAGACTTTCTTAGTTCTGCTTAGATTAGCTTTGTTTTCAGACTGCCATATCTGGTTTGCACAAATCTGAGCGACCATTAGATGACTGCATTAGCTATATCAAACGTAGATTCTAATCCGTGTAAGTTTCATAACCATTCATTCTTGCTTTTTGTGCTTCAGAATCAGTCCTATGTAATTTAGCATATTAATAATATTACTGAAATTAATTTAAGAAACATTAAAATAATTCCTAAAGGCTGTTCAAAAATCAGAAGCTGGAAAGAATAGGAAGTGGAATTTAATAGGAATATGAAATACATAGGGTATCTAGACACCAAATTAAACCTCATATGTGGAAAAACCCTTAATGAATGTCAGCGTTTTTTGTCAGGATATTTTTTTTTTACCATTTAGGCTTTCGCTATATATTATATAATGTTCCACAGAAAGAACATTTTCAACAGTAAAGCTGTATCCGATTTTTTATTGGTATCTGCTAATGCAAGACTTTCATTCTCTGAACATTTTTTGGTTTAAGAAGAGGATGAAAAAGAAAATATATAAAATTACTGTGGTTGAATTTCACACAGTGCCAAGTTTTTATATATTGATCATTCCATCTGTTGTAGACAGCTTTCTAATTATCTATGTGCTCTGTAGTATTGAGTTGAATGATTCCATTGATTATCAACGGCACATTTCTTTTTCACATCTTCTCTATTCTCTGTGGAATTCGTTGCCACAGGAAAATTTGCAGCAAGAACAGCTTTATAAAGCATTGTATTAATTCACACGGTGTCAAACTTTAGTTAACTCAAAATGCAGCTTCCATAGTCAGATGAAACATATCTTTGAGTACCAAAACAAGTTTTTTAAAAGTCAAGATTCTTCTAGCAAATTCTTCAAGAGTCTTTAGTTCAGGGTTGTATACAACTCTCATCCTAAATTCAGAATTCAATTCAATTCAATTCAGTTTATTAGATTTGTATGCCGTCCCTCTCCGAAGACTCGGGGAGGCTCACAACAATGATAAAAACAATATTATAGTGCAAACAAATCTAATATTAAAAAGAAATATATAAAACCCTATCATATTAAAAACCAGACAACACATACATACCAAACATAAAATATAAAGAGCCTGGGGGAAAGGTGTCTCAAATCCCCCATGCCTCGCTGTAAAGGTGGGTCTTGAGTAGTTTACGAAAGACAAGGAGGGTGGGAGCAATTCTAATCTCCGGGGGGAGTTGATTCCAGAGGGCTGGGGCCGCCACAGAGAAGGCTCTTCCCCTGGGGCCCGCCAGATGACACTGTTTAGTCGACGGGAGCCAGAGAAGGCCAACTCCGTGGGACCTTATCAGTTGCTGGGATTCATGCGGTAGCCATCTTTTCATAGAGTTGAATTACATAACCTCTAATATTCTTTTCAATATCTTAATTCTAGGACACTGTGACTTAATAGCCCTGTTGAAGCTGAGTGGAAATGAGTACAAGTCAGGGATGGGTTGCTTATGTTTATTACTGGTGTGCTGTTTGTGCATTGCAATGTTGCGCGCATGCGTGCTTTCTCCAGCACAATTTTGCTTCTGTGCTTGCACAGAGGGACTATTTTCTTTCTGCGCATGCTCAGAGAGCTGAAAATTTCAAAACATTAGTTTAAAAAGATGGTGGTGTGCATGGACCGGCAAAGACAGACCGGAGTCATCATGCCAGAATTGCACAATCAGCGGGCTGCTGCAGGAGAGGCGTCCCAGACCAGGCTGGTAGGAACCCATCACTGGTAGAAGTAAAGTGGAGGACAGAAAGGCAGTAGCTGTATATACCATTTCTATCCAATCCAAATCAATGCAGCATGCATCCAATTGTTATTCTGTTCTATCAACTTCTCTGTTTTCTGAATTTTTTTAAAAAATAATCTACACAAACTTTTTGTTTTTGAAATAAATATTGTTGAAGAACTGAAGGCAGTTCTAGTCTGAATCTTTCTCTAACAGGTATACTTACAGGCACTTGGTCCAAATTCAATTTTTCTGTGTGTGATGCATTTTAGTGGACTTTAAATTCCATGCTTCTCCGTGTTTTGGTAGGTTCTATTTTGGCTGATCACACTGTGAATTTTTTTTGACAGATTTCTCTAGCTTTCAGAAGAGATGACGAAATGGACAGAACAAATCAAGTTGAAATCTACACCATCCATGTATATTAGGCATGAAAGTCTATGGAGATGCTTCATCATCCAGGTTATGGTTGTCCCAAGGTGCTTTTTCAAGAGACAACTGAACTTTCTTTGTTTTTCTTGGACGAGAAGCAAAATGTCTTCAAGGAAAAACAAAGACAGTCCAGTTGTTTCTTGAAAAAACACCTTTGGGGTAGGCAAGACAGCTTAGGCAATCATTCTCTCTCAGTCCAACCCATCTCACAAGGTTGTTTTCGTGGGAAAAATAGATGGGGGAAGGTGTGTTGGATATGTTCTCCACTTATTTCACTTGACTTATTTATCAAAATAATAAAGGGGAGATAATGAAATAAATAAATATACCAAATTATATCAGTGTCTGAAACCTTCAATGCAAACTTGAAGGTCTAGAAAGTGTTATCATCCTTGAAGAAGTAATATTATACTTACTGACAAAGGCTTTAATTAGACTTTAGTCAACTAAATCCCATCAGTGTCTCTTATGGCACCGCAATTCTAAGTAGAGGGGATGGGCAGGTCATGATCTCAGGCAACTTTATTTCAAGGACACAAAATGGTCCATTATGTTATTTATTATGATTGTATTACTTAGTGAAATTTGTTGCTTCAATTGTCCAAATAACTTGATTAGCCTTGGATATGATGCACTTTACTTTGGGAAGTGAAAGATGCATTTGCTGCTCCATTTCAGATCAATGATGTTTCAGTAATTAGAAAGATCCCACGAGGCACCCAGTTGCTGGATGAAAGCGGCCTTCGTTCGACTTCCTCTTTGTAGCTCCCTTATGGTTCTCTGCTTTCCTAATGCTCCAAATTGTGTTGTTCTGTTTTGAAAGCTGCAAGGGTACTGGCAGAGAGGGCTGGGCAAGAGTTGCCTGTCTGTAACCCTTGATAAACACTATGGTGCAGTCAGCGTGAAATGAAGAAATATTGCTCCTGGTAAATATTTATTTTATATCAAAAAATTAGCATACCAAATGTAATTAAAAACAACTTTATGCGTACATTCCCCCTTCCTCCGGTCTGTCAAATGACAACTTGGAATAACTAGTCATAAAGAAATGCAGCCTTAATTAGCAAGCACCAGAGCCTACTATTGCCATCTGATAATTACACTGCAACAAGCTTCTGAAATTAGATCTTCTCCTTCTCCTCCTTCTCCTTCTCCTCCTTCTCCTTCTCCTTCTCAGGAAAGACTTAATGAACTCAATCTGTATAGTCTGGAGGACAGAAGGGAAAGGGAGGACATGATAGAAACATATGTTAAAGAGTTAAATAAGGTTCAAGAGGGAAGTGTTTTTAATAGGAAAGTGAACACAAGAACAAGGGGGGCACAATCTGAGGTTAGTTGGGGGAAAGATCAGAAGCAACATGACAAAATATTATTTTACTGAAAGGGTAGTAGATGCTTGGAACAAACTTTCAGCAGGCGTGGTTGGTAAATCCGCAGCAACTGAATTTAATCATGCCTGGGATAAACATATATCCATCCTAAGATAAAATATAGGAAATAGTATAAGGGCAGACTAGATGGACCACGAGGTCTTTTTCTGCCCTCAATCTTCTGTGTTTCTGTGTTTCTGTGTTTCTGTGTTTCTGTGTTTCTGTGTTTCTGTGTTTCTGTGTTTCTGTGTTTCTGTGTTTCTGTGTTTCTGTGTTTCTGTGTTTCTGTGTTTCTGTGTTTCTGTGTTTCTGTGTTTCTGTGTTTCTGTGTTTCTGTGTTTCTGTGTTTCTGTGTTTCTGTGTTTCTGTGTTTCTGTGTTTCTGTGTTTCTCCTCCTTCTCCTTTCCCTCCTCATCCTCATCCACCTTTTGAACTTACCTCTCAGAAAAATAACTTCATAAAGGCTTTGCTGAACATGTCACCTGAGTGCCACCTGCTTCTTTTGTTGATGAGCTGACATGAAAAAAATGGAGGAAAAGATTTGCCCATCGTTGCAGTGTATTCAATCTGTGCAAGGAGCATCCCTACCTTCCTAATTGTTACATCGTGCAGCCATTGAACAGGTATCTCAGACGTTTCTTCTTTGTTGATGTTTAGTTAGCTTGTAAAAAAATTTTTTTTGCAGTGCACATTGGCCCTTTTGTACTTTTTAACACGCCATAGGCAATGACTAATTTATAGGAATAAATTGGGAAACCTAAAAGAAAAAGTAAAAGAAAATGTCCCCAAAATCTTTTAATCTTTTACCAGTGGTAAAGATAAAAGAACATTATATATATCTTCAACAAGAAAATCTCTTATGAAGCAGAAAGAGACCTGTTGATTTTAGCCATTTGCAAATCAAAACATTTTCTGCTTTTCCATAATAAGTGGTGGGAGGGGGGAACAATAAAAAGGAGCAAAAATATTAAGAAAGATTTAATTTTAATTTAATTTATTAGATTTGTATGCCGCCCCTGTCTGGAGACTCGGAGCGGCTCACAACAATCACAACAATATACAAATCCAATATTTAAAAAGATGCCTATTAACATGTTTCCCTCATAATAAGACATGTCCTGATAATAAGCCCAACAGGGGTGGTGCACTGGTTAGGGTGCAGCACTAAAGGCTACTTCAGCTAACTGTTCAGCAGTTCAAATCTCACAACCAGGTTAAGGCTGACTCAGCCTTCCATCCTTCTGAGGTGGGTAAAATGAGGACCCAGATTGTTGGGGGTCAATATACTGATTTGTAAAATGCTTAGAGAGGGCTGTAAAAGCACTATGAAGTGGTATATAAGTCTAAATGCTATAAAATGCTGCTGTAGGACTTTTCAGGACATGCATTGAAATAAGCCCACTTTCAAAATAAGCTTCTTTCCCCAACTACATATACACACAATCCCAGCGACCAGTTAGGTCCCACAGAGTGGGCCTTCTCCGGGTCCCGTCAACTAAACAATGTTGTCTGGCAGGCCCCAGGGGAAGAGCCTTCTCTGTGGTAGCCCCGGCCCTCTGGAATCAACTTCCCCCAGAGATCGGAACTGCCCCCACCCTCCTTGCCTTTCCTAAATTGCTTAAGACCCACCTATATCGCCAGGCATGGGGGAATTGAGACATCTCCCCCAGGCTTATGGACTTCATGTATGGTATGCCTGTGTTGTATGTTTTTTAAATGATGTTTTTTTTAAAAATACTTTCTTTTAATATTAGATTTCTTACATTGTATATTGTTATTATTATTGTTGTGAACCATCCCGAGCCTGCGGAATCATACAAATCTAATAAATTATTATTATTATTATTATTATTACATATCCCCTGCCCCATCTGCCACCCCCAAATTGTGCCCGAACATCTTACCAGAGTCTGGCAGCTCGCTGCTTCTCTTTCTCAGCCGGTCTTTCAAGTTCCTCAAAATACAAAGTAAAGAAAATGTAAAACAAACAAACCACCTTCTCAGGAGTGCAAACAATTAACAACTTCTCGCACTCATGAAAAGGTTTTTTTTTTAACATTTCAAAGAGTTTCCCTGCAAAGACCTGCCAAAAAAGAGAAGCGGTGAAGCTTCCACACATTGGTAAGATGTTTGGGCACAATTTGGGATGGCAGGTGAGGGAGGGGATGTGGAGGGGCAGATTGCAAGATGCGCACCTTTCCAGCATTTGGCTTCTCTCTGCCACTACTCTCTCTCGCCTGGTCTTTGCAGGGAAACTCCAATACAAAGAAAAACCTCTAAACTCTAAACTTCCTTAACTATACCATCTACCTAAATAAACTTCAAATCTTCTTAACTAGTCTGCTCTCATTTTCCTCTTTCACAAATCACCTTTTACTAACTAATATATATATATACGTATTAGAAATTGGAAATTAAATGTATGAATTACAAATATAATATATGATATAAATGGTAACAATAAGGATATCTTTTACTTACATAGTTTGAGAAATATATTATCGATACAAAAAACTTTATGTATTACTATGTATTATACTATCATTTCCCTAAACCCTTTGATTTTGTATCCTTTCCCCTTAGCTTTTTTCTCTTCCTGTTTATACTTCCCTTCCCTTTTTTTATTAATTCAATAAATAAACTATTTATTTATTTCTTTTAAAAGAAAAACCTCTGAATGAGCTGCTGCCACTTGGGAAAATAATGTGAATAATTGGCTCTCTGCAGTGCCTCTTCTTTCTCTTCTTCTCCCTAGTGGCAGCTGCGTGTCCAGAGATCGGCAGGCCAGATTTGTTGAGCCAGACACACAGCTGCCACTCAGGAGAAGAAGAGAGAGAGGAGGTGCTGCAAGAGAGTCTCTCATGTTGTTCCCTTCTTGGGCAGCAGTGGTGCATCCAGGTCCCTGAATTTGGCCTGCTGATCTCGGCCAGCGAGAGGGAGGGCCATGTAAGGAGGGATGGGACAGGAGAGGAACAAGACACAACAACAACTTCCAAACTCCAACAACTTCCAATGAGCTGGGGTGGTGCAGTGGTTAGAGTGCAGCACTGCCAGCTACTTCAGCGAACTGCTAGCTGTAGTTCAGCAGTTCAAATCTCACCGCCGGCTCACTTGACTCAGCCTTCCATCCTTCCAAGGTGGGTAAAATGAGGACCCAGATTGTTGGGGGCGATATGCTGATTCTGTAAACCGCTTAGAGAGGGCTGTAAAAGCACAATGAAGCAGTATATAAGTCTAAATGCTATTGCTATTTCTAACTCCGCCAGAAATGAATCTTCACAAGACCCACCGTGCCTATGTAGCCTCTTGGAGTAAAAGAGGAGAAATATTCCTTGCATGCAGCATACAGCCAAAAGGTTCCTTGTCCTGGTGCTATATCTTACATGCACTCTCCTCCCCATGACCACCTGAACGGTTTGCTCATTGGCTGCTTCTGCTGCTGCACCCAGCTTGAAGTTTGGCTGTCAGCTAGGGTTTGGTCGCCTTCTGCTTCTGTTTGGCAGTGATGGCTGAGGAGCTGTGGGTGTTGTTGCTGCCCTCACTGCTTCCATCTACAGAGGTCCCAGCCGGCCACCTGCAGGGCAAGCTCAGTTGCAGGCAGGGAGCATTGGCTGTGACCGAGCTGGCTGAGCTGTGTCTCTTGGGGCTGCCCAGTGATATAATTCACAATCAGATGAGGTCACAGAGATGATGATTATTACTGTTTTCATTTGATTCCAAAAAAACAGTGGGTGGGTGTTGTGGTTAGCTCTGGCCCAGCTCCTGCCCCAAGGAATGTGCAGGTGGATGTGGGGGAGACATCCACACGCCGCAGGCCTGTTTTGCTCCTGATGGAATCTGCCGATGAAGCCTCCTCTGACCAAGGAAGCATGAGTGACAGGGAAGAGGGGAGTTTGGCAGACAGCCCAGGAGGAGATCAATCATCTGTATCATCCTTGGATTCTGAACAATAATTAATGACACATCCACGCATGCGTAGAGTGATGCATAGGAGACAACAACTGAAGGATTATTACACGAGAAAATGAGGCCACCTGTGGTTGGATGGGGCTCCAGTAATTCGGGCTGCTGCTATAAATAGCAGCGTGTGGGTTTGGCCGTTGTGAAAGAGTATCTGATCGCAGTTCTTCAGGAATCGTGTGTTGCTGTTTTCTGGACTTTGTTTGCTGATTTTTCACGCCTTTGAAACCAAAGCAGAGCAACGTGTGTGTGTGTCTCACTTCGTTGGAAGAAGAAGGGGTGTGAAGTTTCTTCACAGCTGCTAGCCAAGTACTTAATGACTGCTTAAGGGAAATTGTACAGACTACCTGGTTGTTTTCAGACGAGTGTTCTTTGCAATACAAAAAGAGTGCTTAGCTTATTTTGCATTTTGTGATAAAGAACACTGTTTTGAATTTTCAAATTTGTGTGTGTGTGAAATTTGTACCCTTGAATTTTCGGGAGGCTTCTACCAGAGAGCCCGGCAGAACAGTGTGTTTAGAATTTTTTAATGGGGAGAGTTCCATAAAAGTTGGAGCGTGGGAGCCCACTATCCAGAAAGCATTTCTTTTTGTTCATACCCCATATGCAAGAAGGGTGGACTGTCAACAGGTCTCTTTAATTTCAGAAGGAGGGAAATTCACGATGAACACAGAAGTGGACAGCCATCTGTTGTGACCGATGACGTGGTGCAGAAAATTGAACAAAATCTTCTCTCAGATTGCCATTCAACAATTGACGACCTGCATGAACTTTGTCCAAACATTTCATGAACTGTTGTTCATGAAATCATAAGTGATTGACTGAAACAGCGCTAGTTGTGTGTGCAATGTGTGCCCAAGATGCTTACTGAAGTGCACAAAATTGACAGAGTCAGTGCTGCCCAAGAATTTCTTGACTGTTTCGAGAGTGAAGGCGAGGCTTTTCTCAACTGTATAGTGACAGGAGATGAAATCTGAGCTTATCATCATACTCCAGAGAGCGAACGTCATCAATGGTGCCATTACCATTCTCCTTCAGCCCAAAAAATTCAAAACTCAGCAATCGGCAAGAAAAATCATGGCATCAGTGTTTTGGAACAGAAATGGGGTTCTGCTCGTTGATATTTTTTTTTTATTCATGCGCCTTCTACCGCATGAATCCCAGCAGCCAATTAGGTCCCACAGAGTTGGCCTTCTCCGGGTCCCGTTGACTAAACAATGTCATCTGGTGGGACCTAGGGGAAAAGCCTTCTCTGTGGTGGCCCCGACCCTCTGGAATCAACTCCCCCCAGAGATTCGAATTGCCCCCACCCTCCTTGCCTTCCGCAAGATGTTGAAGACCCATTTATGCCGCCAGGCATGGGGGGATTAATTCTCTCCCCCACCCTTCTGACTTTAGCATCTGAGAGTGGTGTGATTGTGTAGAATTGATTTTTTTTTTTTAGTAATAATGGGTTTTTAATTTAGTTTTTTATATTGGATTTGTATTGTATTGTATTATTATTGCTGTTGTGAGCCGCTCCGAATCCTCGGAGAGGGTGGCATACAAATCTAATAAATTATTATTATTAATTATTATTATTATTATTATTATTATTATTATTATTATTATTATTATTATATAGTGAGACCATGAAGAAACTTTACAGAGCCATCCAAAACAAATGTTGTGGGATGCTGATGGCGGGAGTCTCTCTCCTTCTTGATAATGCACATCCGTACACCGCTCATGCAACACAAGCATAGTTCCCTCTAAGCTGAGCAGTGAGCAATCGCTCACTTAAAAATCATCATCAACTCAGAGTTTTCCAAACCTGCCCAGAAGCCGAGAGGAAAAGAGTGAGAGGGAAGGAGAGAGAGAGAGGAAGAGAGGAAGAGAGGAAGAGAGAGAAACAGATAGAAAAAAGAGAGGAAGGAAAAGAGAAAGAAAAAGAATGGGAGTAAGGAAGAGAGAAAGAAAATCAAAATCTAGTTTGAAACTAGCTCAACTATTTAAGTGGCATTTTGATATTGATAGAGTTGCCCTATTATGAGCTCACTGTTATAGACACACAGTACAGTATTTTATTTTGAAATTCTCTGAGGCAAAACAGGGTGGGTTTTTTGTTTGTTTGTTTGTTTGTTTGTTTGTTTATTTATTTATTATTTCTGTGCCACCCAGTCCCGAAGGGACTGCCGCTCAGACACCATACTTTTCTGCCCCCCCCCCAAAAAAATTAGAGGGAACACTGAACACAAGAGTTGTTGACTTCATTTGGTTGGAGTGTTCTAAGACACCAATCTCGCAGCCCCAATCTATCATCTGTTCACTGAATTGAAGGAACACCTTGGTGGAAGACACTTTTTCAGATGACGACAAGGTGAAAATCGAAGTGACGAACTGACTAAAACAGGCAGCTGGAGACTTCTATGATACAGACATCAAAAAACTCATCCCATGACAAAATGTATTGAACTGAATGGTGATTAAGTGGAAAATGATAGAATACCTATGCTACAATCCACGTAACTTTTATTAAAAGTTCATTTTTTATTATTAAAAAACTCTTGTAAACTCACTTTCTGGATAACCCTCGTAACTGTTGAATTTCATGCCAGCCGTAGTTTTCAGTCACTCCCAAAGGAACCATGCTTAGAGATCATTGCCAATCAATCAATCTCATGCTAATCAAGGCACAACTGACTGGCATTGAGACTCCAAAGTTGATGGAGCTCGAAGAACCCCTAAGGCTTTTGCAACCATCGCTTCAAACCAAGCAGACCTTAGCGTCTACGTTTTGCTTGTCACCTCAGCTTTTGTTTCGCCTGGGCCCCATTTTTCTGCTTTTTCTGCTCAGCTGCATTGCAGTGTTGTCTGCTGATGAATGTGCAGAGCACCTTTATTTATTTAAGCTATAGATCATAGCAATTTTCAAGTATCAAGTATAGAATAGAACAGCTTATAAATCGAGAGCCTATTGTAGCTGAAGTGATCTACCTTTTGTGCTGATCTAACATTTTGGTGTATGTTTGCCGCCCTAAATGCAAAATAAGATATCTTATCTATAATTTTCCTGTCAGTATTAGCTAACAAAAGTATAGATTCTTTTCGTAGTTCAACCAGTAATCTGATATTTTTGAAATTAGTGTCCTACCTCCTTATAAATAGAGCAGCTTAGTGGGAAATGCTTTCAGCTTCATATGCCTGACAGGGTTGGGTTCCACTTATCTTTGCCACCAGTTCGCATTTTGAGGTTTTGTGCATGCACACATCCCTTTGTGCAATTCTGTTTCTGTGCATGCTCAATAGCTATAATTAGCCCAAAACACAGCTGGGGAGCTGATCAGCTGTGCTTTGAGTGAAAAAATAAAGGTAAGTCTAGAAACATAGAAGATTGACAGCATAAAAAGACCTCATGGTCCATCTAGTCTGCCCTTATACTATTTCCTGTATTTTATCTTAGTATGGATATATGTTTATCCCAGGCATTTTTAAATTCATTTACTGTGGATTTACCAACCACGCCTGCTGGAAGTTTGTTCTAAGCATCTACTACCCTTTCAGTAAAATAATATTTTCTCACGTTGCTTCTGATCTTTCCAACTAACCTCAGATTGTGCCCCCTTGTTCTTGTGTTCACTTTCCTATTAAAAACACTTCCCTCCTGAACCTTATTTAACCCTTTAACATATTTAAATGTTTCGATCATGTCCCCCACTTCCCTTCTGTCCTCCAGACTATACACATTGAGTTCATTAAGCCTGATAAGTTTTATAAAGTATAAGTATAAACCCGGGAGGGTCCTTTTTCAAGTAGCAGCAGAGGAAAAAATTCCCAAATGGTAAAAAATTCAAAAAAAGAGATGGTGGCACCCACGGACTTGCATTGACCAGATTTGTGATGCCAACATGATGTTACCAGCAGGTTGCTACCGGTTTGGGCAATCTGATACAAACCACAGGGTTGGGGTGGGGGGACCCACCCCTGGTATTTCACATCATACATAACTCTTCATTTAGCAGCTTTCTTGTTTAGGAGCCATTTGCAATTACAAGGGTGATGTAAAATTAACTTTATGACAAATCCTCACATTTATAACCTCTGCAGTCATAATGTAAAACTTTAATGTCCTACAAACACAGCTGTGGTTCCACTTAGCGACTGTTTTGCTTTATAATCAAGGTGCTGGTCCCACTATGGTTGCTAAATGAGGAATATCTATAATGGTAAAAATAGTCAAGAATATCTGGGAAACTCCCCTGAGAGGGAATCCACACATCAGATCTATAAATACTTGCTTGAAAATAAAAGACTTTGCTCATCAGAATTCTCCCCAGTTAAATAATCATTGGAGCACAGTTTTCACAACATCCAAGAAATAACCCACAGTTGTAGGTTAATTCTAACTTTGAAAGACAGGCTGGATTACATCAAGACCTTTTTATTAAGTGAACTCCATGCATAATTACTTGAAAATAATTCCAGTTGAGACTTGCTTCTGAATTCTTGGTTTTTTAAAAAAATTTCAGATAATATATGTAATAGAGTCATTTCCCATTGGCAATAAAACATGAAGTTCTTCCTCCACTGAGGCTTTCTTGAGAATTTTCAGAATGTTAACCTTTAATGTCAGATGTTTCTCAAAACTTGGCTAGTGTTATGTGCCAAGCCATCTCATGACTGTGTACTTGCAAGTATATAAAACACTTGGATAACAAGGTGGCTTTGTGATGAAGAAAATTTCAGTTCAATCCCCAAGCCACAGAAAATGGGGTGAATTTTTTCAACCCCCGGTGCTAGGGTTATCAGATGTCTCCCAGTGCATGAATTAGTGTTATTGGTGGTTTTTTTGCAAATCAAGTTGCAATGGTTTAAGGAACATGGTTAAAATCTGGTTGGTTGGACTGTTAGAATATCGGAGTTCTAAATGTACCTCTTTCTTTCTTTCTTTCTTTCTTTCTTTCTTTCTTTCTTTCTTTCTTTCTTTCTTTCTTTCTTTCTTTCTTTCTTTCTTTCTTTTAGATTTGTATGCCGCCCCTCTCCAAATCAAAATTTGGTTTGTTTTGTTCTAATTGGGCACTCACTGATTTCCAAATATATTCATTTCAACGTAAGACTTAGCTACAGTGATTACTTGTCTTTTGTACAAGAACTTTTTGGCTTTTTCTATATTGATGCCACGTTTTCTTTTTGCACTTCCAAAGCCTGCACAGCACCATTTAAGCTTTGAACCAACTCATTTTCTTGTCCTGAACTATGTGGCTATTTTGATTTTCTCATAAGTGGCTGGTTTCAGTTTTGATTTTTTAAAAAATAGATTTTGGGTTGAGTTCGGAGGCAATGAATATAACCTGTATATCATCTTGCCGCTGAAAGAAAGAAGCTGAAAATTAGAATATATGCTGCAGGCCTGTTTCTTGTTTATGCATTATTTTATTGTCACTTCAGGATGGGGACTTTCTTTTCACTGTTTTTCCTTTCCTTACAGGCACTGGAGGATGCTATGGGGGTTTAATAAAAGCCTTCCAATGAGTTGGGAGCAAAGGGTTCTGTATGGCTTAATTGCTGGAACTCTGACAGATTGTTACAGTTCTGTAGCGTGAACTTCAGTAAGTGAGGGACAGATTCAGCTTAATTGCTCTCCCAAGGCAAATTCATTTCTTAATTAGAAGATATTTTAAAGTCCTTCTCCTTTTGATAAAAATGCCCTGTAGCATGAAATAAAAAAAACCCCCACACAGTACTATTTGCAGTTGATCTGTAGTCTTTGTTAAGGCAAACAAATTGTGAATTGTGCTGTGATAGAATGGCAAGCTGTACAATGGCTTTCCACCTTTTGTTTCAGATACAACAATAGTTCTATACCCTTGGCCAGAATCAGTGTTCCCTCTAATTTTTTTTGGGGGGTGGGCGGAAAAGTATAGTGTCTGAGCGGCAGTCCCTTTGGGACTGGGTGGCACAGAAAAAACAAACAAACAAACAAACAAACAAACAAACAAACAAACAAATAAAAAACCCACCCTGTTTTGCCTCAGAGAATTTCAAAATAAAATACTGTACTGTGTGTCTATAACAGTGAGCTCATAATAGGGCAACTCTATCAATATCAAAATGCCACTTAAATAGTTGAGCTAGTTTCAAACTAGATTTTGATTTTCTTTCTCTCTTCCTTACTCCCATTTTTTTCCTTTCTCTTTTCCTTCCTCTCTTTTTTCTATCTGTTTCTCTCTCTTCCTCTCTCTCTCCTTCCCTCTCACTCTTTCCCTCTCAGCTTCTGGGCAGGTTTGGAAAACTCTGAGTTGATGATGATTTTTAAGTGAGCGATTGCTCACTGCTCAGCTTAGAGGGAACTATGGCCAGAATATGTTGATGTTTCAGTTAGGGATTTTCCTGGGATATCCCTCCACAAACAGAACAGTATCTCCTCCATTATAATGCAATCTGAAGAAATAAAACGTTGATGGGGATAAACAGGAGTGGGACACAAAACTGGGCCTTCGGCTGCCTAATTGCTTTATAGAACAAATAGCTTGAATGGAAATTCCTAATTGTGGGTATTTTTTCCTCTTATTGCCTATTTGTTATTTAAAATTAGGTAAAATCCAACAAAGGTTGGTAGATGCAGGATCTTTTTGTCTTGGTCCACCATTAAATTCTCTCTGGTTCAAGATTTATTCCTCCCACCACCACCTTATTTTCTGAGATGATGGCATAATATAGGATAGCAGAGTCATTGGTTAATTTTTAAACAAAGAAACAAGTTGACATTTATGAAACAACTTAGTTTCACTTGTTTTTGCAATGGGTCTATCAATACTTACCTACAGTGGCACTACAGATATTTGTAAGAGAAATTCTAAGATCAATTGCAATTCAGCGAAACTTCATTACTTTGCTGGAAATCCCAGAGGACACACCAGCAAGCAAAGAACAAACAGTGTTGTTAGTTTGGGACCAGCCTGCACAATAAGTAAGAAATGGGACCATGAGCTTTGCACACCAAGTGTGATAGAGAGGGACATGATTCTGGGTTTCTTCTGTAAATTAATTTAGAGCTAACCTCAAAGAAGGTCTGAATAAGTAGGAAGGTCAAGAGATTATTCAGTCCAAGGATAGAAAGCAATTCAAAATAAGTCCAATGTCAGTTATATTTTGGGCCTTCAAGATTCTGTTAGAACCTTACAGCAATGAAATAGTATTCCTGAAATCCCTGTCCAACACTATCTATTTCTTTCTTATACTTCTTTCAGGATCTGGACTGTGTAATCTCTTGCCTTCCGTCCCCTGTCCTATTGCTCTCCTATATCTCCTATACCTTTCTTCTATTCCTATAACTCTTCTTCTATTCTTTCATTGATATGTTCTATTACTATATCTTCTTTTCTATTATTTCTTAGATATATTTTACTATGAGTATCTCCTCTGTAACCTTCATCATGTATTTTACTATGTGTGTGTGTGTGTGTGTGTGTGTATACACATATATATATACACACCCACTAAAAACCCTCATTGTGTATTGGACAAATAAATAAAATAAAATAAAAAAGTTCTTCTCTACTTTTATATACTGCTGTTATCATGAATCTGTAACATGCTTTTTGTTGTGCACTGCTGTTTGACCTCTTGACATAAATTTAAAAAGTGATATTCCTAACCTTGTCTCCTGTTGTGGTTCAGCCTGAGTCAGATGAAAGACCAGCTGCGTCTCTGCTGGCTCCATGCCTGGGGGAGGATGAGAGCGAAGAGGAAATTGACGAGGAAGAGGGGCCTGGGAGCCCTGGGGAGGGGCTCTCTCCAGCAAGTAGCTTGGAGTCTCTAGAGTCATTGGATGATGAGGCACAAGCTATCATTAATATGCGACAGAGACGCATAGATCAAAGGAGGCAGCAACTGAATAGATATTATCAGCATTGAATGAGGAACACCAGGGCTTGGGTGTGGTCCTCATTAGCAGGGAAGGGTTTATAAGGCAGGCAAACTCTTTCGACAGTGTGGAGTGTTATCAGAGTGGAGTTGCTGTAATCTGCATTGTCTCTCAGCGTTTCTGTTCCTGGCTCATGGCCCAGCAGTCTTGAAGACCCGTGGGAGGTGTATGTCTGTTATCTACAACCTCGTCTTGGCATCAAGAATCCTGTGTTTTTGTATGAACAATTGCCTTCATGCATCCATTTGGAGTTCCAGTGTTTTCCGGATTTGTAAGGACATTTTCTGTTGGCTTCTTTTCTCTTTACCATTATAAAACTGTGTTTGGATTCTACCGGTGTGTCTGGCTTATCTTTTTGGGTTGGTCATAGCTTCCGGAGTGACCCAGACAGAACATCTCCTAGGCATATGCAAGAGTTCCCAGGATTTCTTCCAGATAAGAATATCCACTTCTATTTTGTTAATCCTTCTATTTATTTATATTCTCCTTCTATAATGTGATAGCACAGTGATTAGAATGCAGGAGTTTCCATTGCCAGGAGTTTGATCCTGACCAGTTCAAAATTGACTTAGCCCTCCGTCCTTCTGCGATTGATAAAACGAAGACCCAGATTGTTGGGGGCAATATGCTGACTCTATAAACCACTTAGAGAGAGCTGTAAAGTAATATGAAGCAGCATTCCAGTCTAAGTATTATTACTACTGTGGTAATATAAACTGGGAAGAGACAGACCCTGTGTTTTTGATTGGCAGATCTTACTAAACATTCATCAAACCCATTGATTCTCATTAAAAAGAGGTTGGTTATATTTACAGTTCCTTGTTTGATGCGAGTTGTGATTCTTTGCCTTGTCAAGATATTTTTAGAAGACACAGTTCTATTTGTTTCTGCCAGACAGAATTTTTTTATTGCAGCATGGCCAAAAAGTGCCAGAGACCTGTCATAAAAATCACATAAAAGGTCAAATGTCAATCAGCAAAATTCTTCCTTCTATGATATGTATTAAATACATAGCAACCTGACATTGTATACCTATCAAGCAGCTTTGTAACAGCTAGGCTTGTTGGGCCGTCTGTCTAACTCACCTTTGCTAGGACTTCCCCCCCCCTTTTTTCCCCTTCCCCATAGTTTATTCTCCAACTGAATGTCTAAATAATGATCTCACCTTCTGTGAAGCTGGCTGAACCACCAGTTCACCCTAAGTGATCTGCTTTGTGTTCGTGATGCTAAATCCTGGGCATTCCATCCAGGGGTGAGTTCTGCTTTTAATCACTGCCAGTTTGCTCACTAGCACCTCTTGTGGCTGTGCATGTGCAGAATCAAAAAACAAGATGGGGGCATCTATGGCACCATCGAGAGCCAGTTGGGGGTGTGGCAGACCTGGGTCACTGCCAGTTCTAGCGACCCAGGCCGCCATGTTACTACCAGCAGCAAAGGACGGCATTCGTGGACTATGAATGTTAATATGCTTGTGAAGAAGGCACAAAAGAGGCTGTACTTCCTGAGAATGCTCAGGAAGATAAATTTATCTCAGCATCTACTGTTGTCCTACTATCGCAGCACCATTGAGAGTGTCTTGACATACGGCATTCTTGCATGGTATGGGAGCAGCTCTGTAGCAAACAAAAAAGCTCTACAGAGAATTATTAAAACTGCCCAGAACATCATTGGGCTCCAGCTACCCGCCCTGGATGACATCTCCACATCTCGCTGTTCTAGATAGGTGCATAACATTCTCAAAGACTCTTCTCATCCTGCTTACAATCTTTTTGAACTGTTGCCTTCTGGCAGAAGATACAGAACAACTAGAACTCGGACCACACGTTTCCTGAATAGTTTTTATCCCAGAGCTATACTCGCACTTAACAACGAACTAAAGGGTCACCATCAGTGAACTGTTGGACAATATTACTCGGTTTGTCATGTAGATGGTTGAGTGGTTCAGGGTGGGGAATTTGTAGTGGGTGGGACATTTTATTCTATTTTTTTCCCCATTTTTAATTCTATTTTTAAATGTACCTATTCTAATTTTATGTATGGTGGGACTGGTCTCTGGGTGTCACACGACTTTTGTTGCCAATGACAATTCGTTGTTTTTGACAATGATAATAAATTTATTATTATTATTATTATTATTATTATTATTATTATTATTATTATTATTATTATTATTATTTGCTACCGATGCGCCCTCTGAGACTGTTGCAGACCAGTGCCCACCCAGTGGCATGAGATTTGGCTTCTGTGCATGCACAGCAAGCAAAATCTCACACGAGGACACGCATGTGAGTGAGATTTCAGCGATTTTCGCCGACATTTTTCCTTTTGCGGATGTACAAAAGCAAAAAATCAGTGAAAAACACCAAAATCTCACTCGCGTAAGCATCTTTACATAAAATTTTTCTTGCGCAGAAGCCCATTCTCACGTCGGGGCGCCCGTGAGTGTGTTGGGGGTGTGCAGCTGCATGTGCATCCCAAAAATTGCTACCGAAGCGTAGCACCTGACTATTCCAGCAGCAGGCCATCTCTGGCTACCAGTTCTATAATCTAGAGGAGCCCATCTCTGATTCTATTCCCTGGCATACAAATATCTGAAACTACTTACATGGCATTGGACCAGAGTACCTCCAGAACCGCCTGCTACCGCACAAATCCCAGCGACCGATAAGGTCCCACAGAGTTGGCCTTCTCCAGGTCCCATCGACTAAACAATGTCATTTGGCGGGCCCCAGGGGAAGAGCCTTCTTTGTGGCGGCCCCGGCCCTCTGGAATCAACTCCCCCCGGAGATTAGAACTGCCCCTACCCTCCTTGTCTTTCGTAAACTACTCAAGAACCATCTATACCGCCAGGCATGGGGGAGTTGAGACACCTTTCCCCCAGGCTCTTCATATTTTATGTTTGGTATGTATGTGTTGTTTGGTTTTTAAATATGATAGGGTTTTATATGCTTCTTTTTAAATATTAGATTTGTTTCGCTATAATATTGTTTTTATTATTGTTGTGAGCCGCCCCTAGTCTTCGGAGGGGGTGGCATACAAATCTAATAAATAATAATAGTAATAATAATAATAATATTATTATTATTATTATTATTATTATTATTATTATTATTATTATTATTATTATTATTATTATTATTATTACTTCTCCATGGTCTTTGCATTTGCTAACCTTTTTTTCCTCGCAAGTGGTGAAAAAGATTAAGTTTGGAGGGTAATTTAGAACCTTTTACTGAAGTAGACATTTTAATTAGAAAGGAGGTACTTCATTTATTTAGAGTTTGTGATCAAATATTTATGTTACAGGATTTATCGTATATGCAGTCTACCATTATATATGACATATCAAAATTGCATGTTCCACAAACTATGGTAAACATAGCAAACTTTGTAAGAGATGTATTCTTCCAAGTGCTTACTAAATTACTACTTAAATTTCAATTTTCAGTTTTTTAAAAGGAGGCTTGCATTTAGGGCAATTTAAGTTGTCATATTAGAAATATATAAAATGCTAAACCAATTTGGGAAGAGACGGAGCATTGTAGTTTTAAATAATATATTGTTGCAGGTCTATAATTGTCTGGAATCAACCAAAATTGTCATGATTTTTAAAGCTGGATATGGAAAACAGCACCTTTCCTTTTTCTTGGTTCTTTTTTACTATGTTATCTGAAGCCCAAGAACTAGATACAAACAAACAAACCCCCAAATCCAAAAACCTACTTCACAAGCATGTATACAAAACCTATGCGTTTTGCAACATGCCTCACTCCACAATGATGTCAAAATTATAATTGTGCAATTACATACAAAAAGAATCACATAGGAAAAGAAATATTATTAGTTTCTAACTACAGATATTGTTCTCTTAAAATGCAAATGCTGACCTTTCTCCCTTTGATATGTGATAAAATGGGTTCTAGCTCATGAAAGTTTATGCAGTAATAAATGGCACCCTTGTTGTTTTTTTTGCTCCTGCAGCAGATTAACTCAACTGCTCCTCTGGGATTTGATATTTTAAACCAAAAGGTTTCTTTGTTCTTTTAATGGAAGCTGGGCCATAAACTTTATCTCCTCTCATTTTTATCTATTAAAGAATATACCCAACTCACCAGTTTAGCCAATTGCTATGAGAAAGTTTCTGCAGTGTGAATATATATAATATATGTGACAAATAGTAGGAGAAGTTGATAATTAGTGTTCAAGGCAAGCTAGTGAATTCATACACCACTCAGGGGAGGGTTCCTTTCACTTCCATAACTGCATTGAGCACACATCGCAACGTTTTGCATATGCAGAAACAAAAAAAGTGACAAAAATTAGTAAAAAAACAAGATAGCGACATGCACGGACTAGCAAAGACAGCATCGGAGTTGTTGCGTGCAAATTGCACAATCGGTGGACCACTACCGCACCAGAGTACAATAGTAGGAAACCAACCCCCCCAAAAAACCCACACTCATAGTAAGAACCCCTCAAATGAGGAAAAGTAAATCAATCACAAGTTTCAGATCTGTAAAAGTCAATATTGACCTGAACAGTACAAGTGTAACAATCAGCACATAGCATCAGGTAAACCAACCCCCCCAAACCCTCCCCCCAAAAAACCACACTCATAGTAAGAACCCCTCAAATGAGGAAAAGTAAATCAATCAAAGTTTCAGACTTGTAAAATTCTTCGGGTCAAAGAGACCCAAAACAGTACATGTGTATAATTACCTTTTTTCTGAAAAAAAATATATTAATTTTTAATTTCATTTTTCATTTGTTTATGATCCAGCATGTTCACATATAGTTTAATAATGAAATAGGTATCTAAAAAAACACTTACAGTAGCTAAAATCAACAAACCTGTACTGTTCCCGGGTACAAAAGGACCCAGGAAAGGTACTACAAGTTTATAGTAAATGCGAACAGAACAGCAGGGTTAAAATAGAATATTTCAAATTTGCTTATGTTCCCCCCCCCATCCTTCCACTTAAAGCCCAATGAGTTGGTGATGAGGACCCAATCTAAGTCTTTTTCTAATACTTTTCCAATACTTACCACCCTATGGGTTTAAGTTATGCTTCAATTCCTGTTATAATACCCCAATGGCTTCTGAATTTCCAAGAAGATCTCTATGGCTCAGAACACTTGTATTTGTATTTTGCTTGTTAATAAATCATCCTGATTCTCAGGAAGTACGGTAATACAAAGTGTCTATATGAATACGAAGATAAATCTATACTAGCCCTCAGAGGACGGGATCTATAGGAGATGGTTGAGGAGGGCAAAAGTATTAACAATTGACTGGAATTAATTATAGGGGATAGAACAGAGGATATAACTTCATGCTTTAGTATTGAAGAACTTGGTGAGGGTATATGGGACCTTTATTCATTATCTTTGAGAAATGCCAGATGATTGTAAGAGGGCATGTGTTATCCATACCTTCAAAAACTAGAGAAAGGAAGATTCATTAAATTGCAGACCAAATTGTTCTGATAACAAAACATGGGTAGATTTTCAAATAGGTGATAAATTAATGCATAATCACATTGAAAAACATGAAGTAATTATCAAAAGTCAACATGGTTTTGTCCCAAACACATTTTGCCACATTAATGTTAGCTCATTTTTTAAGCAGATGATTTTCTTGACAGTTTGGGGAAATGCTGTACAAGTGATATATCTTGATTTTAGCATAACATTTACAAGGTAATTTTTGACATTCTGATTAACAAAATACGGTATGTAAGTATGGGTCGGGTAGATTGAGAAATAGGCAGAATAACAACAATAAAATGTAGAATTGTGTAACCAGTTAAATAGAAAACAACTCCTTGCAAATACTAAGTAATGTAAAATTCAATGCAAAGAACATTCATATTACAGTGTTCCCTCGATTTTCGCGAGAGATGCGTTCCAAGACCGCCCGCGAAAGTCGAATTTCCGTGAAGTAGAGATGCGGAAGTAAATACACTCTTTTTGGCTATGAACAGTATCCCAAGCCTTCCCTTAACACTTTAAAGTCCTAAATCACAATTTCCCATTCCCTTAGCAACCATTTAGATTATTACTCACCATGTTTATTTATTAAAGTTTATTTTAAAAAATGTTTTTTAAAAGCAGACGAAAGTTTGGCAATGACATATGACGTCATCGGACGGGAAAAACCGTGGTATAGGTGGAAAAACCGTGAAGTATTTTTTAATTAATGTTTTTGAAAAACCGTGGTATAGACGTTTCGCGAAGTTCGAACCCGCGAAAATCGAGGGAACACTGTAGTGCCTTATCAAACTGAACGGAAATATTGAATAAGGTGCCACAAATTTCAGTCCTGGATCTGTGTTTTTCAACATTTTTATCAATGATTTGAATTATACTGTGAAGGCAGTGCTTAACATATTTGAAGCATTTTATCTACTCATATTCTACTCACCAAAAATGAGTAGAATAGTCAATACCTGGAAAAGAAAATTAACATTAAAATAATCTTTATCAGAAAAATGAGCTGAAAATAACAGAATAATATTTGAAAATGCAGCATTTTTAGGAAATCTAGGAAATAAATCAAATATAAAGAATAGAAGTCACTTGGCTTAGGAACAATACCTGTGGAAAAAAGATATTGAAATAATAGTAGTTTATTTTAGATTAAACGTGAATCAGCAGTATATAAAAAAGGGGAAATGCAATTTCAGTTTTCATTGATACAATTATAGCTTTCAAGGGAAAGCAAAAAAAATGTTCCACTCTATCCTGGACACCACATTGAACAAAGGATTTTGACAAAGCTGAACAGGTTCAAAGAGAGGCAATGAGGATAAACAGATGATTAGAAATTTAGTAATGGGAATGAAGGATGGAAAAGATTTAGCTTTGGAAAGCAAAGTGAGGGCCAAAAAATGATATGGTAGAAGCCTATGGAATAATGGAGTTAGGAGATAGGACTGAAGATTTCAAACTAACGCCTGGTGCACCAGTTGCGGCCCTATCTGGACCGGGACTCACTGCTCACAGTCACTCATGCCCTCATCACCTCGAGGTTCGACTACTGTAATGCTCTCTACATGGGGCTACCTTTGAAAAGTGTTCGGAAACTCCGGATCGTGCAGAATGCAGCTGTGAGAGCAGTCATGGGCTTACCTAGGTATGCCCATGTTTCACCAACACTCCGCAGTCTGCATTGGTTGCCGATCAATTTCCGGTCACAATTCAAAGTGTTGGTTATGACCTATAAAGCCCTTCATGGCACTGGACCAGAATATCTCCGAGACCGCCTGCTGCCGCACGAATCCCAGCGACCAATTAGGTCCCACAGAGTGGGCCTTCTCCGGGTCCCATCAACTAAACAATGTCGGTTGGCGGGCCCCAGGGGAAGAGCCTTCTCTGTGGCAGCCCCGACCCTCTGGAACCAACTCCCCCCGGAGATTAGAACTGCCCCTACTCTCCTTGCCTTTCGTAAGCTCCTTAAGACCCACCTTTGTCATCAGGCATGGGGGAACTGAGACATTTCCCCCGGGCATATACAATCTATGAATGGTCTGTCTGTCTGTATGTTTGTTTAGAAAATGGGGTTTTTAAAATATTTTTAAACTGTAATTTAGATTTGTTATAAACTGTTTTCACTTGTTGTGAGCCGCCCCGAGTCTGCGGAGAGGGGCGGCATACAACTCTAAATAATAAATAAATAAATAAATAAATAAATAAATAAATAAGAAATAAGAAACTTTCTATTGGTAAGAACCATTTGCCACTGAAAGAAATTCACAAAAAAATATGGCGACCTCCATTTTCCTGGGTGTGATATAAAGCCAATGGACAGACATATGAGATGCTTTAATTTTGTTTCCAGGATTGATTCAATGGTCTCTTGCAGCACTTTTATTCTGTGACTTTGTCTGGATGCTTTAGTGCAACACAATAAAACCTGAGGAGTGTTTGCTTAAATAAATAAATAAGTCACATTTTGTATTTCCATCAAAGGCAAGATTCTTTTTCATTTTTCTCTCTTGGTTTGGCAACTGTGTTTATAAGATACTTTCCTTGGCAGGACAACATATTGGCTCCAGGCAGACAAGTGGAGATGAAGGGTCCTCAGCTGTTTAGTTCTTCCTTTTATCCCAACAATATCTGCCATTCTCTCTATTCAGCCATTTTCCACCCAGCAAACTCTGCAAACTTTTAAATTCTGTGCCCAGCTATTGTTTGCTGGTTTGTAAAATATCTGAATTATATTTTGAAATGTGACAGGCTGAGGAGCTGCCACCAGCTTCGGTAACTGCTTATTCCAGATGATTAAATGAGAAATCTCATTTCTGATGTCTTAACTAGAGAAGAAAGAGGATTAAGGGAAACTTTCAAATAAATAGCATGCAGGTGCCTGCTGGGTCAATCTGTGTTTGTAATTGGGGAGCATAAATAGGTGGATTAGAATGCACAGAGGACTCCTTAATCAGTGTAGCTCATGATGTCTATAAAAGCCTTCGGAGGGGGAAGTAGAAGGTCCTGAACTGTTGATCTCTAGAATTGGAAATATGTCCTTTCTCTATGCAATGTGCTAAAAATGATTGCTTTACCACAATAGCCAGGTATTGTATGCAGTATTAACAGCGAACAATTATATGTTGTATAATTTGGATAGAAAATGGTTAAAGAACTTTGGATTCTTTTTTATAGTAACTGTATTAAATATTATAACTTTAAAAACAAAGTGAAGAAAAAGGAAATATTGAAAGAAGTGACTTCTCCATTCATCATAAGTACAGTTTTAGTAACATCATCTCTAAAATCCAACAAATTATCTCTTCTCATATTTCATATCTTACATAAATAAATCCTTAAAGCTTCATCAGTTCAATCCTGTTGTCCTTGTCCTGTTAACCTTAATTAAATAAACCATCTTTATATCCCTTCTGTATACTTCTAACAATCCTGATCTTTAGTCCCTTCAAATAATGTTGTTGATTTCTTTTCATTTTTTTCCTTCTCACAAATTTCTTCAAAACTTTAAAAAGCCTTTTTGTAAATCTAAAGCCTTTTGGAAAATTATCCAGATCACTCTGTTGATCTATTTATTTGTATATCACCTTTAATTGTTAAAATATGTGTTGGCTTCTTCTGTATGTTCAGTGTAATATATTTTCCATCTCATTCTTGTAGTACAGTCATTTTTAAATCCACTTTCAATTCAGTCTAGATCTTGTCAGGTAGAACCTGTTTATCTTCCGTTAATCTTTTAAACATAGTCTATCTACAGAGGTATATTTTTAAAATTAACTTCTGGATCTCTTCATAATTATCATTCATTATTTCCAATGTTAAAATATTTTGCTTCATTCTGTAATTTTAAGTTGAATTTAAATGTTGTTTCATTACATTTTTTTGTTCCCTCTAGTGTCCAATTTTTAGAGTATTTTTTTAAAAAAAAATCAAAACAAAAACATTTTTCTAGGGGAAATGGGATTATAACTAATTCCAATATTTTATTTCAAATTTATCTGGATCCCCAGTCTATTTGTAGCTTCCCAAAATCAAAAATGTAACCTCCTTTTTGCTGTTTATTTTATTGAAAATGTTTTAAAGTTCTTAAACTGGTAGTTAAAACTTTTTTTTGCTAAGGATTGAAGGAAACTCATCTGTAAAATGTATGGAAGCAAAGGCTTTTAATAATATGGTAGCTGAAAACCAATTAACAAGCAATTTGTTACATCAATTAGAAAAGGAAATGTGTAAACCCTGTGTCCTTTCAAATGCATCAACCACAGTTTGAGCAAAAATTATTCCATCATCTCCTGGAGCTCCAAACCCACTGGATATCATTAATTTGTCATCTGCTCATGAGGAGCAACTGTCTGAAGCAACTTGTCGGCAATCTCAAGTCCTCTCCTTGCCCAAACAATAATGAGACAATATAATCACTGACTCTTCTTTCCACCATGGTCATCAGCTCAAGCTTCAGCACACAATTTCTTTCCAAAATTAAATCCATAACTTTGGATTATTACTTTAATTGAGTTATTAGGAGCTTTTTATATGGTAATAAATATTTCTATATTTGTACTGTTATTGTTCATTGGTTGTTTATGTCCATTACTTCTGACTCATAATTCTGGCAGCATCATTACAATCTCAGCCCTGCCCAAAATGTTCACAGTGATCCCTTAGAAAGTTGTCTATTAATGGCTCAGAGTGAAACCAATCACTATAGTGAAATAGGAAACTTTCAAACAGGGTGTGAGTACTCTGGCTTAGGGTCCCTGAAAGCAAGTTGCTTGGCTGAAGTCACAGTTATGGGAACAGAAGATACATATTGTTGTGAGCGCTCCTTGTTCATCTCTGGTCATGTCAGATTCTGAGGAGGGTGAGCCAGGGCTCTCTGAGTACCCTGGGCCAGGGAGGTTGCCATAGGAAGCAGAGAACGAGAGTGATGCAGAATGTGACTTGAGTGAGCCTGAGGAACCACTAGAGGAAGTTGAGGTAACATTGGGAGAGTGGTCCCAATCAGACACTGAGGGAGACATGTTGCAGTGCAGCATGCATGTTAGAATAGGATTATTATATATATCTGGACCTCTAGCATAAAATGCTCTGCTTACCCTGATTCTATTATAGCCAGGATAGGACGGAATTAACTTGCTTAAGTCTGCATTTCTGGTGAATTTGCAACAGGAAGACAACTGACCATAAAAGGGTTCAATAAACATCTCACTGATAAAGAAGTATACATCACTCCAAACAGGACGTTATACGATCAAAGGGGGAAATTTACATTGCCTGAAGCAAAACAGGATGAGACTGTGATAAAAGACTTTGACCACGGTAAACAGGAGATTGGTTGTGATAAGGCAGGAGGCTTCAGAGAAATTAGGTGTGAGAAACATTTGCTCAAAGGAAATTATTCAAGGAAATTGGTTTGTGATATCTGGGGAAAGGAAGGACTCAAAGATATGTCATGTTTGAAGTTATGTTATTGGATGTTTGTATATCAGTTGACATGTACGTGTAATTATCCCCATCTGCATATGCTCCCAAATGAAAAGGGGTGCACAGCTCAATACTGTGTCACATCACCCAGAGAGAAAATGTGTCCAAGTCTTCTTCTTTCTAGGATTGGCGTTCGTGAGTGACACCCCCCCTTGGCTGGGTTGCTCTAAGTCCCTCTGAAGACATTGTCCTCCTCAGGGACTTTGCAGCACCTCAGAGACATGAAAGTGGAAAGCCATTGGATAAACCCTCGCCATAGAAGAATGCTTAGAAGGTGAGAAAAGTTACAGAGTAGAAGGTCTTAATTCACAGCCTTAACTCTTTGAAGTGTGATGTCATTTCCAGACATTATAAAAGACTCAACGCCATTCTTTGGAAGAGACATGAAATTGAGGGTGTGCTGGAACGAAGCTTTAAAACCATGATTTCTGTTGCAAAAATATCATCCTTGTTGGATGCTGTGTTAGAAAAGACTTTGGTGAGCAGAACTATGGTTCAGTAAATTGACTTTGGGACATTATCTCAGGAATGTAGATAAAGAATGAATTCAGGCGCGGACATACAATAGATTAAAGCTGGCTCTAAAAGAGATAGTATTTGCTTCTGTGCTGTTTTAACCCTGAGTTTTCATTCATTAATGTTTGATTTTGAATAAATAGTGAGTTTTTATTAATAAATACGTGAATTTGGAGATTGGAATTTGCCAGAGGCCTGTAAATCTAGTCTATGGAGAGGGGCGGCATATAAATCAAATAAAATAAATAAATAAATAATTGAGAACACATATTGCATTATGAGCAGTAGACAGTACAATGTCTTCAGATTTTCTGTTCTCTGCTTGAGGGTCAGATTGTTCTTCTCCTATCTAGAAATTTATTGTTTTACTAATTGCATAGACTACAGCTGCACATTGCCTACACAAGAATTTGCAAAGGAACAGCTAGCTCACTGGTACTTACTAGATTCAGATTTTAAAGTTCTCAATTAAACTAGAGATTCTTGATGGAATCATAGCAGTACCATTCAAAATATATGGAAGTACAACCATGGAAATATTGATTCACTCATATTTTCCAGCAAAGCCATGGGATTTGTGAACATGTATGGCATTCAGAACTGATCCTATATGCATACATCTTGTCCTGGAGAATAGATTCAAATGTAATAATGCAGGAAGCCTCTTTGAAAGAAAAGTTTATTTTCTGATTCTCTTTTTTCCTCCACTAATTGCCTGCACATTTATAGCTTCTAGAGAAGAAGTTCTGCAATGCAAAGAGCTGTTATACATTTAAAGTTCTGGTTTTTGTTTTTTTTAAAAAATGATGCTAAAATGAAAAATTAGGCCAGCTGGATTATATAAAGTTTTGTAATAAAATACCTTTGTGCTTCAGAAATGTCAGTGTTTAATTAGTTTAGAAAAATGATGGTCCCAGAAGGAAGAGAGAGGATCAGGTTTATAAGGAGAAGAAGAATCTAAGATTAGCTCTGTTGTTTTATCTTGTTTTATTATTATTTAAAATAAATTTACATGCCTAATAATTAAAAGCCTGAATTGATGATTGTATGGCAAGATCCATAGCAGGGCAGACCAGAAATCCAAACAAATGGATTTACTGTTGGACCTCTGGGAGATTTGCTGTAGATTAGAAAGAATTTCTATTTACCAATATAGTAGGAACAAAATATCCTTTTGTTGTAAACAATTTTGCTCTAAATAACAGCAAGAAAACTATTCTCTCACTTTAACTTTGGAGACTACCCATGCATATTCTTCAGTTCACCGATATCTTCACCTAGCAAGGTTAATTACTCAAAATTTTGAGATCTGCTTACTGGAACTTGACAGAAAAGAAAACCTTTTAGAAATAGATAATCCAAAGCTTATGAATGATCCCAGTGCCAGTTAATACATTTCCCCAATTCAATCTTTCTTCATTTCTTCAATGATCATTGTAGCTTGCTGTGTAAAATAGGTAAAAAATAGTGGCAAGCTACTGAAAACTACTTAGAAATCTTCTGTAGAATCCTAATTGGCATCTTCAATCCCTGTTCTAAACCATCAAAGCTTATACTATAATGTATTTGTTAAGTTTTCAAGTCGCCCTTTTGATTCTGCTGAAATAAACATAGCTACCTTTATGGTGTAATTACTGCAGCAAATTCATATTTATTTGGAAGCAGGTCTTTTTAATTTGTTTTAAAAAATAAGTTTTATTATTAGCCACCCCGAGTCTGCAGAGAGGGGTAGCATACAAATCTAATAAATAAATGAATGAATGAATGAATGAATGAATGAATGAATATTAGAGTTGGAAGGAACCTTGTAGGTCATTTATTCCAACCTCCTGCTCAAGCGGGAGTCCCTATACCATTTGGGCAAATTGGAGTCCAATCTCCTTTTGAAAGTCTCAAGTGTTGGAGCTCTCACAACCTCAGCAGGCAAGCAGTTCCACTGGCTGATCACCCTCACTGTCAGAAAGTTTCTCCTTATTTCCAGGTTTAATCTCTCCTTGGTCAGTTTCCATCCATTATTCCTTGGCTGGCCTTCTGGTGCCTTGGAAAACAGCCTGACCCCTTCCTCTCTGTGGTAGCCTCTCAAATATTGGAAGACTGCTATAAATGACCCAGGAGTACAGCTTAACAATTCTTTCATCAACAGTCTTCTTCTGCATTTTCTTCTTGGGCTACAGCAAAAAGTTGTGCACATTTTCTAATAGAAATTGATTTGAACAATGATTCTACTGTAACTAACCTCTGTTTAGGTTTCAATTATGTAAGCAAAATTAATTATTTCTCTGTAGCTTTCCCTGAACTCCAACTTCCTCCTACCCTTTTAAGACTTATTACTAAAGTGTTCACTCCAGAGCTGCTTGGAAATCAGCAAAGTCATGGTTCCAGTCCCAATATCCAAATAATGTAAGGGCCGTGCATAAGTGCACCTTTGTGCCTACTGTTCCTGTCCTAATGTCTTTTTAAATCTTTTCTATCTCTATTTTATACTTATATTATGTTAAACATACGACAATACAATACTATATTAGTATGACAAAATAACTAAATAACTAAAATAAATTAAGTCATTAATTAAGCATAATTGAGAGATTAACTATCATGAGCTTTGCACTGCTTACCAGGACTTATTGATATTATTTGTGGCTTCTTTTGGGCGCAAAACTTCTGATAGCAAGGGGGATGACCAATAAAAAAATTCTACTTTTCGGAAGCTCTTTAAATTTTTGCATGATTGTGTCTGATAGGGATCAAATTAGAAATTGTTTTTAAGCACGTGTATTGGAGTTCCAAAGTAATACGAAAGACAGAAAAACAATGGGGGGATTTCATATGATGTTATCACATATCTAGATTCAACTGCTCCTCCTTAAGGGTTCAGACATATGGGAATTGGTCCACAAAAGCTTAAATGGAAAAGCAAATAAAGGAATCCTATCCTTTCTTTCTGCTAGAATTTCATGCAATTAAGATTTGGGAGTTCATAAAAAGCAGTAGAGACACATTGAAGCCTTTCATTTCTTCTATTGGCGGTGAGACCTCCAACACAGCTTATAGATGAAGAAGAATTTGTCACTCAAGGACTGCAATCTGAGCTTCTTCAATTCAATCAGAGTAATATGAGCCACGGTGGCGCAGTGGTTAGAGTGTAGTACTGCAGGCTACTTCTGCTGACTGCCTGCAATTTGGTAGTTCGAATCTGACCAATGTTGACTTATCCTTCCGAGGTGGGTAAAATGAGGACCCAAAATTGTTGGGGGCAATATGCTGATTCTGTAAACCGCTTGGAGAGAGTTGTAAAGCACTGGGAAGTGGTATACAAGTCTAAGTGCTATGCTATTGCTATATGCTTTCAGAAGAAAAAATGGAACACCGGAGCTCCTTTCCAATCCTCTTGAGAGGGCAGTCTCTGTAGCTGCCAAATTCCAAACTCAGGAAATCATTATCTCAGCCTCAGGAATGGACCTTCTTGGTACTTAGCAAGGAAAAAGTAGGGGGAACAGGAACAGGGATATCACTCTACCATAAGTAGCCCAGCTGCAAAATAAATGAGAGAGAGAGAGAGAGAGAGGGAGAGAGAGAGAGAGAGAGAGAGAGAGAGAGAGAGAGAGAGAGAGAGAGAGAGAGAGAGAGATAGATAGATAGATAGATAGATCCTGGTTATGGAGCAGTGCACTTTATGTACATTTGAGCTAGTAGGATGCAGACTTGTAGGGGAGTCCATAGAATAGAAACCAGTGAAGGGCTACCAAACTTTTTACTACCACACTGTGGGCGTGGCTTACGCAGGATGCCCTGCATTTTCTTTCAACATCTTTCAGGGCAAATTGGGTGCTCTGGAGTGGTGCTCCATTTTTGCTAACCCACTGTGTTCCCCTCCCATCCGGGCAGCAGCCCACCCTGATGGAAATCCTAGTTTATGTACATATATTCGTGCCTTCTGCCGCACGAATCCCAGCGACCAGTTAGGTCCCACAGAGTTGGCCTTCTCCGGGTCCCGTCGACTAAACAATGTCATTTGGCGGGACCCAGGGGAAGAGCCTTCTCTGTGGCGGCTCCGACCCTCTGGAACCAACTCCCCCCAGAGATCAGAATTGCCCCCACCCTCCTTGCCTTTTGCAAGCTCCTTAAAACCCACCTCTGTCGTCAGGCATGGGGGAACTGAGATATGCCCTTCCCCCTAGGCCTATACAATTTATGCATGGTATGTTTGTGTGTATGTTCGGTTGTCTTTTAAATTAGGGTCTTTTAAATTATTTTAAATATTAGATTTGTTATATGATGTTTCACTATTGTTGTTAGCCGTCCCGAATCTGCGGAGAGGGGCGGCATACAAATCTAATAAATAAATAAAATAAATAAATAAATAAATAAATATTTGCAGTGAAACTGGGTCTTGCTTGTGCTTATAGCACTGGTCAAAAATATCTTCAACTTAGTATGGTAATTATGGCTAGGAGGGAATGTTGCATGTGGCATAGGAATGATTAAAGTTAACAACCTAGTCTATATCTTCTGTATACCAGGTCTAGCCACATAGGAAATACAATTTGAACTGGCAACTCAGTTGCTAAAAGAAAAGGTCATTAAGTGAACTTTGCTTGTTTCACCTTTCCTTTTGCTTTACAGACCTGCAAGGATCATAAGTTCAAGAACTGATTGCGAAGTTAGTTTTTGTGCAGTTAACTATAACTGCAAACAGTTGCTGCATGAGGCTGTCATTAAACAAGGACCACCTGTATTACTGAAAACTTTATAAGGACATTTTGATTGAACAAGCAGCAGTTCATATCTTCTGGTGTCTCTGGCAACAGCAAATTGAAAATTGATACTTAGATTGGGAGATGGATAAATAATAAGCAAAAATTAATCAATAGAGTTGAAAACAAAATACAAATATTATACATCTACCTAATCTGTGTCTGCGAAACTCAAAGGGGAAGAGACTAATGGATTAGAACGAAGGATGTCTAATCTTGTGAAATGGAAGCAATGAATATATTCAGGAAGTTGAAAAAAGAGAGCTTAAGTATAGCCCAGAAACCAAGAACTGCTGTCACCTGGATTTTCTGGAGGTATATTTGAAAAAGATTCTTAGGCTGGTGATGGCTTCATACTATGCTCTAAAGAAAATAATAAAATAGCGCCGGTGGACCTCACTCACCGGCGCCTTTTGTTGGAGGGCTCGGGCAGACACTAGGACACATGGCGTAGCCGCCATGTTTTTTAGGCCGAAATCTCGCGAGATCGCGAGATTTTGGCCGATGATCAGGCCAGGGTGGCCTGATCAATGACGTGTCCGGGCGGGGCCTGCCAGCCCTATAAAAGGGCGGGCAGGCCCGGGCTCAGCCTTTTTCGCCCGGATCGTCATTGCGAGCAGACACCCGCCCGCCCTCCCTATTTTGCAGTGTGCTATTCTGGGTCGCCCTTAGGGGGCCGAATAGGAATTTTTGGCGGTCTGGCCTCTTAGCCATGGCCATTTTTTTGCGTATTCCACACTGTGGAGAAGGATAAGCGGTTAGGGGGTGCTTGCACCTATTAGGTTAATTGGCTTACCTTTGGTCATTTGGGTAGGCAGGTTAGGGGCGGAAAACTGGGTGGTGGTTTAGCCACTGCGTGTTCTCCGTTGGGCATCTTTGGGGATGATTGACAGGTTCTCTCCAAGGTTGTGGTATTGGCGACCTGAGCAGTTTGGGGGAACCTGTCTTTGGGTCCCGCCCATTTAAGTCCCCTTCTAGGGGTTAGCTGGCGGGACCTCCCACATGCAAATGCATGGCAAAGTTTCAGGTGAGGGAGTGGTCCCTCACCTGGATTAGCATGGAACTACACCCATAAGTTGCCCCGGAAGTTTATTCTACGTCATTTTCTGACAGTCTCAAAATGGGTGAACAGTGCAGTCAGGCGGTAGGGAAAGCAAGTAGGATGCTTGGCTGCATAGTTAGAGGTATAACAAGCAGGAAGAGGGAGATTATGATCCTGCTATATAGAATGCTGGTGAGACCACATTTGGAATACTGTGTTCAGTTCTGGAGACCTCACCTACAAAAAGATATTGACAAAATTGAACGGGTCCAAAGACAGGCTACAAGAATGGTGGAAGGTCTTAAGCATAAAACGTATCAGGAAAGACTTAATGAACTCAATCTGTATAGTCTGGAGGACAGAAGGAAAAAGGGGGACATGATCAAAACATTTAAATATATTAAAGGGTTAAATAAGGTCCAGGAGGGAAGTGTTTTTAATAGGAAAGTGAACACAAGAACAAGGGGACACAATCTGAAGTTAGTTGGGGGAAAGATCAAAAGCAACATGAGAAAATATTATTTTACTGAAAGAGTAGTAGATCCTTGGAACAAACTTCCAGCAGATGTGGTAGATAAATCCACAGCAACTGAATTTAAACATGCCTGGGATAAACATATATCCATCCTAAGATAAAATACAGAAAATAGTATAAGGGCAGACTAGATGGACCAGGAGGTCTTTTTCTGCCGTCAGACTTCTATGTTTCTATGTTTCTATTTTCCGCCCCGGAAACAATTTGTTTGACCCTGCGGGTCCTTGTTAGGGTCATAGTTAATTATGCTAATTATGCTAATTTAATTACTAAATTATGCAAATTTATGTTAAATAAAAATGACCCAGTTTTAAATCCAGCTCTTTTGTCCGTGCCGTTACTCCGCGTCTCCTGCAAAAAGAGCCAAATGTGAGACAGTTGGTTTTACCTTCACCTTTTCTTTGTTCACCTTCCACAAAATTTCCTTCGCTTTGTGTTTTCCTCTATCTCAATGTGAAAAAGCTGAGTGCTCACTCTGAACCTGTTGTTTGCTTATATTTGTTATTTCTTATAATTAAACAATTATATTTCTAGCCGGTGTGGATAATAGCAAATGAATTCATTATTAAAGAAACAAGAAAAATAAAAGCAATGAAGATACAAGAAAGAATCCAAGGAAAACTAAATTCAAAACATTGACAGACTCTGAAAAAACCCAATGGCTCCAAAGCTTGAGTGTTAGTGCCACATCTTCTTAAATGTTTGGCACTTAGTCACTTTGAGTGCCTCCCAACATCACTGAATGATCACACAGACAAGTCCATCAAAGCAAAATAGCCATGACAAGCCCTTGAGAGGATAAGACACTTTTAACAACTCAAATAGTGATTTTGGAGAAGACTTTGCTCTCTTTATTTAGTTTATTAAATGTATTATGTCTACCCACTCCCAAAAATTCTGGGAGACACTTTGTCAAACACCCCTTTGAATGATTTTGCATAGCTGTAATAAATATATGAAAGATTCCTTTTTTTTAAATTAAATGGCTCCAGTATCTGTTCTTGGAAAGAAATTGGCAAACATACTGCGTGTCTGTCATACATACAGATAGACCATAGCTGAGACAAGTGAAAGCAAATAGAATATTAATGGGCTCATTCCTAAGCCATAAGTGGGATGAAAAGCAAAATAATGATGACATTTGTAGACTAGGGCAATAGCATTTCCCTCTATTAAACAGGGGGTTTGTGGAAATGAAAGAATGCCTATTGATTGACTTCAATATGGCCCATTACATATATCATCTGGATATTGACATATTAATAGTGCTATTCCATTAAAGAAAGAAGCCAATGAATTCTCTGGAGACTTTTCTAATTAGAAGCTGCGTGCTACAGGTGGCATTTAGCAGCATAATGAGGAAAAAAAAAATAGCACCACTTCCTTGCTGACTGGAAAAATGTTGCGCTGAAATAGGCAGCTAGATGGCCCTGTCTGAAAATAAAACATGTATAAAAATGTTTTTGATGGTGCTTTACCTCAGTGAGGTAAAAGCTTCTAGGGGCTCACTAAGAAAGGATTTTTCAAAATGACTATCAGATCATTAGTTATTTCTTTCCCCATTGCTCAGAAAGCTCTACCCACCCATCCTGGAGACAAATGGTTACTGCTCCCATTGCGATAGCTGTCCTTACCTCTATCAGCTTGGTTTCAAGGCATTGCGATCACCCGTCATCCCTTCAAGGTAATGCTTGTCAAATCCCAACAGATTTTATGTAACCCGAGGCAGTCTTCAGACAGCCTTGAAATAAGGGAAGAAATTCAATTGTAATATTGACATACCTGCAGACAACTTAAGGCTTGTGTTGCTCGTGAGCTGGGGATGAGATGAATGTGATGTTATAGTGATACAGTCGAGAAAAAGATGTTGCCAGCGCACGATCATCGTGTGGTTAACTTCAAGTAATGGAGAGATATCTACCAATCTTAAACAATGCAGGATCTTCTGCAGTCCCATTTGTGAAAGACTATTATACTGATTAGGTTTTAACAAACCTGGGTCTAATGGCTATGGCGGTCCCATGAGTTTGGGCAGAGTTATGCTGCTGTGCCCACGCAGGTAGCAAAATCATGCATGGAGACGCAGGTGTGCCTGTGTTCCAGCAAGGTTTTTTGCTTCTGCCCATGCACGGAGGCGAGCCCAATTAGGCATTCCGGCTAGTAGCCCACCCCTGTATATATGCCAAATGCCACTCACACATCATCACGAAATCTCCAGAACCATAAAGCCTACCAACTTGAAATTTAGTATGTTCCTCTTGGCTTCTAGGTGCTCACTAAAAAATGATTTTTCAAAATGACCATCAGATCATTACCTATTTCTTATACAGGTATTATTATTAACAGCTCTGATCCTAAGGAGTTAGATGTTCTACTCCCCCTCCTCACCTGAAAAGAATTCTGTTCCAACTGCCAGTGGGCATGGCCAGTGCATGACTCATCTGGCCTGCAGGCTGGGAGTTTAGACATTCTACTCCATGCTAAGGAGTTCAGCTTGCAAGTCTGAGGGAGAGAAGAGGAGAGGAGAGGCCAATCATAACTACTTATTAATGATCAAGCTTTAATTGTCAATTTAACAAGCCCAATCTCATAGCTTCATAGATAGGCATAGATATCCAGCTATGTGTGTGTGTGTGTGTGTGTAGACCCTGTGTTCACCAAAATTATATATCCCCTGATAATAAACCCAATTGGGCTTTTGAGTGCATAGTAATAATGCCCGCTGCCTGTGATCTGCCAGGACTCATCCGGTTCCTGCTTTCCTAATGACTCACAAGGAAAGCAGGTACCGGAGGAGTCCCAGCAGATGCAGTAAGCTCTTTCATCCTCACACTAGAGCGGACCCCGACCTCCTACCGGGAGCGGCCGAGCACAGAAACCACGCAAACACTCCAGTGCAGTGACTGTGGTGCACCGTGTTGCCATAAAGCAAACAATTAGGGGTCTGTAGAGTGGGTCTGGGTGTTTAGGTCAGGCCAGGGTCTGAGTCTTTACAGTATTGGGTAGAACTAAGTTAATTACAATAGTGCCTCTAGATACGAGCTGCTCCACATGCGAGTATTCCAAGTTACGAGCCGCGACGTGAGCGAAATTTCTGTTCGACACCCGAGCTCGAATTCGGGATACGAGCCAAGCTTCCACTAGGTGGCGCAAGAATATCCTTGCTTCCGGTTATCTCGGTGCGAAAAACAGTCTAAAGGCATTCGTTCGAGATGCGAGTTGATCGACTTACGAGCTCGGGTCTGGAACGAATTAAACTCGTATGTCGAGGTACCACTGTATATTAGTCCGGCCCTCTAAAACCATCCCAATTTCTTATGCGGCCCCATGCAAAATTAATTGCCCACCCCTGGTCTAAACAGAAATGTATCAATGGACAAAAAAATAGGTCAGTGAAGACTTCTGCTTAATGGGCAACATGGACTGACTTGTTGCAAAGAGGGGAATAGAAGATTGTGGAGCTGCTGGAATTTGAATACATGAACTCTCCATTGCATGACCATATTGGTAAACGTTCAATCAATGCCGTTTGGATTGCAATATCTCATTACCCCCTTCAAGTCTCCATTTGCTAGTACAGCAATCACGTTCAGTAAGTGCATGTGTGAAATTAGGCACCCTTGTCTGCAATTACAAAAAGAGTGTTGAAAATAAATTAATTGACACTGAACGATCTATCCAGCCAAGTGGCTATTTTACTACATCTTGATAAGTAATATTTTGCAAGAATAGATTTGATGAAACCATTTATTTATTAATATGACCTGTCTTGCACTTTGGGAAATATATTGTTAACTACAGTTTTTATAGACTAAGTGTAATTACAGGTTTTATCTTGGGTAAATTAGAGAACATGGTATGCAAGTTTTAGGGTCATACATTATTTTTCTTTTGGCTTTATGCCAAAAGAGTTGTTTTTTTTAAACAAAACAACCATTCTTGAATCAGGTTGTTGTTAGATATTCATTCCAGTTTTGGATTTGGCATCTCTCTGTTTTCTTGTGTGGTCTAATAAGAGCTTGATTTTTGAATGCTACAGTGATATTCCAAATAGTTTGTGCTGTAGAAATATGTTCTGGCAATGCTATTTTGGACCTGGTGCTAAAGGTTAAAATGTAATTGATTTTAATTTTTACAATTTTTTTAGGTATGATTAATGTCATTTATTATGCTCTGAATGGATCTCTATGTGAATATGATCAAGAAATGGTGGGGGCTAGAGAAGATCAGAAATCAAGTATGTATTTGCTATCCTCATAAGATCATAGAATTGAAAGTGGTCAGTTAGATGATTGAATCCAGCCCCCTGCTTAGTGTGGAAATCAGATATTTATTTATTTGTTTGTTTGTTTGTTTGTTTGTTTGGATTTGTATACCGCCCCTCTCCATACCCTTAATACTTATATTTTCCCCCTGAAATGGAAATTGGGAAAAATGTGATCCAATGTCCCCCCCACCTCTGATTAGGTGGTTATTTTTAAAATGGATCATTTAGTGGTTCTTGCTCTGCCCTAGGACTTGTGTTTGCCAGCATTCTAATTTTGACTTCATTTTGTTATTTATTTATTTATTTAATTGGATTTATATGCTGCCCCTCTCCGAAGACCCGGGGCAGCTTACAACAAATAAAAAAGAAAAATACAATGTAATCATCTAAATCTAATTAATTAATAAAACTAAGGGTACTCATCTATCAAACCTAGTATTGTTAAAAAATACCACTCATAGCCACTCACTCAACAACCATAGGTAACATTCATCGGCTCAAGCCTGGTGGCATAAATGAGACTTAAGACTCTTGCGGAAGGTGAGGAGGGTGGGGGCAGTATGAATCTCTGGGGGGAGCTGATTCGAGAGGATTGGGCCCCCCACAGAGAAGGCTCTTCCCCTAGGCCCCGCCGAGCGACACTGTCTAGTTGACAGGACCTGGAGAAAGCCGACTCTGTGGGACCTAACCAGTCTCTGGGATTCATGCGGCAGAAGGCAGTCCTGCAGGTAACCTGGCCCAATGCCATGTAAGACTTTATAGGTCATTACCAACACTTTGAATTGTGTCCGGAAACCAATCGGCAACCAATGCAGTCCGCGGTGATTTCATTTATATGAAATCACTGGGTGAAATTATTAGTATTAATCAGCATCAGACTAAAACCTGGGAGACTGAGTCCTAATCATATTTTAGGAGTAAGGCCAACTGATTGACTTTGAACCAGACATTCTCTGTCAGTCCTGAAAAGAAAATAATGGTGAAGAACTTCCAAAAGTGTTGCCAAGAAAACTGCAAGGACTTGTCCACGTGATTACCAGGACTCAAGACTACTTGAAAACATAATTTATTACTAATATGTATTTCTCCTGTCCAGTTATGTCCAACTCAAGGGGTTGGTGCCCATCTCCATTTCTTAGATAAGGGAGCCAGAACTGTCTGAAGATACTTTTGTGGTTATGTGGCCAGCACAGAAAATTATTATCTTCCCTCCAAAGTGGTACTTAATTATCTACTTGTAATCACATACAGTAGTACCTCTAGATACAAGCTGCTCCACATGCGAGTATTCCAAGCTACGAGCCGTGACGCGAGCGAAATTTCTGTTCGACACCCGAGCTCAAATTCGGGATACGAGACAAGCTTCCACTAGGTGGCACAAGAATCTCCTTGCTTCCAGTTATCTCAGCGCGAAAAACAAAGTCTAAAGGCATTCGTTCGAGATGCGAGTTGATCAACTTATGAGCTCGGGTCTGGAATGAATTAAACTTGTATATCGAGGTACCACTGTATTTTGAACTTCTAATTTGGCAGGAGTTTATGCAGGAACAGGAGTTCATCCCTCATGCAGTTCTTAAGTCTCAAACTGCCAATCACCTGGTCAATAAGCCCAGCATCTTAACCACCAGGCCATGATACATATATAAATATAATAGCCTATTTATTTATTTGTTTGTTTGTTTGTTTGTTTGTTTGTTTGTTCGTTCGTTCGTTCGTTCGTTCGTTCGTTCGTTCGTTCGTTCATTCATTCATTCATTCATTCATTCATTCATTTAACTTATATGCCGCCCCTCTCCCTGGACTTTTCTCATAAATCTAGCAAAGTAATAAAAATTACTTTGCCTTTGCAAAATTATCTGTTAGGAGATAAGCCAGGTGTTGATCAGGGAGAAGACCTTAGTTATGGCCCTTGATTTTGGAAGGATTAGCCAATTTTTTTTAACCCTTAATAAAGGCCTACTGACTTCTTTGGGCTTTAAAACTCCTGTTAAGAAATTCAAACTTTTCCTGAAATTTTCCATACTTTCATAATTCTGCTACTTTCCATAATTCTTTTACTAAAGTGACTATATTGGGTTTTTTAATTCCATGTTTTGTATTGTTTGATGAATCACTGTGGGAGTTCTCCTGGACTGAGAATTGAAATATTAAATCTCACATATAAATAAATATTTCCTTTACAGATCAGTGTCACACACTATTGTCTTTTATTCATACATATTCTGTGTTAATTATTGCCCTGTGGCTTTTAACTACTGGAAATTAATAGAATTTTCTCAGTTGGTGTCAGACTAGCCTGCTGAAAAATAGCAATGTTGTGTCCCTCCTTAGATTCTTACATTAATGATAGACTTTAAGACAAAACACATTCATATCGTTCTTGTCACTGATTTTCACAACTTGGTTAATATTTACCTCTAAAGAGATTTCTTCAGTATGGATTGCAATTTTTATATAACCACGATTCCTTAGAATTATGGGAATTGTAGTTGAACACATGTGAACTGTAACTCGCCACCTCTGGAGAGTTATAGTTGCTATAGTGAAACTATTCTCTTTCACATTGTAATTGTATGAAATGATCTACACAGTGCAAGGAAACAGCTGTGATCTTCTATTCCTCCCCCCAAGGATGCACACTTTTTCTGATAGTCACATATTGCTTGGACATCTGAAGCAGGAAGAGCTGTATTTATGGTTAGCAATGAACCATAAGGCAATGGACAAGAGTAGCAGAAATTAGGATCAACGGAGGTCTGCAAAAATAAAGTTAGACTTCAATTTAAAGTTGGACCGTAAGTTGTTTCAGCATGAACTGCTGAACTCTTTCACCATCTTTGCTGTAGCACTTAGAAACAATTCTCTTTCCACTGTGAAATTAACAGAAACTGTTTTAAAATTCATAGAAAATAGTTTACATAATCTGCCATGGTCCTGGCAAGCTTTTCTGGTCATGTCAATTACTTATTTTTAATTTGGCATTTCCTAATTGGATGTGTAATTTGTGTGATTCATAGAGATGCTAAATGTGATACAGTGCTTCATGCTTGGTCTCAGATCAAAAAGTCTCTATTGTACACATTTTTAGGCACGAGGAGCAGTCAAATTACATAATTTTGCCCCTCACCACTTAAGAAAAAAAAAGAGTCGGTTGTGTAGCTTATTTATTCTAAAACATTTATATGGCCACTCAATTTGAGTAATGAGATTCTGGGTGGTGTACAATAACCTGAAGGACAAAATGCTAAAAACAAAATAACCAATACAAACTGAATAAGAGTGAAGTAGCATTTCGGGAAATAGCGATATTCTAGAAAACATGCTTCTGGAAAGAAACAAATAAGAAAAGAGGAAGCATCTATCAGGAATGGCCAATGATGATTTTAAAAACTCAGAATGATAGGCTATTATGGTGTTGTTGTAAGGAATATTTGCATTGGACAGGGAATGAACATTCAAACACAAGAGCTGGATGAAAATGAGTCACTTTATTGATAACAGAAAGAGACCTGCAGAGGGAGCTAAATGGGGCGGAATACCTGAACACAACATACCTGGGCAACCAATGGGCAAACTCCTTGCTTGGTAAGGGTGAAGCGTGCTACGCCTTCACCCAAACGTGAAAGCTACACCCAGTGTGTGGGAGGGCTCACCTCCATGACCCGGAACTGGAAGTGATGTAGGTGCGCTCCAAGCACTCCTCCTTCCCACCGCTCCGTCCGGGGAGGAAGCATGAGTTGTGTGACGAAGGAGCCCATCACCTTTTAAAAGATGCCCAAGGGAGAACACACAGTTGCTACTGACACCCTTTCCGCCCCGTTTCTGCCAATAGTGACCAATAATAACGTAAATTCCAAATCAACCTATTTACAAATCAATGCACCCCCTAACCCTTTAAAAACATCACATCTGACCAGGATGGAGAAGGCGGAAAAAACCCAATCTGCATTAAGATTACTAGATTGCAAAAAATTCCTTCTCCGCCCCCAATGGGAAACCTCCCAAAGACACCCTGGATAAAGTGGACGGTGGTGGGTGACCGATCGGGAGGCATGCTGGGAGTGAAGGGGAGAGGGCGAGAAGTGCAGGCCCTAAAATAGGCCTGGAAACCCCTCCCCTCGCTCCCGGCAGCCCTTGCGAGGCGATTACGGCTCGAGGGAGCTCCTGAGCTGGGCGAATGATCGATCAGCTGGGAGGCGGTGCCTCACCACTCCCAGCTGCAAGGAATGTCGGGCCGGCAGCATTTTCCCCCGGCCCAACGAAAACTGTTTTTTGCTGCAATAGCAGTCTGTGGGTGTGCCTGTGCTCTGTGTGGGCGTACCCAGCTGGAAGGTGGTGTTTTTGCCCCTCCCAGCTGTCGGGAATGTCGGGCCGGCGGTATTTTCCCCCAGCCCAGCGAAACAACTTGATTGCTGCCTTAGCAGCCCAGCTGGGAGGCGGTGTTCTCGCCCCTCCCTGCCACCGCAAATGTCGGCCCGGCAAGAATCGCCCGGCCTCTCAATATTCTGGGTTCAGTTCCAGGTGGAAAAAAGTTACTGGATTCATGGAGGTTCCTTGGAAAGAAGATTTAATGAGGACAGGAGCACATGGCATGAGCTCCTGAACAGAAAAGGTGGATCACATGCTTCCAGATGTTGGGTGAAGAGAAAAAGGGCCAAGATGCTAAGAGTTCCTTGTTTTTTGGCCTCTTTTGGTCCCCACCCCAGAGGCCTCCTGCTCCTGTGTAAGAAATGCACTCAGATTGGCCATCAGTCTCCTATGGGGCCATGCAGAGATAACACTGTAGGCTGTGTTTTTGAGTTCAAGTTTGGCTGAGCCTTGCTGGGTGATGGTGTAATGAAAGCCCTTTGGGCAATTTCTAATATGGCTGTCTGAATGAGGTAGATCTTTGTTATGTAGAATAGACTGGTCCAGGCTATTAAAGTGGGGGGGGGGATGAGTGAGCTGGGCCATTCCTTGGGGGCTACTAAGAGTGAGTCATTTTTCTGCCTAAAAGCATGTTTCTGGGGATAGTCTTTATAATATTCTGCCTTTTTAATATTTCCTAGGATATTTCATTTTTTTCTAAGTGAGGGGTGGGTGCTAATTTCCTACAATAGGATGCCATCTCTGGCTATTTTCTTAAAAAAAATATCTAACAGACGTGGAACACATATAAATAAAAGGCAGAGTTCTGATTTTACCATTCCAGCCTTATCTTGTCTTTTTTTACCACATCCCATGGCTGCCCTTGTTATTGTACTTCTTTTGCAAATCCCCTCTTTGCTGATATTATATTCCCAATTCACCTTTTTAAATGAAATATTTAAATATGTCAAAGGGTTAAATAAGGTTCAGGAGGGAAGTGTTTTTAATAGGAAAGTGAACACAAGAACAAGGGGACACTATCTGAAGTTAGTTGAGGGAAAGATCAAAAGCAACGTGAGAAAATATTATTTCACTGAAAGAGTAGTAGATCCTTGGAACAAACTTCCAGCAGACGTGGTTGGTAAATCCACAGTAACTGAATTTAAACATGCCTGGGATAAACATATATCCATTGTAAGATAAAATACAGGAAATAGTGTAAGGGCAGACTATATGCCGCCCCGAGTTTGCGGAGAGGGGCAGCATATAAATCCAATAAATCTAATCTAATCTAGATGGACCATGAGGTCTTTTTCTGCCATCAGTCTTCTATGTTTCTATTTTAATCGGCCATTCAAATCTTTTCTTGATATTCCTTTCGGCAAAGAAATAAATACGAAGGGCAAATGTGTTTACATTGTGTACTAGGCTTGCTAGAGTGTCTTGATTTAGTTGTATGACAACTGGGTGACATTTTAAAAGCTTGCTAGCTTAGGGTCATAAAAATCGAAGGGTGTGGGGTTAGTAGGGACCTGGCACGCATAGCAGATCTGTGGCTCTGGCAATTTCGCAGCATTGGTACAACTGTATTGTATGTTAAGGGCCTCTGGGATGACGGGTGATCAGTCTACAGACTACAAGTTAATAGCTGTTCTCCTTCTCCTTAGGTTACAGCCAGATCTCACCATCGAGGTTCTATGCTGCTGCATGTCAAAGATTCTGGGGAAAAGGAAACAAAGTGAACTGCTTTGTAGACAGCCACATAACACATTACAAAGCCTTTGTAAGCATTCACCCCGCTCACTGACACTTTCAGTTACAAGCAGATATTGGATTTTTTTTTAAAAAAAGGCTATCAGTCTGCAAAGCTCCTACAGTTGTGGGAAAGTGTAATAGCTTGCATATTGCCCCTGCCTCCCCCAGGATAGCAGGGATCAGTGATGTGACTCTCTTATGAAGCTGAGGGAGAACAGGGCAAATAGGGAAGAAGGCAAAAGTTGTTTTTTTTTAAAGCTTTTTAATAACTTGTAGTAACCAGGAACAGCTGTGGCTCGGGGGAATCTTTACCATTTTAATGCTTGGAAAGCTGATTTGGAGTGGAAGCAGGAAGAAAAGGAGGTGGGAATAGAGAGGCCAATTCAGAAAAAGTATAGAGCAATGCCCCAGGAGAGATGGCCTTGTCTAAGACAATGCTATTGATTTTGACAATGAAAATTGGTTTGACAGTGATTTACAGTATAATACGGACATATAAAATTTGGACATAAACACTGCAGAAATTGTCCAGAGATACTTTACTAGAAGAGCCCTCCGCTCCTCCATTCGCAGCAGAATATCCTTACAATCCTAGGTTTAGAAAGCTTACAACTATGTCACCTTAAACATGACCTAAACATAGGCCATAAAATCATCTGCTATAACATCCTTCCTGCCAATGACTACTTTAGCATCAACCACAACAACACATGAGCACACAACAGATACAAACTTAAAGTAAACCGCTCTAAACCCGACTGCAGGAAATATGACTTTAATAACTGAGTAGTTGATGCATGGAGCTCACTACCAGACTCTATCTAAGCCCTAAAACTTTACCCTTAGACTATCTACTTTTGACCTCTCCCGATTCCTAAGAGGTCAGTAAGGGGTGTGCATGAGTACACTAGAGTGCCTTCCGTCCCCTGCCCTAACGTTTTTCTTTTACTAGTATCATGTAGTATAAATATTGTTATATCTTTGTATACCACCAATACACACTTGACAAAACAAAAAAACAAAAATAATAAATAAAAATCCAATGCACATTTATTTATTTAGTTCTTAATAATTATGCCTTGAGAGCCTGTTTGTTATTATGGTCAGGCCACTGGGCTAGTAACCAGGAGACCATGAGTTCTGGTGGTCCCACCTTAAGCAAAAAGTCAGGCTAGGTGACCATGGGCCAGGTACCCCCTGTCAGCCCTAGGAAGAAGTCAATGGAAAACCACTTCTGAAAATGTTGTTTAAAAAACTGAATGGACATCAGCAATATTATGACACTACTGCGGAGAGGGGCAGCATTCAATTCAACTCAACTCAACTCAACTCAACTCAACTCAAATCAAATCAAATCAAATCAAATCAAATTGATTATACAAAGAACAAGGAAACACCTCAGCTATTCACATGAAATACTGAATAGAATAGAATTTTTATTGGCCAAGTGTGATTGGACACACAAGGAATTTGTCTTGGTGCATATGCTCTCAGCGTACATAAAATAAAATATACATTTGTCAAGAATCATGTGGTACAACACTTAATGATTGTCATAGAGGTCAAATAAGCAATGAAGAAGCAATATTAATAAAAATCTTAGGATATAAGCAACAAGTTACAGTCATACAGTCAACATGGGAGGAAATGGGTGAAAGGAATGATGAGAAAAATACTATTGAAGAAGTAGCATCTCTGGTTGTAATGAATGAATTACAAATCTGGTTTTCCATTCCATTGACGGACAGTTCCAGTTACTTATCTCTTCCTAGAAGGCAACTGTTATAGGATGAATATGATTGCAAAAATTACAAAAGATTATCAGGTTATTATTAAACTTGTTACATAGGTTAAAAACAGATAGTAGTAATAGTAATGGCAATAAGTCAGTTTAGAAGCTAGGTATGACTGGATTTCTTCTCGCAGAAATGCAATAGGCTATATGTTGTAGGGCACAACATCTGTTTTTCCTTTATTCTGATGAAGTGTCAATAGATTTATAAATGGGAAAATGCAGATAAGTAGTACATGGGGGGGAGCATACTAGTCTAATTTCCCTTAGTAATAATTATATGCCTTGAAGCATGACCATCAATTATCTCTTGTAGCATTTGTCTAAAATATTACCTTCTTGTCTTCCAATTTGTTTTAATCAAAAATCAATTAGACAGAGGATCTGTAGGACAGACAGGCAGAAGACTAGCAGAGCGCATCCATGAACATAAACTAGCAATTAGAAGACACAATGAAAACATCTTTAACTCATAACATAGACGGGCTCAACATAGTTTCAACTGGGAAACTCAGCATTCTGGACCAAAGTAAAATTTAAAAATGCTAGTGAATTCCTTGAATCCTAGCATTTAGACAAATCAGCCATCAATAGGCACATAGAAATAAACTACATTTACATACCATTAAAAAAATTAATTAAAAAACCTAAGAAGGAAACAATAAGACAACAACATATTATCTCCAGCAAATCAATAGTTATAAAATAAAGGATTTCCACCAAACAAATAATCAAACAAGCAGAACACAATGCTCCAATGAACAAACTATCAAGTAGAACATAACATAAGAACATAAAAAGAGCCATGCTGAATCAGGCCAAAGCCCATCGAGTCCAGCATTCTGTGTCACACAGAGGCTCACCAATTGTACATGGGGATCTTGAGCAGAAAGAGAAGGCAAAACCCTCCCTTTCCCTTGACCCCCAACAAATGGTACTCAAGGGAATCCTGCCTGCCTCAACCAACATAGAGGTGGCACATGGACATCTGTTTCAATAACCACCAATACACTTGGAGAAAATCATACATCCTGCCAAACAGTAGTGGTTCCTATCAGTATGGCAAATTGTGCGTAGTTTCGTAGCTTTGACGTGTGAGCATGCGCTTGAGCAAAATTTCACTCCAATGCACGCTCGCATGCTAGAGCCACGGATCTGCGTGCAATTAGCAGTACCGGTAGGAACTCACTGCTGCCTCCAAGATTCGAAGTATAAATTATTATATATGAACAGGGAACCTCACACTCACTAGCTGATGGTGTTATGTAATCAGCTAATTAAAGGTCTGCAAGTAAACAGCCACGTTCAGTGAACAACAAGGATTCAACAAAAATCTTTTTTGAATGTTTAAGGCTGTGAATATTTCCTGTCCTAATAAATGCATGCATTACTTTGCTATCTAATCAGACATAATGTTGTCATTTCAAGGAACCTCGTATTTTTCAGAGTATAAGACGCACATAAGTATATGATGCACCTTAGTTTTTTTTTTGGGGGGGGGGGTAAGGAAAAGAATCTGCTTACCAGTTATTCATCTGGCTAGCGTCCTTAGTCTGGTCAGCTTCAGCACATTATTTTATCCCCTGGTTAAGGGCTTTAAAAAACTTTATTCAGAGCGAGTAACAATGAAAGAGCTTGCAAGCCAGTAAGAGCTGGGAACATCATTAGCACTTGGTTAGGGCTGGAAAGAAACATTCGGAGCAAGTAGAGAATGAAAAAAAACAACCCTACAAAGACAGGGTTTGGAAAACATTCTTCCCAGAGAGTAACAATGAAAGAGCTTGCAAGCCAGTAAGAGCAGGGAACATCGTTAGCACCTGGTTAGGGCTGAAAAAAAGTTATTCAGAGCAACGAAAAAAACCCTGCAAAGACTTAGGGTTTGGAAAACATTCTTTGCAGAGAGAAACAATGAAAGAGCCTGCAAGGTAAGAGCTGGGAAGATCATATGCACCTAGTTAGGCTGGAGGGGGAGCTATATTCAGAATATAAGACGCACCAAAATTATCAGCCTCTTTGTCGTATACTCCAAAAAATACAGTATATTTGTGGCCTAAATCTGCATTCTGGACAAATTATTCTTCCATATTCTTCTTCTGTAATATAGGAATGCTTGAGACCTGTTGTGAAGGGAAAATGCAGGTAGGAGAAGTTTTGCAAAATGAATGAGCACCTTGTAAAATAGCTCCATGTGAATTGTATTGATTGGAGTATCTAGTTAGCTACACATTCAACATGATGCTGTTTGCAATGCCTTTAAAGTGACTCAGAGGAAGGGACTGAGTGGATTTCAGTGACACTGAGTGACTTAACCTGAACTGTCCTGGCTCTTTATTTTATTTTTTCTGCTCATGTCTTCTCTGGAGGCAAGAAATGGCAGGCGTGAAATACAGAGACCTGATGGGAACCAGTGGAAGGGAGCATTAACATAAACCTGGAAGAAATAAATGAAATGCTTGGCAGAGTTCCTAAGACAAGCAGGAGGAATCTGACCAGGGAAGCTCCTTAAGGGCTTCGTCTTGACATTGTCAACAGCTGACTGGCAACAAATCAAAGTTGCTGTATTTGTCAAAGGTTTTGTTATATTTTCTTCTAACAAAGAGGCAGAGGGAAAGGGAGAGATAATTTGAATGATCAAGCCAACCAGTGCCAACTGGAAAAGGGCAAAGAGCCACTGGAGAAACAGGACAGACTGCTCTGAGTGCTGGATAATAGAAGCTTAATCCTCTTAATGAAGATCTTGGCGCAGATCATTAAACTGCTTATTGATGTCCGCTCTTGATGGTTGACCTTTCTGATCCTGAGGATTATGCTCATTCCAAGTTCACTTTTTGTGGGAGGTATTAACAAAAGCCCTACTTGGGGCCTTCAGTATAATCAGCAGATGAAGTTGTCAAAATTAGGCAACATATTGATAGGTCTTCATATTAGAAAGACTTATAGGCCTCCTTTCTCCTTTCCCAATTTTATTTTAATGGTAAAGATTGTAAATTAAACCATTGAACTGGTCCTGGAATAAAAACATAGCCAGGTTTTTAGACAGAACATCTTTTCTCCCTCTAAAAACACTTTTCTGATGTAATATTGCAAGTAGTAAACTGTTGCACCAAGACAAATTCCTTGTGTGTCCAATCACACTTGGCCAATAAAAAAATTCTATTCTATTCTATTCTATTCTATTCTACTCTACTCTACTCTACTCTACTCTACTCTACATTACCCTACCCTACCCTATTCTTGCAGAAGAGTCTTTGCCCGTGCAAGATTTCTTCTGAAGGAGGTGTTAGATTCACACATAAATGAAGAGGCTCAGGAATAATTCAGCACCTTTATTATCTATTAGCTAGAACTAATAAGGACTGCCAGCAGGTTGCATGAAAGCCGCTTTTAAGGGCTTCCCTGAAACCTGCTAGCCACTGACAGTACTTTATTTCTCCCACTGCCAGGTTAGCCAATCAGTGCCAGCTATGCAAATTTGTACCCCATACTTTGAGCTCCCTTGGAACACTGTAATATTAATTGCCGGGATATTAACTGTTCTTCTGACTCCCCTGAGATGAGATGTCATCGAAATAGGGGACTACTCCAGGGATGCTGTGTAACAGTCATTCCATCATGCTCTGAAAAAATCCCAGGGCCATGCTGACCCCAAATTGGAGGAAGTTGCATTTAAAAGCCCCCCCGTATGTAACTATAGTCTGGACTTCCATTGTGGTTGCATCTACAGGTAGCTGTTGGTACGCTTATGCTAGGTCAGGTTTAGCAAAAATCTTTCAGTTGTCCAATGAGTGTAATACATGCTGTACAATGGGCCCAGGGTAAGCATTTGGCTGCAGTGCTTTATTAATAGTCCCTTTGTAGTGAGTACACACCCTAATTGAGCATTCCGGCTTCATTGGGGTGACAATAGGTGTCTCTCATGTGGCATGGTCAACAGATTCTAGGACCCCTTGGGCTATTAACTTGTCCAGCTGCTCATCTACTTTAGGTTGGAGTGCAAACAGGGCTCTTTGGGGTTTGAGTCTGATGGGAGGTGACACTGGGATCTAGGTTAAATGATATGGGCTTACCCTTATATTTTTCCTAGACTTCCATTGAAGATGATCTGGAAGTCTGTTAGGAGCTTGTCTAGCTTGTCCCTTTGGATTTGATGCAGTCCAGTGATGCTAATGCTGAGGGGCTTGAGCCATTTCACTCCTAGAAGAGTTGGTCTGTGTCCTTTGATGATTGTTAATGGCAGCTTCCCAATGAAATCTTTGAACTTGATTGGGATCTCTGCTTAGCCAAGCACACGAATGGAGGTGCCCTGGGAATAATTTGGTCTTGTTTCTGTGGTTTCATCTGCTGCTTTGTGATGGTGGAAATGAGCTGCTTCAGGGTTCCTCAGGTCATGATTGTAAATGCGGAGCTGGTGTCCAGTTCCATGTTGCATGAAAGTACCTCTATGGTCGCAGTTATATGGAACTTTTCCTCTTGACTGGTATCAGAATGACCCACAGTGTGGTAGAGTCCCCTGGTGGCCTTGGTATTGAAATCATCCCTTCGCCTGCCCCATTGTCCCCTGGATGGTTATGATTTTGTCTCCTGGATCCCATGGATGATCTGGGTAGGAATGGGGCAGGCTGGTAGAGGGAAGGTTGGGTGGCTCTACAAGTCTCAGCAATGTGATCCCGTTTTTGGCAATGGTGACAAATGGCAACCTTAAATTTGCTGCCCTGCTATGGCCTCCGAGGCAGCTGGAACACCATGCTTGTTTCTGGTCACAGTCTCTGGGGCTTTTGGTCATAGTCTCTGGGGATCACCTTTCTTTGGATGTGATGCATATGGTCTCGTGGTCAGGTTCCCTCTCATCCTCTGGAACCTCAGTCATCCAATCGGTCTGCTGTTGAGTGTGATGGACTCTGCTGGTTCTCTGGATGTCACCTGCAAAGTTGTGTGATGATTCAGCGGCTCTTGATTTGTCGACCATCTCTTTGAAAGTAGTTCCCTTCCAAATCAGCAGCTTCTTCTGTAGGTTGAGATCCCCCCTACCTAAAATTATTCTGGGTCCTTCATAATTTCCTCTGGTTTTATGAATTTGTATTTGGATGCAATTTTCTGGTGTTTAGCCATGAAGTCGTTGATAGTTTCATCTTCTTGCTGGCACCGATTGTAAAATTAGTTCCTGCTGACCATTAGAGGGGCTGATGGCACATAATGTTCATTTAGTGTGGTTTGCAGAATTGGCCAAGAAATGGACTCAATGTCTTGGCCAATGTCAAAAGGGTCTGGGGCATGTTGTATGTGTGTGCCCTGCAATATGTGAGCAAGAGAGCCGTCTTCCGGTTGTCTGGTAATCCTGGAAGTTGTTTGCCTCCAGGAACATTAAGAAAAAAGACATATAGATTTGCCATTCTTCTTTCTTTGGATCAAAGAAGGTGGGAGCTGGAGATGTTTGAGAAGTCATCCTCTAGATTGGCCAGAGCAGGTTGGTGCTTGCTTCAAAAATGGCCATGGATACCACAAGGTGCCGTTGTCCTGCAGTCTTCATCCCACCTCCATTGCCAGTGTTAGATTCACTTGTAAATGAAGAGGCGAGGCTCAGGGACAATTCAGCACTTTTTATCTCTAGTAGCTAGAACCAGTGAAGTGTTATCAAAATGTTTACTACCACATTGTGTGGGTGTGGTTTATGCAGGATGCCCTGCATCTTCTTTCAGCGTCTTCAAGTGCAAATTGGATGTTCTGTAGTGGAGCTCCATTTTCGCTACCCCACTGCATTCCACCCCATCCGGGCAGTAGCCCAGCCCTGGGTAGAACTAATAAAGACTGCTGGTAGGTTGTAGGGAAGCCGCTTTTAAGGGCTTCCCTGAAACCTGCTAGCCACTGACAGCACTTTATTTCTCCCACCCCTAGGTTAGTCAATCAGTGGCGACTATGCAAATTCGTACCCCTTATGTCAGTATGTAACAGGAGGGCAGCCATCAGCTTTGGCTGCTGCAGAATCCTTATCTTGGACCAGCAATTGCCATCTACTGATTATTTGAAATATACAATCCTTCACATACACAAGGCTTAAATTGCTTTTTAGCCTCTCTTGTGCTATTTATGTTAATGGTTGATAATTTTTCATGCGGAAGAGAAACTGAAGGAGAGGCATTTGTAATGCAAATGAGCATTCTGCCCAGTGTAGACTTTACACTTGAATTACAAACACAATTGAATATTTTATCCTCATGTGTGAAAGACTGAAAGAGAGTTTCAAACAGGCACTCCAATCTGCCCACTATTGCTTAAATCCCCTGATATTATACCTCATTGTTCCACCTCATTTTTCATGATAAATACCAGACTTTTCAGGATCCAGAGTTTCCCACTAAAAAGTGGCACGGACTAATTCTAATTACATTGCTTCCTGTATCTCCATAATATGCTACTTAGATTAATATGGATGTAAACCTGAATTAGTCTATCTAATAGTATTAGACCCTCAGCAAAACACAATCACTTGCTCGTAGCACTTAGTGATGACACCAAACTGAATATAACCCAGAAGAAATGAGGCATGGCAAGAGGGAGAATGGATGAAAGCTCACCTGGCTCTTTATGTATGGGACTCTGCACTTAGTAATTGACTGCTGCATTATTATACCCAGGCATGCCAATCAAAGAAATGCATACTTAAGCAATATTCCTCTTCTCAGGAAAGGTGTCATTACTATACAAATGCCCCCAAAGCCATTTCTTTATATTGAGCCTGAAAATACTAAAACCCAACCAAAATCAGAATATGACAATAGAAAGCTTAATATTTTGATCCTCCAAACTGCTGTACTTGCTGCCAGAGTTGGAGCAACTGTGGAGTTGGAAATACTACCACTGTGAAGCTTTGGCCAAGCCCAGTCCTCAAACACAACATTAATCGTAAATTATTGAACTAAAAACATTCCAAACCTGGTGGATAGTCAGCTTAATCTGAAGCAGGTGAAACAACTAAGACCTTTGTAGCATTTTTATAATTAGCACCATGTTTACAATGCCATAATGCATCTTAATCTTTAAGAAATTTGTAGCTTTGCTCCAGGAGTGAAATGTGACTTTTTCTCGACTGGTTCTGTCAGCATGTCTTATTTTGTGGATGTGGCTTGCATGTCAGGTGGGTGTGGTTTCAGGTGGGCGTGGTCATGTGACTAGGTGGGTGTGGCCAAGTTGTCATGTGACTAGGTGGGTGTGGCCAATTTAGCAGTCCATTTTGCCAGGGAGCAGGGGGTTGGACTAGATAACTTCTGCGATCCCTTCTAGCCTTTGCTGAGCTGTTTCAAAGCATCCTCTGAAGCTGTGTCTTCTCTCTTTCTCTCTTTCTTTATCCCTTCCTTCATTTCTCCCTCCCTCCCTCCCTCTCTCTCTTCTATGGGAAGCAACCCCCCCAAATAAAATATTACTCATAAGAAAAGGCTCACAGAAAAAGAAGGAAAAATCAAGCTGCTAACGAAGAACCATCCTGAAGTTCATTCCACACTCCTGCCCAATAAAGATAATGAGATAATGACAGTATCTTTTGGCTCCATTCACACAAGCAGGCAAACAGACCCCTAGAAAACCCATTCAAAATGGGATATTTTGAAATTTCCCCATAGCACGATTTGGCAGCTAACAAAATGCAGTAGTAGAATGAGAATAAGCAGTCCCACAGGACTGCTTAATGACACAGGACAAAATTCATTAAGCCACAATGGGAATCACCCAAACCTTTTTAGAAACACAAAGCCCATATTGCACAAACCCCAAAACTTCAAAAACATAGAACTATGTTTTATCCAGTTCGTTGTTCAGCAAGCACAGAATGTCACTTTGCTTCTACAATTAAAAACCTCCTTCTGAGCAGCTTCTGAAGGTTTTTCCATTTAAAGCAGGAGTGTCCAAAGTTTGCAACATTAAGACTTCTGGACTTCAACTCCCACAATTCCTCAGCCAGCCATGCAGCTAAATTTGGAGAGTCCTGATTTAAAGCGACAGCATGTCTTTTTCTTCTTTGCCAAGCAATCTCCTTGCTGTGAAGTGGGTTCTGATATTTTTCCTTCCCTCTTTCCCTCTTTCTTTCTCTTTCTTTCTTTCTTTCTCCCTTCTCTCCGCCTCCCTCCCCCTATCTTTTTCCTTCTTTCAGGTGAACTGACAGTAGGGAAAATGCTTTAAATACTTAAAAAAAACTTTTTCAAACTGTCTTTAAAAACTTTTTCAAACTTTTAAAAAACTTTTTCAAACTTTTAAAAAACTTTTTCAAACTTTTAAAAAACTTTTTTAAAAATTTTAACTTTAACTTTTTAAAGTGATGATGTTGGGGAGGGTGGGTGGAGCCTCGTGCTGCCGTTACTACGGGTTCTCAAACCCACCACGACAACTGCTACCTACTCGCCTGAACTGGACAGAACCAGAAGGATTTCACCCCTGCTTAGCTCCTATCCTCCCTTCCCGGTTCTGCTTTCCTTCTTTTGTTTTTTTTGTTCTTAGATTTCAGACTCTTTAAGTGCTGAAGAAAGAAAATGTGTCCTGTTTTAGATCCTTAACTGTCATGAACATTGATGTCTCCAAATAAATAAATAGCATATTGAGGTTTATATAATCTTTCAGATTAACTGTGATTTTTAAAATGGATTTAAAAAAATGTTCATAGTTTATGGAAAAGGTACAGAGCCTTTCTTTTTTGCTAGGCAAAAGATGTCTCCATGCTGATGTGTGGGAAGTTTGCCTCACTGTAGGAAAACACAACTTTCTATTCCTCTTTAGAATTGCCAGTCTAAGGCTTTTTATTTGCAATCTTCAGGCAATGAAGAAAGTAAAGTTAAATTATTTTTAAATTGGAACAAATTGTTTTAAAGCTATAAGTACTGCTTAGAAATTGCAGAGTTTCCCACCACCACTACCTTGGAATAATAGGTAGAAATAGTACCTCAAGTATGCCAGCCTAATTAACTGTACTTTCTCTTCAAATACTCAATTCAAATGTTCTCATCTTGTAGCAATTAAAAAAGCATTTGCCACACACTGGAACTTTTAATTAGATCTAATGTCTAATAAAATTAGAGTAAACCAAACAAACATTTTTTCAATTGGTGAAGAGTTTATAATAACTTGCATTTGGAGGTGTTAAAATTCTAATAATAATTATCCAGTGATTTCAATGGCCTGATGGGAGATTTCATTATGAATAACTGAGGTGGGACCAAATTGGTTAGAGAAAGGAAACCTGAGTTGGTAAATAGCCACATGCAACTAGTTGGATATGAGGATAAAAGGATTTTTTAGTAGCCAGAAAGCTATTTTCCCCTTTTATGGTATGATCTTCATTTCCCCGTTTCTGCATAATTCTAGTTCATTGTCCATACTCAGTGACTCTTTACATAAATACCAGCAAATCCAACAAGAATTATCAAGGATATGGAGCACCTCCCTTATGAAAGCAGGTTGAGTAGGTAGAGTGCTGTACTGCAGGCCACTGAAGCTGACTGTAGATCTATAGGTCAGTGGTTCAAATCTCATCACCGGCTCAGGGTTGACTCAGCCTTCTATCCTTCCGAGGTGGGTAAAATGAGGACCCGGATTGTGGGGGCAATATACTCTGTTAAAAAGTGCTATTGCTAACATGTTGTAAGACACCCTGAGCAGTATTCCCTCTAATTTTTTTTTGAGGTGGGCGGAAAAGTATAGTGTCTGAGCGGCAGTCCCTTTGGGACTGGGCGGCACAGAAATAATAAATAAATAAATAAATAAACAAACAAACAAACAAATAAAAAACCCACCCTGTTTTGCCTCAGAGAATTTCAAAATAAAATACTGTACTGTGTGTCTATAACAGCGAGCTCATAATAGGGCAACTCTATCAATATCAAAATGCCACTTAAATAGTTGAGCTAGTTTCAAACTAGATTTTGATTTTCTTTCTCTCTTCCTTACTCCCATTCTTTTTCTTTCTCTTTTCCTTCCTCTCTTTTTTTCTATCTGTTTCTCTCTCTTCCTCTCTTCCTCTCTCTTTCCTTCCCTCTCACTCTTTCCCTCTCGGCTTCTGGGCAGTTTTGGACAACTCTGAGTTGATGATGATTTTTAAGTGAGTGATTGCTCACTGCTCAGCTTAGAGGGAACCATGACCCTGAGTCTAAGGAGAAGGGCGGCATTAAAAAATCGAATAAATAAACACCTTAATATCTTCAGCTTTGAAAGACGGCGTTTAAGAGGTGACTTGATCGAAGTGTATAAAATCATGCATGGGATAGAAAAGGTGGATAGAGAAAAAAAATCTATTTTCTAACACACAATACCAGGACAAGGGGGCACTCCCTAAAAGTCATGGGTAAAAAAATGAGGATAAATAAAAGGAAATATTTCTTCACTCAGAGGGTCATTGGTTTATGGAATTCACTTCCAGAAGAGGTCGTGACAGCTGTCAGCCTGGATAGCTTCAAGGCAGGATTAGACAGATTCATGGATGCCAAGTGTATTGGTGGTTATTGAAACCAATGTCCAAGTGCTGCCTCTGTTGGTTGAGGCAGGCAGGATTCCCTTGGGTACCACCCCATGTACAGTGGTGGCCCACTGTGTGACACAGAATGCTGTATTTAATGGGCTTTGGCCCAATTCAGCATGGCTTTTCTTATGTTCTTTTGATAACCAAGCCATTGTTATATATTTAGGACAAATGCAACCCAGCTTTCATTAAAAACCAAAAGTATTCAAAATGATTCACCCTCTCACTTCTCACAACACCCTTGTCAGGCAGACTATGCTGAAAAATAGTACTTGTTAGAATGATTTATGCATTCCACCTTCCTTTAAGCTCCAGAGAAGGGAGAATACAGAAGTTATGCTATGGCCTCAGATATAGCATCTTATATGATTCCCCCTCCCTCTTTTAAAGAGTGAGGGGATTTCTCTGTTTTATACAGTGTGTGGTATTTTCCATTACAACAACTGGCTGGAGAATTCTGGGAGTTGAAGTCTGCAAGTCTTAAAGTTGCCAAGTTTGGGAACCACTGCATTACAATGACCATCATGAGGTATCACATGACTAGCTTCATCCTTATTGGAACTCTTCATAAATTAGAAACCAGATGTTGTTGTACTGGGAATTAACCTCACAGACCTTTGCACTTAAGATGATTATACACAGCACATTAACTTTAGCATTTGTCTAATTCCTGGTGCTCAGTAGTTGCAGGGAAAAATAGATCTCTATATAACATCTCTATCTCTTTGGTCTGAGAATTTCAGAGAAAATAGGGCTCTATACACTGTTCTGATAGCACTTCTAAGTTATTCCTTCCTTGAACACCTCTGGAGTGAATTGCTGGTGTACTGACAAAGGCAAAGATCCATGAGATTGATTTCCTGCAGAGGGTTTGAAATCTATACAATAACATCTGGCTACCCACATCTGAATAGTTCCCAATCAGAATTAAACTGCTAATCTGTGCCTCCTTGGAATTAGTGTGAGTGGGTGTTTTAGGGTTCTGAACCTGCGTTTCTCAGTTCTCTAATTATTTCCACACTGCTACAACTGCCTCTGCCCAGACCTTCAAAAGCAATTTAAAGATGATCCATGAATAACTTTATTTTTGACTGACTGAAAATGCTAACAAAGAGCAAAAGATATATTTTAAATATTTTAAAGGCCTTGTGCTCAAACACACCAAATTACTTGGCGACCTATTTATCTTGGTATACACCATTGAGGGACCTACATTCCACAGGGAAGGGTCAGTTGACAATTCCACAAACATGTACAGCAACATCAAAATTGCGGGCCTTTCAAAATCTGGCCCCATGTCTGTGGAACAGTCTTCCCTTACAGCTTCGGTTAGAGGAGAATTTTCTTCGCTTCCGCAAGGCATTAAAGACATTCCTCTTTGATTCAGCAGATTGAAACATCTTTGTCCTAGGGATCAGCAAGAGGGGAAGACATTGGAGAGGTTGGGAAGGTTTTTAATAAGTTTTGTGGTTTTATTAGTTGTGTTTCAGCTAAGTATGTGTATTGTCTACTGTCTGTCTTTGTTAGTTGTATATGGCTTGCTGTTATGCCCTATGTTAAAAGGGCATTATAAATAAACATTTTCATCATCATCATCATCATCGTCATCATCATCATCATCATCATGCAACGCTCTCTATATGGGGCTACCTTTGAAGAGTGTTTGGAAACTTCAGATCATGCAGAATATGGCTGCGAGAGCAATCATGGGCTTTCCTAGATATGCTCATGTTTCATCAACACTCTGTGGCCTGCACTGGCTGCTGATCAGTTTCCGGTCACAATTCAAAGTGTTGGTAATAACCTATAAAGCCCTACATGGCATTGGACCAGAATACCTCCGAGACCGCCTTCTGCCGCACAAATCCCAACGGCCGATTAGGTCCCACAGAGTTGGCCTCCTCCGGGTCCTGTCAACTAAGCAATGTCATCTGGCGAGACCCAGGGGAAGAGCCTTCTCTGTGGTGGCCTTGGCCCTCTAGAATCAACTCCTCTGGGAGATTTGAACTGCCCCTACCCTCCTCGCCTTCCATAAAATGCTGAAAACTCACCTCTGCTGCCAGGCGTGGGGGAGATTAATGCCCCCCCTTTTCTGACTTCTGTATTATGATTAGTTGGATTGAGTGTGCATGACTGTACAGTAGATGTTTTTTATGATAATGTATTTTAAATTAGTTTTTTATTTTTTTAATATTAGATTTGTACTGTATTGTATTGCCATTAATGTTGTGAGCTGCCTTGAGTCTTTGGAGAGGGGTGGCATACAAATCTATTTTATTATTATTATTATTATTATTATTATTATTATTATTATTATTATTATTATTATGTCAATACAACTCAGCAAACGAAATCACTATGCTGGATTTCGTATTTAATCACCAGTCGGCGCTTCCCAAGCACCTAAGACTGCTTGATGTAGCAGCAAATTATCTGTGCGGATCCCAGTAAAGCAGCCTTTTGCAATTGACAGATGGAGATTTTGTCAATTCCAATGGTTTTCAAATGTTCACTGAGATCTTTTGGCACTGCGCCCAGCATGTGAAATACCACTGGGACCACTTTCACTGGCTTATGCCAGAGTCGTTGCAGCTCGATTTTTAGATCTTCGTATTTCACTAATTTCTCTAGCTGCTTCTCCTCAATTCTGCTGTCCCCTGGGATTGCGATGTTGATTGTTCTGTCTGGGTTCCCCCAGACCTCAACACCAACTGGAAAAAACAGCCAGACACTCTGGTAAAAGCCAAAAGTATTTTATAACTGGAAAAAATAAGCACAGAGGAAAACCTGTTCTTCCCAACAGACAGGATATAATACGGTACAGCAGGGTCCTGATGTCTAGACAATACAGCAAGCTTCTTGCTGGCACCCCCCCCCCCCCAAGGTTTCAATAGTCAAAGGCACAAACCAGGATTCCAAGACGCCAAAGTTCACAGTCAGGTCCCACGACTCTCAAAGATAAAACTCCACAAGCCAGGAAGGGTGGGTCTGCCTTTTAGCCTTTCCCAAGAGCACCACACCCAAACCCAGCTGTTGCCACTTTAATGCTGAAAGTATTTAGCCAATTGATTCCGTCTCTGAGTAGCTCTTCGTTGTCGCAGATCAATTATGGCTTGTGCACTTTCCTCTAAGGAATCCAGGCTGCTTGCTGGGGAGAGCTCCCCCTGGTGGGACTCTGGCTGTCCTCCCTCTTCTTCAGCCTGGGATTCCTCCTCCTCGTCTGTCTGCACCTCCTGTTCCTCAGCCTCTCCCTCTGAGCTGGAAACCGACAGAAGGTCAGCCGTTCCAGGAGGGGCCTCAGACGGAACCACAACAGTTGATGATCCATACTTTCTTTTTCTCCACAATCAGGATGTCTGGTGTTATTATTATTATTGTCACGGTTTGTAAATGATTATTAATAATAATAATAATTTCCTTTTATGTATATTGGGAGCATATGCGCCAAAGGCAAATTTCTTGTGTGTCCAATATTCAGCGTGACTATTATTATTATTATTATTATTATTATTATTATTATTATTATTATATCACCCCTCCACCCTGAAACAAACATACTGTAGGACCCAAAGGACCAAAATCTTCTCATCCTCTTCATGCAAATAGAAAATAAAAAGGAACTGCTTGCATTGTCCTCTCAGAGATCTTTTGCTTCATATTGCGCACATTTATCTGGGTGTTTGCAATTAAGTACATAAATAATGGATAATTGCATCTTTCGTGAAGAAGCAGGAACCTAGATGCCAAGGAAGCTGGGAACAAGAGTTCCCACAAGTGGGGAGATGGGCTCTTCATGCATTTTACCGAGCCATGGCATTGTGAAGAAAAGATTTGGGTTTTTGTACTTTTGAATGCAGCTGAGTTGGAAATAAATAGGTTCATCTGTCAAAGAATGGTGGCCAATCTCCCTAAATGTAGAGATGATTGCACAACACTGTATTGGTCATCTGTGGATGTCTCCCCCATCCACTCCATTGCAATAAGTGCATTTGATCTGACACATACAGACTGACTTTTGCATCCGTATTTACTATGCCACAAAGTGGAATGCAGAAAGGATCAAATGAAAGCTGAGCCAGTTGTCAAATGTTTTATTTAAAAATGCATTTTTGGGATGGAGAAGATGAAGCTGACTTGAAAAATAAATTGGAATAAAGATATGGAGTCTATACCGTAAGCAGATTGCTATTTCCTCACCTGTGTCTGTGACATGAGAACAGTAATTTATTTCTCAGAGGATGCATTGAACTGAATGTATTTGTGCTTATCTGCACACTGCTTCCCCGAGACAATACTTGGGGCAAAGATGGACAACTTCCTGAAGATGGATAAGGTTGCAGGACATTTCACTGAGCAGCTGGAAGGCTATAATGACATCAATAGCAATAGCATTTAGATTTCACAGTGCTTTACAGCTCTCTCTAAGCGGTTTACAGAGAGTAAGCATATTGCTCCCAACAATCTGTGTCCTCATGCCGTTGAAAATTGTGGTATTTGTTCTTGGGGTTCTGATATTGTTTTGTTTTCAGGTTATTAAGTGCTCTTACCTGGCTGATTTACAGACAGGAACATTTGAATACAGATAATTTCTATGTGTTTTTTTCCCCATGGAGCTAGATTTGTAGATACAGATCATCATATGACAAAATATAACATCTTGCCTAGCTTCATAACACAAATCTGTGGGAAAGCTTCAGAGTCACACTCAAGAAATTTAACTACAGTGTAATCATTGTTTTCCCATTGTGCTCGTTGCTATACATGCGACCATTACTGTGATGGATTCCAAATTGAGCTCTTTTCTTTCTGTATAGATATAGAGGACATATTTGAAAACAGAAGATACAGTATCTATCACTGGCAAAGATTTAGAGGGCACCAAGGTTTCCACTAACTGTCTTCTTGATCGGTCAATATTCTTCCCAAAGTTCATAGAGTAAGTCAGAGATGCAACAGATTGACTATTTAAGCTGTGAAAGGGTCAATAAAAAAAATCAGCAACTGATGTGGGACTTATTGCTCTGGTATTCATTGGGCATATTGCTGAGAATCAATAATCTCTTCATCATTATCTCATTTGGCTGCACTTTGAATTGGACAAAAAGTTCAGGCAATACTACCTTTCTATTATTTATACCTTCCTGGTTCTTAGCAGGGACATGGGAGATTTTTATTTCTGGATTGGACCAGACAAAAGGAATTGCACAGTAAAATTCAACAGCATCACTATCATCTTTCTATATCCCAAATGTCCTTTTCCAAGAGGCAACTGGACCTTCTGGTTTTTCTTTGAAGACGTTTTGCTTCTCTAGAACTGAAGCAGATTCTTGGATGAGAAGCGAAATGCGTTGAAAGAAAAATCAGAGAATCCAATTGCCTCTTGGAAAAGCACCTTTGGGAAAACCATGACCTGGATGACTGAGAATCTCCATAGACATCTTTTTATTTGTTTATGTGAGGCAGAGCAGAGAACTAAAAATAAATAAAGATAGATAGATAGATAGATAGATAGATAGATAGATGATAGATAGATAGATAGATAGATAGATAGATAGATAGATACACAGATACATAGATAGATAGAACTGGTACCAATAAAGGAGAATATTACTGACTCAATGTTGAAATGGTGGATTCTTGGTGCTCTCTGAGCTTGGTTTGTTTCTTGCAGATATTTCATTATCTAAACTAAGTAAACTAGGTAACAAATAAAGCTTGCCTCGTGACTCCCCAATAATTGTTGACATGTAAACACCCAATGAAGAATAGGAGGAGGAGATTACAAAAGAGCTGGTAACATTTTAACTAATATAATCCTATGTTAACCTATTAGTTAACCTGTGATCTGCTTAAAGATGCTCATTTGGAGGACTATATGCATTGCACCTCCAGCAATTTATTTAAGAAAATAATAGGCTTTAAATACATTTTACGATGCATTGTTATTATGAGAGACTCGTTCAGACATGTATGTGTTTTACTTTTCCCGCTTAGATAGTTCTGCACTTGAATAATAGATAAATGCACAATGATTTCCCCAAAGTATTGTGGCTGTGAGTCCTCAAAGGGGGGCGGCAAACAAATCTAATAAATAAATAAATAGATAGATAGATAGATAGATAGATAGATAGATAGATAAATAAATAAATAAATAAAAAATTGGAGTCTACGGAGAGGGGCGGCATACAAATTAAATAAATAAATAAATAAATAAATAAATATTTTTTATTTTATTTATTTATTTTGTCAAGTACGTATTGGTAGTATACAAAGATATAACAATGTTCATATACATAATAATAGAGAAACATTAGGACAGGGACGGTAGGCATACTGGTACATATATATATGACTAGCACTTGATAGTGACATGCATGCTTCTCAGAATCACCTTATAGGGGACATGGGCAGCACAAAAATTTAATAACTAAATAAAATAAAATGATGAATATCACTCTATTGCTTTAAATGAGTGGGCAGGACTTTTTCTAAGCAGATATTAAGTAGCCAGTACAATGTAATATACCAGCCAATTGAAAACTGCAAAATAATTTCAAAACAAATCTCTTGATCAGACATCTAAAGAGCCAAATTCTCTTCCAAAGAGTGACTTAGCAGAGTTTTGGGAATATCAGAAGGCTAATATACATCCCATAGTACTTTCCCAGTTGGCTTTCACAGCAACTGGTCCTGAGGGAGCATGCCAGCTATAATGCTGCTGGAGATAATATAATACCCCCATGAGGAAGGCCTCTGGTGGTCTTATCTTCCTGCATGAATTTATCTAATCAATATTTCCTGCAGTAGTAAATATGTACATAGTGATGAACTTAAATCTAGTCATTTACAGAGAATTGTTGTGGACCATGACTTTCACTTCAGGAAAATTAGCTGTCCTTAACACTGATAAAAACCCACCACATTTTAAATGGTCATAAAACAGAATCCCCCCAATGCATTGTACTCAGTTTAAAAAAAACTGCTTCACTGATTTTTTTTCCCTCCGGAAGAATATTTTGAAATCCATTCTCAGAGGGAGGCATGTTCTAATTCTCAGCCTAAACTAATGGACACTTTATATCACTTGTTCCTATTCGAATTTTTCCTTTTAAGAATGTTTATCTATTTTGCTGTGTTAAGATTGTTTTTGTAAAGTGCAATTATTTATCAGCCTAAACAGCAATATGATTTTCCATTTTGCATCTGTAGGAGTCAATACAACAACATCAATGATATTTCCCATTGTGTTATATACAGAACCAGTCATCTTCCAAATGCGGACTTCAAAATTCGGAAACATCATGATTACCATAAATCAGTTTTTATGGAATTAAGGTGCTCATATAGGACTGCAGTCTAGTAATATTGTGATAGAAAACATACCATTCAGAAAGCTGATGCAAAGGGCATTGTCTTCATGCAACTCTAATAAAAAGAGAAAAGATGCAGGAAACCTCTGATTTGAAATAGATACAATCAAGACCAAGGCCCTGTAGGGATTAAATTGTTTATTAGCATTTTATCTCATGTTCAATATGTGTTTAAAAAAATAAAACAGAACAGAATAGAATAGAATTATTTTATTGGCCAAGTAGGATTGGACACACAAGAAATTTGCCTTTGGTGCATATGCTCCCAATATGCATAAAAGAAAATTATTATTATTATTATTATTATTATTATTATTATTATTATTATTAATTGGATTTGTATGCCACTTCTCACCGTAGAGTCGGGGTGGCTAACAACAATGATAAAAACAGCATGTAACAATCCAATACTAACACAACTAAAAAACCCTTATTATAAAACCAAACATACACGCAAACATACCATGCATAAATTGTAAGGCCTAGGGGGAAGGAATATCTCAGTTCCCCCATGCCTGATGGCAGAGGTGGGTTTTAAGGAGCTTACGAAAGGTGAGGAGGGTGGGGGCAATTCTAATCTCTGGGGGGAGCTGGTTCCAGAGGGCAGGGGCTGCCACAGAGAAGGCTCTTCCCCTGGGTCCCACCAAACGACATTGTTCAGTTGACGGGACTCGGAGAAGGCCCACTCTGTGGGACCTAACTGGTTGCTGGGATTCGTGCGGCAGATGGCGGTCCCGGAGATAATACACATTTTGTCAAGAATCATGAGGTACAACACTTAATGATTGTCATAGGGCTCAAAACATCAATCAGGAAACAATCAATATTAATATAAATTGTAAGGATACAAGCAACAAGTTACAGTTATAAGCAGGAAGAGATGGGCGATAGGAATGATGAGAAACACTAATAGTAATAGTAATGCAGCCTTAGTGAATAGTTTGACAGTGGTGAGGGAATTACATTTGTTTAGCAGAGTGATGGCGTTCAGGGAAAAACTATTCTGTGTCTAGTTGCCTTGGTGTGCAGTGCTCTATGGCATCATTTTGAGGGTAAGAGTTGAAACTATTTATGTCCAGGATGTGAGGGGTTCGTAAATATTTTCACGGCCCTCTTTTTGACTCGTGGAGTGTACAGGTCCTCAATGGAAAGCAGGTTGACAGTATAAATGAACACGATAAAATGTAATTCAGAAATTAATTTCTGAATCACAAAGACTTCTGAATGATTCAACCAGGTTCAGTGATTGTTAGAGGAATAATAGAGCCATTTGTCTTACAGGGCTCAAGTGATGTCTATATCAAACTTTGAGTTTACTGGTGCTGCTATTGCACTTGGCAATTGTGTTATCTAAAAAAAGAGAGAACATTTTGTAATTGGAGGCCACAAATTTCATTTACCATCATTTGGAGGTGATGACCTCCTAACCTACTTAGGAACAGCTGGTAACCTTTCGAAAGAACATTTTAGTAATAAGGTAGAAATTATATTACATTTGCAACAATAACACATTCAAGGTCTTCAAGAAGATCTGGTTTCTTCTGCATCCCTCCCTCAACTTAGGAAATCTATAGTTGCGGTTACACTATGGATTCTAAATTGGAATTTTTAGGTTTCTGAGCCTACAACAGCCATTTGTATATTTCTGGAGATAGCTTGGTTACAAAGGTTTGCAACAGAGGGCTGATCAAATGGGACCCGTTGGATGCCCGTTCTTTTTATTATTATTATTATTTCTGATTGGGAGCTCTATTAGCTTGATTCTATCCCAGAACTGACTTGAATAACTCTGGACTTATTTGTGGCAATCTACATCTAACATTTCACAATGGGGTATAATTTTATGAAGAATATAGTAGGACAATGGCACTAATTCTACCCCGTCTTACTGTTCCTGCTCTTGGTCTTCAGAATAGATTTTCTGGGTGGTGTACTTAGCTCCTCTTAGCCTGTTTCATAAATTGGCCTGGATGGAGGAAGAAAAGAGGGAAGGGAGAAAAGAAAAAGGTGGACAATGGAATGCTATGGAGCAGAAGCTGAAAAACTAAGCGTAGGATTCAACTGCCAAAAAAGCAAATATAATTTCCGGCATAAGCAGAAACCTAGGGTCAAAAGAATCACCATACCTCTGTATTTTGTATAGCCTTAGAAAATTTCACCCATGTGTTTGCACCACATTTTAGGATGGACATTGACAAAATGGAGAATGCCCACAGGATAGCAGCCAATCTGATAATGATGCTAGAAGTAGCACTTATTAGGAGCAATGGAAATAAGGCGGGGAGAGAGGGCGGGAGGGAGGGAGAGAGGGAGGGAGGGAGAAAGAAAGAGAAGGAGGGAGGGAGGGAAAGAGAAAGAGGGAGGGAAGGAGGTAGGGAGTGAGAGGTAGGGAGTGAGAGGGAGGGAGAGAGAGGGAGAGAAGGAGGTAGGGAGGGAGAGGGTGGGAGAGGGAGGGAGAGGGAGGGAGAGGGTGGGAGGGAGAAAGAAAGAGAAGGAGGGAGAGAGAGGGAGGGAGAAAGAAAGAGAAGGAGGGAGGGAAAGAGAGAGGGGAGGGAAGGAGAGAGTGAGAGGGAGTGAGAGGGAGGGAGGGAGAGAGAGGGAGGGAGAAAGAAAGAGAAGGAGGGAGGGAAAGAGAGAGATGGAGGGGGAAGGAGGGAGAAAGAGAGAGAGAGGGAGACTGGCTGAAGGTCACCTAATTGGCTTCGTATCTAAGGTGGGACTAGAACTTGGGATCTCTTAGTTTCCACCCTGACGCCTTAACCACTATACCAAATTGGCTCTCTAGAACTAAAGTAATGGGTTATTATTACTTGGAAATGATTTCAACTGGACATCAAGAAAAAAAATCCTAATAGATTTCTTCAAAAATGGAACAGGCTGCCTTGGGATTCTTCTTCGCTGGAGGAGTTTAAAAAGGAGATGGATGGTCATCTCCTAGAGATGCAGTAATAATGGATAGCTGCACAAGGCAGAGGGCTGGCCCCAATGAACTCCCAGGGCACCTTCCATATTTACTTTCTACAGTTCTGTGAAATAAACATTATGGAACTGAAAACCATAGCTTGCTTGTCTGTACTAGTAGGTTTTTCTGTCTCTCAGATGCCAAAAGCAATTGTCCCCTTTTCATCTTTATGGACCCTTAATACCCAGAAATGGCACATAACTACAACATATTGCTTCTCTACTATGGCACCTAACCTATGAAATGACCTCACTGTAATACTTCAAACTTTAGTGCTGATATATTAACCCACAAAACCACCTTTTTAGATTTGGCTTTTTCAGCTATTAATTTCTCTCTTAACATTTGTTTTCAAGGCATTATTTTGAGCTATTCTTTTTACTGATTTGTAAACTGCTTTGGGATTTTTTTTGCAATGAGAAGCGCCATTGGGTATTTTAATTCACTGAAACATCAGAAAGTAGTGTTAAATGAAGTTTGAAAGAAAGAAAATGGAGGGAGGGTGGACGCAACTTTCCTGAAGGGCAATAATTATCTACAAAAGCCATAGACGCAAAAATGACCCTGATAGTTTGGCATAGTGATTACCTAACATTCTGACAGTTCATAATTAGGGGGAATTGCAAATGCTAGAAAGTTCATTTATACCTTGGCAGAAACTGGTTATGCCAATTTGCCAGGATAAACTTTTTCAAAGTTAATAAAATTAGATTAGGACATTTCAGCTTTCCCCGTAGCCCAGATTAACAGCTTGGGTGAAATGGGAAAATTAATCCTATTCATGTTCAGTTCCTGTTAACTAATTCCTGCCTGCACTTTATAGTGAAGTGAATCTACACTTTCTTTGTCCCTTTGGTACCTTGAAAAGAAATGCAATGGAGAGCACTGATGCTATCCAACTTGCAGTTTTAGATGGATGTGCATTCACCTCTGAATGCATCCTAGAAGTGAACGGAGCCCTCATCATTCATTCGCATGCCATAAAGTCAAACAATGTGAAGCATCTCCCCAAATGTCTTTGGAGACAGCCTCTGTGAAGGGAAGTGGGTCGGACGGGGGACCTGAAGCTGAGCTCCACTGGAATGCAACACACGATGTAAGCGGCTGCTTATGAGCCCCAGGGGGATGGGTAGATTTAAGACTGGGTTATTAACACCATAAATCATGGAGACAGTCCCGGGGAAGGCTGACGAGGCTGGTCTGGCTGCAAGGAGCATTGCAAGGGAGGGGCCATGGCCAATGAAGTTGTACAATCTCTCAGTAGTGCTGCATGTTATTTTAAGAATCTTTCATTTTTATGACTCTGCTGTCAGCTATTGCAAAGAAAAAAAGAGAGATTTCAAACTCTTGAATTTGGCAACCAAGCAAAGTTGCTTGATAGTCTGGGATGTCAGCAGGATGGAAACAACAGCAAGAGGCTACATCAAGGACCAAGGCAATGCAGATTCTAGAAAGGACTGATGGTGGGACAGGCTTAACATTTTAGTAGCCTGAAGGTCATACTGTGCAAAGTACTAATACAACGAAGATTGAGGTGATTCATTTTATTTTATTTATTTATTTATTTATTTATTTATTTATTTATTAGATATGTATGCCGCCCCTCTCCGTAGACTCGGGGTGGCTCACAACAACAATAAAACAATATATAACAAATCTAATAATTTAAAATCACTAAAAAACCCTTATCAAAAAGCAAAGAATATACACACAAACTTACCATGCATAAACTGTATAGGCCTGGGGGAGGTGTCCCAAGCCTGACGGCAGAGGTGGGTTTTAAGAAGTTTAGGAAAGGCAAGGAAGGTGGGGACAATTCTAATCTCTGGGGGGAGCTGGTTCCAGAGGGTCAGGGCCGCCACAGAGAAGGCTCTTCCCCTGGGTCCCGCCAAACGACATTGTTTAGTCGATGGGACCCGGAATAGGCCAACTCTGTAGAACCTAACTGGTCGCTGGGATCCGTGCAGCAGAAGGCGGTCCTGGAGATATTCTGGCCCGACGCCATGAAGGGCTTTATAGGTCATAACCAGCACTTTGAATTGTGACCGGAAACTGATCGGCAACCAATTCAGACTGCCGAGTGTTGGTGTAACATGGGCATACCTAGGGAAGCCCATGATTGCTCTCGCAGCTGCATTCTGCACGATCTGGAGTTTCCAAACAATCTTCAGAGGTAGACCCATGTAGAGAGCATTACAGTAGTTGAACCTCGAGGTGATGAGGGCATGAGTGACTGTGAGGAATGAGTCCCGGTCCAAATAGGGCCACAACTGCTGCACTAGGCGAACCTGGGCAAACGCCCCCCTCGCCACAGCTGAAAGATGGTTGTCTAATGTAAGCTGTGGGTCGAGGAGGACAGCCAAGTTGCGGACTCTCTGTGAGGGGGTCAATAATTCCCTCCCAGGGTTATGGACAGACAGATAGAATTGTCTCTGGGAGGCAAAACCCACAGCCACTCCGTCTTATCAGGGTTGAGTTTGAGTCTGTTAACACCCATCCAGACCCTAACTGCCTCCAGGCACCAGTACATCACTTCCACTGTTTCATTTTCCATTTTGAAGGAAAAACTTCCTGCATTCTTAGCTTTTTAAACTGTGTTAAGCCCATTGTAGGATTTACACTTTATTTTTTGTATATTTCTTACCTGAAAATTAGAAAAATTCAGCTATCTATTTTTAGTAGTTATAATAGAAAGAAGCAAAATAATAATAATAATTTTTAAAAATGAGCCAGCAGGCAACCATATCTACCCTAGAAAAAAGTATTTTAAAGTATGATAAAAAGTGATGCTTTTTTTTTGCAGGATATGTTGATTGGAAAAGTGCTGGATGGTTTTGGAAAGGACATTGATGAAACAGATGTCGGAAAAGATGGCCTTACTTGAAGGCGGCTTCTAGTAGAGATGAGTCTAACAAGTTAATTTGCATCCTAATGAGATTGGGAATACATCTAAAAACCTCATAGGATCTCCTGCAACTCAGCCATTTGCGATCTCAAAGCATCTATGAATGGATTTTCTGTCAGTATACGGTGCTTGAGGTAAAGCTAATGTGTTAAATTTTGGACAAAATTACCCAGTTCCTCTATCATGCTGACTGTCTTCTGGTTTTCCGTAACTAACTTTAAAAATGGATAAATAAATAAAGACAATTCTTCTTCCGCCTCCATTTCTTTTTGCTAGGAAAGTTGTTATCAAGCTTGATGTGTAGGTGAAGGTGCTGGCAGGAGAGAGAGAGAGAGAGAGAGAGAGAGAGAGAGAGAGAGAGAGAGAGAAGATATTGGTTATCAGCCTTTATATTCAAAACAAAAACTGTCTCTCTTTATATATAAAGGAATCTTATGTGAAAGAATATTTAAAGAACATTTTTATGCTTTCGAAAAATTATAAATTGAAAATATCCTCTTTTTAGACTTTTATGGTAATTAGGATGTATTGCAGCATTTTTAAGGACAAATATGCAACATGTTACACCTTGTGGCTATATTTGGCAGTTGATAATTTATACTTAATATTCTTAAAAGAGCTCCTTACATGTTAATGTTTATCACTCCACTACCCCAAAATTTAGTGAGCCAACCTTGATGAATTTTGAAAGCTTTTTTCCGCTTATTGCTCTATAGAAGGTGGTAATGCCCCAACAGGTTTGCCATCATCATTCCTTGGCTAGCTATTAAACAACCTGTGGATGACATAACCTTCATGGACAGTTCTTTCTTCTATCCTATCCAATTGAAAATTCTCCAGAAAACACCATGAAGATAACCCTGATTTTATGAGACATAGATGACTAATATGTTTATATTATTTGTTATAAGGGCTTGGCATATTTTATAAGCATCATGTTTGTAGTCTTCCCATAAATCAGAGAAGCCAGTATGATCATCTGTTCATCACATGCATATCTGCTTAGAAGCATAAGTATAGGATTGTGATTTGGAGGTCATTTTCTTTTATCAATGCTCTGTCCATATTTCAAGCTTGAAACAGTGATACCAGTGTAACCATTCCGTAGCAGACACCAGAATGTTATCTAAGTATGTGTGGTGCACCAAACAATATTGAGTTACACAGGTGCATATTTATCACCAGAATCTCAGTCCTTTTCTTCCCTCGCTATTGTATTTGCCAAGGTCATGCACTGAGCCACAGATGTAGCATAAATATTAATAGTTCCTGTGTGAAAAATGCCAGGTGTCTTCTTTGGGAAATGTCAGTGATTGCTCGAGTTATGCAGAATTCTTGTTGCGATGGCAATTGACATCTGTCTTAGAAATGGAGAAACACTTGGAGGCTGTTGTGAACTATTGTGGCCTAATCGATCTTCGTAAGGATAGCAAAATGAGTCTCTTCTGGCAGAGACCTGAGTTATTGGGTTTTTTTGAAGTTGCTGATGGGAACAACAGGCTGCATCTACCTGCCAAACTTGATTGGAAACCAGGGACTTCTAACTTTGGGCTTCAGAAGAAGTAGCTCAGCATAGCTGTAGCATGTCCAGCACAAAAAGAACCTGTTTGTTAAGATTATCTGGTGAAGGTGCTGGCCTGTCTTGTTACAGTGCATGCAAAAAAATTAATAATGATATGCTTAAATTAGAGATCAAAAACTGCTGTAAATGAATGAACTGATGAGAGAAAATAGCCATCCCAAATTGCATTCCTTGACCCAGAAAGCAGTTTTTCTTTTCCTTTACTAAGAATAGTTTTTTCCTAACAAGCAAAACAGATTTTGTATATTCATAAGAGGAATCCATTTGGATCAAACCAAAGACATATTTTGTCCAGCATCTTCTTTCCCCATAGTGGCCAACCGTCTGCTTATGGGAAGCCACGAAGCGGGGCACAAGGCAATATTTCTTAAGATGTTGCTGCCCAGTAGCTTCCTCTAAACCAACATTTATTATTTAAACATCTACATGTTGCCTCTTGAGGGCTTGCCTGTTGCCTACTTTCTTATCATTTCAGCAGTGTAAATCTGCATGTTAAATTCTACTTTTGACTTAGATTTCATTCTGGTTTCTTGCAGTGTAAGCGTAACCCCTCAGGAAGTTATTTTTATAAAGATGGAAAATGTCTTGAACTGCTCCTTAACTTTGTGGTTTTGTACAGCAATTCAAAAAATTCATGTAAGCATCTGGAAGAAAGTTGGCTTTGATCCTTCCACTGGGAAATAATATTTTTGGTTTGGAGTACAAAAGTAGTTATATTGGTCATAGAGACATTCTTCTATCACCTTATATTTGCCCCGGAAGCGGAGTAAAGACGCTGAGACAGTGTATGGATTAAATATAGGGACACTTTATTAAATTAGCATAAATTTAAATAAGGTAACTTTAAATACATAAATTTAAATATTCAAATTCAACTATAAACAAAGGACCTGCAGAGGCCAAAAACTAACGGGGCGGAAATTCCTGACAGAACCTTCCTGGGCAACATTGGGCATGACTCCTTGCTGAACCAGGTGAAGTTAGCCACCTTCACCTGAATCCGAACCATACCCTTCAGCGTGTGGGAAGAGCTTACCCTCCAATCCCCGAGGGAAATTGAGTCTGGTGAATCCCACGGGCATCCTCTCTCCAATCCCCGAAGTTGTAACAACCTATAGTTCATGGAGAGAGGCGGTCCATCATCCTTTTAAAAGATGCCCAAAGGAGCATGTGCAGTCGCTTCTACTGCCCATTTCCGCCCCTAACCTGCTAACCCCAGTGACCAGAGGGAAGCCTAATTACAAATATATATATAGCGCCACACCCCCTAACCATTCCATCCCTACCGTCAGTGTGGAATAGGCGAAAAAACTGCTGCCTCTACAGGGGAAGCCACAAAAAATTCCTATTCGGCCCAGAAGCGACCTCACTAGGACACACTGTTGATAGCAGAGGGTGGGCGGGTGTTCGCTTCAGGAACCAAGCAGGGCAAGGAGGAGGTCCTGCTCCAACTGCCCTTAAATAGGGCGATCCAGGACCTCCCCCCAGGCCCTGAAACCGGAAGTTCTGAGCTCCATGGAGCTCGCAGCAGCGTCCCCCGGCTCTGGGGGCAATTTCGGCTGGCGGTTTAAGCCGCCGACTGGGCATATCTCTATGTAAGCAAGTTTAGACATCAAAGTATAAAATACATAAACGTTTCTGCTTTATTCTGGTATCTGTTTTATTTATGTACTGATGATGATGATGATGATGATGTTGTTGTTGTTGTTGTTGTTGTTGTTGTTATGCATTCAGTCATGTCTGACTGTTGGTGATTCTATGGCCAGATCTTGCCACATTTTCTCATCTTGCACTACTTCTTTGACTTGTTTGATGCTTTGAAGATGTCCAGCCACTGTGTTCTTTGATGGCTTGCTATCCCTTTACCACTAATTCTTTCAAACATAATTGCTTTCTCCAGTGCTATGTACATCTACTTGGTTTAATATTCTAGAATCATCTAATCCAGAGATGGCTAGCTTTGCCTTTCTTTTAGATAATAATAATAATAATAATAATAATAATAATAATAATAATAACAACAACAATAATAATAATAATATCATCATCATCTCCGGAGACTCGGGGCGGCTTACAACAATAACAATAACAATGTGACAATGTAAACAAATCTAATATTAAAAAAGCATCTAAAACCCCATCATTTAAAAACCATGCAACACAAGCCTAGCATACATAAAACTATATAAGCCTGGGGGAGATACATTCTGCTTTCCAGACACTCATGTGATCTGGAATTATTGCCTGTTCCCTACACAGATTTGTGATATTGTGGCTAAAGTCATTGTTCAGTGTTCTGCCGGGCTCTCTGGTAGGAGCCTCCCGAAAATTCAAGAGTACAAATTTCAGACACACACACGTTTGAAAATTCAAAACAATGTTCTTTATCTCAAAATTCAAAATAAACTAAGCACTCTTTTTGTATTGCAAAGAGCACTCATCCCAAAACAACTGGGTAGTCTGTACAATTAACCTTAAGCAGTCATTAAGTACTTAGCTAGCAGCTGTGAAGAAACTTCACACCCCTTCTTCTTCCAACAAAGTGACACACACACACACACACACACACACACGTTGCTCTGCTTTGTTTTCAAAGGTGTGAAAAATCAACAAGAAAAGTCCAGAAACCAGAAACCCAGGATTCCTGACGAACTGCGATCAGATACTCTTCCACAACGGCCAAACCCACATGCTGCTATTTATAGCAGCAGCCCTAATTACTGGAGCCCCACCCAACCACAGGTGACCTCATTTTCTCTTGTAATAATCTTTCAGTTGTTGTGTCATATGCATCACTCTACGCATGTATGGATGTGTCATTAATTCTTGTTCAGAATCCAAAGATGATACAGATGATTGATCTCCTCCTGGGCTGTCTGCCAAACTCCCCTCTTGCCTGTCACTCATGCTGCCTTGGTCAGAGGAGTCTTCATCAGCAGATTCCATTGGGAGCAAAACAGGCCTGCGGCATGTGGATGTCTCCCCCACATCCACCTGCACATTCCTTGGGGCAGGAGCTGGGCCAGAGCCAACCATAACAGTTCAGCAAGAACATCACTGAAAGCAGAGTAGTATGAGTAATAGATGATATCATCTCCTGATATTTGGCTAACATAGATTTCAACTCATGGGATTGCCGTTGATTTTATATTATTGACCCCCCCCCCCGCAGTAATTTAATGCAAGGGCTTTGGGTAAATGCCACATCAGGGGAATAGTGTCTCATAGAGATTCTTTCTTTTATTGAACTTCTCAAGGCAGTTAGTTGAAGTTGTTATTGTTGTTGTTATTGTCTCTCTAGTCCTTTTTTGTTTCCATTTTGTTGGCTGATCCCCAAGTTTTAGGCATTTTCAATTTTCAATCTGCCTTTCTCTCTTAAGTCATTATATTATGTGTCACGTTTCCCTTTTACAAGAGTGGAAGGGAGGGACTGTGTATTGAAATGGACATCTCTATCCAGGTAAATCCTCAGACGTTCAGAAGATACAAGTCATTGTGGTATAGTAGCTTTGCCTGTAGAGCCGTGATGGCGAGCAAATGGCATGCATGGCACAAGTGGCACGCGGAGCCATATCTGAGGGCATGTGACGCGTTGCCCTATGTCAGTGCCAATGCGCATGTGACAATTGATTTTTGGCATTTTGGAGGGTAAGGGAAGACCGTTTTTGCTCTTCTGAGACTTCAGGAGGCTTTTCTGAAGCCTGCAGAGGGCGAAAAAAGGCTCAATGGCCCAACTGGAAGTTCATTTCCAAACTACTAGTAGGCCCGTTGGGCCCGTTTTTCACCACTCACTGGTTCCGGAGGCCTGAGGAGGATGAAATGGCCTCCCTCCACCCTACAGGGGGCAGGGCATTGCATTTTGGATGTGGACGCATGATGGTAGGGGGCAGTGCAGTGTATTATGGGTGTGGAGACGTGCGTGTGCTATCACATGCGCACACCCTTTTGACACCCAAACAAAAAAGAGTTCTCAGTCACTACTACAGTGGAACCCCGACATAAGAGCTGCTCTACTTACGAGCAACTCGAGATAAGAGCTGGGAGGGGAGAGATATTTTTGTTCTACTTATAAGCCCAAATTCGAGATACGAGCGCCAAGGAGCTGTCTCCTGAAGCCGAACGCTAACTTCCGCGTTCGGCTTCAGGAGACAGCTGCGAAGCGGCGCGCGTGTTTTAAAAGGTTGCAGCCAGCCTGGGGGGCTCAGGGGGTGCTTGCAGCCGGCCTGGGGGGCTTGCCAGCACCCCCCAAGCCCCCCAGGCCGGCTGCAACCTTTTAAAACACGCGCGCGGCTTCGCAGCTGTCTCCTGAAGCTGAACGCGGAAGTTAGCTCTTTTTCTTTCTCTCTTTTACCTTCCCTTCCTCTATTTCTTCTTTTCTTTCTCCTTCCCACCTTCTTCCCTCCCTCCCTCCCTTCACTCATTCCTCTCTTACTCTCCCCTTTCATAAGTTTCCTTGCTTCCTTCCTCTGTTCCTGTCCCTTCCCTCTTTCCTTCCTTCCTTCCCACCCTCCGTCCATTCATTTATCCCATTCCTCTCTTGATCGCTTAAAGCCGGTCCCTGGTGCAAAAAGGGTTGGGGACCTCTGTCCTACAGGATTGGGTGGCAGAGAAGTTGAACATATGTAAATTTAAAAGTTTAAGAAAGTTTACAAGTTAAGTGAAAGAAACTTCATTATTCATTTATATGTACATGTACATTTCTTCATTAAAAACTTGTCTTTCTGCATAATTTAGACTAACTTTGTGAGTTTTTTGAGGGCTGGAACCAATTAAAATTATTTACATTAATTCCTATGGGGAAAAGTCGTTCGAGATAAGAGCTGCTCGACTTAAGAGCCCAGGTCCGGAACGAATTAAACTCGTATCTCGAGGTACCACTGTATAGGGAAACTAGGAGGGACATTTGGCTATATTCCTTATGAACAACCCTCTTGAGCGAAATAGCCAGGGAATTTTTCTCCATACTTTTGTCTAAACCTTCTCTTAGAAAAAAATAAATCGGTTCTATGAAGAGAAAAGATGCTTGCTCCAAGATGGAATGAAGACTTTCACGATTCCAGAAAGAAATAATAAATCACAATCGGGATTAAGTGACGACTAAGTGTTATTACTTATTTTTCCTTTTTTCAAAAATATTGGGTATGAGGTTGATTTCTTTCACAACCATTTTTCCATTAGGCTCAGTCTCCATTTGGAATGAGCTTGCCTATTGATTTTTTGGTTTATATTTACTCTTTGAATCCAATTCTTTTTGTCTAAGCTCTGTGGCCCATCTGTGTTTCTCTTGATTGTTATGTGTTTTCTAATAAAGCAAATACTTTACTATTTGAAATAGAAATTTTGGTACCAATCTGTACCTTGAAAATTGTAATCTAGAAACACATCTCTGATGGCTAAAGGCGTTTCAAACTAATTATCAGCTGCTGGGCTTAAACTGCATTTGTATCTCTCTTTTTAAAATTTCTTTCTTTTAGTTAATAGAAAGGAAAAGTTCAGGTTGGCTGGGGTAGGGGGTAGGGGATAGCAGACATGCTAGAGAAGTCACTTGATTCTGTTGCAATAGCATATCAACTTATATATTCGAGTCCTCGGAGAGAGGCGGCATATAAATCTAAATAAATTAATAATAATAATAATAATAATAATGGTCATGGCTTACAAGTGGAACACTCAAAAAGGAGACAGAAGGACTAATACTGGCGGCAGAAGAACAGGCCATTAGAACAAATGCTGTCAAAGCCAGAATTGAAAAATCAACAGATGATCCAAAGTGCAGACTCTGTAAAGAAACAGATGAAACAATCGATCACATACTCAGCTGCTGCAAAAAGATTGCACAGACTGACTACAAGCATAGACATGATGCTGTGGCACAGATGATCCACTGGAACTTGTGCCGGAACTACCATTTACCAGTGGCAAAGAACTGGTGGGATCATAAGCCTGAAAAAGTGGTCGAAAATGAGCAAGCAAAACTACTGTGGGACTTCCGACTTCAGACTGACCGAATTCTGAAGCATAACACACCAGACATTGTGATTGTGGAGAAAAAGAAAGTATGGATCATCGACATCGCAATCCCAGGAAACAGCAGAATTGAGGAGAAGCAGCTAGAGAAATTAGTGAAATACGAAGATCTAAAAATCAAGCTGCAACGACTTTGGCATAAGCCTGAGTCTGGTCCCAGTGGTACTTGGCACGCTGGGCGCAGTACCAAAGGATCTCAGCGGACATTTGAAAACCATTGGAATTGACAAAATCTCCATCTGTCAATTGCAAAAGGCCGCTTTACTGGGATCGGCAAACATAATTCGCCACTACATCATGCAGTCCTAGGTGCTTGGGAAGCGCCCGACTGGTGATGAAATACAAAATCCAGCATAGTGATCTCGTTTGCTGTGTTGTATTGAAATAATAATAATAATAATAATAATAATAATAATAATAATAATAATAATAATAATAATAATAATAAATAAATAAATAATTCACTTCACAGAGGCCTTCGCTAAGCAGTTTACAGAGTTAGCATATTGCCCCCAACAATATGGCTCCTCATTTTACCAACCTCAGAAGGATGGAAGGCTGAGTCTACTTTGAGCCAGTCAGGGTCGAACTCCTGGCAGTTGGCAGAATTACCTGCAATACGACATTCTAACCACTGCGCCACCATGGCTATGTAGTCCCAGTTGGGTGGGGAAGGCCGGGTGGGTGAGGTGAATCAGTGGGAGAGAACTTCCTTTGTAGGTTCATCTTTATCAGCATCATATTAAACCGGCCTTATCTTACTGATTCTGAGAGATTTACTTCTCCAAATATGTTTTCATACTCTGATTTTTTACACACACACCCTTTATGAATCTACTGACTGAAACACTAATGGAATTCAAGGCTTGTGTTCACATATCCTAATTTTCAATTATTGAGCTGAGGGCTGCTGAAATGAGGAACGAGGTATTTTGTTTGGTTCTGTTTCCCCTCTATCCACTCCAGAGCCATGACTGTTTTCCGCCGTCTCTGTGGAGAGTCAGGATTCTTGATCAAAATTTGTCAGACAAACTCTAAAGCAGCATTTCCCATTTCATGCCTCATTAGGCTTATGGTCACCTTTTACCATGTATATAAACTATACCACTTAGTTCTCCTCCTTTATGGGATGATAGATGGCTCTCTGAAGTTCCTTATCAACACCTGATGCTCAGTGATGGCTACCTTAAATAAGTCACATTTTGTCAGAAGCGGCTTTATTAAAGGAAATTGGGCTGGATGCACTGGAAAAATGACCACAGGACAATACTGGGGAGCTGAGAGAGATTCTTGGATGATACCAGCTCTAGCTCCAGATTTCAGAAATATTTTCCATTCAGTAAAGGGACCTGTAGTGAGTCTTAATTAGGTTTAATTCATTTTCACTGGTTCTGTTTATAATGACTGTCATTTTATTACCCACTAAGACTTAATACCATGCAATATGGTGGCCATTTTTGAAAATTATAGTGGCAAGGGCAGATCTGACTGGGGGTAAAGGGTAGGAAGGGTACCCCCCAACAGACTCTAATAACATTATATATCACTAATAAATATTTAAGGATTCTAGGGTCTGTACACTAATTATATATTATTACCCTTCAGAGTTTGTAGAGATTCTCAGTCATCCAGATCATGGTTGCCCCAAAGTACTTTTTCAGGAGGCAACTGGGACTTTCTTGTTTTTTCTTTTGAAGACATTTTGCTTCTCATCTAAGAAGCTTCTTCGGTTCTGACAGGCTATCGTGTCATAGCTGAAGAATCTTCTTGGATGAGAAGCGAAATGTCTTCAAAAGAAAAAAAATCCAGTTGCATCCTAAAAAAAAAAAAATCACCTTTGGGTTTCCCTTCAGAGGTTTCTTTCTCAGGAGAAGTCGAGAAGCAACAAAGGGAAGTTTAGCCTTTGTTTTCCAGGATATTATAGTAAAAGTTTTTGCACTATTCACGAGGATATTAGCATATTGGTTATTACTCTGGCAAGTTTGGGCACATGTGTGTGTATGTGTGTGGTGGAGGTGGTGGTACAAAAGTGACCATTGATTGGATCCAATAACACAAAGAGGAAATCTAGTGCTACATGTGAGATGGCAAAATTCCTTCCTTCTGTGCTTAGCCTTCAGGAATTATTACAGCATAGAGGGAGGGAATGAGGCACAGAACTTACTGCACTGCATGTTGTTGCTCCAGGAAAGGACAGTGTCAAGATGTGACAAATGTAGGGATTACATACATTTGTGGACGATAAGGTTTATCACTAGCTACCAGTCCCAATGGCTGTATTATCACCGGTGTCAGTGGCAGAGTAGCTCCTAGCATCAATTGCTGGGGAACACAGATTCTTGCAAGCTTTTCAGAAGCATCCAGTTGGTCGCGAGAGGACAGATTGCTGGCCAAACCACTATTTTGTTTTATGCTTTTATGATCTTGAAAAATAAATGTGGAATGAGGATGGCAAAGTCAAAGACGAGCCCTAGTTGGGCCCTACTCATAACTTTTTCGAACTCAATCTGTACAGTCTGGAGGACAGAATGGAAAGGGGAGGACATGATCAAAATATTTAAATATGTTAAAGGGTTAAATAAGGTTCAAGAGGGAAGTGTTTTTAATAGGAAAGTGAACACAAGAACAAGGGGGCACAATCTGGGGTTAGTTGGTGGAACGATCGGAAGCAATGTGAGAAAATATTATTTTACTGAAAGAGTAGTAGATGCTTGGAACAAACTTCCAGCAGACGTGGTTGATAAATCCACAGTAACTGAATTTAAACATGCCTGGGATAAACATATATCCATCCTAAGATAAAATACAGGAAATAGTATAACGGCAGACTATATTTTATTTATTTATTTATTTATTAGATTTGTATGCCACCCCTCTCCGAAGACTTGGGGTGGCATACAAATCAGGGCCAGGACCAGGAGGTCTTTTTCTGCCGTCAATCTTCTATGTTTCTATGTTTTTCCTCATAAAAAAGCTGAAAGCACAGGCTATTGATTTAATTTTTTTCTGTCTTTTTAAAAAAGTAGATTCTGACTCTTTAAAACTTTCTCCCCATGTCCCAGTCACTTGGTTATCCTCTCTTGGGCTTATAAAGCAAAATGGTCAGAGTATTTGAAATATAGAGTGGTTTCATATTCAGAGATTTTATTAATTGGACTTTTATGCCAAATTGATGCCCCCCTCTCTCCCCCCCTACTCTATCTGATGGCTTTATTGCACCTTCTTTTAAGGTGAGCTTAGATCTTGAAGAATGCCATTTTGCAAACCATTGCTAAAATTGACAATTGTTTCCGTCCATATGAATCTTAAAACTGTTTTCTTCCCTTGTTTCTGTTTCTTCGTTATCGAGAAGAATGCAAGGCCTTTTCTTATAATGATGCCATATGAGACAATTTGATATTTCACCAAGGAAAACTTTCTTGGTCCAAACTTCCCCTGCTTTTGGTGGATGGTTTGATCTGACCCCTTAAAAATATACTTTTTTAAGGTCTAGGCTTATTTACTGCTTTCAAGCATAAACGGGGCATCAAACAAAATGTTACAATGCAATGTGCTCCTACTCAGCATTCCAGTCAGCCACGGTCTCATCCAGCATGCTGTAAACATTACCTCATCTTGGCTCTAGGTCTTACCTGTCAATATTTTGTGGTCTGTTGAACATGTCCTGTCTTCATTCACAAGTTTAGCAAGCTCTTGATTTTCCCAAAGCCTGCCAAACTTTGTTTCATCCTCAGGAAAATGAAATTGCTCTCATTATATTATAAATATATTATACTACATTTATAAAAATATAGAATATTTTTCACAGTGTTTTAGGATTGCTGAAATATGATAAATTGGGAATATATTGTTTTATTTTTGCTGTTTCCTCCTGCTTCTTTAAATATGTTTTCCATGAGAAAGGCCAAAAATAAGTAAGCGGCTTGATAGGAGAAAATATGGATAAGAGATCATTATGTTTATTAGAAAGAAAGGAAAAAAATTAGAGCAAGTTTCCCTAACCATGTGCTGTCCAGATATATTGCTCCTATAATCCTATAATCTAGCAAAGATGGTATTTATTTAAGTTTTCTATAGCTGCCCACTCCAGTAGACTTTGGGCAATTTTAGAAACCATCAGTATGGAGGTAGCTAAATTATAATGGCAATAGTATGGTTAAAAAAAATTGGTTTATTCTAACTTGACAAAACAGCCCCTATCTGAATATACTGTATCTTATTGAACTTTATAGACATTGTTCATCAATACACAATATCTGTTTCTTGCAGCCTGTATATGTGGAGACAGTATTGGCTTTCATTCTGCCTTAATTTTGGAAGAACCTTGGATAGGTGACAGCAAAGTACAGTGTAATAAAACATCCAGTGAGTTCTTGAACAGGTTATCATTCATAGAAATGGTTTTCAGGCCAATGAAGAGAAAGTAGATATTACCAATTTTTAGAACACAGTGGTGGACAATTCCATAGGGTTATGAACAAAGTATTGCATGTCTATTTAGAGGTTTGATGTGGGTGGGAGGGAGAGGGAAAACAACTGGTATGAGATTCTGGTGGCTATCTTTAAAAGTTCCTCATACTGTTGGCAATACATTTAGTTCTTCATAATTGGTTCTTATAGTTTTCCTTATTAAATTTTAACCTGTTGAGACAAGCAACGGAAACACACATGAACTTTCAAATACTGCAGCTTTATTGGAATAAAATAGTCCATGTTGATATTTTCAGGGAACACAACAATGGTCAAGAGTATGTATGATGGGGAAGCTTATAAAACATCTCACCTTGTTTCAAACATTCTTTTAGTCCCTTCATATTCTGTGCTTTTATTATTTTAATTATTAGATATTTTCTACCTCTGCATGATGATGACGACGATGACGACAGTGATGACAATAAGCTTCATGAGAAGCAAAGAAAGTGCACAAAATGAAGATGAAACTACAGACAGATAATGGAGCTAGAATTGTCTGATGTTTTCTCACGATCTTAATGAGAAGAGCATCAGATGCCATCTTGCTCTCTCTGTTCACCCACGGTCTTTTTGTAGCAACTCGTGGGTGCTGACTTTCAGATCCCTGAACCAAAACAGGAAACTAGTTCTAGTAACCTGCTAATTGTCTGGTCTTAATTATTTACCTTTGAAGACCTTTGAATGTATAACAATTCTGCTTTTCACTTTATAATAACTAACTGCTTCTTCTCACATTAGGAAATAACAATTTTAAACTATAAATACAAGCCTATGAAATCTGGGTTGAAAGCAGTTCCATCATCCTCTTCTTAACTGTTCAGCAGCTTTTTTAAAAAAATGATACTATTTTAATCTTGTGCTATTTTATAACACAAATTTCTCCCAAAGAAGGCAATTTTAGATGTTATTAACATTTGTTTTTGCACATGGATTACTTAGCTCAACTATAAACAGCTTGCGGCAAGGTAGAAATCCAAACACAGCATGTTACAGAACAATGATTCTATTATTACCCTCCTCCGTGTTATTCTTTTAAAATTATAAGTTATATTAAGGAGGTTTGAAGACTATGGAAGTGATGCGTTGGAACAGTAGGACTACCTTTTTTCATTTTCTGCTCTGCCCCTGACAATTAATTTGTGGAAAATGGGAAAGACACAATATCAGTTGTATCCTGATTGCCTCTTGAAAGATTAGCTAGCAGATGCTCATATTGGTCCATCCTAACCTGTTTGACCAAAGGAGGTTTGGAAATGCAATGATGTAAGTACCAGGCTTTATTTAAAAAAATCAACGTTACAATTGGGTGGTGACTGATAGAGACCAGAAAAGGCAAGGTGCACTAGGTAATTTTTACTAATAAAAATAGTGTAGGTACTGACATTTCTTTATCAGTACATAAACATTCAATTTCACATGTTTTGCTTTCCAATTTCCACTATGGACTTTAAAAAGATATATCTGAATTTTATAAATTACATAAGAGGTCACATATGTTTCAACTTCATCTTATCAGATTTCTAATATTCATGTCAGTATTTTTCCCCTCTACTTCAAAAATGAGATCCCATCTTAGACAGCTTATATAGGACCCAGACACAATATGTATACCACAAGATTCAAAACTGAAGATTAGTTTGAGTATCTGATTGTATAAGAATGGCAAATATGAATTTCAAGTGCTTCTATATAGGCAAGCTGCCACTGGTACACATCATAATTAAGCACAAGGCCTCCCAATGTAATATTTTTATCTGAGGGCATTTAGTGGAAGCTATTCTATAATTCAATATATCTATAATGTTAATATTAAACTATTGGCATTTTTGTAGAGATCTCCTCCCAAGCAATCACAAAGTTGGATTCCCTTTCAGTCCAATCACTAGTTTATATTATCTCACAAATAAGTTATCAGGAAAAAAAAATTGCAGTACTTGGAACATTTGTTTCACTGATTATTTTTTCATTGGAAAAAGAAAATAAGTATACAATAATTTGGGTGTATATACACACACATATACAAAGGTTTGTTCTCCAAAGCTGATCAAGTCACTATCCTTGCCTGTACTTGCTACCTGGAAATTTCCTATTAATGAAGAGACCTCACAGTTATTATTTAGAACCTCCTGTTCTGTAAAAGCAGTTTTGCCTCACCATTACAAATAACACCCATCATCTAAAGTGAGATTGAAACTACCTGCAAGAATACATCAAAAGACCATTTATTTCTGAATTAAGGGGAATTATGAAGGGACTGTTTTCAAGCTAACAAAGCAAGCAATGTGGTCACTGGAGCTCTTTTTCAAATGGTTTTAGACAAGTCATTCTCAACTTGATGCCATTTGTCTGTTAGGCCCTCTATTTTCTGAATTTGTATCTAAAATTTAAAAAATCCTTGTGAACTTTTTTGGGGGGAGGGGATAAATACATAAATCACATCATTCCCCCCCCCCTTATATATGTTTAGATATAATTTGTAGTTTCATGGTGAGGTGAACTCCTAGGTTACATGCTGTACCAGTTCTGCATCCAGCCAGCAGGGGGCAATGGAACCTTTATTTACATATCTTCTCTATTTGGTAAGCTATGAAGAGCCATATTATATCTTTAAAAACATGTATTTTAAAACATGGAGTTTAAGGAAACACACACCATACCCAATATCACATGGTTCATCTAATTTATAGCATGTTCCATTGAATGGCCTTCCTCAAAAGCTCTCAACAGCAAAATTACTAAATGTCTCCAGAAACAACATTTGCACACTATGGGTGGATTCCTCCTGGTTTGGACAGGTTCGTTTGAACTGGTAGTGACTCACTGGTGATGTCATAATGACATCACCAAACTGGATTGGTTGATGCCACTCCGTGGGCGGTACCATCATTTTTTTAAAAAAAATTTAACGGGTTTTTTGGAATTTTTTTCTGGAGTTTTTTCTTCTTTTGCACAAGTGTAGAAGCTGAGTTTCCAGCACTAGGCATACACTGCCACCTTGTTTTTTTACTTCCCCCATATTTTTTGCTGCTTTTTGCTTCTGTGCATGCTTACCTTGCCTCCCCTTTGCTCATGCATCCACAGAACTGCCTCCTCCTGCCTACGCACAAGTAAGCATTCGCGCTAACCTGCTCTCCCTTCCTACCAGGCCAGTGTCTCCTGAAGGCTGCAGGGGGGGGGGGAAACATAGGGCAGCCCAGCAACCTTTGAATGGTGGTTAGAAGCATCCTGTCCACAGTCAGCATCTCCAGCAGGCTGTAGGGACGGGGTGGGGCAGGGGACAGAGGGCAGCCTGGCAACTTCACACAGTGATTAGATGCCTCCCATCCCTGGTCAGTATCTCCCATAGGCCACTGGGATGGAGGGGGAACAGGGCAGCCTAGCAACTTTGCATGGTGGTTAGAAGCATCCAGTCCCTCGCCAGTGTCTCCCAAAGGCTTGGGGATGGGGGGGGGGGAGGGCAGCCAGGCAACCTTCATGCAGTGGAAGCTTTCCAGGGCAGAGACTCCCTCCCTCCCCAAGCCAGCATCTCCTGAAGTGCCGTCCCTGCCACCATTGCCCTCTCCTACTGCCACCCTATTCTTTCAACACTGCCCTCTCCTGCATTGGGAAGGGTTGGGCTTGGCACAGTGCCCGGGATGCACAGCGGCAGTGGTATCATCCGCAGCCGCGAGGCCTTTCACTTTGAGTCACCGAGGGCTGAATTGCATGCTTTGGGAGGGGGATGCGATCTTGCTGGCCAGACCAGCCAGCTGGCCAAGGAGATGGGCAGCTGAAAATGGTGCGGAGGTGTGGGTGAAAGCTGGAGGGGATGAGAGGGGGGCGTGTAGTTTATCAGCTTGTATGGGCTGCAGTTGAGTCCACTGCTGTGAGCCAGCAGAGGTACCACAGGGCATGGATGGGAGCATGCTAACTTTGTCCTCCCCGAGTGCTGGATTCTATGACCTGCCTGGTTTGCCCCCCGATGGCTCCACAGTCATGCAGGCCGGCATGAACGTGGCACTCCAGCAACAAAAATGCTGAAAAATTTTCCAGTCGGCCAGTGAGAAGAATGCTGTGTGGCCGGGCTTGCCAGAGGATTAGGTGCGCCAAAACACACCTATGTTGTCAGGTCAACCTCAGACACCACAGGGCAGTGGAAGCCGGAATGCCACCACAATCTGAGCTCCCTTTGGAGAGGGCTGCAAACAAATTGCAAAGCAGCTCTCGAAGGGAACAAAGCAGGCATGGCACATCCAGAGCTGTTCAATTTTTCCCCAGTTCTGTGGGCGTGGCTAGGTGGGGGTCATATGACTGAGGACATGGGTGTGAGTGATGTCACGTTGGCCACACCCACTTAGTCATATGGCCATCAAACCACACCCACAAAATAAGCCATGCCCACATAACTGGTAGTAACAATTTTTGGAACCCACTTCTGTTGCACACATGTTAAAACAAAGGGCTTAAGTATGATTTGAGCCATCTAGGCACCCGAGTGAGATAAATAATGAGCTAAAAAAGCAGCAACTGTATTCACCAAAGTGAAACATCCATGTTATAACTTTGAGGACATTTTTGAACACACAAGGCTTACACAAAATGAAGATAAGGCTTATACTAAATAAGCCCCATACATAAAATGCAGAAAAGCAAGTACTCTGAACATCTATAAATTCAAAATGTGAAATTAATTTTAAAAAGGGGGGGGGGAGCAGTTAGCTATACATAAACTCACTGAAATTTTCTGCATAATTTTACATTTGGAAATTGGAGAAAATTACTTCCACCAAGGTAAATTACAGCTACTGTACATGCTGCTTAACCCCCATGGGGCTAGGGAAGCCATTTATACTACAGGTAGTTCCTAGCTAATGTAAACCCTGACTTATGAAAATCTGATACAGTGGAAGGAGCACAAGAAGGAAAGCCACCATGTTGACATATATGCGGCACACAATGCAGTCTGCACAAAAATTATTTGCACGCTGCAAATAACAAAAAGGACCCCCCAAAAAAAACCCCACACCCCACACCCCTTCACCTCTTTTAGTTCCCACAAAATGGATTTTTAAAAGGCAAACATTCCCCACAGTTTTGAATAATATTTGATGGATTAATAGTAGTTGGCATCACCTTATCAACTATGACTGATCTGCAGACATTAAGAGATTGAATTTGTTTAGTATTTGGGTGGAGGGCAACCAGAAAATTTCTGGGCTATAGATTAGAATAAACACCGAAAGAGCATCCTAGATAAAGCAATGGGGAAACACTTCTGTACTGTTGTAGGAAAACTACACAGATGTATTCATGAGTCAAGCTTCCCTTGAAGGTGGCTTGAATTTTTAAAACAATACATTACACTCTAAGTCTCAATGAGTGATGGCGAACCATATCTGCAGGCACACAAGCTGTTGCCCTAGCTCAGCTCTAATATGCATGTGTGTGCTGGCCAGCTGATTTTTGGCTTGCACAGAGGCTCTGGGAAGGCGTTTTTGGCTTCCAGAGATCCTCCCGGGGGGGGGGCAGGGCATTTTCACCTTCCCCCAGCTCCAGGGATGCCTTTGGAGCCTGGGGAGGGTGAAACACAAGCCTACTGGGCCCACCAGAAGTTGGGAAACACGCCTTTTCCTGCCTTCAGAGGGCCTCCGTGAGGCTTGGGAAGCTGTTTTTGCCCTCCCCAGGCATTGAATTATGGATGTGTGCACTCACGCATGCGCGATAGCACACGCCCATGCTCTTTCGGCACCCGAGGGGAAAAAAGGTTCGCCATCACTGTCACAAACCAAATATTATTTGACTGATACAATTCTAAGAGTTGTCAACTCTTAGGCAACTAGGGCAGATTGTGACTAAAATAAACATTATGCATCCTCTTATTTAGGGATCCCAACCCTCTCTGCCCTGGTCCATGGACCAGCAGTGGGCCTTGATACTCCAGCAGTTGGCCAAGAAAACAATTGAAGCTGCATCTGCAGGATTCAGGCAGCACGCAAATGAAGCCCCTCTTGGTCCATAGAAAAACCTTTCTCCATGGAAACGGTCCATGGTGCCCCAAAAGTTTGGGGGGGTACTGCTCTAATTGATGGGGATTCAGTACTATCTAGGAATATTGATGGCTATCTAAGGAAAAACTAAGAAACAATCCCTGTAGTTGATTTCAATGAATGAACCAACTCCCACTAGAATGCTCGGCAGAATAAAGTTGTATAAGAGTTTTGCTTCCAGACACGTACATGGGGGTGCTATTTTCTGTTAGCCTCTTGTCGCCTACATTACTCATCAAATCAACACGGTAGAAGAAAATTAAATGGGGTGGGGGGTTTAGACATCTTTGCTGAAAATGTAAGCTTTGAATCCTTCCATCATTAACTAATGTTAGTCTAACATTAATAATTGTTTGGTTCAATATATGAAATTACCTACCGCCTAACTTTTGGCTGTGTTAATGAATGGAGTGTCAGATGACTGTCAGATGTCCTTCTCCAATTTAGAATAGTAAATGAGAGTCTCTGCTCTTCTGATCAACGTGGGCATAAACATATTAATATTAATTTATTGATTTTTGATAGTTTCCCAATATAGTTTGTGGTACTGCCGAAACCTATGAGACAGCATCCCTGTTTGTTACAATTTCAATAACACCTCAACCAACTAAAATTCTCAGTAAATTTAATCCCGAAGATGTTTATGAAGCAAGTGTATAAGCAACAAGAAAACATTTCAAAACAGTGAAGATTCATCTGGTAGATAAGTTCAGCTTCTTGTTATAACCGCAGCCCTTTCAACAGTCTTATTAAAAGTTGTGTGACAAGCTAAAATAACTGAATTCAGTGAATAGGGAGAAACTTTTCCTGGGAAAAGTGAAATTATTCCTCTGAAGTTTTTATTGTGTCTCTCTGCTTGTAAGACACAAACCCTGCATCATTTACTAGATATATAGAAATACTAGACCAATTCTGATTTTAAGGGAATCACTAGCAAAGTTTCCAAAAATAGGCTAAAGAATGGGTAACATTACTCCCAAGTTTTTTTGCTAAAGTGAGCCAACTCATTCTGCCCAATTTCAGTGACTAAACTCACAAATGGTAAGTCTCTGGAAAAAACATTCATTTCTCTTGCATTGTTATTTTAGAGAATGACATTAAGATTCAAAGGTCATTCCTTCTAATGCTCTGCATGATAAAAGGTCAATCCATAAGACAATGCTTAAGACAGTTTTCCTAAACTCTATGAACTTATGCACGTTTGTGTTTATGGTATAATTTAATACACTGGAATGTAATACAAGGGCATAAAAAGCTCTGCTTATATTTGGTTGGCTGAAATATAAGAAAGACGTTATCTAACAAACAGAATAATAAATGATTGGACTAACAAATGCTACCCATGTTTTCCCGAAAATAAGACCCTGCCTTATATTTTTTTGAACCCTGAAATAAGCGCTTGGCCTTATTGCCATGCACTCCAAAACCTGATTGGGCTTATTATCAAGGGCAGTCTTATTTTGGGGGAAATGGGATACAAACAAGAAGATATTCTATTACAAGAAATCGGTTGAGAAGGGCGGCATAGAAGTCTAATACATAAATAATAAATAAATAAGAAGATAGTCTACTACATCTTATTTGCATTTCTTATTTTAATATGGATCCTGGGGAGAATAACATAGTGGCTTTGCAAAAAATGAAACTGGGATGCTTTTGCCTGAAAGTTGTACAAACTTGCATATTTACCAATTATAGGTGAAAATAAGCTGCAGTCAGAGCTTCCAAAGAAGAAGGTGAAACAACTAGCTTCATCTAGCAGTCTGAATATGATATCTGAACAGCGCAGTATGAAATTGTTAACTCTTGGGCCTAATCAGTGACAAGCAAAACAAGATGATGGTTGTCTAAAATGAAAGTGGCTTCTAGATGGGCACATAGAAATGCTCTCTTTTCAATAAGCTCATCAAATCATCTAGTAAACATTTGGAATCTTCTCTTGCCTTATTGTTTATCTGATTGTTCTTCTGCCTGTCTGCCCAGGGGAAAATCGTTCTTCTTTTGTAAGACGTTCAAAAGATACTGAGATTAAGTATCTTTGAGCCCCAATCCTTACTGCTTAATTTCCATTTTGTTTTTCTGTTGTTGTAGCCCAGGGCTGTCAAACTTGTAGCCCGCGGGTGAGATGTGTCATGTACTGCCCACACCTACACCCGGTTTGGTGAAGGGGAATAAAGTTGTTATACATCATGCGATGATGCAATTTTGACACCCTTATTGTAGCCCATATTATAGTGAATCAAGAGAAAGGCTACTATCTAGTTACATAGCCTCTCATAACCCAGCTGTGGCCATCTGAAAACTCTTGACTTGGTGCAGTAATGTAAAGCTGAGGACTACTCAAACCTGCTTGCCTTCCTCTAAGGATGCCAAGCAGCCTAATGTTGACAGTCCAGTGATAACCACTGTCTCTAGACTGCAGTTTATTACTATGGGGTATAAATTGGTCCTCATTAAAATGCAATTTTTCAAGGCACTATGAGCAATCTTTCTCAGTAAATGTCTTGCTCATTTATTAAGCATCATCCAAGGTCAATCGGGGCAAATGAAAAACACAGAAAATTAAGACAGCACTTCAAAGATTGGCAGCTCCTGCATGGAGAATGTGAGTCCTGACCTTAGCTGGAGCCTGTGCTGTACACTTGGGAGCTGAGAAGCCGTCTGTGCAGAGGACTTCAAAGATAAGAAGAATCCAGCTGCTTAAAACCAGAGCTTAGAAGAGAAGAGAAATGTTGGCAGAAACAAAAGCCAAGTCCATAAGAATATTTTAATATTTTCTTTCTTTTAGGATCATCATCATCTTCATTGTCATCATCTCAATGGGTTAAATATTCCATTGGGAAGCAATGGTAGGCTAGTTTTTAACAACTATCTTTGTTAAAGTAGTCTTTAACAACTATCTAAATAATGCCAGCTTATTTAATATATTGTGCCCCAAATGTATTAGGACTACATCTCCCAAAAGTCACTGACAGAAGAGTCAAAGGAACCAGGCTGGAAAAGGTTGGGAGACAGACATTTTATTTCTCAGATATTGGTCAATACCAGTGCAATAATTCAAGTCTTGGGTCAGAACGTTTTGCTTGTTTAAGGTGCATTGTCACTCCAACTCTTTTATAGCCTGATCAAATTATACTGTCTACCCTAGAGGTATCTTCACTTATGGTGTTATAAAGCACAAGGCATTAAGATTGGAAAGTAGTCCTCTTGTTTAGACCATCTCAGGAATAATGGCATCTGCACATTTTTAAATATTCCCTCTCTTTTGTTATTTGCGCATCATATTTTAAAGTTGCAATTCTACATCATTGACCTAGAATAAAACCCACTGAATTTAAAATAACTTATTTCTGAGTAAAAATGCACAGGATCACAATAATAATCTACATTTTGCTCTATATTTGATTCAGTTTTACCTTCAGAAATATTACCAGGATTTCTTATGACTTTTCAAGTATACATTTATCTATTTAAAGGATTTGTAGGGCTTGCCATCTGATGTAGCATAATCCTGGGCAGCTCACAGGCAATATTTATAGAAATTGTATGTGTTCTTTTGATTAGTTTTGTATTTGTATTAATTTCCTATATGTATTAAGGAGTCTGATTCTGGTTAAAATACATTCCCTAACCTAAACAATTTAATGAGATGAGTAATAAATGGCACACAATGCTGAAAAGCTAAATCCCCCCCCCCTCAACATATCCTTGATAAACTCACAAGGAAAAAATAGATATAGTGATATTTTGTAATTATTCTCTATACCTGCATAGATTTAATTATCTTCATTAAAGGGAACTAATGGATCTTCATGAATTGACTTTTTGGAGCATGTATTACTATAATTCATATAAGATTGTGTTTAATTTAATAGAGTCAGAAAAGCAACAGGCCAAGTGGGATTTTTGTATGTGTGTGTATGTGTCATAACATAGATGTAAACTTGGGAATCTTTGTGACTGTTGCACAAACTCATAAAATTGATTAATTAATTTAGCATATTCTGGGAAGGCCAATATAATGCAATGTATGTGTATACACCTTAACCTATACCGCATACTGTATACTCTATTTAATTGGTTATATTCTTGTCTCCTCCAATATATGTCCTCACTGAAAACATCAGCACAGTAGGTTTCTATGATATTTTTGTGATGGATGGATCTGTTATTTACAATCATTTTCTTCAGTCATTGCTGAGAAGCAGTGATGCATCTTACTTTGAGAAAGTAAAGACTGTCTTATAGAATAACTGTGTCACAATAGTGAAGGGTTATTAAATAATACTACATTCAACTGCAGACTTCCTTTAAGAGGGCTTTAAGATATATATCTACACATTGCCTAGATATATATATCACTTATATGTCTAGACAATTTGTACCACTTCAATAGGTCAATTTGTATGTGTGTTTAAGTATGTATGCATATATGTGAATATATATTTATCCACACACACAAAATGATAGAATATCTGACAAGATTGAACTATAAACAATAAACAAATAGATTATTTACAAATAATTTGATTCCTCAGCTTTTTTGAGGTTTACACTGAAATATTCAATTGGATGTGAGATGGAGGAAGTATTCAAGGTGTTTTGGTCAATGGAACCACCATCTTTCCTTCCTTCTCAAATCTTTGCACAACAATGCTATCCCATGACAAACCTCAATTTTTATGCAACGTTCTAATGTAAATTAGGGCTGCAAGAATCCAGAAGACCTTGAGATGACATGAAGGATAGGCAGAAAGATAGGCAGAAAATGCCAGTCCTTTGTTGCAATCTAGTAGTGTCTGTCTGGATTTCACTGGAAAAGATTTAGCATTTTCTGCCTATCTTTCCTACCACCTCAGTGTCGCCTGCATTTTTGCTACCTGGTTCCTAATTAGAAAAGGAATGTGTCAGACTGTTAGCTGCTACTTCAAGCAGCTCTGAAAGGTTTTCCCCACCTTTCTGCTAAAACTCTAGCAAAAACAAGCACAGCAAACAGAAATATATATCTGTTTGGAGAATATTTTCATTTTGCTCTCTTGAAATGCTGAGGAGTTTCCTGGGCTGAATTAGCCCAGGAAAATGACTCAATATGAAGCTCTTCTGATCCTAACACTGAGTTTTATGCACAGTTGGAATTTTCCTGCATAAGTGAAGCAACTTCACCACGATGCCAGTTCATTCCATGGTTTGTATTGGCAATCCGGACAATGACGTGAGACCTTTTATTTTGAACCTTCATGCTTCTGACAAGGCACCAGAAACATCAATTCTCACTAAGGAAACTTGTTCTTTACATGCCAGAGAAAGAAAAGAGCAATAAAAACAAGAAGGGTATTGGGAAATGAGGCTCCCTGAGACTTCTTGATGATTGAAAGGCTGATATTTCATTGATAGATACCTGAGCCAGTGCTAGCTCACCCTGTCCAAGAGAGAACTTTGTGTATCTCCTTTGCAAAAATAGGCACTTCATTAGTCCATTACAATTCTCACACAGATGGACACTTAAATCAGGAAGCTGCTGCAGAAATAGGACAAAGACGGAAGATAGCAGCTCAGGATCTGTATTTTTTCTTTATTTCCCTCCCCAATCTCTCACTCCTAATCTTCCAAACACCAGCTGTCCCCTTTTGCAGTAAACTTCTCTAAATTCTCAAAGTTAACTCACAACTCCGTATTATTTTTAGCTTGCTTAGACTAAAAGACAATATGGCCTTTAATCATGCAGCCCTATATAGCTGCCTTCCTGGGAGTAAACAGACTTACTCCCAGAAAGTAGAGTAAAGGTTGCACTGAGTTGAGAGGGCACACAGGTGGCCCAAAGTAAGAATCAACACTCAGAATTGTGTTGCATCTTCACTTTTAGAAGCACATTCCCTTTTTAGAGACCAAACAGGAATGGTTTTTGCAGCACAGTTAACGCTCAGATACAGAGAATATCCCATTGTATAGAGAATTCATCTTTGTCAGATCACAGATTCAGTGGAAAATTTCCATTAAAAATGACCTCTTATTCTAAGCCTGCAGGAAACTTGGGGAGATGGTGGGCTTGGTAGGCTAGGCTAATTTTTGAAGTTAGAGGCTGGGGAGATTTCTGTACCATGTTATTTGTGATTAATTTCCCAGTGGCCAGGTTGGGCCTCCTGGTTCCTAATTCTGCTGACAGTCAGTGAAAGTTAATGTTTACATGTTGGATCAAGAGAGCATCCTCCTCAGTACTTGACCTCGATGGCTTCAACAAACTGAAAACTGAAGGAAGACTGAGGCCATTTCTACCTTTTAGAGGGAAACATCAATACTGATCATGGAAAGGATTTTGGAGGTTACTATTAAGGGAGGCCACCTTTGCAATCCACTCTCCACTATTTTCCTTTTAGCAAGAGATAAGTAGAACACAATTCCTTATAGATAGCTTTTTGCAATGAATAATCAAAACTTTCCGTCTCTGGGCTGGTGGAAATGATAAACCCAGCCGTGCCTTCTATGAGAAAGAACGTGTGTAATCAGGTCAAAATTAAATAAGATAACTTTATACAAATAAGAAACTGGGTTAGCATTAATTATCCTTCATCCTATTAGTACATTTGTAAACTCGGAGAACACAGAATTACAGAAACATCACCAGACATTCCCCCATCACATTGCTTGCTCTATCTTTTGCCAGTCTACTAAAGGACTAACAAAACCACACACGCACATACACATGGCATATATAGGGATCATTGTTTCCAAACAAAAATCTACCATGTTTTTATTGACAGGAGTTTTGAAGCAGCGTTTAACAAGTATTTGAATGACTAGATCAACTTCCCCAGCCTAATGCTCTCAAAGCAAGTTGGACTGCAAATGCTAGAATTCTCAGCCAGCTGAAGATTACGAGAATTGTAGTCCAGCATGTCTGGTAGCAACTTGGTGTGGAAGACTGCGGATGGAGAAAAAACTTACGCTGCCTGAAGTCTTAGGGACCCATTAAAATGTATGCAGAGTATGTCATTGCTGTAGTAATGGCTAGGTAAACTGGTCCTTCTTTATATAATGATTTAGAGTTGGCTTTAACGATCGTGCAGGGTCAGGACTACCAAGTGCAAGTTGGGTTTTCCTGAGAAAACATTTCTTTCACAGTGGTAATGTGGTGTCCCTGAAAGCAGTGGGTGTTTTTTCCTCTGTCTTTCTGCACTAAATGAAATCTAACTACAGTTAGTTTTCTTTTAGTGACTGTCTCAAGAAGCAACAGTCTGCAATTACAACAGTACCTTTGTGACCTACCCTGCCATTTTTGACCTTCACAGGTCTGTATAATGCAAAGTTTATAAGCACAGTTGCCATTTTGCTCAGTGACCACTTTGCTTAACAACCAAGTTGCCAGTCCCAATTTTGATCACTAAACAAGGACTACCTGTATATTTTTCTTCAAAACTATGTCTAAACTGTAGGGACAGTTTTATTTTCTGCTTCAATTCATCTAGCACCTCATTGTATTGCAGTTGCAATACAGCTACCCAATTCTTCAAGAGCAAATCAAGCACTGTGGTAGCAGCATCCTTGATTAATAATATGCCAGGAATAGGTACTACAACCGACAAGGAAATATTGCAATTTCAGATGTTATAAGAGAGTATCTCTAGGACTCCCCTTGTAGTTAAAAAAGGAAGTGGAGTTGTAAGGACTGAATTACTAAAAGGAAATAGGAAATTGATAAATTAGCAGCAGCAGCAATGACAACAACAAAAACAACAATAACAAAAGGTGGAGGAAATCCTTGCCTTAAGGCTTCGAAGCTCATGCTTTGATAGTAACTGACTGCAGTGTCACTACTCAGCTTCTTTACTTTGGTCCTCAAACAAGAAGCCTTTTATTTTAGTCTCTGTGCTGTATTGACAATCTGTCTCTGGGATGGTAGGAAAAAAAATGTGCTAAAGGAAAGAAGTGAGCAGCCTGAAAAAGGAGAAAAGAGATGGGTAAGTGAAGGATGTCAACAGCTGAACCTGCAGCTTATGTTTGCCCTAGATTTCTCCATTCATCTCCATAATCCACAAGAGGTCTATCTCTTTGCTTTGCTGAGCTGAAGTTGGGGATGGATGGGTCAAGGCAAATTTATAGATGGACGAGTAAATACATGAGAGTCTTAAAAACGCATATGACGACTCAGAAGTACATGCAAATGAGGACAAGGTTCTGTGGTCACCAGAGATGAGTGGGAAAGATATGAGGAGGTGGTGCTGCAGTAGACAGGTTGTAGGCAAAACCGGTAAGGGAGAAGTCTTAACACAGAGATTCCAAAGGATGGCACTGTGTATGCTAGAATGTCTTCTAAACTGTGGTTCTGCAGCCAAGAAGGTAACAGTTCTGGTAGAAATTTGTGCTTTAATATATTTTGTTTTTGTTTTAAACAAAAGTTCCTACTTCCCTGAGGAAGTCTCGTCCTCTGTTCTTAAAGGAACATGCCTTCCTCCATTCCACTGATCCTTTTAAACATCATTTTCATCCTCAGCATTGCCTTTCATTCTTTGCTTCCATTTCTTCTTTCCGTTGCTTCCTCCCTCTTTCTTTTGTTTGTTTGCTTTTGTCTCTTCTTTATTTATATATATTTTGTTTTTAGACAGTATGACTTCCTCCAGGAATCCCTTAGGTTGTTAGCGGGATCCCTTTTGCGTAGTCATGCATGTTAGTCTTTGGTAACGTATGGACACTTTGGTGTGCCAGTGAGGAGGGGGAGATACAGGAGCAGAGGGTGACCAAGTAGGAAAGGAGGAGGAATGTCTCAGACAATGGGAGCATTCACTGCTATCATCTGAGCAGCACGTACAGAAAGAAAAGTAATGGCCAGCAGAGAGAAGACGTGTGTTGGGTGACAGCAGAATTTCCTGGAAGGGCAACAGCTGTAGGGAAAAGAAAGAGAAAAGTTACCTCATGAAAATTAACAATGGTTTGCAAAACAAATGACTGTGGGATGAAAGGATAATCTCAAGAATTCCAAGATCATACCCACCAAAAGAAAGAGAAAAGTTACCTCATGAAAATTATCAATGGTTTGCAAAACAAATGACTGTGGAACGAAAGGATAATCTCAAGAATTCCAAGATCATACCCACCAAAAGAAAGAAAGAAAAAGTTACCTCATGAAAATTATCAATGGTTTGCAAAACAAATGACTGTGGAACGAAAGGATAATCTCAAGAATTCCAAGATCATACCCACCAAAAGAAAGAAAGAAAAAGTTACCTCATGAAAATTATCAATGCTTTGCAAAACAAATGACTGTGGGATGAAAGGATAATCTCAAGAATTCCAAGATCATACCCACCAAAAGAAAGAGAAAAGTTACCTCATGAAAATTATCAATGGTTTGCAAAACAAATGACTGTGGGATGAAAGGATAATCTCAAGAATTCCAAGATCATACCCACCAAAAGAAAGAAAGAAAAAGTTACCTCATGAAAATTATCAATGGTTTGCAAAACAAATGACTGTGGGATGAAAGGATAATCTCAAGAATTCCAAGATCATACCCCCCAAAACAAAATAATTGGACGTACAGGTAGTCCTCAACTTATGACCACAACCAAGCCCAAAATTTCTGTTGTTAAGCAAGACATTTGTTAGGTGAGTTTTACCCCATTTTACCACAGCTGTTAAGTGAATCTCCGCAGTTGATAAGTTAATAAGATGGTTGTTAAGTGAATCTGGCTTCCCCATTGACTTTGCTTGTCTTATGGTCGCAAAAGGTCACATGATCGTGGGACACAGCAATGATAGTAAGTATGTGTCACCCACCAAGCATCTAAATTTTGATCGCATAATAATGGGGTGCTACAAAGGTTGTAAGTGTGAAAAATAGCCACAAGTCACTTTTTTCAGTGCCATTGCAAGTTTGAGCGGTCACTAAATGACCTGCCGTAACAGAATAACAGAGTTTGAAGGAACCTTGAAGGTCTTCTAGTCTAATCCCCTGCTTAGGCAGGAAACCCAACACCACTTCAGACAAATGGTTATCCAACATCTTCTTTAAAACTTTCAGTGTTAGAGCTTTCATGACTTCTGGAGGCAAACTGTTCCATGGATTAATTGTTCTAACTGTTAGGAACTTTCTCCTAAGTTCTAAGTTACTTCTTTCCTTGTTTAGTTTCTACCCATTGCTTCTGCTCAGATGCTTTGGAGAACAACCTGATTCCCTCTTCTTTGTGGCAACCCCAGCAGTGAGCTACCAGCTGGAACGCTAAATTGTGCTCGCTGCCGTGGCTCGTAAGTTCTTGCGGGACCAGCGCTGTTTTGCTGCTGCACCTGTGGAGGAAGCAAAATCGCACACGGAGCTGCAGGTGCGCCTGTGTTTCAGCATGTGCGGAAGCAAAAAAACCTCACCAAAACATGGACGCACCTGTGGTTCCATGCGTGATTTTGCTTCTTCCACAGGTGCAGCAGCAAAAACGCGCTGGTCCCGCAATAACTTACGAACCGCAGTGGCGAGCGCAATTTAGCATTCCGGATCGTAGCCTACCGCTGGGCAATCCCTAACATATTGGAACACTGCTTTCATGTTTCCTCTAGTCCTTCTTTTCATTAAACTAGACATACCCAGGCCCTGCAAATGTTCTTCATATGTTTTAGCCTCCAGTCCCCTAATAATTTTTGTTGCTCTTCTCTGCACTCTTTCTAGAGTCTCTACATCCTTTTTACATTGTGGAGACCAAAACTGAATGCAAATCGTAAATTGAGGACTACCTGTACTGAAAATTGAAATCACATGAAAACAAGAAGACACATAGAATCCTAAATGTCTATAGTTTTACTGAGCAAGCTGAATATTTCAGAAACTAATGTGTTTTAGAGGCTATTGTACTTCACTACTATAAACAATTTCTTTTGCCATATTAGATATGCAAAATAAAACAGATATTTTTACATTTTGTCTCTCTTTCAGATTTTATATAAAAACAAACCCATACTGTGAAGAGTAAAACAGATATAAAAATAATGTCCAAGGACAATGGTCAATGAAGTAATGTAGAAAGCTTCCTCATAACAGGCTAAGTAATAACTTTATTCTTCTTTGGTCATGTAACACCTCTACTATATCCACACTTTAAGAAGGATTCAGAAACAATGGGACAGGATCAATGGAGGCTAACAAAGATGATCTGAGGACTAGAAACTAAGCCTTATAAAGAAAGATGGATAGCATGTTTGCGTTGAGACAAGATATTTGGGAGGGGATGTGGCTGTATTCTTCAAATGCCTGAAAAGATGTCATGTAAAGAAACATCAGGATCTGTCTTTTCTCATTCCAGAGTGCAGTACCCAAAATAAAGGATGAGATCTGACAGGAAGTCAGATTCCAGTAAAACATTAGAAAAAGAGTTCTTAGCATTTAGTTCCGTTTGACAGTGGAAGCAATTATCTGGGAAGGGCGATAGCTGCCCCTTCTCAGATGTGTTCAAACAGAAATTAGACAGCTACTTTCTTTGGGATGGTTTAATTTGAAATTCTTGCATTGAATAGAGGTTGGATATGATGGCCTCATCCAAATTAATGATTCTGTGATTTGTTCAATCACTCAACAGTGCATATTTCTATGAATAAAGACTTTCTGGGAGCCAATGCAGAAAGATCACATTTGGTACCTGACCCTAGTTTTGGTTTGTTTGCTTGTTTTATTAAACTAAAAATGCCAAGGATTAATACGAACAACCTATATACACATTATTATAGATGGCCCAAAGTTTCCTTTCCTCCATTAAGCAGAACTTCACAAAAAATCTAATCACATAGTGCTTAAAATAATCCTAAATATAGTAATTTAGGATAATTCTCAATCTGAGAAGAATAATGTCCTTTCTGACATTGATTCTATTACCCTTGCCATAGGATAGGTGGGGAAATTTGAGACAAATATATCCAGGGAAATATATATTTATAATTTTGGAATACATCTCTGTCTCAGACCACATAATAAAAATCAATAGATCCATCATCCATCCATCATCACAGTTTTTTATGCTTATTATTACTGAATTATCTTGTTTTGTATGCTATGGCTGTTGCTGTAATCACCATTTTCCTGGGTCTGTAGATTCTAAAATTCTAAAATTCCAACTTGCTTGGTAACAAATCAAAGAGGCTGAAGAATAATAAACATTTCATTATTTTCTGTAGCTAGGTGGTTAAGAACCATGTCGAGCATCGACATTAACCTGGGACATTACAATAAATTAAATGAGTTTGATACACTGCAGCCAATAATAATTATTATTTCTCTCTCTCTCAATATGAACAAGTATATATTGATTATGAATAAGTATATTCTCATGATGTATAAGTATATTGTTATTATATGTAAACATACAAGTTGATTAATATACATAGCTTTCCCAATTTTTTCCTTGAATTTGGGGTGCAATGATGCATGCAATTCACCAAGTATAATTACCTTTATTTGGGACAATTGGCTTTCTTGGACAATCACCTTTTTTCAGAGTAACATCATCAATGGCAATATCTCCCTCAGAACCTGTCCCACGAACACCTTCAAAGATGATCTGAGGGAAAAAAATCAGACTTAGAAAAGTTTTAAACATCTACAAATTCCAGCTCTGGAAAAAGAATATTACGTTGCCTTCCTGTGATGTTAGAGCCATCAGTCCCAAAGGCCACTCAATAGATTGTCTACTTGCCCTCTAGTTTCCTGGAACAATTGGGCCATGGTGGGGTGTGATGACCGACTCTTATATTCCTGGATTTGATAGAAATTTAAACCATCTTAAAACAAACAAAAGAGAGAGGGTGGGGGATGTGAATTTTTGGCCCAAATGATCTATATTAGATTTTTCTGCAATATTCTGTTTGTTGTTATTATTAAACTATAAAAAATACAAAACTGACTTTAGGACAATTAATGAGTCTTGATGAAATTTAATGAAAAAAGAAAATCCAGCTCTTCTTTGTCACCCTTCACAAATCTACATTTTTTAAAGAATTCTTTTTGACAAATGTACCCTTTGGGACTGTCTGCAAGACCTTGTTTTTTTTTTTTTTTTAAAGTTTCAGTTTATCAGTGAATGGTCGGCAAGGTGTTGCTGAGCCGATAAGGTAGAAGGCTGGAGGCTTTAAACAACCTCCTGGAAGCCATTTCAAACTTCACATCTTGGCCCTCCCTCTGCACTGGAACAAAAGCTTGATAGTTCCCTGTGCCTCTGTTTAATCCCAGGACGATTTTCCCCGATATCCACCCATAAAATTTTTTGGCCAATTAAAATGTGAAAAACAAAAAAACAATAGCATTTCAATATTATAATTTCCTGGTTGTGTGGAGGCATACGATTGAGGCCTTCCTCCCCTCCTTGGGAGATAGATAGATAAATAAATGAAAGTTTATTTTAAAAGTTACAGTAAAATTCAACCTCCCTTTTAACTTTATATATTAAAACACAATCATCATTGATAAAGATAAATTGTAGAGCTGTTCCGATACAGTTGGCAACTAAACAAGAACATTTCCAAAGAAGTCTGCTACAAACAGCAGGTTCTCCTTGCTGAGGTGGGAGAAAAAGATGAAATCACACAGAATTCACTACCTTGCACAGAGAAATACGAGATAATTGGGGCATCACAAAGAATCAGAAATCAAATGCCATACAATTCCTGGCCTCTTCCTAAAAGCTGCTGAAGCAGACGTTTCCTGTGCTTCAATTATCTGGATTTAAACCAAGACTATGTGGAGTGATCTTAAATCCTAATCCTTCCCAGAGTTGGTCGAACAACTTCTGTATTTTTTTCAAAAAGACCAACCCCTTCTTTCTATCTGCAGGAGTCTCCATGACAGACAGCATTTTTCCCACATAGAAGTTAATTCGGCATGCCTGAGGCTGTGGAAAGATGAACTGTTGGAGTAGGTGACTTGTTTGGGCTATAGTCACAGCAAGTGTGTCATGTCCAAAGGCATAGTAATACCCAATCTTCCACTCTGCATGGATAGATTACCCCATTCACACATTATGGTTTCAGTTCTATAATATACAGTAGATAATATGCCTACAGATTAGTTCAACACCTGACAGCTGTGACTAGGGAGACCTTTGCACAGGTTCAACTAGTGAATCAATTGCGACCCTACTTGGATCAAGAGGCTCTTCTCATGGTCACTCATGCCCTTATTGCAATACATGGAGCTACCCCTGAAGAGTGTTCGGAGACTACAGTTGGTCCAGAATGCACTATACGAGTGTTGTGGGTGCGCCCAGATACACCCACACCACATCAAGCTGCATTAGCTTCCTATCGGTCTCTGACCACAATTCAAGGTGTTGGTTATTACCTTTAAAGCCCCACATGGCTCAGGGCCAGAGTATCTTTGAGACCGCCATCTACCACATATCTCCCAGCAACTGGTAAGATCCCACAGGGTTGGTTTTCTTTGCATCCCATCAGCTAAACAGTGCCGGCTGGCAGGCCCATGGGGGAAAGCCTTCTCTGTGGTTGCCCCGACTCTCTGGCATCAGTTACCGCCTGAGATCTGCACTACTCCCAACTTATTGGCCTTCCAGAAAGCCAGAAAGACCTGGCTTTTCCAACAGGCCTGGGGACATTGACCTTGGGGGTATGACCAGGGCCACCATCAGGAATTTTGGGGCCCCATACAGCCTAAGTGTCTGCCCCCCCCCGCCATTTTAAAACTATTTTAAGTCGCCGAGTCATTCCATCCCCTGGGGATCATTTCCTGCTTCACGCCAAGCGAGGCGGTCCCATAGGCCAGTGTTTCCCAACCTTGGCAACTTGAAGATATCTGGACTTCAACTCCCAGAATTCCCCAGCCAGCGAATGCTGGCTGGGGAATTCTGGGAGTTGAAGTCCAGATATTTTCAAGTTGTCAAGGTTGGGAAACACTGCCATAGGCTATTTCAGGAACTGGGTTAAGCCGATTGTGTGGACTCATCCAGGAGAAAGAAAGAAGCGGGAGCGGCGAGGGAAAGAAAGAGCCTCCTGGCATTGGTCAGGCGGAGCATGGCTTATTTACGGCTCATTGGCACTTCTCCCTTCTTGGAAGAGGCCTTGTTGACAAAACCATGTGCTTTCTAGCGAGGGGAGAGGAGAGGGGGATCCCACACCTGGCAGCCACTGGCGAGGAGCTGGAAAGGAATGGTAAAAGGAATGGTAAAAGGGGCGATCAAGAGAGGAATGGGTGAATGAATGGACGGAGGGTGGGAAGGAAGGAAGGAAAGAGGGAAGGGACAGGAACAGAGGAAGGGTGCAAAGAAAGCAAGGAAATGTGTGAAAGGGGAGAGTAAGAGAGGAAGGAGTGAAAGAAGGGAGTGAGGGAGGAAAGAAGGGAGGAAGGAGAAGGAAAGCAAGAAATGGAGGGAGGGAAGGAAGGAAGGAAGGAAAGAAAGAAGGAAGGAAGGAAAAAAAGAAAGAAAGAAAGGGGGAAGTGACAGGAACAGAGGAAGGAAGCAAGGAAACTTATGAAAGGGGAGAGTAAGAGAGGAAGGACTGAAGGGAGGGAGGGAAGAAGGTAGGAAGGAGAAAGAAAAGAAGAAATAGAGGAAGGGAAGGTAAAAGAGAGAAAGAAAAAGAGCAAGAAAGAGAAAGAAAGAGAATGAAAGAGAAATAAAAAGAGAGAGGGGGAATGAAAGAAATGGAAGGAGGGAAAGAAGGAGAGAAAGAAAGAGAAAGAAAGAAAGAAAGAAAGAAAAAAGAATGAAAGAGCAAGAGAGAAAGAGAGAAAGAAAGAAAAAGAAAGAAAAGAAAGAAAGAAGGAAAGAAAGAAAGAAGGAAAGAGAGAAAGAGAAAAGAAAGAAAGAGAATGAAAGATAAATAAAAATAGAGAGGGAGAATGAAAGAAATGGAAGGAGGGAAGGAAGGAGAGAAAGCAAGAGAAAGAAAGAAAGAAAAAGAAACAAAAAAAGAATGAAAGAGCAAGAGAGAAATAAATAAATAAATAAATAAAAAGAAACAAAAGAAAGAAAGAAGGAAAGAAAGAAAGAGAAAAGAAAGAAAGAGAATGAAAGAGAAATAAAAATAGAGAGGGGGAATGACAGAAATGGAAGGAGAGAAGGAAGGAGAGAAAGAAAGAGAAAGAAAGAAAGAAAGAAAGAGAAATAAAAAAGAATGAAAGAGCAAGAAAGAAAGAAAGAAAGAAAGAAAGAAAGAAAGAAAGAAAGAAAGAAAAAGGCAACTCCAAAGAAAGGCTCACTGAGTGGATGCATGAAAAGAGGGACCTGGATCTCCACTTGCCTCCCCCTCGCGCTTACCTGCTCCCAGCACCAGCAGCAGGAATGCAAGCGAAAAGAAGCTATTGGCTCCGGGCGGCGGGCGGTATTCACGCCCCCCCGAACCCACAGCCCAGCATCTCCAGAGGCCGAAAGGCGCGACTCTCTTGCCCTCGCAATCCTCGGGGGGGCACAAGACCGGCAGAGAAGCCGGCCGGGCTCAGCCCTCTCCCGGCTTCCTCAATTCCGCTTCCCCAGCAGCGCAGCTTGGCTTCCGGACCCCCGCGGTGACTCCTCCTTCCGTGGCTGCCATCGGGGCTCCCTGCCTGTCTGCCGGTCTCCCTGCCTTCTTTCCTCACGGGGGTGGGAAGAAGGTGCGGGGCTGTCAGAGAAGCTCCGCAGAGGCAGAGTTCATCGCCATAGGGGTTGGGGAGTTTTGGAAGGCGCCGCCCCCCCCATTTTTCAATTTCGCCGGGCCCGTTACACCACTCCCAGTAATACCGGTCTATCGGCGGCCCTGGGTATGACTAGGAAGGTTGGCCCATGAATCTATGGATGGCTGCAATTATTTTAAATTGAAATGTTTTTATACTGATTCATGTTAGTTTTTGTTGTGAGCCACTCTGAGTCCCTAGGGAGTTGGGCGGCATAGAAATATAAACAAACAAACAAGCAAGCAAGCAAGCAACACACAGCTTGACACAGTGGGAGCTTGTGAGAGCATCATCATTGGAAGCTTTCAAGAGACTGGATTGCCATCTATCAGAAATGGTGTAGGGAATTGGTTCATAACCTGGGGCCCACATCCCATGGGGGGGCATTTAATTTTTAATGGGGGCAATTGGAACTTTGTTTAAACCAAGTTAATGGCCTTCTAGACTTCCTCTGAATATGTAGTAGTTCACTTTTTTGAATAGTAAGAATTATATGTCATGGAGGAGGGTATCAGGATTTTAGAGATGCTTAGATGGGGCATGGCCAAAATAAAGGTTGGGAACCACTGGTGTAGGTTCTCCTGCTTGTGTGGAAGGGCTGGACTAGATGACCTACAAGGCCCTTTCCAACTCTGTTAATCTGTTACTGTTACAGAAGCTCAGTTTTGCAAAGAAATCCAGCTCTGTGCCCCTTTTGTGGCTAGTCTAAAGGGGTGTTAACGTTTGGGGGATAGGAGGAAACCATTGGGGGTAACGGTGACATCTCTTATTAGAACGGGTCACTGCTTATTTGCCTTTTGTCCCTGCCTTGATATGAGGGAAGAGCGGATCAAGGGACGAAATGAACTACATTATCAGCCTGGGTGCTAAAAATCTCCGTAACTCGGGCTGCTATGAAGGCCAGAGCTATCCTTCTCCCCCTGTACTCCTGACTTTGGAATCACAGGGGGCTCCTTCATTCTCTGAGCTTGACAGTTACAGCTTCATTAGCCCATGCCACCCGTGCTGTTCCCATGGTTACAACACTTTACAGGCAGCGAGGGCAGAGGCCCATTCACCTCCCATTCCCTCAGGAGCAGAGCCAACCTCTGCATTCATGTCCCATTATGCAGGAGAAGACTACAAGCCTGCCATTACCTGTCTTCCGATGATATAAAGCCCTGCACGAAGCCTCCTCAAACTGTTCACGGACTCGGTGGATATTCAGCCTGGCTGCCTTCCTATTTGCTGGATACGGTGAGGGGAGATTTTCAGAGTAAAGACCAGATGGAGATCTGTGTATTCAGGCTGTGAAATTTCATCTGCCCCTAACCATCTATGCTCTCTTTCATTTTACCTAAGGCAAATGTGGCGGGGGTGGGCATTCGAAAATGTTAATTGGCAATTCCCTTCTATTCCTTGCTCATATCTGCAAGTGTGGTGTTTGTAAAATAAATAAATAAATCTAAACAACCTTGGCGCTTACATATATTTCAGTACCTTTTGAATGTGTTAGAAAACAAGCGCAATGCATTGACTTTATCCTCGAACGCACAGTTTAAATACTTTTTGATTTTTCTTTTCTGAGCCACAAAACTCCAGTGTAATATTAAGGGAAGTGAACAAAATCCATCTGACTGCTAAGTTCTGATCTGCACATTTCTCTAGAAGAGGCAGATCAATTCAGGTTGAAAAGAGATTCCTCCAGCATTCCTAGTGGCAACGATATCACGTGCATATACAGTATTTATGTGTAGGAAGCAAAGGGCAGATTTTTCATGCTCAGCTGCTCTGTTTTCCATCAAAAAAGAGGACTTTGTCTGTGTATGAATACTATAAATGCACATTTGTTTCCAATTTTCTGTCCTGTTCTATTTTTCTGTAAGGCAGCATTTCTGTTGTAAGATTTCTCAGAGATCAATATGTTGTTCTTGGGAAAATGCAATATTTCCCCCCTAGCTGATTGCTATTAAGTTGGCTACACAGAACCTGGCCAGCAACATATTGGCTACATATATGATATGACGTAATATTATTTTCTCTGTGTTTTACTCTTTTGTGAATTTTCCAGTTCATTGTCTGGAATTTCTCTGAGGCCGTGTGGTATCTCTCTATATTAATCCCGCAAAGGAATACTCCCTACATTGCTTTCAGTTATTAGCAGCTATTTTCACAGTGCAATCTTATATGTAGCTATTTACAAGGAAGTCTTGCTGAATTAAATGGTACTTAAGGCCAGGTAAGCATGTAGATGGCCTTAGCCATAATTCTCCCCAGCAAAACGGTGTCTCCTTGTATATATCAGTTATATAGAGCCTGGTGGTACATTTTAGTCACTAAGTACTTGGAAATGTTCCAGTTCTTCTTCAATTCTCATAGCCTGATGAAGAAGAAATGAACTGGATAGAAGGGAGGAAAATGTTGATTATATAAGCCTCATGACACACCCTCTAAAGAAAACAAATCTCTCACTCTCTCTCTCTCTGTCTGTCACTCCCCCCCCTCCCTGTTTCCCCCCCCCCCCTCTCTCTCACACACACATTGTAGCATTGCTTTTTATGCTCCTCTGCGGTCCAACCTATTCAGGAACCACTTCTGAAAAAGAAAAGACCATCCCCAGGCTGTGAGTCAACAAGCTGGAACAAGCTCATACCAACTGAATGATAACAAATTAGTTGCCCATCCCAATTGTCATTAAGCACACAGCAACAGTTGAGCTACAAGCAATAAGCAACAGGTTTACAAGTAACTAGATTATTGTTTTATGGCACCCCAAAGTATACTGCACACTTTAGTACTAAGTAAAAAAGAAGAAAGAAGAAGCAAAGGCTCATGCCCAATACAAGCAGTGCAACAAATAATTCACCAAAGAAAATAAGATGCCAGGAATAAAATTTGCAATAAAACTCTTAGGGAATAAACACCTCTATATTTTAACATATACACACAAAATCTGAGAATAATAAATGGATATGTATGGCCTTGTTCATTCCTCAATATAGTTCTATTTATTTTACAGATGCATATCAGTTTTATACTTGTCCAATATTAACAAGATCTAAAAAAGATCCCCAAGACCAGGTTTGCTAAGGGTTTTTTTTTTTGGAAAAGCAACACTGTTGATATAAACAAAAATAGTAGAATTTGCTTTATGCTTTGGGAGTTTAAAGTATGGATTTCAAGGTACCAATATTAAATCAAATAGTTCATACAAAATCTGAACATAAACAGAGTTCATTTACCCGATAATGCTAAGTAAATATGTTTTTGTGCAACTTTATATGAACAAAAATTCTATCTCTATGCCAATTTTCAACCATAACTCTGCTTTTAAAAGACCATAACCGAGTTTTCATCTATATAATGAAAGAACAATCATAAACATGTCTAGTTCTTAATAGTAAACATAAACTTTTGTGCAATTTATGCATGCTTCATATACTTCCAAAATAAAATAGACATTTGAAACCCCAACTAGAGATGGAATAGCACTTAGAAATCATCTTTGCGGAATCGCAGTGTGCAACACTCTCACGGCTCACAAATAGCTCAGAAAATGAATGCATAGTGGTTACATTTTGCGGAGATTCAACTCACCATCACAGAATCTTTCATGAAACTGCACAAGATTTCCATAATGACATTTAACACACACCTGCCTATAGGAGGTAAGATTTATCTAACTATACAGCTTTACTTCCTACCCAGCCCCCCCCCCCCCCCAATGTACAGGTTCTCCCCCTTTCAGATCAATAGAGAGTTCATCCATTGATTGTGACAAGAATTGACTAACTGGCTTGTCACCCAAGCATGATGCTGATGAGACTGAGAGTGAGTGCTGGTTCCAAAGTCACCCAAACAGATTTCATGCCCAAAGTGAACTAAACTCAGTGTTATGGTTTTTAGCTCAGCCACTAGACCAAGCTGACACTCAAAGTTTTATTCCAAAGTAATTATGGATCAAGATGCTACTGAACATGCAAAAGTAAGGATGGAGCCCAGATAAATAAATGACATCACATTTTTCAAGACTGTTTATAGCATTTACAGAAACACAATATAGATCTGAACATTTCTATTTAACAGATAACACTGCGTATATTGGAAGAGACTGCTATCATGGGTAGTTCCACAGCTGACATGTGATATTGCAGTGAATCAGAAGTCATAGTTCTGTGTTTGCTCTACATTTCTAATTTCTGATACTATCTAGTAATATGGTTATAAAACATGGCATCACTGTGCTACAAGTTTCCTCATGTAACCAGTTGCTGTCAATTGGAGCATGGATACTTGCAGCTGAGTGGTGGTCGTCTTAACAATAAGCACCACACGCATGCATTCCTACCAGCTGAAACTCAAGTCAAGAATACTCTATATAGAAATACTTTTGTACCAGGATCACTTGTATGTTTTTCATTACTATAAGAGGTGGGGATAGAAAGCTGCCTTATCGTTATGAAATCTAGCTCTGCCCACCCAATGACTCACTAGTAGTATTGGGAGAACCCGTTGAAGTTTGGGTTCGGCCGGACTTGACGTTGGAGTTCGGGTTTGGGCCCCTGAACTCGGCCGAACTTGAACCTGAACTCGAACCCCAAACCCAACACCTCTGGCAGGAGGTGAAGCACTGGAGTGTGTGTGTCAGGCTCCTGGTCTGGAGTCACCCCTCCTGCCCCCCCAAGCTGAGTTGGCATCTTGAGCCTCAGAGCCCTCCCCGCCTCCCCCTCCTGCCCACCGCCCGCTTGAAGCTTCCGGCCGGGATCCTGAATAGCCAGCCAGCAGAAACTGCCTCCCCACCCCTCTGGCCCGCCGTGAGGTAAAGCGCTGGGGGGGAGGTCAGGCTCCGATCCCCAGGAGCTCAGCGGGGAGAAAGTAATGATGCTGTGCCTCCCTGTTTTTGCAACCGGGAGGAGAGCCGCGGTGGAACAAGCAAGAGGCTCCTAAGTGGGCTGCAGGGTCAGGCGCGGCTCTTATACCCCCCCTCCTTCTTGATGAAACTTCTTGACCGGGTCATGATTTGAAGCAGGAATAATATCCACATAGTCCATACTACCATAAGGAAGGGATGACGTTTTTGACAGCAGTTACATCCAGTTTCCCATGTGAAAACCCATTCAACAATGATAAAGTTTCAAGTAACTGTTCAAGCTACATATTAGTGCTGGTGTATTAAGTCTTATTATGAAACAAGGAATTTGGGTGGGAGAAGGGGAGAGGCATGCCTCCTAAGCTACTTTATTATAGGAGGCCAGAAAGAGGTATTCTGTTTTTCTTGAACTTGTGCTGCTGCACATTTCACCATTCAATCTTTGCCTTAAGGTTTGCTATACTAAATCAAAGACATAATAGCAGGTATTATAGGATCTGCTTACCTGGAAAGGTCCTGCAGGATTGATGGGTACATGTACTTGCTGCCACATATTTCCTTTGTCTCCTTTGAGTGACAAGGCTTGAGTGGGTTGCTTATTCCTCACGTGAACCAGGAGATTTAAGGATCCTAAAAGAGAATGGCATGAAACACTGGAGTCATACTGCTTCTTTGCAGCAATCCTTTTGTCACAGGGATCAATTGACATTTGCATCTATATTAGATCTTGCACATTGGTTCTTTCACTGAATGCATAAGATGTGAATAGGGGCTATTAGCAATCTATATATCTTTCATCATTGCAATCTTGGTGTAGAGATATAGATTTAAATGTCTTATGCATTGTTTCCCAGAAGAATTCTAGTTAATTCCCAGTTAATCTTATCTCAACTTGGGTGCTCTTTATTCATTCAGTAAGTAATATCCCACTTACGTATGCCTCCCTTCTTTTTTTTATATACTGATAAGTATATAAAGATATAAATAGGTTGTGGTCCTTTATTACTATTAGGATCCCTGATCTAGTAGAGGTTCTAGTGTCTTGGACTACATCTACATCCAGATAACCTTGGTTATAACTATTCTTCAGACATTTGCCACTATGGGGAGGATGAGGGAAACAAATTGTAACAGAGATTTAAGAAATGCAGTACAGTGTTCCCTCGATTTTCGCGGGGGATGTGTTCTGAGACCGCCCGCGAAAGTCGAATTTCCGCGAAGTAGAGATGTGGAAGTAAATACACTATTTTTGGCTATGAATAGTATCACAAGCATTCCCTTAACACTTTAAACCCCTAAACTGCAATTTCTCATTCCCTTAGCAACCATTTAAATTATTACTCACCATGTTTATTTATTAAAGTTTATTAAAAAAAATATTTATTAAAGGTGGATGAAAGTTTGGCGATGACGTATGACATCATCGGGCGGGAAAAACCATGGTATAGGGAAAAAACCGCAAAGTATTTTTTAATTAATATTTTTGAAAAAACCGTGGTATAGCCACTTCGCGAAGTTTGAAACCGCGAAAATCGAGGGACCACTGTATTGAAAATTGACAGTGAACTGTTTGTAAACCAAACTACCATATTTTTTGGAGTATAAGACACATCTCTCCCCCTCCCACTAAAAATGGGTGGAAATGTCAGTGCATCTTATACACTGAATACAGCCATTTTTGGCCTCCTGTGAAGCCCTGCTCCTGCATTCCATTTTTGCAAAAACTGAGCCGGTATTTTTTTTCAAAAATGGAGTACCCAGAGGGTTTGGGAGGCCAGCATTTTACTCCTGGGGGCTGGGGGAAGGCAAAACACCCCCATTTTATGAAAAAAAAACCAGATTAAAAACAGGTGCATTTTTTGCCTTCCCCAGCCCCCAGGAGCTTTCTGCAGGCCTCCCAAACTCTCTCCCCAACACATTTTGCAAAATTCCTGGTGAAAAATGATTCATTTTTAGCAAAAACGGGGGTGTTTTTGCCTTTCCCCAGCCCTCAGGAGCTCTCTGCAGGCCTCTCAAACGCTCTGCTTACTCTCTTTTTGCAAAAAAACCTGGTGGAAAACAGACCCATTTTTGCAAAAAATGGGGCATGCAGAGGGTTTGTGAGGCTTGCAGAATAAACCTGGGACCAGGGGGGACAAAAACCATTTTTCTTAGTTATCTCTTTGAAATCTTGGTGCATCTTATACACCAGTGTGTCTAATAGTCTGAAAAATACAGTAAACTCGACTGCAGCCATGACACTTACTAAACACAAGTAGGATAAGTAGAAATATTTTCACTAAACAGAGGGTTAGATTCAGTGGTCTAAATTACCACTTCCAATTCAATGAATATGAATACAGGTTCAGTTAACACTCCCTTTAGAAATTCTTTCCCAGAATCATCCTCCAGCATACACCTCTATAATAGGCATCTAAGGAGCATTAAAGCTAATAAAATATGTGTTTAATAGGCTTCTGGTCTGGCAGACCTTATCAAAGAGCAAGCTCCAATGAGCAAGCTCTTGTCTGAACATATTGTTTTCTGAAATGAATGTTTATTTAATTGATTTCCAAACGACCACCATGGGAAATGTGCTAGGATGGGCCAAAGCTATACAAAACTTTGCATAGGAGACAATTTCCAATTGCAAGGTTGTGAATATACTGCTTGAGAGATTCATAGCCTACCTGTTGAAGGAAGCAGATACTACTAAGTTACTGAGCTCATAATTTTATATGCCTTTCCTGGAAGTAAGCTTTCCTGGTTGTGGGCATTGCCTCCCAAGGACTGTTCCATCTGTCCATCCTTAACATGGGGGGGGGGGATTTTAACTCCCTCAGAGTGGATCTGGGAGTCCTCCTAGACCCGCAGTTGAGATTAGAATAACATCTCTCGGCTGTGGCTAGGGGGACCTTCACACAGGTTCGCCTAGTGCACCAGTTGCGGCCCTACTTGGATTGGGAGTCTTCCTACAGTCACTCAAGCCCTTATCACATCATGGCTCGACTACTGCAATGCAGTCTAAATGGGGCTACCCTTAAAGAGCATTTGGAGACTACAATTAGTCCCGAACGCAGCCGCGTGAGCTGTTGTGGGTGTGCCTAGGTACACCCACATAACACCAACACTCCACGAGCTCCACTGGCTTCCAATCAGTCTCTGGGCCCAATTTAAGATATCACCTATGGCTTAGGGACCATCTTTTGCCTTACACTTCCCAGCAGCCAATTAGAGCCCACAGGGTTGGCTTTCTCCAGGTCCCGTCGGCCAAATAATGTTGTCTGGTGGGACCGTGTGGGAGGGTATTTTCTGTGGTGGCTCTGGTTCTCTGGAACCAGTTTCCCCTGGAGATCTGTAACACTCCCTCCCTACTGGCTTTCCAGAAAACCTTAAAAATCTGGCTCTGCCGACAGGTCTGGAGACATTGAACAAGAGCATTTAGCTCCGACCTAGAAGTGATGAATGTTATATAGGGGTTTTTTAATTGTTTCATATTGCTTTTTATTTGCTGTACACTGCCCAGAGTCCGGTAGGAATTGGGCAGCCTATAAATGTAATAAATTAAATTTAAATAATTTAATTTCAATTTTAGTCGACAGGTCCCGTCGACTAAACAATGTCATTTGGCAGGCCCCAGGGGAAGAGCCTTCTCTGTGGCGGCCCCGGCCCTCTGGAACGAACTCCACCCAGAGATTAGAACTGCCCCCATCCTCCCTGTCTTTCGTAAACTACTCAAGACTCACTTATACCGCCAGACATGGGGGGGGGGGGGGGTTTGAGACACCTTTCCCCCAGGCATTTTTTTATACTTTGTTTTATGTTTGGTATGAATGTGCTGTTTGGTTTTTTTAAAATAATGATAGGGTATTATATGTTTTTTAATATTAGATTTGTTCCACTGCTATATTGTTTTTACTACTGTGAGCCGCCCCGAGTCTTCGGAGAGGGGCGGCATACAAATCTAATAAATAAAAATAAAATAAAATAAAATAAATAAATAAAATAACCTGAAATCAGAAGGAACGGTTAGAATGGCACTTGCAAAAGAACTTTCTAGAAAATGGATGCCCAATTGCTGTTTGATAATGGTAAGTGCTATATAGTACCATGATGGCTGGCCTATGGCTGGACAAAGCCAATTGGAAACATGAAACTCCACTTAGCCATGAGATTACTAGATGATGTAGTTGAGCCCATCTCACAGAATTAGGTAAAGTAGAGGAAGACATGCAGTGAAGGGCTACCAAAATTTTTACTACCACACTGTGGGTGTGGCTTATGTAGGACGCCCTGCATTTTCTTTCAACATCTTTCAGTGCAAATTGGGTGCTCTGGGGTGGAGCTCCATTTTCGCTGCCCCACTGCGTTCCCCCCTGTCTGGGCAATAGCCCATCTCTGAAGACATGCCACCTTGAGCAGCAAAAAAACCACGACAAATCTTATTTTTATTACAAGACAATGCTTCCCCTCAAAATCTATTTGTCCTTTCTCCCTTAACTCTCCACATGTCATTGCTTTTTGACCTATTATAAGTCACTAGTCATTCAAGACATGCTTAAAAAAACAACACAGAAAATCCAGAGATTTCATTGGTCTCTTTAGGAAAAGTGCCATCACTGGGGTCAATTCACAACTTGTCTTCGTAATATCCAAAATTAATGATTAAAGAAAGAAGTCTAAACAAAAGAAGAAAGGTCTGCTTAAACCCACACTATTTTTAGATTGTTTTCAATTTTCTTTCTAAATAAGAGGGACGTTATGTGTATTTGTTGATGTGTGAATGGGTGTCCATAGTATAATTTAACTTCACTGTGGTAATGGAAGTATATATATCTGTGGAATGAACTATTAGTGTTAAACCAAAGAACATAGTCAATTTTGTTGTTACTGAGGAGTGTAACTTGGATGAAGGAGAAACAGGTTGCCTCTGTGACATTGGAGAGATGGCCAATTATGATTTCACTCGCTTTGCATTATGGATAGGCTGAGTTTTCCTTAAACAGGAAATTTTATTTATTTATTTATTTATTTATTTATTTGTTTGTTTGTTTGTTTGTTTATTTATTTGATTTGATTTGATTTGATTTGATTTGTATGCCGTCCCTCTCCGCAGACTCAGGGCGGCTAACATCAGTGACAGAAAACAGCATGTAACAATCCAATACTAAACAACTAAAAAACCCCTTATTATAAAATCAAACATACATACAAACATACCATGCATAAATTGTAAGGCCTAGGGGGAAAGAATATCTCAGTTCCCTCATGCCTGACAGCAGAGGTGGATTTTAAGAAGCTTACGAAAAGCAAGGAGGGTGGGGGCAGTTCTAATCTCTGGGGGGAGTTGGTTCCAAAGGGCCGGGGCCGCCACAGAGAAGGTTCTTCCCCTGGGTCCCGCCAAACGACATTGTATAGTTGACGGGACCCGGAGAAGGCCAACTCTGTGGGACCTAACTGGTCGCTGGGATTCGTGCAGCAGAAGGCGGTCCCTGAGATAATCTGGTCCGGTGCCATGAAGGGCTTTATAGGTCATAACCAACACTTTGAATGTGATTAATATGCTTTAAACAAGAAGTTTTAGGTTTGGCGATTTACACCCCTAATTTAAATAATTCCACTCTAGAACCAACTGCTATCCCTAACAGCTAAGAAGTAAAATATTTCCTTGACATTATTCATCAGATTACTGTTCAGAAGAGGCAGACAGCAATATTACACAGCAGGCAGGTTCTGTATTACCACAAAAATGTGACTGAAGACCGCATTTTCATGGCTACACATTCTAATAGAACCCAAATAAAATAAAATGGAACTGCCATATTTAATTCTGTCAATCAAGAAACATATTAATCAGCTCCAAGAGGGTATTGTAGGAAGGGTGGGCTGACACCCAAGTATTTGAGTTGTGATGTACAATGAATGCAATAACTTTTCTTCTGCTGAGATCTGAGTTTATACATATCCCCTACAGGCTGCAAGTTAGCAACAGAGTGAAGGGATTTAACGTATTTTTCAGAGTATAAGACGCACCGGAATATAAGATGCACCTTAGTTTTGAGGGAGGAACACAGGGAAAAGAATCTACTTACCAGATTATTTGGCTAGAGAACAATGAAAGAGCTTGCAAGCCAGTAAGAACTGGGAACATCATTAACACTGGAAAGAAACATTCGGAACAAGTGGAGTAATGGAAAAAACTGCAAAGACTTAGGGCTTGGAAAACATTCTTCGCAGAGAGTAACAATGAAAGAGCTTGCAAGCTGGTAAGATCTGGGAACATTGTTAGCACCTGATAGGGCTGGAAAGAAACTTATTGAGAGCAAGTTAGAGTAATGAAAACAACCCTGCAAAGACTTAGGGCTTTGAAAACATTCTTTGCAGAAAGTAACAATGAAAGAGCCTACAAGGTAAGAGCTGGGAAGATGGTTAGCAGCTAGTTAGGGTTGGGGGAAAAAAAAGCTACATTCAGAGTATAAGACGCACTCAAATTATCAGCCTCTTTTAGGGTGGAAAAGGGTTCATCTTATACTCCGAAAAATACAGTATGTGTCCCAACATTGGCTTAATTAAATGCACACGCATGCATGTATACACAAACAAGCACAACAAGTTGTCTCGTGAACCACAGAAATAGGCATTTTTATTTTTCCTTTCTTTACTTTTTAGATATAAGTGATCCAGAATCATTGGCCAAATAAATCTGAATGAAGAAACGAATAAATAAAATAATAACTGGACTACCATAGTGTGATTGCTGGACTAGCTCTAATGAGTTTTAACAAGAACAGCTTTATGTTAGCAACCCTTCTTCTAAGACCATTTCTATCCGTTTGAATGGGAGGGCATTAGGTCAGTTCAGTAAAATGACCCCCCCCTTTCCCAGGTCTCAAGCTTTAAGAAATAATTCTAAAAACTATTTTGGATCAAATCTTTTGACCAGAGAAATTGAATTTTAATGGATAACTATCTCTGCATCCTCCCTATTTCAAGCTGGATAAATGCCAGACCCTGCACTCATTAACTTGTGAAGACATCTGGAGGAGACTTACATTTCCTTCATTATCCATCCAAGTATCCCTAGCATTTCTGGCTCACGTCATGGCTAATAATCAATTTAGCGGAGAAATGCCAGGAAATCAGGTATCATTCGGTGTTCTGATTTTATCTACCGTATTTTTCGCTCTATAAGACGCACCTGCTGATAAGACGCACCTAGATTTTAGAGGTTCGGGGGGGTGCTGGGAAGCCCCCCAGGCCGGCTGCGATCTTTTAAAACAGCCGCGCCGCTTCTCAGCTGACTCCTGAAGCGCGGAAGTTCGCTTTTGGCTTCAGGAGTCAGCTGGGAAGCGGCACGGCTGTTTTAAAAGATCGCAGCCGGCCTGGGGGGCTTTCCAGCACCCCCCCCGAACCCCCAACTCGGAACCGCGTTCAGACGATTCCCCCCCTGTCCCCGTCCCCGCGCCTACTGCGCACCGCTCGCCTTCCCGGGCAGCCCGACACGCCGGATCGCTCGCTCCCTCGCGCGTCCCGCCCGCCGCCAGGCTCCTTCCATCCACTCGGCCCGGGCGGCCGCTTTCCCGGGACGCAGGCGGAGCTGCTGCTCCAGTTCGCTGCCAGTACTGTAGTATCCAGCTTGCACGCATTAATCGCTTTTCGACGTACGAGCTTTTTGACTCACGAGCCTCCTTCCGGCACCAGTTAAATTCGTATGTCGAGGTTCTACTGTATATCGCCGCTCCCCCTCTGCTCCACGCCTCCCCCCCTCCCTGCCTGCATCTTCGCTCCATAAGACGGGGCTGATTTTTCATCCTACTTTGGGAGGAAAAAACTGCGTCTTATGGAGCGAAAAATACGGTACTCATCCTATCTACAACCTTCCAGGCAAAAATATGGCAGCACAGACAGGAGTGGAACAAATTATCCATAAAATGAATTCTGGGGTCTGTATGAAGGAGGCAAAGAACAAAGGGAAGGAAACAGCATCTGGAAAGCAATATATATATATATATGCAGCTTTGAAATTCTCACCAGCAAGCAAACAGAAACAATGCATATCTTTTGCAGAAAGTTGCATGTCTGCACCAATCAAGAAAAGAAAAAGAATCAAGAAAATCTCATTTCCTGGACTGGAGGCTCAGGAAGCATTTATGGTTTATTGGTTAAATCTCGCTCCTCTTTTTCATTTAAAGTGGAAGAATGTAAATGGGACAACTGAGACAACTGGGGACAGACCACTCGGTTCTGTTGTGCTGTTCTGTCGCTTAGGATGAGGAAAATTATTTCTCTGAATATTGTACATATACAACCACATTGATCTGAATAGCAAGAGGAGGTGGTATGTCTAAATTTGGACAATATATTTTAAATAGCATACCGTCTAACTTTTAAAAGATTGGAGACTAAATCCCTAGTGATGAGAATATCTATCTATCTATCTATCTATCTATCTATCTATCTATCTATCTATCTATCTATCTATCTATCTACCTACCTACCTACCTATCTATCTATTAGGTTGTGATGATAAGCTAATATTATTATTAGTGAACCAAAATATTTGAAACTCACAGCCCAGTTCAGATATTGCTCAGAACTTGCATTTTAGAGAGAGCTTGAAATGTTCCAATATTAAAAGGGGAGAAGTCAAAATCTGTAAGTAGGATTGTAAGTGTTAGATCAGTAATGAGACTGAGTCCGTTGAAGCTTGCCTTGCATTTATTAACGAGCTGAAATGATAACCAGTAACCAATTACTACTAACACCATCAACTCCCGCTGGCAAAAACCGCCGCTCTATTTATACTATTTTCAAAGTGGCGGACAGACTGAGACAGCTGTTTATTTTTGGCGGTATTTGTCTCGGCCAATCAGCAGCTGTTACTAAAGGCCGCTCGGAAACCAATCAGCTTGCTTCATTTAATTGACTGTCAGCTATAACAGTAACAATTATCTCAGGCAGAGATATTTTCCCCCCCAACTAGTTCTTATTCGGTTTGGTGAAAGAAAATGTTATTTGAAGATGACAATTTTGGAGACATAAACATCTTTAGCTCTGGTATAGCTGAGTCTGTGTGTGGATGTTTTTCTTTGTGGAATAATTTCTCCAGCAGTCTTCAGCATCTCTAGCAAATCATTCCTCTGGATTTTTTTCAACAGGGATGCTACCGATTACACTACAGGTGGGGAATGGAAGGAATGCTCCTGAGAAATTGCTGGGGAATTTCCCCTGGATACATTAGGTTAAAATATCCTGATTCACCTAAGTTCTTTTCCTTTGGATAATTTTCTTTTTGTTGAGGGATAATTGGTGGGGAGGGTTGAAGGATTCTCTCTCATCTCATTTCCCCCCTGTAGCTCAGCCAGTACATTATACACATGCAGAAACAGAGTAACATTGGAAGCAGTCCTGCAAGTTTGGAAAAAGAAGTTGATGCCTTAACAATATAAGGAAATATATACCTAACCCTATAGTTGCTGCTCCAAAATACTGCTTTTGAAGTATATATTTTTTGGGTAGTGGTGGGGGTGATCACTTTCCATAATATGCAGATGATACCCAGCTTTACATCTCCACCCCTTGTCCAGTCAGTGAAGCAGTGGAAGTGATGTGCCAGTGTCTGGAGGCTGTTGGGGTCTGGATGGGTGTCAACAGACTCAAACTCAACCCCGATAAGACAGAGTGGCTGTGGGTTTTACCTCCCAAGGACAACTTCATCTGTCCGTCCATTACCCTGTGGGGGTAATCATTAACCCCCTCAGAGAGGGTCCGCAACTTGGGCGTCCTCCTCGATTCACAGCTCACATTAGAGAAACATCTTTCAGCTGTGGCGAGGGGGGCGTTTGCCCAGGTTCGCCTGGTGCACCAGTTGTGGCCCTATTTGGACCGGGACTCACTGCTCACAGTCACTCATGCCCTCATCACCTCGAGGCTCGACTACTGTAACGCTCTCTACATGGGGCTACCTTTGAAAAGTGTTCGGAAACTTAAGATCATGCAGAATGCAGCTGCGAGAGCTATCATGGGCCTTCCTAAATATGCCCATGTCACACCAACACTCCGCAGTCTGCATTGGTTGCCGATCAATTTCCGGTCACAATTCAAAGTGTTGGTTATGACCTATAAAGCCCTTCATAGCATCGGACCAGAATATCTCTGGGACCGTCTTCTGCTGCACGAATCCCAGCGACCAGTTAGGTCCCACAGAGTTGGCCTTCTCCAGGTCCCGTCGATGTTGTTTGGCGGGACCCAGGGGAAGAGCCTTCTCTGTGGCGGCCCCGACCCTCTGGAACCAACTCCCCCCAGATATCAGAGTTGCCCCCCCTGCCTTTCGTAAGCTCCTTAAAACCCACCTCTGTCGTCAGGCATGGGGGAATTGAGATATTCCCTTCCCCCTAGGCTTATAAAATGTATGCATGGTATGTCTGTATGTATGATTGGTTTCTTAAATTGGGGTTTTTTACATTACTTTTAATATTAGATTTGTTCATATTGTCTTTTTACTGTTGTTAGCCGCCCCGAGTCTACGGAGAGGGGTGGCATGCAAATCTAATAAATAAATAAATAATAAATAAATAAATAAATAAATAAAGAACTGAAGAAGTGGAACCATGTCTTTATTAGCTCACAGTCATCTTTTCATTTTCTTTTCTTTTCTTATTTTTCTTCTTTGGCCATTTCTTCCCAGACTTAAATGCATTATTTGGCTTTTCCTGGAAACTTCTGCACTGAAAAGGACTGGCAGTGCAAAGGATCAAAGCTCCCCATGGCAAGAAAACAGAAGACATCCCGAGATGCCAATTGTTTTCTTGCCATTTTTCACATATGGTGATGGACATGGTATTTATCTTTTTTATATAAATATTTAATATGTTTATTTATGTTATTATTATAGCTACATTAACCAGAAGACAAATAAAGGGTGATAATAAATGGTGAGGAATTGATCAATGGGGGGGGGGGGAGCTGTGCCTGCTGCTACCTCTTTATAAGACCCGAGCTGGCATTTTAGAAGAGCGTCTGGTATACAAAAGAGCACCAGCTGTGATACCAGATACAGAAGTCCAGGGGGATGCATTTAAATGCTACAGATTTCTGGATGAAAAGGTCTGATTTCAGTTTCCATTCAACAGGAAACTTACTCCGCTAGATGGGAAGAGATACCTGAAACAGATAGCCCAGTGATGTTAAAAGAAGCATGGCAAATAGAAACTTCAGTAACCCTCTCTGTTTTTTTTACAATCGTGAGTTGTGGCACATTGTTCTATTCTGCAGACACAGAGAGAGGGGGAAAAGAAGTAGATGGCTAAATGTAGAAGTTATGAGAACAGCCTGGCAAGAATGCCAGTTCCACAAGTCATCCCAAAGTTGATCTCAAATCAACAATTAGGTTGTTCAGTAAAATATTTAGGAGAATTAGAGGTAGACGTGTAGTTGTAGTTTAGATGAGAGGTAGATGGTTCATGGTCAAAAACCCTCGACTGTAGAGCAAAAGAAAGACTCAGAGAGTCTGAAACTCGACTGAAATCCATGTGTTGGAAACTCTGACTCAACTATAAACTTTTACTTTTTTTTTTTAAAAAAAAGGTTGCTTTATCAGTTATTTACTTATTTAAAGAGAAGCACACAGTCTTTCAATATACAAATTTACTGCCTGCCTGCCTGCCTGCCTGCCTCTCTCTCTCTCTCTCTCCCTACCTACCTATCATCTATCTATCTATCTATCTATCTATCTATCTATCTATCTATCTATCTATCTATCTATTTATCTATCTATCTATCTATCATCTATCTATCTATCATCTATCTATCTATCTATCTATCTATCTATCTATCCATCCATCCATCCATCCATCCATCCATCCATCCATCCATCCATCCATCCATCCATCCATCTATCCTATCCTATCCTATCCTATCCTATCCTATCCTATCCTATCCTATCTATCTATCTATCTATCTATCTATCTATCTATCTATCTATCTATCTATCTATCTATTCCAGATGCTAGATTGGTCCCCTGCAAACTCTTGTCTCTCAAGGAACACTTGCTGAAGCGGTGCAGGAAACTTCGGCCATGCTCCTTGAGAGACCAGAGTTTTACAGGGGATCTAGTGTCAACAATGGACAATAAAGCTATGGCTGACTCTGGCTGCTTCTCTCTGCTGTAGTGCTTCCTAGATGCAGTTTACCACTCCAAGCCCCAAGCGGCAGGAGACGAGGGCTGCCTTGGCGCCACCAGCTGACACAAATATACTGCAGCAAAGCTGGAATACTGATGCCATGCAAATGCAAGTAGCGCTTCACTTCCGCACCTTCCAGCCACCGCTGCTTCAGCTTGCCCCCTGCCCCCTGCCCCCTGCCCCAGCACCATTAACTCATTCTGGCCAGTGAAGGATACACTCCTTTTTGCACATTGCATCACCTGCAAAGTTTGGTGGAGATTTCCAGCCCCACCATGGGCTGGTCCCATATTCCAGAGCTGTAGTAGTCACAGCACTGGCCCCTTGGTCATCCTGGAGCAGCTCCTCCATCCGAGTACAGAAAAGGAAAGGAGGGGAGGGAAGTGTTAAGTTTGAAGCAATGAGAGAGACATGTGGTGGCCTGATTCATATTTATTAGGAATTGGCTTCACTCAAAAAGAACTTGCAACGAAGTATAACAAAGTAACTTGCGGCAAAAGACCAGCCGCGCAGCTGGGTTTGCCTTTTAAAAAGTTTTTCTCTGTAGGCATGGCTTGGACAGCCCCTTGAATTTCCCGGCTGCGATTCAGCCAATCCGTGGCCGGTATGCATATACTCTTACTTAGCATAACATATTTACATATTGGCTATTTACATATTCAGGATTTGCATACATAACAGGAAGGGAGGAAAGGAAATGGGGAGGAGAGCGGCGGGACTACAGCTCCAGCTCTGGAATATGAGACTAACTTTCCCATCAACATCAGCAAGCCACCGTCAGTCTGCCCATCTTTGTTTTCCTTCACTCAGATTGACCAAACTTCTTCAGAGAAGGAAAACAAAAGACGTTTCCAGGCTGTGTGCCTAGCCCAGGCACTTTCTCTAGGGCCTCCCCCCCAGAGATCCTGGGAAGCAGACAGGTAGGACTGAAAGGTAGCTGTGCACCTCCCCCCAGTGGTCCACAGGATTTAAAACTATGGATTTGGTGGTCCCTGAGGTCCAAACGTTTGGAGATCCCTGATTTAGATTGCTTAGAAATCATAGCTCTGATGGCCTTAAATAAAGCCGCTGGTGTCATCTAGCTTATTAAAGTCTGCATTGAGTTAGCATTTCTCCAAAGTTTCAAATTCCTTGGAAGTGATGGCATAGGGTTTTCTGCCACATGTAAAACAGAGTGCTACCAAACAATGATTTGTGACATAATATAAAACAGTGCTTCCCAACCTTGGCAACTTGAAGCTATCTGGACTTCAACTCCCAGAATTCCCCAGCCAGCGAATGCTGGCTGGGGAATTCTGGGAGTTGAAGTCCAAATAGCTTCAAGTTGCCAAGGTTGGGAAACACTGATATAAAGGAAATACTGTAGCCAAATAATAATCGGGACAGTTAAAGTTAAGAATAATTTGCATTCATTTCAGCTACATCTGTCAAACTTTGGGGACTGACAGTTTGATTAAAATGTCCTCTTGCTCCCAATAAACAGATTGTAAAAAACCACTCCATGCCACCATCAGTGGATTGTCTCTTGGAATCCTCCAGAAAAATTGTTAGACTGAGTTGCAGTTCTGATTTGTTGATTTGCCAATGATTGTTCAGCCTTATAAAGGACATTGCTATTTTTCCAGAATATTTAAGCAGGCAGGGTTTTGGGTCCACAACTCCTTTAGGATAATTTATAACAAGAAGTTATAACCCATGGAAGAAATCCCATTCGAGAGAATTCAAGCACTTAAGATGTATAAATGAATTCTTGGTCTAGGTAATGGGCAGGGACAATTGAATTTATGGGGAAATCAAACAGAGAAACCAATCAGATGGGTTTCTTCCTGGCTAAGGTGGGTAAGTGTGAATATTCATTTTGATTTTCTTTCTTGAAAGAAAATGGGGATAGCTCTCATTCACGGCTCTTGGAAAACCAGGGAAGAAAATAGCCTCAACCATTGAGATCTAAGTTATAGATCTTGGGCATTTTACTTTATGTTTGCACAGGATATAGCACAGTGTAATGCACTGTATGGGAAAGCATAGGAACTGTACAAGGGAGACAGACATGGGTTTCAGCAGGTTCTGACCAGTTCTGGAGAACCAGTAGTGGACATTTTGAATAGTTCAGAGCACTGGTAAATACCACCTCTGACTGGATCTGCTCCATCTATTCTCTGCCTCGAGTCCCAGCTGATCAGGAGGAAATGGGGATTTTGCAGTAACCTTTCCCTAGAGTGGGGAGGGAATGGCGGTTTTGCAGTATCCTTCCCCTGCCACACCCACTAGGCCATGCAGCACCCACCAAGCCACACCCACAAAACCGGTAGTAATAATATTACCAAAGAGCTGCTCCCTGCTGTTGCAAGTACAAGTGCACTAGAGTGCCTTCCGCCCCCTGTCCTATTGCTCTCCTATATCTCCTATACCTTTCTTCTATTCCTATATCTCTTCTTCTATTCTATTCTTTCATTGATATGTTCTATTACTATATCTTCTTTTCTATTCTTTCTTAGATATATTTTACTATGAGTATCTCCTTTATAACCTTCATCATGTATTTTACTATGTCTGTATCTCTCTCTCTCTCTATCTATCTATTTTCGTAGATTTTCACGGGTACAGGTATGATGGTCTTGGTATATTCGGGTTTCTTCCCGTGTAGGATTTGGAAATTTCAGGCGACGTTTCGACGAGCCTGAAGATGACGAGTGGGACCTCGATGAAACGTCACTAGAAATTTCCAAATCCTACTGAGTTCGGGTTTTGCCCCGTGTAATATTTTGAGTGTCTATGCGACGTTTCGGTGAAATCACATTCACCATCATCAGGCTGAAGTTGTAAGCTTCGTGCTGCTGTAGATATAGTTATATATATATAGCTATATCTACAGCAGCACGAAGCTTACAACTTCAGTCTGATGATGGTGAATGTGATTTCACCGAAACGTCGCATAGACACTCAAAATATTACACGGGGCAAAACCTGAACTCAGAACAATCTACATACATATACCCGTGAAAATCTACGAAAACAAATATATATATACCCCCACTAAAACCCTCATTGTGTATTGGACAAAATGAATGAATGAATGAATGAATGAATGAAAGAAATAGTAGTTCCTAGTGGAAGGCCAAGCCTAAAAGAGCACAGAGAAGAGTAGCAAGTGACCTTGAATGGGCAAAGTGGTTTGTATATAATCAAGAAAGGCAACCGCAGTTGTGGTGGCGGGTAGAATAACATAGCACTTTAAATAAAAATTGGAACTGTCAATGGCCCTTTATATATATTCCAGGGCAAATCTATTAAAATAAATTCCAAGTGGAAAGTTGATAGGTATTCCATTTACAAAGCAGAACTTTTAATTGCATTTATTAGAGATTTTAATTTGCTTTTATTTTTGATGTTATGTGTTCTGTTATGATTTTTATTCTGGGAACTGCCTTGGGATTTTAAAAATGGATTAAAATGCAAATGAGGCTAATTTGCATAAAACATGAATTAGGCTGCTGTTGCTTGGATGTTTAGATTATGGCAATCCTAGGTATAATTTTAAAATATCCCCGAACTTGCTTCCCCCTGCCATTCTTTTCTCTCCCCTCTCCTTGATCTTTGTGTGTTTTGTCATCTAAAATGTAAACTTGAAAGCTGGGGGTGTCACAGTGCCTATTTGTGCTAGGTTACTTTGGAAATTTTTCAGCCTTAGAATGGAGCTATAATACTTTTCTGGTGACCTAAATAATAACAATTTCAACAGGCTCACAAGCTGGAGATGGAGAAAGGTTTTCCCAACAACTGCAGAAATGTGACTTTTTGACATCATGCTGGACTCAGGAGTACCAGAACCCTAACAGGCCAAATACCAGCTTAATTTCGGCTTTCCCATTTATTGTCCATTTCCCTGACTGTATTTCCTGGAAAGGTGATTCTAATGCAACTTGTGATAAAATACAGGTTTCAATAAACCTCCCTGCAGTAAAGTCCCAGGAGTGAGCCAGAACTCTGGGTAAGAATCTACTAAGATGGATTCTTACTGGTGAAACCCCCAGAGGTGGGTTTCAGCAGGTTCTGACCAATTCTGGAGAACCAACCAGTAGTGTAAATTTTGAATAGTTTGGAGAACCATTAAATACCACCTGTAACTGCCCCTGCCCCCATCTATTCTCTGCCTCCTGATCTGGAGGAAATTGGGATTTTATTTATTTGTTTGTTTGTTTGTTTGTTTGTTTGATTGATTTGTGTGCCGCCCCTCTCCGAGGACTCGGAGAGGCTTCCAACAAACAATACAGTCTACAAATCCAATATTAAAACTGAACATATTAAGAAACCCTTATTAAAAACAATCATACAACTCAACAAACCATGCATAAAACGGGACAGCCGGGGGAATCAATTTCCCCATGTCTGGCGACATAGGTGGGTCTTTAAGAGTTTGCGGAAGGCAAGGAGGGTGGGGGCAGTCCTAAACTCCAGGGGGAGCTGATTCCAGAGGGCTGGCACTGCCACAGAGAAGGCTCTTCCCCTGGGTCCCACCAAACAACATTGTTTTGTTGACGGAGCCCGGAGGAAGGCCGACTCTTTTGGACCTAATCGGTCACTGGGATTCGTGCAGCAGAAGGCGGTCTCGAAGGTATTCTGGTCCGATGCCATGAAGGGTTTTATAGGTCATAACCAACACTTTGAATTGTGACCAGAAACTGATCGGCAACCAGTGCAGGCTGCGGAGTGTTGATGAAACATGGGCAGATCGAGGGAAGCCCATGATTTCTCTCACAGCCGCGTTCTGCACGATCTGGAGTTCCCGAACACTTTTCAAAGGTAGCCCCATGTAGAAAACATTACAGTAGTCGAGGCTCGAGGTGATGAGGGCATGAATGACTGTGAGCAGTGACTCCCGGTCCAGATAGGGCTGCAACTGGTGCACCAGGCAAACCTGGGCAAACGCCCCCCTCGCCACAGCTGAAAGATTTTGCAATAACCTTCACCTGGAGTGGGGAGGGAAAGGAGATTTTGCAGTGTCCAGTGATGGGCTCCTACAGCTACGGTCAGGTATGCAGAACAGGTTGAAAAATTTTGGTCAGGTACACAGAACCAGTAGAAAAATTTTCAATGTTTTTCTTTTTTTCCCTTCTGGGCTCTGAATATATTTTTCCTGTTGCAGCAAATGAGGTTGAATGTGTATAATTCTAGAATAGCTGTGTATGCATGTGTGTGTGTACATACATATACAGGTAATATAGTAGATAATGTATATCTTTGTGTGCCTGTGTGTAATATGTAATATACACACATGGCATTTATACATAGAATTAAATAGTATATTTTGGATGTTCAGTAATAGTAAATAGGGAAATTGTATCTCTTTGAGGTGAGGAGGGGCCAGGCACGCTAACCCTAACCCAAACCCCTGATGTGAGTAACGTCAAGTTAGCCACTTTTAAGCCACTCCCGGTCACATGGCTGGCAAGCCACACACACAAAATAAGCCACGCCCACAGTGAGATAGCAAAATATTTACAGCCTTTCACTGGCAGTATCCTTCCCCTGTCATGCCCACAAAGCCACTCCACAGAACTGATAGTAAAAATGTTTGAATCCCACCAATGATCTAAAGTATTACCTTTCGTAATCTTACAAAAAAATATGGGGTCCTTTTTCCTCACATAAATCAATGATAAGCAATAAACAACAAACATGTGTTCTTGGCTATGCAGTACTGGTAGTAAGTTACAGGTCTGCAGAGAAGTGGGGGTGGCAGGTAGAGAGATGGGAAAAGCCAATTCTCTTGGTAGCAGAGGAAGAAAAATATAATGCAGCTCCAAGCAGAGTTTTTTACTAATGCAATTTGTCTCTACGCCACGATAAGATGTATTTACTCTTGTCTTGACTCTAATGATTCTTCATAAAGCAACATGTGTCTAATAGGCACAACTGCAGAATCTCAGCTGCCTTGTGATCCCATCGACTCGGTGCATTGTTTTAATGATGCTAGTTGGTATTCTGCCTAAATTGCCCAGCTACTAGCCCAGTCTGCCGGCTCCCTCACAACACATAAAACAGTTTCTATTACACAGAAGCGTTTTCTCCAGGTCACTTTTGCTATATAGTCTTGCTCGGTGGCCTAATGAACACAAATAAGTCATCCTGATGGCTAAATGCAGCGGTAAAGCAACACTATGGGAACACGGTATAAAATAGTGCATCCCTCTAGAATAAAATTCTGTTCTCTTGAGGGTGACATTTGGTTAAAACAGGACTTCACAGCTTTTTTTTTTTATTAATGTGAAGAAAGTGCTGCAATGTCCTAGCTAGCTTTTTCCAGCAATATACTTCTCCAGGGAATATTACTCTGAGTTGCTAGAAATTACTGGCAGTAACTTTCCTTTTATTCGTAAAAAAAGCAGTTCTATCACCTTTTGTGTGTGTGTGTGTATATATATGTATATATATATTTTTAAAAAGGCCTGGAGGCTTGCTTTTTGCATTTCATGAGGTGGGCCAGTCTCTAGGAGATTTTCCTAGAAATAACATTTTAAATCTAGGGTCTCATTGGTGATTCAAGGGCAAAGGTGGGTTCTAACTTACTTCACCGCCGGTTCGCTTCCTCCCATGCCGTGTGGCTACACATGCATGCGCAGTGCTGAAAATTTGCAAACCCCGCCCGCCCCCAAAGCCAAAAACAAGATTGTGGTGCCAGAAAGAAAAAAATTGGTAAAAAATTTAAAAAATATGGTTGGAAAGGAAGAATAGAAAAAAAAGTTGTATAAATGTATATATTGACATTTAGTTAAAAAATGACTACAGGACTTTCTATAAGTTTGGATATAACAGATATTATTATTATTATTTATTAGATTTATATGCCGCCCCTCTCCAAGATATACATACTAATAAATTTATAGAGAATAATTGTAAAGGAAATACAGTTTATAAGATTTATATATAAAGGAAAATTTAACGTTAAGACAATTTAGCGTAGAAGTACCTAGGAGGTTTTATATGTATATTTGTAAATGTATTGTTTGTTTTGTTTGATGTTCGTTTGTGTTTATATTCAATAAAAACTATTAAAAAAATATTTCCCCCACAAAATAATACCTCCCCCCCAAAAAAGAATCCATGGACTGGCACTGATAAAACCAGTTCTGTGACATCAGCAGTGGTTTGCTACCAGTTCTATAGAACCAGTGAGAACCGGGAAGAACCCACCTTTGCTCAAGGGGGTATAGAAAAGAAAAGAAAAGCCTAGTAACAATTGTTGAATAAAAGATGACCAAACCCTTGCGCTATATAAAGAGGTGGAGATTCATGGACCACATCTAACCTCTGGAGGCCTTTTTGACATTGTCTGGAGCATTCCCAAATTGCACTCCCAAAACTCAATGGCAAAGGTATGAACAGTGTTAGGTGGGTGGGGGACACCTGACTTGAAATTCAAGTTTCTCCCTTTCTGGTGGTCCTATCAGGCCCTGATCCCTAACAAAGCTCAGTTTAAACAAAGTGGTCCTCCCTACAAAAAGGCTACCTGCCCCTCCTCTAAGTCTCTTCATCTTGCCTTTCAAAACCAATTAATTTAGTCTCAACTGCACCTCCTTCTTGCAATGCGCATAACTGAGTTAATGCCACAGACTGTTGTTGTTCTTCAAAGACACACTCAGGCTGTGTTGACAGAACATCTTAAGTGAAATGTCTATGGAGATTCTCATTCTCCAGGTCATGGTTGTCACAAAATGCTTGTTCAAGAGGCAGCTGGACTTCCTCTGTTTTTCCTTGAAGACATTTTGCTTCTTGTGATGCAGAATTGAAGAAGCTTCTTGGATGAGAAGTGAAACATCTTCAAGGAAAAACAAAGGCCAGCTGCCTCTTGAACAAGCACCTTTGGGACATTTGGAGTGGAATGTATTTTGTATGACTATTCCAGATTCAGAGTACTGAATAACAGAGTTTGAAGGGACCTTGGATGTCTTCTAGCCCAACCTCCTGCTTAAACAGAAGACCCTATACCATTTCAGACAGATGTGTCCCATCTCTTCTTAAAAACCAGGTGGAGCATTCACAACTTCTAGAGGCAAGTTGTTCCATTGATTAATTGTTCTCAATGTTAGAAAATTTCTCCTTGCTTCTAGATTGTTTTTCTCTTGGATCAGGTTCCACCCATTGCTTCTTGTTCTACCCTCAGGTGCTTTGGAGAATAGGTTGACTCCCTCTTCTTTGTGACAATCTGAGATATTGGATCATTGCTAGTTGTCCCCCCTAGTCCTTCTTTTCATTAAACTAGACATACCCAATTCCAGCAACTGTTCTTCATATGTTTTAACCTCCAGTCCCCTAATCATCTTTGCTCCTCTTTGTACTCTTTCTAGAGTCTCAGCATCTTTTTTACATTATGGTGACCCAAACTGGATTCAGTATTCCAAGTGAGTCCATGAAGATTCTCAGTTGTAATTAAGACAAAGAGTTCACCTTTCTAGGAAAATTCTCTTTCTCTCTCTCTCCCTCCTTGTGAGAACATTTTTTTTTTGCCCCATGCATATTTGAATAATTATGGCAATCTCTCTTCAGAAAAACTTGCTTCAAATATCTACAGTATGAAAAAAGTAGTTTTGGGAAGATTGATTCAAATTACCTCCAAACAGGTAATGCAGAAAATGGTCACTACTTGTTTATTTGTGATTAAAATGTTTTTCGTTGGAAATGTGATTCCTTCCCACCTCCACCCATCTTACTGTGCAAAGCAAATTGATCTGGATGTGAGGGGAAGAGATTATATGATTGCTTTGCATAACAGCCAACTCTGGATTCACTGTGTATTTTGAATTGATTTGAAATCATATAAATCAATGTTTGGCAGTCTCAAGTCTTAATAAGACATTTATAGAACGAGTAATAGGCCACTTCTGGCATTTTACCTCTAGATGTTTACTGGCAGCAGCAGCAGCAGCAATAGCACTATATTTAATCTGATTTATTAATTCTGATCATGTAAAAAGTATTGTTTAGGATGTGGTGTGACTTTTGACATTCTTTTTCTCTCTGGGTCCCCTTATATATTATATTACTGACATGACAAGTATTGGGTTGATTGGAGTTGACCTATAAGCAGTGGTGGGCTCCTCCGGGTATGGTCAGGTACGCAGTACCGGTAGCAAAATTTTGATTTTTTTTTCTTTTTTTCCCTTCTGGACTCTGGGTATGATTTTCCTATCATAGTAAATGAGGTTGAATGTATATAATAATGTAAATAAATAGAAAAAGTAGAAACTTTATATGTAAACATTATTTATTGGATATATATTGTGTAACTAACTTGTGAAATTTTAGAAATAGTCTGAATAAGATATGCTATTTTCTTTTGGATTGATATCTATATTACTATATCCACAGAAAAACTGAAACAAGATTAGATTAGATTTATTAGATTTATTGGATTTATATGCCGCCCCTCTCCGCAGACAAGTTAAGAGTATAATTTAAATTAAGTTAAGTGATTAGAAATTTGAAACCTAAAGTATAAAAGAAAACACAGGAAACTAATTCTGATGAATGGTAGAATTAAGAAGACTTTGTTAAATTATTCAAGATGTCTACAATGTCAGCCATTCAAAAATTATCAAAAAAACCCCATCATCAAATCCAACTCTGCCAACAGCATCTCCTTCAACTCAAACATCCATCGAGAGCATGTTCAGTACCAAAAAGGCCAGTAACCAGACACAAGCAATGCCAATAACCCTGTTGGCCATACAAGAGACAATGTTAAAGATGCAGGAAAAGATTGATAGAAATTATGAGAATATGAGAGAAGATATACAAAAGATTGATAACAGAATAGGTACTATTCAACAAATATTAGAAAAAGTGAACAACAAATAACATTTGTTGAAAAAGGAACAGATCAAGCAGAGAAGAAAGTCGAAGCTGTCTATCAAAAATTAATGATTATTAATAGGGAACTAGAGGAATTGATAATAAATCTGGAAATTTATAGAGCAGCCTTCTACCTACGCTTTCAAAATGTAATAGAAAACAAGGATGAAAACTAGGAGAGACAATGATAGGCATTGAAAATATATGTTTGGTGGGAGACTTTAATGGTATTAATAATAATAATAATAATAATAATAATAATAATAATAATAATAATAATAATAATAATAATAATAGCAATTATAAAATTGATAATAAAAAAATACAAAAGAAAAGGAAAATTTTGCCGAGATCATTTCATGATATGTGCTACAAACTTAACCTAAGAGATTGGTGGAGAGAGCAAAATCGGGAAGCTAGAGACTACATTTTATTCGAACCCACATAGATCTTGGTCCAGAGTAGACAGTCTGGGCGAACAAAAAGATGGAGAGTTTGATGAATTCAATAGAAATAGGGGTAAATGAATGGGCCGATCATATTCCCATAAAAATAACTTTGAAAGGAGAAAGAAAAAAAATTAGGAGATGGATATTAAATACACAAGTTGGTGGTGTTGCCCAGTGGCAAGAAGATACTGGAACACTATTTGGAGCTGGATAAAAGAAATGACAGACTGTGAAATAGAATTAATACAGAGACATACTTACTAGGAATTGTTAGAGGGCAACATACTAAAGCAAACCAACACCTTATCATACACTTTTTAGATTATCTTTCACACAGAACTGGAAGGACAGAAATCCCCCGACAGATAATATGATAATTAATAAAATGATGGATTACGCGGAAATGACAACAGTTACAATATTTTAGAATTACAGAATCATCAAAAGAGAGAATTTTTTACTGTGTGGGAAAAAATTTATAACTGGCTAGAAATTTAAAAAAAGTAATTAGTAGTAATTGTAAATACCAAATTAATAATGTGATAGATTAATAATGTGATAAATGGATATAGATGCATAGTAATTTTATTATTTATTTATTTATTATTTACATTTGTATGCCGCCCCTCTCCGCAGACTCGGGGCGGCTCACAACAAAGTGAAACAATTTACAACAAATCTAAATTACAGTTTAAAAATATTTTAAAAATATTTTTAAAAAATTTATGCCGATGATACAGCAATGAAAATGTAAAGACGCTTGTGTGTTTTGCTTTTGTCTTTTTGGTTTTCTTATTGTTTAAAAAAATAAAATAAAATTATTTTTTTTAAAAGAATAACAGAGTTGGAAGGGATCTTGGAAGTCTTCTAGTTCAACCCCCTGCTCAAGCAGCAAACCCTATACCATTTCAGGCAAGTGGTTCTACAAGCTCTTCTTAAAAACTTCCAGTGGTGAAGAATTCAAATTTCTGGAGAGAAGTTGTTCTACTGTTCTAACAGTCAGAAAATTTCTCCTTTTTAGGTTGCTCCTTGATTAATTTCCACCCGTTGCTACTTATCCTGGCCTCAGGTGCTTTGGATCAGTGTTTCCCAACCTTGGCCACTTGAAGATACCTGGACTTCAACTCCCAGAATTCCCCAGCCAGCATTCGCTGGCTGGGGAATTCTGGGAGTTGAAGTCCAAATATCTTCAAGTGGCCAACGTTGGGAAACACTGCTTTGGATAATAGTTTGGCTCCCTTTTCTTTGTGGCAACCTCTAAGATATCAGTCCACTGCTATCATGTCACCGCTAGTCCTTCTTTAGGAGGATATAAAATGTCTAATTATTACTTCATGTTTATTCATTATGACAATTCAACTACTCCTCAGTGACAGCACTCAGGCACTGTTTGTTAAAACATATAATGTTAAAACATAATGTTTGTTAAACCCTGATAGAGTCTTCCTTCCAAATAAAACAACAACTAAACAATTGAAGGCATGCCTTTTTATTCAGCTATAAAAGCAGCTGCTGGATTAGGCTGTATTTTAAATTGCTTTAAGGCTTTTTAAAATTATTATTATTTTATTATTTAGTTTAATGGTTGTATATTTTGGTTTTTAAATATGATTGGTTATATCATGGTAGGTTTATTTATATTGTTTTTATTGTTCTTTTCTACATTACTCTGGGATTTTACAAGGAATCCGAGTATCATAGATGTGAATACAGGGATGAAAAACTCCTAGTTCACTCATGCCTGTGGGCTGTAAGAGAGCTGGTTATTAAGGAAGCATGAGATTCCACCCACCCGCCACCATTTCGGTTCTTTTACCCTCTGCACATGTACAGAATACTTTGGGCATGCATAGAGGATAAAATTACCCATATGCCGGCATCCGGGCAGCCTCATACTTCCTTCACAACCAGTTCTCTGACGACCCACAGGTATGAGAGAACCGGGAGCATTTTGAACCCTGTAAAAAAGATTTATTTATTTATTTATTTGACTTCTATACCGCCCAATCCCGAAGGACTCAGGGCGACTTACAATAATAATATAAATATAAATACAAATAAATACAGAGCAATAAAAAGAAGTCGAATATCATCTAAACTATGTAAAACCCCATATTAATAGAAACCCAGTTAATAGGAAACAGTCATGATCCCATACATATATACCATTCATACAGTGTGGCCCTCTCATTTGTTAGTTCATAGTCCCCCAGGCCTGCTGGAAAGCCAGGTAGGATGGGAGCAGTACGGACATTGAGGGGTAGTTAGTTTCATAAAGCCGGGGCGGCCACAGAGAAGGCCCTCCCCCATGGTCCTGCCAACCTGCATTGCTTGGTCAATGGTACCCAGAGGAGGCCAACTTCGTGTGTTCTTATTGGTTTCTGGGAGGTATGTGGCAAGAGTTGGTCCTGTAAACAGTCATTCATACATTCATATCAAGAGATGCTGAAGACGATTCTTTATGCAGCAGCTCCATCCAACAATCTTAACCTGCGAGAATCATTCAGTATATGGATCACCCATTTTTTGGGGAACAATCTTCTCGCTGCCTGAATTATTACAGAGATTGAATGCGACTGAAGACGATCTATCTTAAGACAAGGATTTTCAGAAAGTAGCTCTAGAGACCTAGGAGATCACTGGGCAAACAGCAGCAAGGAATGTTAATTATTCTCCATCTAGACATAGGAAAGTATAATTCTTTGTTGCCATGAAGAGTTCTCCAGAGTTTTTTACAGCCTCATTATGATAAGCCTTGGAAGAAATACCCGCCTCCACCTCCATTCCCAATAATTTTGCGCTCTAACACTTGACCTCAAGATACACTTGGGATTCTGCTAAATTATAATGTAGATAAACCTGGAAGCTCTCTATTCCAGGCCCAGAATCTCTGTATGAGAAACAACACCTAGTTTACAGAATTCCAGGGCTGCTCCATGAAATTGTTGGATGTGTACAATAAAAATGCTTACAAGTTAAAAAAGAAAAGAAAAAAAGGCTTTGCTACCCAGGAAATATTAATGGGCTTCTGCAAAACCCTTCATTCGCTACATGGGACAGAAAGTATTTTTCTATAGGTAAAGAAATTAAAATATCAACCATCTGTGGGGGAGAAGGAGGAAGAGGCATGGGAGCTGAATTTTGTGAGCGAACGGAGGAAAGCAGAGAAACCTTGAATCTGTAACTTTGTATGAATAGAAGCCCTTAGCCTGGTTAAGTAGATGGTGAGAATGGCTACCTTCTTCATATTTCTCAGCTGGATTTGCTTTTATTTGGAATCCAGCAGTGAGGAAAGCTAACAGTGGTTTGGATTAAGTGGATTTGCAAACAGCTGCAAGCTACTGAGCTTTTCCTTCCCCTGCAACGAGAGGTTGGAAAATAACATATCACAGCGTTTCTTACCCTTGCAGAAACAGTACTTATACTTTCAAGGCCAGATAGTACAATACAAATTACTTGCCAGCAACCAAAGATATGTGGCCTTGAGTTAAGAAAAGCCTTAGGGGTGGGCTGCTACCCGGATGGACGGACGGGAGATGAGGACGCAGTTGGGTAGCAAAAATGAGCTCCACCCCAGAGCACCCAATTTGCACTGAAAGATGTTGAAAGAAAATGGACCCCCACAGTGTGGTAGTAAAAATTTTGGTAGCCCTTCATCGCTCCACTCCCCCCCCCCCACACACACTATGTAAACTGATGTAAACTGACCAAACAATCAAAACCTTCCCTTGCTACCAAATTCCAACAACTACGGTCCCTGAACACAATGCCAGTCTTCCTTATTATTGTCTTATTGTTGCTATAATCTAATGCAGGCATGCACATTTCTCATAAGCCAAATAGTGTATTTGGCTTTTAAATACCATGCTGGAGGTTGCATTCCAAAAAGGAACAGACAGGCTAATTTTATTTAATTCAAATTTGATTAAAATTAAATGTAGTTGATGCAATTACTTGCTGTTCTGACGGCTCATAAAATCTATCATCTTACAATTATAATTTGGTTAACAACTTTTGGACATTTTTGACAGTCATGATTAAGACCTTGGGGACTATTTATGATCCTGAGATCATAGACTGTGGGCTTCTACTGTGACTAAACCATATTGCAATGACCAAAACCAAAGATATGTAGAAAAAGACAAAGTAGTATATAAAAATCAAAGTAAGGATCCAAGTACAATTCAAATAACGGTAATTTATCTCTACTGTAGTTACACATAATATTTCAACAATCTTAGTTAACTCTCCTTCAGCCATTTAGTTGGCCTTCTCCTGGTCCCGTCAACTAAACAATGTCGTTTGGCGGGCCCCAGGGGAAGAGCCTTCTCTGTGGTGGCCCTGGCCATCTGGAACCAACTCCCCCCGGAGATTAGAACTGCCCCCACCCTCCCTGTCTTTCGCAAACTACTCAAGACTCACTTATGCTGCCAGGCATGGGGGAGTTAAGATATTCCTTCCCCCTAGGCCATTACAAGTTATGCATGGTATGTTTGTGTGTATGTTTGGTTTTATAATAAGGGTTTTTAGTTGTTTTATTAATTGGATTGTTACATGTTGTTTTTATCATTGTTGTTAGCCGCCCCGAGTCTACGGAGAGGGGTGGCATACAAATCCAATAAATGAATGAATGAATGAATGAATGAATAAATAAAATAAATAAATAAACAAACAAAGAAACAAAGAAATAAATGTATCTTGATCAAGTTTGCATATAGTTATCATGACTAGTTTCCCCTGATTTTTCCAGTGGTTAATTGCCCCTTAAAACTAAGCCAAATAATTCTTTCTGGCAGCAAATACTATTAAAACTAATTATACATTGCATTGCATTTTGGTTACATTACATCTTCGGAGAGGGGCGGCATACAAATCTAATAATAAATTAAATAATAATAATAATAATAATAATAATTAAATTATTTATCAATTAGTAATGTGATCATGGGCTATGCACAGTGTTGTTAGTTGTTGTTTATAAACTGGGCTACACCAATTGAGCCAATCAAGGACACTTAGTATACTTATGTTCATGCTATGCAAGCTTCCCACCCCTTTTTCCCCACATGCATGCACATGCAAATCTTACAACTTTGTTCTAGGGGAAACTCTTCAAATCTTATGAAACAAGCAGGGGGCTCAGGTGGCTCCCTGAAGTATGGGGAATTTGTCCCATTTATCTAGCGGAAATAATATAGTTATATTTTTCAATATAGCTGTATAATGTACACATTACTGTACATATTACTCGCACAGATGAACCAGTTCATTCAATGGAGAAAGTACTATGTGCTTTTCTTTTAACTGCTCATTGAGTACAGAAAATTAAGGAGATGACCTTGAGGGAAATAGGCAAGAACTGTAATATAAGTCAAAAGAGCTGAAACAAGCTAGGGGAACAAAATAGCATTGAAAAGAGGCAATATAAACAGGCTTCTTTTTGGTTAACTTGGGATATAAAAGAGAGGGGAGGTGAAGCATCATCAAGCTTGCAAGATTTTGCCATCCTAGTTTATTTCAATAAAATAAAGTTTTAATCTTCCTGAGGATTCAGTTTCTTGATCACAATGACCTAGCCCCAATTATGCAGATAATTATCTAATTAATAAACCAATTTATTATTTTGTCAAACAAAACAATGTCAGCATGTAAAACACTATTTGGTTTCTTTGGGACAGCATTCTTGAGTTTTAAAATTTTTTCTTGCGTCAGTATAATCTAGGGTGGTCCAACCACTCTTTCTCTGCATATTGGAGATCAAATATATAATGGTACCTTTCTTCAAGCTTTGTGAAAGTGTGATGTTTATTATGCAAATCTCTACTTGTTAAGATGTTTTTTCATGATTACCCGAGCAAAGCTGAGTTGGCCTTCTCCGGGTCCCATCGACCAAACAATGTCGTTTGGCGGGCCCCAGGGGAAGAGCCTTCTCTGTGGCGGCCCTGGCCCTCTTGAATCAACTTCCCCTAGAGATTAGAATGGCCCTCACCCTCCTTGTCTTTCGCAAGTTACTTAAGACCTACCTATATCGCCAGGCATGGGGGAACTAAGCCATCTCCCCCAGGCTTATTATATTTCATGTTTGATGTGTATGTGCTGTATGGTTTTTAATTGTTGAGGGTTTTTTATATATTTTATTATTAGATTTGTTCCATTGTTATACTGTTTTTATTACTGTTGTGAGCCGCCCCGAGTCTTCGGAGAGGGGCGGCATACAAATCTAATAATTTATTATCATTATTAATTAAATAAAACACCTCTACTATTAGGAAGTGCTATTTGAACAACTTAGCTTCTACATTTACATGTCTTTCACCATGAAATTCTTTGTATTTTGACTTGGAAATGGCACTATTTAGCCTTCAAGAACCAAAGTAAATGATCTTTGAAAGTTGTGACCTTTAGAATCACATGCCATTGACTATAAGAGCAGAATCAAGAAGGTCATTTCTTGTAAACCTGACTCATTTGTTTAAACTATTTCCCCTGTTCCTAAAATCAGCCAATTAAGTATGACTCAAACTTCTGACTACAGCATTAACGCTGTTTATTTCCCTCAATATTCTCAAAGAAAAATCTGGAATTGCCTTAGTTCTTAAAACACAGGATATTTAGAGGAGAAGGTGTGTAAGACAGGATGTTAATTTAGTTAATTGTTTTTCCTTTAACATTTCCCCCTGCTCTTCAGTTCAATCTCTCAGAACTATTAGCTTCCCAGAATCACATGAAACAGCAAACAGCAATAGAGGGACAATAGAAACAGCGAGAAAGGAGCTCAAAAGAGATAAAATTGAAATTAGTACACTAGAAGTAGCAGTCTCTTACCTGGAAAAGAAAAACATAAACTTCGGGTGAAGCTTAAATAAAGTTTTAAAGGGGAAAGTAAAAAGCTTTTGATCTCTGCCTGGGGCTACAAAAACACAATAAAACACACCTCCCATGACAAAACATTCGAAAGATGTCACAAAAATTTCCTCTCCTTAGCTTTACTTTAGGTGACAAATTCTGTTTCCAATCAAAACCTCAATAAACGATGGGTGAAAAATTGCCTCTTCAGGCATTCAGGTCCCGAGGCAATTAAAGTACATTCAAATAACCATGATTTTGAACTGTGCCACAAATAGCAGGGCAGCACATGAAGATGTTTCAGCATTGACAAAATATGTTTCCACAAACTCTTTCCAGCGTGAGCCTAGATGCTGCCTTCTCAACTAATTGCAGTGGCTGAATTCAAGGGGTGATCCATATAAACTGAGATAAGCCAATCCTCTGTTGAACTTGCTGACAGAATAATCTTCAGAAGGGGGCTTCTGTATTCCCAGAGATATTTGTGTCATAAGGTGAAAGGGGACAAGAGATATCTGGCTGGGTAGTCTGACACATCCTGACACTGTAACTTCTTACACAATGTCAGTTATCCAGCATACATTACTGTTGCCCAGATAGTCGAAGTCTACGGGGATATGAGTACTTTTATTTTGCCCTATTATTCTCCTCTACAGTTTTCATCTCTTTCCGAAGGCCTGCTTCTGTCCATATTTCTACCTCCTTAAAACAAACCTGTAGTCCTCAACTAAGTTACTGTCAGACAAAGTTAGAAAGCTGCTAGCATTGTCTGACATAATGAGGTTTAAAGCACCATAGCAGACACACCAAGAATAAAGCAGTGATGGGCTCCTACGGGTATGGCCAGGTACGCAGAACTGGTAGAAAAAATTTGGGCCGGTGCGCAGTTAATTTTTTTCCCTGGCTCTGGGTATGTTTTTCCTATCGCAGTAAATGAGATTGAATGTGAATAATTTTAAAAGAACTGTGCGTGCATGTGTGTGTGTACATACACATAAAGTTTATATAGTAGATAATGTATATTTTTGTGTGCCTGTGTATAATATGTATGTAGACATATGGCATATATACATAGAATTAAATAGTATATTTTAGATGTTTAGTAATAGTAAATAGATGGGAAATTGTATCTCTTTGAGGTGAGGTGAGGCTAGGCACCCTAACCCATACCCTTGATGTAAGTGACGTCAAGTTGGCCACCTTTAAGCCCCAGGTCACAGGATCATCAAACCACTCCCACCTGCCACATGGCCGGCAAGCCACACCCACAAAACAAGCCACACCCACAGTGTAGTAGTAAAAAATTGCAGCCCTTCACTGGACTAAACGGAGGGAGAGAGTAGGAAGGAAATCTCATATGTTCAATTTGCTTTCATGGTGGTCTTAAAAGTTCTAAGTCAGATGGGAAAAAGTCTCCTGGAATCAGCAACAAGACAGAAAGATGGGCTTATTTTCTTATTGTGGTATGGCTTCCACCTGGTGCGACTATGGCCTGATTACATAATGTTGCAAATATGATGGAAACGAAGCCCTGTTTTGCAAGTACAGTGATACCTCGTCTTACGAACGTAATTCATTCTGTGACGAGGTTCGTAAGTAGAAAAGTTCGTAAGATGAAACAATGTTTCCCATAGGAATCAATGTAAAAGCAAATAATGTGTGCAATCCCTTGGGCGGGGTCCAAGAGGGACTCTCAGCAGCTCCATCCTTTTTTTCTTCACCCAACATATGGAAGCATATGATCCACCTTTTCTGCTCAGGAGCTCAAGCCATGTACTAATGTTCACCATTAAACCATCTTTCCAAGCAACTGCCATGAATCCAATGTCTTTTTCCCACTTTGAACTGAACCCAGAAGGATATTCCTTATAATAATACCAATTAACATAATTGATCTGTTATAAATTTACAAATCTCCCCTTTTTGGTTTTTGCAGATATATTAGGCAGAATGTTTCTTTCTGGTAATAATAATGAAGTATTAATTTTCCCTTCTATATGCAATAATTTAACAGAATAATTTATTATGTGTCTTTTTAGAAAAGGTCCAAAATGCATTTAGGATTACTTCTTTTCAGTCTTGAAAATATGGTATCAAGTGATAAACTTGAAGGTATTAAGTGATATATACTATCAAATGATAAGCATAATAAAAATATAAATTAAAGTATCTAACAATGAAAAAGAGTATACTCTCAAGGATAAACTTTAATTTAAAATGTATAAAAAAAAAAAGAGGTTTTAACAGCATGATTAAACTTTTCCAACAGTTGCCCCTTTTGTATTCTATGTGGCAAATATATGAATCGAATGAGAGTAGACAGAATTGGCCATTAAAAGGAAGCAGCCTGCTGGTATGAAAGGAAGATTAAAGGAATGGTTTGATAGAGTGAACATGACATGCAGACAGCCCCAGTTAAATCCTTTTCCAGACATGCTCATGTTTTGGGGATTTTTGTTGTTGTTGCTCGCTTCTTATGTCTGCTGAACTGACTTTTTTGGTGTGTTTTTTCTTTTTTTGCATTTGGCTTCCCAGAGCAAGTCCAAACCTATTGAAGTTCTTACATAAAATCTTGGCCAGGAGTATAAGGCATATCAGAGTTTTAAAATATACTTGTGGACACTGAATACAAAGAGCTACTGAGGAAGATGCAGTAAAACTGGAATGAATTTATAGCAAAGTCATAGGTTTTGTTGTGCCATAGGCGTGATGTGCCTGTGCTTGGAGGCTGTCAGGGTCTGGATGGGAGTCAGCAGGCTCAAACTCAACCCCAACAAGGCTGAGTGGCTGCGGGTATTGCCTCCGAAGGACTGCTCCATCTGTCCATCCTTGGTTCGTGGGGCCGCAGAACGGGACCGCAATCTGGGTGTATCATGGTATCCTTCTGTGCCAGCTGGAGGGGTTGGGAGTGGGAGGCACTGTTCTTCAGTGGTTCTCCTCCTACCTCTCCAGTCGGTCGCAGTCAGTGTTAGTGGGGGGGTCAGAGGTCGGCCCCGAGGTCTCTCCCTTGTGGGGTGCCTCAGTGGTCGGTCCTCTCTCCCCTGCATGGGGTGAGGTATCATCAGTACGCTGATGATACCCAGCTTTACATCTCCACCCCATGTCCAGTCAACGAAGCAGTGGAAGTGATGTGCCAGTGTCTGGAGGCTGTTGGGGCCTGGGTGGGTGTCAACAGACTCAAACTCAACCCTGATAAGACGGAGTGGCTGTGGGTTTTGCCTCCCAAGGACAATTCCATCTGTCCGTCCATCACCCTGGGGGGGAATTATTGACCCCCTCGGAGAGGGTCCACAACTTAGGCGTCCTCCTCGATCCACAGCTCACATTAGAGAAACATCTTTCAGCTGGGCGAGAGGGGCGTTTGCCCAGGTTCGCCTGGTGTACCAGTTGTGGTCCTATTTGGCCCGGGGTCACTGCTCACAGTCACTCATGCCCTCATCACCTCGAGGCTCGACTACTGTAATGCTATCTTTGAAAAGTGTTCGGAAACTTCAGATCGTGCAGAATGCAGCTGCGAGAGCAATCATGGGCTTTCCCAAAAATGCCCATGTAATACTAACACTCCGCAGTCTGCATTGGTTGCTGATCAATTTCCGGTCACAATTCAAAGTGTTGATCATCACCTATAAAGCCCTTCATGGCACCGGACCAGGGTATCTACGAGACCGCCTTCTGCCGCACGAATCCCAGCGACCGATTAGGTCCCACAGAGTGGGCCTTCTCTGGGTCCCGTCAACAAAACAATGTTGTTTAGCGGGCCCCAGGGGAAGACCCTTCTCTGTGGCGGCCCCGGCCCTCTGGAACCGACTCCCCCCGGAGATTAGAATTGCCCCCACCCTCCTCGCCTTTCGTAAGCTCCTTAAAACCCACCTCTGCTGTCAGGCATGGGGGAACTGAGATATTCTTTCCCCCTAGGCCTTTACAATTTATGCATGGTATGTTTATTTGTATGTATGTTTGGTTTTACAAATAAGGGTTTTACATGCTGTTTTGTACTACTGTTGTTAGCCGCCCTGAGTCTACGGAGAGGGGTGGCATACAAATCCAATAAATAATAATAATAATAATAATAATAATAATAATAATAATAATAACAACAACAACAACAATAACAACAACAACAACAATAACAATAATAATAAAATAATCCCAGATCCGCTGTTAGGAGATTGGAACATTATCTCTTGGCTGTGGCTAGAGGGGCATTTGCACAGGTTCGCCTTGTGCAACAGTTGTGGCCCTATTTGGATCAGGAGTCTCTCCTCAGAGTCGCTCATGCTCTTATCACCTCATGGCTTGATTACTGCAACACACTCTACATGGGGCATTTGGAGACTACAATTAATCCAGAATGCAGTTGCGCAAGCTGTTGTGGGTGTGCCTAGGTATGCCCACATCACACCAACACTCTGTGAGCTGCACTGGCTTCCAATTGGTCTCTGGATGCAATTTAAGATGTTGGTTATTACCTATAAAGCCCTACATGGCTTAGGGCCTGACTATTTACAGGACCGTCTGCTGCCACATACCTCCCAGCGACCGTTTAGGGCCCACAAGGTCAGCCTATTTCAGATCCCATCAATTGGACAATGTCAGTTGGTGAGGTCACATGGGAGGGCCTCCTCTGTGGCAGCTCCAGCTCTCTAGAACCAACTGCCCCTAGAGGTCTGCACCGCCCCCGCCCTCCTAACTTTCAGGAAAGCCATGAAGACCTAGCCTTGCCGGCAGGCTGGGACCATTGAGCAGCAGCATCTAGCTCTGAACAAGAAGAATACATGTTTTTATATTTAGGGGTTTTATTATTTATTGTTTTTAAATTGTTGTACACTGCCCAGAGTCCATAAGGAATTGAGTGGCTTAGAAATTCAACAAAGAAACAAACAAATAATATTCAAATAAGGCTCATTATACTCCTTCCATGACCTCCGTCCCAGAACAGAGTGAATTCACTATCATCCTAAGAGCAAACCTCAATAAATCCACTAGGATTGATTCTGAATATTTTGGATTGTTGTCCCAAAAGTGCTTTTTTCAAGACGAAATTGGACTTTCTTGTTTTTTCTTTCTTCTATGAAAACCTTTCACTTCTCATCCAAGTTGTTTCTTCACCTCTGAATGGATGGTGAGAAATGGAAAGATTTATGGCCTTGCAGCTAGTCGGTCATACCCTTTGCAGAAGCTTCTTCAAAGAAGAAAGAAAAAACAAGGAAGTCCACTTGTCTCTTGAGAAAACACATTTGGGATGACCATGACCCAGATGATTGAGAATCTCCATAGACTTTTAGATTGTTGTATTAGTATTCTCTAATTTCTATGTATTCGCTTAATTTCTATGATAAGAACACTTTTCAGGTAAATACCTAGTTAACAAGTACACTGCTAAATATATAGGGATTTATTATTAAGAAGCAGTTTGAAGGCTGCAGCCTAAAGTTACTATGGTCAATAGTATGATTCCTATGACTTATAATCCCATTTATTTCATTATTTTAAAATTAAAACTAAGTTATAAAGAGTAAAACATGTCATCAGATATCTGTTGCAAGCTTATCAGAACTTGCAAGGAATCAAGTAACAGGTCTTTTAATTGTGCATACAACGTATGAAGCAATGGTTTGTGAATTTGGTCATCTGAGCAGTTGACAGTAGGGACAGTGATGTCATGTACATTATGACATGTCCACAATTATATGTGATATAATTTGCACATTTGTGCCGCATATATTGTTCAAATGCATACACACACACATTATATATGAATCATATATAATTGTACAATAGATATGGTACATGTAGTACAATTGTACCAGATGCCAATTAGATATTTATTTATTTATTTATTTGATTTTTATGCCACCATTTTCCTTAGACTCAGGGCGGCTTACAGCATATTAGCAATAGCACTTTTGAACAGAGCTAGGCTATTGCCCCCACAATCCGGGTCCTCATTTTACCCACCTCGGAAGGATAGAAGGCTGAGTCAACCTTGAGCCGGTGATGAGATTTGAACCGCTGACCTACAGATCTACAGTCAGCTTCATTGGCCTGCAGTACTGCACTCTACCTGCTGCGCCACCCCGGCTCTTTTTTTTTTTTTGCATTTGACAACTGCAAACAAACCAAGTGGCTCCAGATGTTGTCACTCCCAAACCTGATAGTGATTTCCAACAGCAAGAATAAAAAAAGACGAAAGCTTCCTTCTTACAGTGTATGCTATTGTAAGTTGACTAAACTACCTGTAATTTCACACTTCTTCCAGTTTTATAAATAAAAAATGCAGTAAAATAAGAAATAATACCTCCATTATGTCTGATATACACATATTTTTCTTTGATGTATTTGTGGTGTCTGGAAGAATGGGTACCCTGAAGAGGCAGAAGGACAGACGGAGGGAGGCAGCTGAAGAGATGGAAAACACTTTCCATAACGTAAACTCTTTATTCCAGTTCTGAAAGATTGTATTTTTTTGAAGTCCTGATTTTACTGCATGTTGTCCAGCACCAAGCATTTCCAATATTAAAAATTCATATCTATTTTATATTAAAAAAAACCCCTCTGAATCTTATAGCCCAAAATCCAATATGCTTGAATGCTATAAAATCCAACATCACAGAAAGGCTTGGGTGCTAAGAAATAAAGCAAATAGAATGCCAGGGGCTTATGGTGATATGTGAGCAAGAGTGCCTCCCAAGAGCCTGATGATGAGAAATGTACTAAAAACAAATGCCAAGAACTAGAAACAATAACAATAATCAAGATCCCAAATCATAATGGAAGGTATACTTAAATAAAGGCATTGAAGGAGACCTAAAGTATGGAACTTTTGGAAAGTGGGAAAGGCAGTTAATGGTTTCTAGTCCTAATATATCCTGCCAGGCAATACAGACAATACTATGTTAGATTCAGGCGTAAAATGAGGGGAATAGGGGAACAGGGGAATACACTCCAAGACCAGGGAAGTCTTAATACCACTCTACTACGCCCTGGTCCGACCACACCTGTATTCAGTTCTGGTCACCACACTTCAAAAGAGACATTGAAACTCCGGAGAAGGTACAAAAAAGAGCAGCCAAGATGATTAAGGGATTGGAAACCAAGACTTACGAAGAGAGACTAAGGGAACTGGGCATGGATAGCCTAGAGAAAAGGAGGGCCAGAGTGGACATGATAGCAGTCTACAAGTATACGAGGGGTTGCCACAGAGAGGAGGGGATCACTTTATTCTTTAGGGCATCAGAGGTCCGGATGAGGAACAACGGCTGGAAGCTGACCAAGGAGAGATTCAACATGGAGATAAGGAGGAACTTCCTGACGGTCAACCAATGGAACAACCTACCAGCGGACGTTGTGAACTCCAACACTCTGGACATTTTTAAGAGAAGATTGAACTGCCACTTGACTGGTGTACTATAGGGTTCCTGCTTGGGCAGGGGGTTGAACTCGATGGCCTTCATGGTCCCTTTTAGCTCAATCAATCAATCAATCAATCAATCAATCAATCAATCAGGAATCAGCCATAGCAACAGTTCAGCACTTTATTTCTTCTAGCTGTACCATGGAACTGCCAACAGGCTTTAGGGAAGCCACTTTTAAAGGCTTTCCTTGAAGCCTGCAGACCGCTATCAGTTGCTTAAAGTTCCCGCCACTGTGCTAACCAATCAGCGGCGGTTATGCAAATATGTACAACGTCCATCCTTACGTAACAATGTCTGCTGCTGGAGACACTACCTGGTGCCCTTGCATTGTTGGTTATAGTACAACAATGTTGATAGATTAAGTACCGTTATGTGGTGTTGACTCTTAACATAGGTAAATTTTCCTCTGTGACAATGACCCTATCCTGCTCCTTAAAGTCATCCAATATTGCAACTGCTGGAAACAAGTATCTATGGAGGTTCTCAATCATCCAGATCATGCTTGTCCCAAAGGTGCTTTTCTAAAAGGCAGCTGGACTTTTCTTAGGGGTTTTTTTCCCCCTTGAAAATGAAGAATTGAAAAAGTTTCTTGAAGAGTTTTCAAAGAAAAAAAAAAGTCCACATTCCTTTTGGAGAAGCACCTTGGCTGGAAATAAGGTTCTTTTCTTCCTTGGGACTTCTGAGTAGAGAGGGGCACTTAGACAAATATGCCCCCCTTGCCCTATTGTTAGGGATTACAGATACTGACTCTGTCCCCTGGCCAACTGCATTTGATGCAACTGATGTAGAGAAGAACGTGTGGAGTATATATCCTAGGTTGGGAATCGTTTGCAATAGTTTGCCAGTTTCATTGATTTGGGATGTGGCAGGGATCATTACTTTGCAAGGGCTAAGCATTTCAAAACTGCTGCCCTTGTAACTTTTGGCGGTACTTGATTCAGCTGCTACAATGCATCATATCGCCTCCTTACTGTCACTCAGAAATGGAGAAGGAGAAGGAAGGAACTGGAAAAAGCACAGCTGAGAGGAAAAAGTTGGAGAAGAGGGAAAATCTACGCTCTTGGGTTTACAATAGCCCGTGTGTAAGAAAGAATAAGGATAACTAAATAGGAGAAGTGAATTTATGGTGAGGGTTCCTATAGGGTGAGTACTCCAGGTTGTGCTTCTGAGTGTGTTTTATGGGGTTTTGTATGTGTGTGTGTGTGTGCAAAAGAGGGATGGAAATTATATCTGGTGGAAAGGATGAAAATGCAGCATCCACTGCAAATTCTGCAAGATTTGCATTTATGGCTTTATTATGATTTAAAATGTTACATGGGTACCTTAGAGAAGCAAGGGGGAGATTCAGTCGCAAGGAGACTTGATTAGGTTACAGGTGTTTCTTACCCAGTTTATGGTAGAGTCAGAATGAGTGTCTGGATATTCCCTGAAACCACTTTCTATTGATTCCTTCCTTTTTAGCCTTTCAGTAACCAATATTTGAGTTTTTACTCAATAAGGTTTTCTGGAACAGTAATAATAACAATAATGTGTATGATTTATAAATGACCCTTGGACCTGGCACCGTACTATAATTAAACCAAAAAGATTAAATCCTTCCTGCAGGCTGAAACTCAAAGAACATAGTAATACTTCAGGGAAGCTGTATCTTTGGGTGTAAGTATTTATTTACCAAAAAGTAGCTTTATAGGCATATAATTTTAAGGAGTGGCTGCTATATGTTGTTTGTAGAAATATTACTTATTATTATTTTTAAAATAAATTTATCTATGATTTTATCATATAGTGATCCTCTGATAAGAAATATTCACTGAACCAGCTCTATAGATCAAGTATACAGATAAAAGTTGCATGAAAAACTAGTGGATGTTAGAAGAAAATGTGTTTTCTCTTTCTCTCCAGGATCTGTTCCTGTTTTCATATAATTACTGTTTTTGTCTAATAGAAAGATGAGACTTTCTCCCCCCTGGCAAATAATTACCTGTGAATATTATGTGTACGTGTGCGTGCGTCTTAAATTTACTGGAAAGTACAGATGCCACTGTGAAAACAGAAGAATGGGTGGGATGTGCTGTAAGATAACATTCAAAATTAGAGCTGGAGTTGTTTGTCTGTTGGATTTTAAACATGTAATATCTATCCTGTATTGCTTCACTCTTTTCTTTGCATCCCTGTCCAGTTGCCTCCTCTTCGTCTTCTCCCCTCCCCTTGTAGTTTTCCCCTTCGCTTCCCAGGGTAGCTTCTCCTTCCTCGCCATATTCCTGATTTAGATGGAAGGAGAAAGGCAGAGTGTGTGTTTATGGGTCTTATATTCATTTCTCTGGGTGTGTAAGAGAGGACATTGTTGGTAATTGCAGACAGGGGGTCAATTAGTTTTATTAATTTTACAGGAAATTAATTTGAAGCAGTAGCTCTTAAACCACCACATATTTATTTTTTGTTCTAGCTCTGACCTTTTGGGAAGTGTGATTTCAAGGCATATGGGTACGAATTTCTGAGGTTTCTATACACACAGAGATTCGCCATATGCACATATTTCTTGAAGAACTGGAAATTTCTAAGGTTAATTTTGGCAACTGACAAACTGGAAAGCTTCTTTCCTTTTCCTCACTCTATCTTCTCTTTCTTCGGGTGGTTTATCCTGTACTCAGAATCATATTACTTTTGGATTAATAATATTTTTTTTAAAAGTAGACTACTTACGATAAAAGTCATGGACTTTAGACATACCATCTACACTTGTTTATAAGGCTCAAGTCAATAAAAATTGAATCACACAATTGACTGTCTTCTTTGCAATTAGATATATCTCTGTGTTTTGCAAATAACTACCCTGATAAGACATCCTCTGATAAGAAGCCCAAACTTCCAATGTTGGACCATCCACAACTTTTCCAGTGGGCCTGGGACCATGAATGAATGACCAAGTGTTATTAATAGAGCTATTTTTTATATTTTATGCTGATATTGTAATCTTTTACATTGTTTTTATATATTGTTAGCTGCCCAGAGTCCACTACAGTAGGGCGGCATACAAATCTTATAAACTATTAAACTATTAAATTTCTGGGGGCAAGTCATTCCGCTGATTATTGTTCTACCTGTAAGGAAATTTCTCCTTATTAACTGAAGTTACTGAAACTTGCAGTTAAGTCCTGTTGTATCTGTATGATTATTCACTTTTAAAAAACAAATCCAATCAGTGAATTAAAGAATTGGAGTAGGATTAAAACAAAAAACAAAAATAAGGATTATTTAACATTTTCTGTTCATCCAAGCAGTGTTCCCTCTAATTTTTTTTTTGGGGGGGGGGGGCGGAAAAGTATAGTGTCTGAGCGGCAGTCCCTTCGGGACTGGGCGGCACAGAAATAATAAATAAATAAACGAACAAACAAACAAATAAAAAAACCTACCCTGTTTTGCCTTAGAGAATTTCAAAATAAAATACTGTACTGTGTGTCTATAACAGTGAGCTCATAATAGGGCAACTCTATCAATATCAAAATGCCACTTAAATAGTTGAGCTAGTTTCAAACTAGATTTTGATTTTCTTTCTCTCTTCCTTACTCCCATTCTTTTTCTTTTTCTTTTCCTTCCTCTCTTTTTTCCATCTGTTTCTCTCTCTTCCTCTCTTCCTCTCTCTCTCCTTCCCTCTCACTCTTTCCCTCTCAGCTTCTGGGCAGGTTTGGAAAACTCTGAGTTGATGATAATTTTTAAGTGAGCGATTGCTCACTGCTCAGCTTAGAGGGAACTATGCATCCAAGTGCAATTTCCGGTCTCAATTCAAAGTGTTGGTTATGACCTATAAAGCCCTTCGTGGCATTGGACCAGAGCCGGGGTGGTGCAGCAGGTAGAGTGCTGTACTGCAGGCCACTGAAGCTGACTGTAGATCTGAAGGTCAGCGGTTCAAATCTCATCACCGGCTCAAGGTTGACTCAGCCTTCCATCCTTCCGAGGTGGGTAAAATGAGGACCCGGATTGTGGGGGCAATAGGCTGGCTCTGTTAAAAAATTGCTATTGCTAACATGTTGTAAGCCGCCCTGAGTCTAAGGAGAAGGGTGGCATAAAAATCAAATAAATAAATAAATAAATAAATAAATCTTCGGGACCGCCTTCTGCCGCATGAATCCCAGCGACCGGTTAGGTCCCACAGAGTTGGCCTTCTCTGGGTCCCGTCGACTAAACAATGTCATTTGGCGGGACCCAGAAGAAGAGCCTTCTCTGTGGCAGCCCCGACCCTCTGGAACCAGCTCCCCCCAGATATCAGAGTTGCCCCCACCCTCCTTGCCTTTCGCAAGCTCCTTAAAACCCACCTCTGTCGTCAGGCATGGGGGAATTGAATTTTTTCCCTTCCCCCTAGGCTTATAGAATTTATACATGGTATGCTTGTTTGTATGATTGGTCTCTTAAATTGGGTTTTTTAAGATTATTTTTTAATAGATTAGATTTGTTACATTGTCTTTTTTATTGTTGTTAGCCACCCCGAGTCTTCGGAGAGGGGCGGCATACAAATCTAATAAATAATAATAATAATAATAATAATAATAATAATAATAATAATAATAATTTAACCGTTATATAGAATATGTGAAGAATTCAAATCACACTGTTTTAGAAATCATACTGTCTTTCCTTTGGCTCATCAGCATTGCTTGCATTAAATTCTGAGATGCTGAAATTATTAAGAGAGACTAGATACTCATTTTACACATCCTGCACAGGGCCATTTTCAGCAGACTACCAATTAAGTCAATGTTTTTGTCAGTTGCTACATAATGACGTGTCTGCTTTCTATGTTAATAGGATGTTATATAGTATGGTAATATTAAATAGATTCCTACTATTTAATCACATGCAAAACTAGAAGGTAGCTAACACCAGAGTTGAGCTCCAGGCAAAGCTGAATTTACTTCATCTTCCACGCCCAACTGTATTCCCCATTCATTCCAGTTACTCAGTGTTAATTCTCTTGCCTTCTCTAGCTGCTTCCTTTATCTGCCTCATGTATTAATTGCTTAATTAATGAAAACATTTCTATCTCACCCTCAATTGTTTGAAAACAATGGGAGCCTCCAATAGCTAAGACAATAATAAAGAAAACATTAAGGGCAATCAATAACCAAAAGAACAAAAACAATAAAACTACAATAAACAGCAAAATGCCCTATAAAATGCATACATGTCAATAAACATAAGAAACATGAGCCGCAGTGACACAGTGGTTAGAGTGCAATACCGCAGGCCTCTTCTGCTGCCTGCTGGCTGCCTGCAATTTGGCAATGCAAATCATACCAGGCTTAAGGTCGACTCAGCCTTACATCTTTCCGAAGTCAGTAAAATCAGGACCCAGATTGTTGGGGCCAATATGCTGATTCTGTAAACTGCTTAGAGAGGGCTGTAAAGCACAGCGATGCCATATATAAGCAATTGTTATTGCTATATGGATCAATTTTAGCCTGCTTGAAATGTTATGAACTCTGTGTTGCTGCATCTCAGAGCTGTGTTGCCATGGCTTTCCTAATCAGCACATACAAATAATTTATCTGAAGAAACCATCAGGTTCAAACAATGTGTATAGGCACTGAGGGTGTGTCAGAACCAATCGAAGATTGTCCATTGTCTGCCATGAAAAAAACCAGATAATTCCTTCTCTTGTGGCCATGTGGAAGTGGATGGAGCTGAATATTACTCTCTTGTCCATTCTCTTTAGGGCAATTGTGGATGACCAGGTTAGGTGGTCCTGTGCTCATCCATGTTTTTCAATATTAACCTATTGCTTCATCCAGTAGCTACCATTTAATTTTACTTAATGACAGTTCTGGCATCATTCTAACCCTTTTCAGGCACAAAAAGACAAAATCCAACTCTTTGAATTGTGCCCTGAACCAAAGGGGAGTAGGGATATTTCAGCAGGCAGGTATAATCAAACAGAATTATTGCAATCAAAGTCATATGGAATAACAGCAATCAAAAGGCCCTTCAGAGGTTGGTTTGTTCAGGTTTATTACCAATTTCATTTGGGTTCAATAAACAACTGGCTTGTATAAGTGACAAAAACACAGTATGGGTTCTAAGAGGCTAAAAGGGGTCCATGTTTGGTTTTGGGGACATTTCAAGTCCTCTGTAGAATGCAAATCAAGAGGAAGCCAACTATAATTTAGATCAGTGATTCTTAACCAGGGTTCTATCGAACCCTAGGGGTTCGGTGAGTCAGTCTCAGGGGTTCGGCGGAGCCTCCCCCACAGAGGTCAAGACACACCCGACTCATTATGTAAATTCGTGATGACATGCCCCTCTTGGCCATCACTTACTGACTTTGCTGTGAAAATGACCTGAGAGTAGCACTTGCCAAGGTGAAGCCACGCATACCTGAACTGGTCTCTCAAAAACAACAGCAGAAGTCACACTGATTTGCAGGTATGTAATTTGTTGTGAGTTCATGCACTGTGTTGGTTTTGTTCTTTGATCAAGGTGATGTTCATGCCTGGTTCATTTTGTGTACCAGTAAAAAAACATATACCTATGTCTGGAATTTGGAAAAAAAATCATATTTGATTTATCACTAAAGAAGGATTCGGTGAATGTGCATATGAAACTGGTGGGTTCGGTACCTCGAACAAGGTTAAGAACCACTGATTTAGATTCAAGAAGAAAAAGATGGAAAAGAAAGAGAAATAGAAAGAAATAGAAAGACCTCACCTACAAAAAGATACTGACAAAATTGAACGGGTCCAAAGACGGGCTACAAGAATGGTGGAAGGTCTTACACATAAAACGTATCAGGAAAGACTTAATGAACTCAATCTGTATAGTCTGGAGGACAGAAGGAAAAGGGGGGACATGATCGAAACATTTAAATATGTTAAAGGGTTAAATAAGGTTCAGGAGATAAGTGTTTTCAATAGGAAAGTGAACACAAGAACAAGGGGACACAATCTGAAGTTAGTTGGGGGAAAGATCAAAAGCAACATGAGAAAATATTATTTTACTGAAAGAGTAGTAGATCCTTGGAACAATCTTCCAGCAGACGTGGTAGATAAATCCACAGTAACTGAATTTAAACATGCCTGGGATAAACATATATCCATCCTAAGATAAAATACAGAAAATAGTATAAGGGCAGACTAGATGGACCATGAGGTCTTTTTCTGCCGTCAGACTTCTATGTTTCTATGTTTCTAAAGGAAGGAAGAAGGAAGAAAGAAAGAAAGAAAGAAAGAAAGAAAGAAAGAAAGAATGAATGAAATGAGTGTATTTTTGTGTGCATGCCCAAGCATGAGAGAGTCAGAAAGCCAAGCAACCAAATAAATCAGAAGAAATGTGAATGGCCTCCAGAGAGCTCTCCCTGAACCCGCAGCCTACTCAGCTGAGAGATATTCAACATCACCCTACTCTATTAGTTACTGAATATTTTATACTCTGGCTCCATTTGCTCCATTTGTATTCTGCGTCTCTCTTTCGTCATATGCATTATAAACGAGCAGTGTCTGGAAACTCTCTCTGGGAAGATTTGCCTGGATGGCTATGGATATTTTATAGTCAAATTGTGGAGAGCAAACTAGCTTTCTGAGTTGTGCTGTGAAAATCAGGAAAGGGAAAAAAAAGGTCATAAACCGGTTATTAAAAAAATAAATACATGTCAGACTGTACAGTGTTCTGCTTCCATTGTGCAATGAGATTCAGACACCCAATGATGGGGAGTTGTGTATATGCACAATGATAAATCTGAAAAAAGGACGTTATGATTTGACAGGGTGAATTGTGCAGCCACCGGCAAAAGAATTCAAGAGTTGAGCAAACTATCCCCGATTCATTTTATCTTTGTTACAAATCTGCAGCCAAAATCACATTTAATGAATGAGAAAGATGTCTTTTTAGAGTGGAGTAAGCAACTGCTACCTCCAGATGTTTTGGATTACATTGGTGCTTATGGGATTTATAGCTCAACAAAATCCAGTAAGCACTAGGGTGTCTAGCCCATTTTCTGAACTGGTATTTCTTTTTCTCTTAAAACAGAGAAATTACATTTACTAGTTCAAAGAGCTACAGGATAAGAAGCATGGTTTTTATACTCATAATTAGTAGGAATTATGGTTATCTCATGATAATTGAAGCCATCACTTGAGCAGTGAAACTGCTATAACAATTCTTTTGCAAACTAAGAAGTGATAATGGCAAGCAATCACCTGTTTGGGCACACTCACTCAGTTTACTGAAGCATTCTGTCTTATTAAGAAACATACCTTAGATTTAGTCCAGATGTGCTCAAAAGTTAATGGAAAATAATTAGAAATGAAAACCAAAGTGATGTCAGAACTAACAGAATAGAGGGGAGGAAGGCAGGCAGGCTTAAATATTGGGATTGTTAATCATTTATTCCCTCTTCCTTTGGTATGTGCCATAGCAGTTTACAAAACCTAGCCAATCTCGATTGATCCCCAAAACTAACCATTTAGATTGAAGGCCACCAGAATACCCTGGACAATGGGCTAGATTAGGAAGTAGAAAAACAGGCATATAAGAAAATGCAATGGCAAAAATGCTTTTCTGTGGTTGCCAAGAAAACGACACTAAAATATCCAAGTAACCAGAATATCAACCTTGACTCAAGGAAGATTTAACCTTAAGACCCTCAGGGACATCTCAAAACATTGTAACAAAACAGTGCAACACCTTGTGCAAATTTAATATATTCTTGCAATTGCTTGGGGGAAATGTAGAAATGTCTAAAGCATCAGTGGAGGAACTAGCCGCGTTCTGGAGAGGTTTGGAAGATGATGAAAATAGTACAGGTGGAATTGGATGAAAAGATACATAAATGTTTTTCTTGGTTTTTTTTAGATATCATACTTACAACTATAAATATTACACTGAAATTATCCAAAATAATGATTGTCTCATTGCACCAATACCAGAACCTCTAAGTAATACTTGAATCAGGGAAGTGGTGATGATAGTTAAGATATTCTCCTAATCCAGAGGTCATCAATTTTTATTTTTGGACTAATAACCCTGACTCTTCTGTCCAATTGGTCTTACAGCAGCTAAAAAGTTAAGGGCTATTTTTGGGGATAATTTGGAGGCTTTTGGAGTGGTCCACTTCCCAAAAGCCCTGTGCTCCCTTCCTAGCCTAATTTTCTGCTTTTAAAACTTATAAATGGCCATTTTACCACCAAATTACAGTTGCTGTACCCCAAAGTACTTTGCAAGATCCCCCCAAAATACATACAGCATCCAGATTACCCAGTATTGTCATATTTTTAAGAAATTATATTCCCATATATATGACATCCTAAGCTTGTTTAAAGAAAATTTAAAAGAGCTGTTCTTGGTATCTTTCCATATTTCCAGTACGTGAAATAAAGGTTCTTTCTGAGATTAATACAAGACGGTTACTTAATGGTAAAATTTAACAATTAACGAACAAATGTCCCAAATTTAGCAGACAGGAGTAAAATATTTTTTTTTGCCTCAGCTCTGTGTCAGACATCTTAAAGGCATTCATGAACTAATGTGGAACAAGACTCCTGCCTGCCATGCCTGGCTAGTTTTCAATGAGGCAGACATGTGTATTCATATTTCAAAGAACATAGTCTTAATACAGAGGTTCTCCCTTTTCGGTCTGTAAGGCGGGGAAAAGCACAGAAAACTAAGTTCTTCTTGGTGATATCTCATGTGCTTAGATAGAAGATGTATATTAATTCTGCTTACCAACCTTGTTTATCAGTAGGTAGACATACCTGTTCTCAGTCCAGCAGGTAATTAATAACTTAGTGGCTCTTTGAAAGAGTGCATTTATTATTCAAATTAATGAAACTATAATCAAAAGGTGACAAATTAGCAATTGCTCCTTGACTGAATATGGAAACTCATTAGGCACTTTTGTGGCATTTATCCATGTACAGCTTCATCTTAACAATCAGAGACAGGAGGTGGAGAGGGAGGGAGAGAGATGTCCTTTGAAACAACTTTGCCTCGTAAAACAAATCCTTATTTGCACACGGTTCTTGCCATTTTCTGGGTCTTGTTTATTCTTTTTAAAGCACAGTGGTTGTCAGAAAATCCCTACTGTTATCTGGATTGTCCTACCCAAGGAGTTTCTTTGCACTCTCTCCAAACTAAATCTCAGATAGCCTAATGAACAATTACTGTCTCGTATCCTATCCCATCCTGCCCTGCCCTGCCCTGTCCAGTCCAATCCAATCCAATCCAATCCAATCCAATCCAATCCAACCCAATGTCTCAATTAATATAAGAAAATATCTTCTTAGCAGCATTCTTATAGAAGCTGGAATCAGAAAAATAAAAATGACGAAGCTTTATCACAGCTCTGGGAAGCAGAGGATAAAGAAAATTAAGTTGGCTCTAACCATGCCTCTAACAATCATACACATGTAAAAACTCTGCCAATCTTTGTAAGTCTGAAAATACCAAAATCAAATTTCTGCCACTTATGGTGCAGAAATAAATTTATCTGAAAAATAGTGAGAATATTCTTCTAAAGCTGCCTTTCAAAACTCATATGATGTATTACAACCCCCAGAATGCCCAGCCAGCACAATGGGCATGGATGGAGTTTTAGTTCAACATCTGGCCAGTATCACATAGAAGAAGTTTATTCCAAAGGCATAAGAACTGGATGCAATTTATACAGCTGCTTGTATTCAGTATCAGACTGACACAGCTATCTATAATTTGTCTTTCCATTCAACATATTCCACCATTTCAGCTCTGCACTAGAGCTTGAAATGATGAAAAACAGAGATGAAAGAAATACATACACAAATCATAAGAGAGATGGAGATGTTCTCTTCAGGATTCAACTTTGGTGTTGCTTTCCAAATAGAAAAACAACAAAGTATTATTTGCCTGAACACAACTGCAGGGCCAAGAAATAAAACGACAATCCAAATTGACAATCGCCCCTGTAAAACAGATCTGGCATATTGTACACTTGAGAGCATTATTTCCCTGTAATTTGCAATGAATAGGCAATCCCTTTAAATCTCAGAGTGTTTTTTCTCCAACCCAATGAGCAGCGGCCCTTCTAGTTTACTTACCAATGTGCTTCCCATACATGTGATAATAGAAGGAGACACAGAATCTGGCAGTCATGTTGTACATCGGGCTGATTAATCTAGCTTTGTCATCCTTCACTCGGGGTGCAGAGGCTTCAATGAACATGTAGTACCCTAGAGAGGGAGGAAACCAAGAGGAGGAAAAGTAAACACAATGCCACAGTGCCTTTTCATGTCAATAGTATTAAAAGTAGTATGAAGAAAAGCAAGAATCTGCCTCAGCCCCTTTTGGGGTCACTAAACTAGAATTTTGGGCCTCTGCTTCATTTTCTCTCTGAAAGTGACAGAACCTGGATTTAGGTTACATATTTTACTTATTTAGCTATATATATACAGTGATACCTCATCTTACGAACTTAATTGGTTCCGGGACGACGTTTGTAAGGTGAAAAGTTTGTAAGACGAAACAATGTTTTCCATAGGAATCAATGGGAAAGCGATTGTTTTATTTATTTATTTATTAGATTTGTAATCCGCCCCTCTCCGCAGATTAATGCGTGCAAGCCCAAAAGTCACCCCTTTTGCCAGCTGAAGCACCTGTTTTTGTGCTGCTGGGATTCCCATGAGGCTCCCCTCCATGGGAAACCCCACCTCCGGACTTCCATGTTTTTGTGATGTTGCAGGGGAATCCCAGCAGCGCAAAAACGGGTGCTTCGCTGGCAAACCCCACCTCTGGACTTCCGTTGCCAGCGAAGCGCCCGTTTTTGCACTGCTGGGATTCCCCTGCAGCATCGCAAAAACACGGAAGTCTGGAGGTGGTGTTTCCCATGGAGGTGAGCCTCAGGGGAATCCCGGGAGTGCAAAAATGGGTGCTTCGCTGGCAACAAAAATCCGGAGGCGGGGCATCCCAGTGGCAGCGGCTTGGGTTTGTAAGGTGGAAATAGTTTGGAAGAAGAGGCAAAAAAATCTTAAACCCCGGGTTTGTATCTCGAAAAGTTTGTATTACGAGGGGTTTGTAAGACGAGGTATCACTGTATATACCTTTTCTCCAGGATGTCTAGCTGGCTTATGTGAAATGTACTGATCCAAATCATCCAGTGAGTTTTCATGGCAGAAGATGGACTTGAAATTGGGCTTCCACATATTAGTTCCATTTTTCTACACTATAGCTCTTTGTTCTAATCCCGCTATCTTCTCCCACCTCAATTATCTCAATATTTTTTTCAGGCTGTTCTGGAGATGCTCAATGTTTCTTGGGACCATAGGTTTGCAACTAGTACTGTTGTAAAAATTGTAATAGCCAGGCTTCCATAGAAAGACTGTCTGCCTGCCATAAATCTTGTCCTAAAATGCATGCGTACTGGAGAATATGATAAAATGCTGATCATGCCAGAGAATCATTTTGCCCAGTATTCTGTAAGACATGAAAGCTAGCTGTTGCATTTAAGAAGTTTCCAAAGCAAGGGGGAGAGCCATTGGCCCTTTCAGCAATTGTTTTTAAGGAACATTCAAACAAGTGGAATATACTCAATATCAAAGTCTCCACTAGGAACAAAAGATAGTGATATTTTTTTAAAAAAAACCCTCTAATTTTTCAGGCTTAAATCATTCTTTGTCATTTCCACATCTACAAAATACCATCCTTATTTTTTTAAATGAGAATGAAAACCTGAGTACATTTTAATAGAAGCATTTTTAACCGCCAAAATTTTAATATGCCTCTTGCAGAGTTGTACATTTTAGGGTGCATTTTCCCTATTTTGGGGAGTTCATACATTGCAATCTCCCTTCATGAAAGTGTTTCTGTCGATGCTTTGTTGAATTTTGCTTTGATTGGGAAATGCAAATTAGATAGGCCGTTTCTACATTCTCCTCAGTATTTATTCCTTGTTCACTCAGAACATAGCAACAAAATCTTATGGAAGCTGTAACAAGACAAAGACAATTCATTTTAAGCCTACTGAATTTTTCCTTAGTCATTTTGAACCTCTACTATTTTGCCCATTTCTGATGGGGATTCCTAGTATTTGAATATTCAAGTTTCTCTATAAAAAGTAAAAGACAGGAATAGAAGTGCTTATATACACTGTAATTACCATGAAACATAGAGAGACTGGGGCTCTGGATATGAGGTAAAAGGAGAAGTTGACTACCCTGAGCTTCCAAAATCAACTTCACATCATGTCTTATATATATATCATAACCTTTTTTTGAAAAGTTTCATGAGAAAGCTTGGAAAGGTTCTGGAGACTTTATTGGACTCTTGTTCCAGAAGTCAGACAGACATTTTAGAATGTTTGTTTTCCCAATTGCTTCTTTCCCTTGTGCATGCATCAATGAAACAAGGACATTTGGCAGCAGTAATTAGCCAGTAACAAGGACTAATGTTCTCCTGATTCCTCTAAACAAAGCTGTGGGAGTTTTAATTGGTTATTTAATGTGAATAAGAACATGCAAATTAGCTGCCTCATGTCTAATACAGATTAAGAGAGTCTGTGTTCACGGAGGAGTGCTATGTTTTATATATTTTATTCTATTTATATATTTCGTTAAGATGAAGCATAATATGGTAAATTCAAAAGCAGGAAAAGCAAAGGGCATAACCTTGAATTGGGAAAATGGTGGCCTACCCACCTTCGGGTGTCCCACTGAAATCCATGCTGGGGCCTGTGTTGGCAGTGCGCTTCGGATCATGGGTTAGCCTGCTTTGACGAATCCAATCAAAGTTGTCTGTTGTGTCCTGAATATAACCACAGATCTTCTCATCTTCAAAGTGGCAGGTGTTACCTGTAGGCAGGCAAGGTGCCTAATAAGTAGATCATTCCAACATGATCTTGTCTGGTGGAGTATACAGGAGACAAAAAAATAACTTCCTTGTAATAATGATACTTCTACACTGGGAGTATAACACTAATTCATGGAACAAGTTGTATCTCCTATCCACAAACTGAAGCCAGCAAGAAGTCACAAAGACTAATTAACAGCCCTGCCTTTTTCTTCAGCTTTAAATAAATATGGGAGAGTGTAAAAAAAATCTATACATTGAAAAATGTCCTGCCTGTTTATAGATGAGTTTAACAAAGCACACACTGTGATCATATTTGTTTGATGGATGGATCTAGACAACATGTGGATTTGTTGTGATATTTTTTAACATTTCCCCAATGACTTTCCAAGCACTTCAAAACGTTGCTGCTCGCCATGCACAAATATATTCCATTCAGTCTTCACCTACAAGGAATAAAAAAGCAAGGATAACCATACACGCCTTGTTGCCATCATCCTCACAGGCTTGGCTCCTCTGTAAATCTTCCAATAGTGAATCTATAAATGAACTTAGCAAACTAATTATAGATGTAAAGATGATCATATAGGCACATTCATTCACTAAGTTACTTGTTTTCAATAGCTTTGTCTCCCCATAGTCAAGAATATTAAAATGTCCCTACAAACACTTCAGTCTACGGAGAGGGGCAGCATACAAATTTAATAAATGATAATAAAAAAATAACTAAGATTATGGGGAAGCACGGATACCTATGTTGGGAGTCCAGTGCCTCAATGTTTGGTGTTACATAATTCAGTATTGAATATTCATGAACTGCTTGCTGCTTATGAATGGAATTGATCATAGAAGGGAATCAAAAGTCCTAGATAACCTGACACAAAGCTAGGGGGAAGTAAACATGCTGGACAAAATCAAAAGAAAAAAATGGATAAAGCTGCGATCAGCTTTGGGATAATGTCAAATTCCATTGATATGATGAAAAAAACTAGGATGTGAAGTATAGCTGGAAGGAACAAATGAAGTTCCTTCCAGCTGTAGTCCCAAACTACTATTTGAAGTCCCTTGTTTTATAGACTATTAATTTGTAAATTAATCATATTATTTTACTGACAATTTATGAACTTGGTTGGGATGATGACTTACAGACATTTGCATAACCACATTTAGCATAGTAGCTACAGTCAGTATAATTTCACAAGGATTACCCAGGTTCCTTTTATAATGTATCTATGCTATTGCAACATATTTTATGGATGGTTATTCTTAAAGGCAATCCAGAATTTTAAATGTTACAAATGTGACAAATTAGCTGTTAATTGATGTGATAATGCCAATCTCATTTTTAATAAGCCCTATGTTGCCAGCCAATTATATGCATTATTTTATCTGTCTAAAGGGCTTCCTATTTTGCATGAACCTATCATTCTGTTCTGTTCTGGACCTGCCAAGTTATTAAAGTACTAGAAGAACGAGAAGAACTTCTTACAGACTTACTCTTCTGCTAAACTAGTAAAATCTTTCCCCAATGACCCCATAAATTGTACTTTTAGAGCTGTGATTGGTTCCACTGACTCCAGAAAGTATATTTTAAGAGAATTGTTTCCATAATTCTCAGGAAGATGGCACAAAAATACCACAAGAAATAAACCCAATGGCCTAAGGTGATGACTATCACTTTATCCTTACAATTTACGTTGACTGGTTCTTAATATGATTTGATTGCTTATTTGTACATAAACTATCATTAAGTGTTATACTTTATGATTCTCGATGAACATATATTTTCTTTTATGTACACTGAGAGCCTATGCACCAAGACAAATTCCTTAAATGTTTAATCGCACTTGGCCAATAAAAAATTATATTCTATTCAATTCTATTCTATTGAAAGGAAAATAATGGTTTGCAAATTCTTTACATACGCTATATCCCATCAGTCCAGGACTGGATGAAAAAAAATCTAACTTGATACTCAAACATAAAGTAGTGGAAAGAGATGGAAATTGAACATAAATGGATCACATAAAGAAAGATAATTAAATAAGAGAACAGTCCTGAATAAAAGGACCACAGCCTTAAAATATATATACAAAGCAAAACAATCAATTGAGAAGTGCTAAAAAAACTCCAGGCATCATGAATTGTAAGTGAGGTTAATATTTTTTCTCCTGGTCTGAAGTAATTTAATAATGACTGATACTTGTGACATAGGAAGAGGGGAGGTAGGCGGCAGAATCTCTTTATTTAAACTGAATACCCATGGAACGATAGAAAACTGGGGAGAAGGGCTTCTATGCATATCACATTTTCCTGTGTCTTTGAGTGTCAAGACCTTTTTTTGGACTATTGAAGAAGATATGTGCACCTTTCCTCTTTCTTGGCTTGTTTTTTGGCCTCCTTCATTTTATTCCACATATCATTTCTCTCAGGTTAGAACAGGGCTTAGTTTTAAGCTCAATAAAATGGGCAGACCGTGCAGGCTCATTCAGCTTGGCTCTGTGCTGGATGCGAAGGGCCAGCTTAAAGTAATTTATTGATTAGAACTGAAGGGCAGCCACCGGTGAAGCTCTGCTGAGCACTTGCACTGGAAGACCTTATGAAAAGTCAGCTGGCTGGTGAAAGTCCCTGCCAGTGAAGTAAACACAGCAGCCAAAGGGAGCTTGGCTGGCCACTTAACCGCTAATTAACCCTGACTAAGTGCTCTCTACGCGGTCCATTCATTTCTAATTAGCATCCTAATCCAAATTAGCCAAAGTTTATAATGCTGAGTGCTGGGAACTGCCCAGCATCTGTAACTGGGGAAGAAGCAGAACATGCACGCAGGAGATCTGGAAATCACCAAAACAATCTGTTTTAGGTCCAGGTCTGAGATGCTGGGACAGAAGTGAGCTCTTTAACAGATCTTCCAACACATTTTATTGGCACGAAGATGATTGAAGTCCAATTGCAGCTATATGGCACAGAATGGCTTTAAAGGTTGTAAGGGAGGCTTGTTCATTTCAGCCAATCCTACTACGAAACCTCAGCTATGGATGATGCACTAAGTTTGAATTTCTAATCAGATAAGATATAATCCTAATTCCTATAAGAAACCCTACTATTATTGGTTAAATTTTTTTGTGTGAGCATTAGCAGATAAAAACACTCTTCCTCCTTCCCGGTGCCTTCAACAAAGCAGAATTGCCACTACTTGTTTTGTGTCCATGTATGGCACTATGGCATTAGAAAACCTCTTCGAGAAGCAAAGTAGGGTAAAGTCTAGTTGATATTTCCATAAGGGTTCCCCAGAAATTCCCAGGGCTGTAGGCGAGACTGTAGGCAAATGGCTTCACCACTTCTCTAAAGAAAAATATCACCAGAAGCTTTGCTCAAGTAGAAGGCTTCAATTTGCATCTTCCACTGTAGAATAGAATAGAATAGAATGACAGAGTTGGAAGGGATCTTGGAGGTCTTCTAGTCCAAACCCCTGCTTAGGCAGGAAACTCTACACCACTTCAGACAAATGGTTATCCAACGTCTTCTTGTGAATTCCAATCAGATCTTGACTGATTTGTACCTTTGTCACCAGGTTTCTGAATGGACAAAGGATAACAGAATAACAGAGTTGGAAGGGACCAACCCCCTGCATAGGCAGGAAAACCTACACCACTTCAGACAAAAGGTTATTTAATATCTTTTTAAAAGCTTTTCAGTGTTGGAGCATTCACAACTTCTGGAGGCAAGCTATTTCACTGATTAATTGTTCTCACTATTAGAAAATTTATCCTCAGTTCTAGATTGCTTTTCTCATGGATTATTTTCCATCCATTGCTTCTTGTTCTACCTTCAGGTGTTTTGGAGAACAACTTGATTCACTTTTCTTTGTGGCAACCGCTGAGATATTGGAACACTGCTATCATGTCTTCCCTAGTCCTTCTTTTCCTTAAACTAGACATACCTAGTTCCTGCAACTGTTCTTCATATGTTTTAGCCTCCAATCCCCTAATTATCTTTGTTCCTCTTCTTTGTAGTCTTTCTAGAGTCTCAGCATCCTTTTTGCATCATGGCGACCAAAACTGAATGCAGTATTCCAAGTGTTGCTTTACCAAGGTATTATAAAGTGGTATTTAAGTTCACTGATTTCAATTCTGAACTGAATTTATTGCCAATGCTAAATTAAACTAATCTAAAAATCTAACTTTGAACAGAAGGAAAAGTAAAGACACAGCAATGAAATGGAACCAAATTTGGGCATGCCTATAAAGTAATAAACTGTACTGTATTTTCAAAGAAAACCATAGATTCTGCCTGATCAGCACTCCTTCCCACCATTAGGCTGCAACAAATAGGACAAATAATTCTCTCTGTGGGACCAGCAATAGAGGACGCCCCACTGGTGGCCCTTTCTGTCTTCTTTAAAACCCAACAATTTCTGTGATTTAATTTTTGCTTTTTTACTATAAGTGAGGAGAAAACATTGAAGCTCCCATTCATACCCCCAACAGTTCTGCTAAATAATTTGTTATCAATGCAAAAGCTGACAACGTCTATTGTGGATTGGCTGTTTAAGTAAGCACATACATCCTTGTCAATGTATCTTTCTTAAAAACTGATTATTTGTACACTTTCCCTTTACGTCAAGCTGTTTTTCATCTTAAGGCTGGCATCTGCTTTTGCAGAATCTGTGTTTTGTAGCAAGTGGTCTGAAATTAGTTCAACTGCAAGCTCATTCATGAAGATTAAAGAACACAGCACATAAAAAACCCCGTAAAAGTTCAAACCCTACATCTATCTACAAACTGGATTTTTCTTCCTTATGTGAATCCACCAGACATGCAACAGTATTTTTTGTCGTTTTATACAATTATTTACATGTAAGACCATAATGTAGCCAGCACAGTCAAAGCATTCCTTTCACCATTTACTTAGGATTTCAAGGCTGCGACACAATATCTATTTAAAAACTCACAAGTAGAACTAATTAAAAGTTTAAGGGGGGAATAGAAAGTGAGTATAATAGGCTTTAATTCTGATATTAATGCCATCCCAGGAAGGGAAGATTCTCATAACTTTTGTGATCAAAAACTAGTAAGGGGCCAGTCAAATCAAGAATGAAGGCAAACATTCAAAATTAAATTTTGTTCCCATGTCATCACAAAATGTCTTGAAAATAACACTCCATTAACTATGTAGCTTCTACAACCTATGACATGCAAGCCCTAATAATGCAGAAAAATCTTATCAACCAAAGAGAAAGCAGATTATGAAAGTATGATATTAATCTCTGACTTTCACTCTGATCCATGGAAATTGTTCTGATCCAGCAGAAACAAGAAACAGACTCCTTGTCCCAAACCCCCCCCCCCCTCTTTATTTTCCTCTTGTGAAATAATTGCATTCACCCACCAAAAAGTCCAGGAATTAGTCCTTTAAGGAGTTAACTGCAGTACAGACCTCATCAGTTCCTTGGGATAATTTCAAGCCTTGAGCTCCCAGACAGAAGGCAAGCAGTCTTTGTGGCAGGAAACACAATTAGCCAAAATCTTCAGAACTATGAACTTTTGTCTCCTACGACAACTACTCCCCTTTCTTTTAATTTCCAACCAGGAAGAGGCCATTCAGCATCCACGTGTGCATTGCTTCCCGAGTCGATTCCTTGTCTTCTGTTCTCCTCTCCTAACTATTCTATGTATACGTGCACCTGGAATATGCCCCAGCTGTTCTTCCTCCTCACTTATCTCAGCCTCCAAAGGCAGCTTCCTCTCCAGTGGTTGGGAAATGTTGGACGGCACTGGATCTATCTCTGTGCCTTATGCAGAGCATCCATCACAGCCTTCCCCAGACTCTAGAACTGGCCTAAGTTCCACCCCAACCTCCTCATCGTCCGAGTCTGCCACCAACTTCACTGGCAGCTGGTGGGCTACAACAGAAATTTATTGGACAGCCATGTGTGATAGTCCTATCATCCTTAGAAACCAATTGCCCAGTGCCTTCCCTACAACGTCTTACAAACAGCAGTTGAACAATTTAGTACAGGAGGAAATGAACAGATACAAAAAAGGAAGAAAATGTTTCTAATCTTCCAAGAGGGAATCATTACAGAATCTAGGGAACACATTATGCTAACTTTTTAAATTCATTTCCCACAAGGGATTCAATGGAAGGGTCAACCATAATAATGAGAAATGCAGCAGCATTTACATTGTGGGAACCGAGAAACTGAATCATGTTGAAAGAAAAGAGTTTTTCATTTTGATGCAGGCTACTCTGTGGTAGTAGAATCTAAGGCCCTCAATTCAAATCTTAACAGAATAACACAGTTGAAAAGGACCTTGGAGGTTTCTTTTCCAACCCCTGCTCAAGCAGTTCACCCTATAACATTTCAGATAAATGTCCAATCTTTTCTTAAAAACCTCTAGCGATGGAGCTAAACAATTTTGGAATGAACTGCCCTCTTTTGCTTGTTTAAGAGGCTTATTTAAGAAGGATCTTTGAAATGACACTAAAGATTCTTGGATAGCAAAGAATATGATTGGCTTAGTGGGGTGTGTGTTGAAGATGACAGTGATAGATAGATAGATAGATAGATAGATAGATAGATAGATAGATAGATAGATAGATAGAAAGTAAATATAGATACCAATTTTAATATTAAGAATTTTAAAACTTTTTAAAAGACTAAGGAATCTTTGGCAAAGCAGAAGTATATATTTGTCTAAATTATTCATATACAAAGATAATTTTTATTTGCAAAATATTATTCAAAGTCAACACTCTATAATGGATTATTTCATATTCTAGCCTAGTTTCTATTTGTATAAATAATAAAGAGTTAACATTATTTGGAGAGCACAGGTTTGCAGCCAAACTCCACAGTTTTCTGAACTGTCCCAAATAATAATTTTCCTTCAGAATCACTCTGTCCTTTCAAAACTCTGGGGACATGGCATTTTGAAGATAATGGGAGCTTATAGTTCAAGGCAAATCAATACAAACATTATGAATAGAGTGAGATTCTAGCATTAAGTACCAGAGCAAATGTTGGTTTTCCTAGATGATAAGTAGATTTGTAAATAACTACATATATACAACAACAGTAATATCACCAACATCAACTTTCTTTTCTTTCTGTGATTCAATTTTGGATTTATTTATTTTTTTGCAAGTGAGCCATACAACTGAAAAGAGAACCTGACTTATGGAAGAAGCTAACCCTGACTAAAATATTGTGACTCTTCTCTTCTTATTGATCTTTATGTAGCTGTTTATTTATTTCCAGGTAAATATGGTATGGTCTGTATGTGATGGGTCAGAGCCTTGGATCAAGTTCAAATAATTCTGCATGGCATCCTGTTCTTAGATTAACTACATTCATATTCACTGGCATAACAAATAGAGTGGGTAGGAATAAATGATTTACTTGTAGATCTCTAGTTAAAAGGATTCAGCAGCAGGCAGTGAAGGGCTACCAAAATTTTTACTACCACACAGTGGGTGGGGCTTATGCAGGATGCCCTGCATTTTCTTTCAACATCTTTCAGTGCAAATTAGGTGTTCTGTGGTGGAGCTCCATTTTCATTACCCCAGTGCATTTCCCCCCATCTGGGCAGTAGACCATCCCTGGCGGCAGGTGATGGAATTCTGGAGATGTGTTGTCCATATCACTAGACAACAATTGGGCTTGATGGATTAACAGTGTAACCTGTGAAGAGCTGCAAAAGATTTTACTACCACACTGTGGGTATGGCTTATTTTGTGGGTGTGGCTTGCTGGCCGTGTGACTAGGTAGGAGTGGCTTGATGATCATGTGACTGAGAGTTGGCTTAAAGGTCATGTAACTGGCTTAAAGATGGCCAACCTGACATCACTCACATCAACGGTTTGGGTTAGGGTTGCTGCCTGGCCTCTCCTCACCTCAGAGAGATACAATTTCCCTATCTATTACTGAACATCCAAAATATATTATTTGATTTTATGTATACATGTCATATCTGTGCATACATATTACACAAGGCACATAAAAATATACATTATCTACTATATAAAGTGTATGTACACACAGACATACACAGCTCTTATAAAATTATACAAGTTCCACCTCATTTACTGCAATAGGAAAAACATACCCAGAGCCCAGAAGGCCGGGGAGAAAAAAATTCAAAATGTTTCTACCGGTTTTGCGTATCTGACCAAATTTTTTCTACCGGTTCTGTGTACCTGACCGTACCCATATGAGGCCATCACTGAATGTAACCTCAGAAAAGTTAAAGCTAGCCTAACCTGGGTTGTAACAGTCTCAACAACTGACTCTTCACTGTCTTCTAATGGTCAGTTTATAATGATCAAGTTGTTGGAGACAGACCATCCCACTCAGGAGGCGAAATCAGTGGGGGATTAATCTGGAATTGTCATGTAGACACAAGAAGGCAAGGTCTGGCTCTCCTTGAATACTGTTGAGCCTTACCTAGTCTTTCTGGGGGAAAACTGCCATTCTGAGAAGATTGCTGTGAAATTAGCTTGAGCAATAAAGTTGTGCTCAATACAAATAGATTAAATTGTCTTTTCTGGGTCTTCATTACTTTACTGTTACTTTTTGTTTAAATCCTAATCCTACTCTAAGTTTAGGCACTGCATACATCATACATCATATGTATGCATATAGCATCTTCCTTTATGTCTGGCTGTATTCCCTGGTTCAGCTGATTCTTTGTTGATAAACACTTCATTTATTAGATATATTTACAATATTTTTTCTTAAAGAAGAAAAAATGTAAAATATATAAAAGTGGCATTGATCCGGAAAACAAACAGTGGCTTGGTATAAGTGAAAATTATTCCAAGTGTATTAAATTTATTTTACTATATATGGTAAGCAAGGATTTTCAATACATTTTAATTTCAAAGTATGTTTTTCACTCTTAAGATTCCACTTCAATTCTAAGAAGCGAGACACACACAAAGATAAAGAAAGTATAGAGGAATAATCACTTACCTACTGGGTTAGGGTAGCCGATTGCTGAGAAAGGAAACAGAAATAGATTTATAATAATACTTTTATATTGACACATTTGAAGATGTAAGAGAAAAAAACCCCAAGTACCTGGATTTTGATCTGATTAAATACTTGTATCCTTTTGTTCCTGGGCAAATTGAAAGTTGAGATTGAATGCAGACAATTTACAATTTAAACCTTGAAAATTGCACCAACAGAGATTGGCCACAAGAAATCATGTTCTTTTTGAGAAATAAGAAATGTATTATATTTATTTACTTTTTCATCCGTCTATGCATTCATCAAGCGATTCTGGGTGGTTTCCTCAGGATTGAAAACATCAAAGGATCCCATTCTTTCATGGAACTGGGTGGGGATTAAGATAACTTGAAAGAATGGATGCCAATATTTGGGAAAAGTTGTACCTTCTGTCATGTAATTAGACTAAATTTTATATGAAATGAAGTTTGGGAGAGTATTAAATCCTGTAGGAGAAAGCTCCATGTCTAAAGAATTTGATACCTGTTGTTTTCCCATTAAAATACTATATAGCATACTTGCATAAATCGATGTCCATCTTTATATTCCATACTAAAATGTGTGATAGAAAAAGGTTTGATATCCATTAGAAACTAAAGTCAAGGCTCACAAATTCTTCTGGACCTTGTACCTTTCAGTGGTCTATGATCATAATAAAGATTTGATTGATGGTATCTTTCTAAATTGAATACACTTACCGAAGATGCTATTTGGTCATTGAACTATGTACTGTTTATTCATTTCCCACTGAAAAATGATTCATGGATAGTAATCACCACGTAACCTAATAGTTGGAAGCAAACTGATGACACGTTTCACATTAACTGCTGCTTTGGTGAGGGTAATCAAACACTGAGACCAGTTTACTTGGAAGATAGTCTGAGGAGCACATATTGTATATGATATTAAAAAAAAATCACCTTGATCTCTGGAGATGTTGAGATATAACTCTTACAATTTTCCACTAGGAAATTTTGAGATTTGTTGTTCAATATATATGGGGAAGATCAGTGGGAAAAAAGGTTTCTCTGAATAATGCAGGTCTATTAAGACTTTGTCAAAAGAAATACATTTCCTTCAGTTAATACCTGCCTTTGGGGGTTCAAAAACCATCAAGTAATGGAGAGAAAGAGACACTCACGTTCTATATAGTGGATGATGCGAGTAGCGATGTCCCCCATCCCAAACCGGGTTATGGGTGTCAAGCGAAGTTCATAGCTTTGAGGCACCTTCAAGTCAGTCAGGAGGTATTCCTGTAACATGCCCTTTTCCATCTTCCTCACAGAAATGGATTTAGGGGGCAAGTCCCTGTGATTCAGCTGTGATTCGGAGATATAAGGCAAAATTGAATGTGATGAGAGTAGATAGTTAGGGAATCCGAATGCTGAAGGAATTTTATGAGCTTTGTATTTCAAGTATATCTTCTCCACTCTTTGTCAATTAGGAGTTGCTTTTTCAGAGTAAAAGCTGCTGGTATTTGGCACATTCCTGCATATGCTTGACCTAGTACTAAATTCTAAAATATGGAAAAGGATGTTGAGTCCTCAGAGTCTCACAAATTTATAAACTAAAAATTTAAAAGTAGCATTTATTTTTAAAACATTTAAAATTATAATGAAAACTCAGCCTACTAATGTATTTGGGCTATAGATTCTATTTGAAGAGACTGTAAGAAGTTTGTAAATAATATAGTAAGCACTTTCGAAAAATGATGGAGCAGATGTTGCATTTGCCACTGGACTTATTCTGATTTGCACATTATTAATGTTTTTTGTCACAAACACACTTTGCATTTATACATTTTCATTTATCAAAACTGTAGTGTTTTCAGGATGTCCATATTAATAATAATAGCAATAGCACTTAGACTTACATGCTGCTTCACAGTGTTTTACAGTCCACTCTAAGTGATTTGCAATGTCAGCATATTGCCCCCATCAATCTGAGTCCTCATTTTACCAATCTCAAAAAGATGGAAGACTGAGTCAAGCTTCAATTGGTCAAGATTGAATTTCTGGTTCTAGGCAGAATTAGCTTGCAATACAGCCTTGTACCCACTGTGCCACCAGGACTCCTCATATTAAGACAACATGAACAATCCCAGCTTATCCTGTGCATTTAAATGCATATCTATGAGGACTCATCAATTTTGGCACAAAAGTCTGTGGTCTGATCCTTCCTTCTCTCAGCTCTCTGCTCATTTTAACTGCGAATTTTTAGTTGCGAATTTCTCTTGGGAGATTTAGATTGAACTGAAATTGTCACACTAGTTTGGCTCACCTACAACTCTATGTCATGCTTTCTTTTAGTTGTGTCCTGATTCACACATGGTGCTAAGCTAGGATTTACAAATACAAATACTATGGAGATACTGCAAATAGGCATGCTTCCATTTATCCATTTTTATTTATTAAATCATGGTGCAGACAAAAAATGAGAAAAGGTTACAGTGGTGAGAAAGAGTTCCTGTACTCTTGTTCATGAGTACATGTATATTTGTCCTTCTATCTACCTGACCAATAAAATGAGCCATTTCCTCCCTAGACCAGATCTCTCTTCTTGGTGTCCAACTTTGCTGAAAATAAAATGACGTTAAAGCACTATTTGACCAACCTAAAAACAAATTGTTCTCTGATACTAATCTACCCACTGAGCCATTGTTCTATTTCATTTTCATCATCAAACAACCATCCTAATTTTTTATAGTTAATTTTCAGATTCATACTTCTAAATTAATGAAGCAGTATTTCTAATATCCACAATAAATCATTTGGATTTTTCTACGTTGTCTGTGTATAATGCACTTACACTCCTAATTAAAACATCTTTACCACAAACACAATATTTATCCATGCAAACATTAAAACAAATAAAGGGATATGAAACACCTTTGTTTTATTCCCTGCCCAGCCTTGAACCATTCACTAAGCACTCATGATTTTTATTATTCAGCAATTATCTCTCTATAATTATGCAAAACATGTCCTAATTCAGGCCATTCATTTTATCCCATGTTTTCTCTATATCAAGAAAATATACAGTAATTTTCCATGTATTCATAGATTTCTTAATGACTTGCTAAAGAGCCAAAATCTGAGCAGCATATTCTCAGAACTGAAGTTCATTGATACTTGCTTCTATGTGGCTATCGGCAATCCATGCGTTGGATGCAACAATTATTTATTTATTTACTTGGATGTCTAGGCCAGTGTTTCCCAACCTTGGCAACTTCAAGATATTTGGACTTCAAGTTGCCAAGGTTGGGAAACACTGGTCTAGGCCACCCTTCTCTACAGGGACTCATGGAGGCTTATATAATAAAATCAATGCAAAGTACAAAATAAAAAACCCAAGTATAAAACAAGACTAAAACCCAAACAATTTAAAAACTATTCAACCAGACTCATTCAAAATACAGTCATATCATCATGCACAGGCCACACCCATCCCAGCTGCACAAAGGCAAAAAACATCATGATATGTCACGAGACGTGATTGAGTTTGACACTTCAGTGAGTCAAGGTTTTCATTTAATACTTTTATTAGTACTACATAGAAAAGGTTACTAGCCTTAGTTGTACATGTGTCACATGCAGGAATCCTTTTCCTAATTGTATCACAGATATGCTTAAACTAGTCTACTCAGTCTATGGCAGTGGTTCTCATAAAAGTTTTTTTTCTCCACAACAAAAAGCAGACATAACATTGCATATACAAATCAATATGTGTATATTATCACTTAAAGACAATAATACAATAATGTAGGTTGCATTCCAATTTTAATTTTTATTATTCAGTCTATCTCAAGCATCCTTCTCTCCAATCCCCTCTTTTTATCTCATGTGGCTATCCCACCTGTAATATCCACTTTCTTACACCTTCTCTCCCCTTTATTTTTTAAATCTTTTATGATGTTTTAAAATGTATTTTCTATACCCTGTTGCAAGCCGTCCAGAGTCCCTCAGGAGTTGGAGGGCATAGAATTAAATTAAATTAAATTAAATTAATTAAAACAAATCAAATCAAATTATATTTGATATACTCAGCTGTATGAAGTCCAATTCACACAGCATAATTTTCAGACATGGAATGAGTTTGATTTTACTGATGGCTCCACTGTGCTTGTTCTGTTTGCAAATCTGTAGAATAAAAAACTTGTAGAATTGCATTTTACTTTTCAGTAAGCTTACTCTATATCTGCAAGCTTGGTTTTGTAAAAGTGTACTTCATAGTCTTGTAGAAAAGTGAACTGCATTCATGATAGACTCATATAATTCATTTATATCTAGGCGTCCATAGTGGCCACTAGCCGTTAGATATCAGGCTTAAAGATAAATCTTTACAGCATTTTCCCATAGTTTAAAAGTTTTCTTGAATTGTTCTAAATGGACAGAGTAAAATATGCCTGGTGATTGTAGGGAAATATGTTACCAGCTAATTAGTATGTAATATATAGGCAAGAGGTGTGAACACAATTATCCATAGAGTTGCTGGAAAGGGAAAAAGGCTGAAGCCCTTGTGCATTCTTGCAACTGGATTAGATGAGCCCTGCACAATAGACAAATCTAACATTTATGGAGGTAACATTTTTTGTAAACAAATGGGTCATTTGTGAAAAGGTAACTGAGCAGAAAAAATCATTCTACACTATAACATGATAGTCATGTATTAGTAGGCATTACATAAACATGTCCCAGAAGGAGGAGAAATGGTATATGTACCCCATTATAAACATATACCAAGATAATGGTTTATTTAGAGGCCTATCTTTACAAATGTTGTTTGATCAAGGCCTGGAGAATAGAATGTAATTGGTGACATATCCCACACTTATGGATAAGATACAAGGAGTAGTAAGGTGGGAGTAGTATAAACATATAAGATGATTTGTTGAGTATACGTCCCTGATATGCCTTAAGGAACTCAACTTAAGCAAATGAGGTATTGTACCTGTGCAATAGAAAGGGAGATAATGAATCTATAATGTGAAATAGAGTGACCATAAAGACATATGGATATAGACATGGGAGATGAGTTATTCAAGTAGAGATACGACACAAGAAGCCGTAGTAAGGAGTAGAATCATACAATGCTACATCTAGTGACATATGGAACACTCCAACTCTTGGTTGCCAGACTCATTTGTAGGAGTTATTATAAGCATTGTATTAAGTTACGTATTGAGTTCTGTAAACTGTATCTGTATCAAATGTATGCTGGTTTGCTTTATCTGATGGAAGGCCCGCTGACATAAGGATGAATATCCCCACGAATTGGGTGGTCTGCATTATGATGGAAATATTCCAAGAATTTGAATAAATAATTCTTAGAAGAAAAAGAGGAGGGATTGAGAGAAGAATCTATAGAATCTATAGAATCTAGGCATCTAAGGCCTAGATGGATACAAAACACTCTTATTAGAGTACTAAACTTCCGACCTTTTGGACAGTAGTTCTTGCCAGAAAAGCAAGAATGTACAAAAACATGTTTACATCCCGTAACAAGATGAAGAAATCCTATTGTTTAGGCCAATAAACATTCATAAAGTCTTGATGGATTAATCTAGAGAGTTCCAAGGAACTATGATGAAATTGGATGCAAGACAACCCCATATATGGACAGGAGGAAGGGGGTGTAAATTAGACATGAAACTACTATAAAAGATGGTTCTTGAAGTTAGGTACTTTACCTTTTTGAGTACACCTTTTGAGTGTCTTTAATTGGTCCTGATATGATACAGTGATATCATATTGGTGTCTTTATGTTATGTGTTGATATATGTTATGTGTTGATATATGTTATGTTTAATAAATGTTTATATGATATATATATCATGTGGTCTTTTAGCTTTTATTCTCATGGTCTGGGGAATTTTTTTAACATAAAGTATCAAATTTGTCAAGAATTCTTCTGAAATATAACCTAGGAAACTATGATTAACATTTGAACAAGCAATAGTATTCTACCATTTTCAGCCATTCTCAAATGTTTAGCCTTAGTTCTTAGTATGGAAATTATTATTATTATTATTATTATTATTTAGATTTATATGCCGCCCCTCTCCGAAGACTTATAGTGCAAGATTAATTCGTTTGCTCCAGTGATGGGTTTTCATTTTTTTTAATTACCGGTTCTATAGGCGTGGCTTATTGGGCGTGGGAAGGATACTGTAAAATCTCCATTCCCACCCAACTCCAGGGGAAGGTTACTGCAAAATCCCCATTTCCTCCCAATCAGCTGGGACTCGGGAGGCAGAGAATAGATGGGGGTGGGCCAGTGAAAGGTGGTATTTATCAGTTCTCTGAACTACTCAAAATTCTGCTACTGGTTCTCCAGAACTGGTCAGAATCTGCTGAATCCCACCTCTGATTTCCTCAAATGAAGACAAAGGGCAAGGACTTCCAATATCTGAAGCCTCACTGTGTATAAGGTCTTACAACATCTTTATTCATTAAATAGACCAGGATTTCTCAACTTTAACAAGTTGTGGATTTTAATTCCCAGAATTCTCAAACCAGCATTAACTTTCCAATTAATTTCTTCTAAGCACCAGGAACCTGAAGTCAAATAAAAGTCTAGGGTCACTGTAGGGGGACCTTTTGCAAGACTCTTTTAATCCACAAGGAGGTTCTAATGTATTATAGTGGAAATTTGGCTCCTGCAAAATGTTTCTCCTGCATGATTGATGTGAGCATTTTTACACTGAACCAACAGCATCAAAATCCTTTAATCTGGAAAAATGTTCTTCATATAAGGCCTCTGACATTATCTCCCACCCTGCTCTCTTATTATTTTTCTATTGGGGTGGCTGCGTCACCAGCTCCCAAGCTCAGCGGGGTTGGATGGGATGATGCAGCCCCTCAGCTCCCAAGCTCGGTGGTGTTCTGTCTGGGTTCCCCCAGACCTCAACACCAACTGGAAAAAACAGCCAGACACTCTGGTAAAAGCAAAAGTACTTTATAGCTGGAAAAAATAAACACAGAGGAAAACCTGTTCTTCCCAACAGACAGGCTATAATACTTTACAGCAGAGTCCTGATGTCCAGACAATACAGCAAGCTTCTTGCTGGCACACCCACCCCAAGGTTTCAGTAGTCAAAGGCACAAACCAGGATTCCAAGACGCCAAAGTTCACAGCCAGGTCCCAAGACTCTCAAAGATAAAACTCCACGAGCCAGGAAGGGTGGGTCTGCCTTTTAGCCTTTCCAAAGAGCACCACACCCGAACCCAGCTGTTGCCTCTTTAATGCTGAAAGTACCTAGCCAATTGGTCCCTTCGCTGTGTAGCTCTTCTCTGTCGCAGATCAATTATGGCTTGTGCATTTTCCTCTAAGGAATCCAGGCTGCTTGCTGGGGAGAGCTCCCTCTGGGGGGACTCTGGCTGTCCTCCCTCTTCTTCAGCCTGGGATTCCTCCTCCTCGTCTGCCTGCACCTCCTGTTCCTCATCCTCTCCCTCTGAGCTGGAAACCGACAGAAGATCAGCCGTTCCCTGAGGGGCCTCAGACGGAACCACAACAGGTGGGGATGGATGGGACTCTACTGGGTGCAACTTTCACCCCGGGAGGCGCGGCCCCAACAGTAGCAGTTCAGTAAGAGGATGAGGAGGAGACTCCGCCTGACATTATGACTTTCCTCCTTTTCCACTGGCGAGTAGGCTGCAAGCAGCTGGCAGGTGAGCACTGCATTTGAGGTTTTGCTGCCGCTCCGGCGTGCTTTGCTCCTGGACACAGCCATGAGGTGTCTCTACATGACTTGGTTAAATAAAAAAAAGTTCGCTCTCCAAGATGGAGCTGCCCGGCGCTTCGCTGCAAAAGGCTTGTTGCCTGCTTGTGGTATTCTGTGCCCTCCACCCCTCGGCTATGCTTTTCTACTATCTGAGGGGGGCTGGGGGGGTAACACACTTGGTCACCAGGCTCTGAGGGGAAGAGGCTTTACAACAGGGCCCAGTTGAAGCCTGCGTGAGTTTGGGCTCATGCTGCCTTCTGTCCGTCCATCCGTCTGCCTGCTCCCCCTCGCAATGGTGTCCCACTTTACTGAGGTTATAATCTGGTCACTTTAGTCTAATTGCTATTTTTTGATCAATCCCCCCCCTCAAAAAAAATCCTTTCTTTTATGAACACATTATCCTGGATCTATATTACTCTGGAGCAGTTAGTAAAATACAAAGCCAGGCACGAATGCTGGGGAAAATGGAGGCAGCCTTATTAGAGATTCTCAATCTGCAATGGAGGAACATATGCAGGACCTAGCAATGACTTCATTTTTTTTATATTTATTTATTTATTTATTTATTTATTTATTTATTTGTTTGTTTGTTTGTTTGTTTATTTTGTCCAATACACAATGAGGGTTTTAGTGGGTATATATCTATATACACATAGTAAAATACATGATGAAGGTTATAGAGGAGATACTCATAGTAAAATGTATCTAAGAAATAATAGAAAAGAAGGTATAGTAATAGAACATATCAATGAAATAATAGAATAAGAGATATAGGAATAGAGGAAAGGTATAGGAGATATAGGAGAGCAATAGGACAGGGGACGGAAGGCTCTCTAGTGCACTTGTACTCGCCCCTTACTGACCTCTTAGGAATCTGGATTGGTCAACCATAGATAATCTAAGGGTAAAGTGTTGGGAGTACACTGGGTACAGTTAGCTGCCAGTGGAGCTGAAGAAGAAACAGAGAATAGTTCTCAGTCTTGATACTTTGCATTTAACTCCCCCCACTTCATCTGAGGAAAGCAAGACTGGGTAGGGAAACCACATCATTTCCCACATCCACAAGCAGCATGCTGCAGATATCTGAAGTGAAACTCTAGGAAAAGGGGAAAGAAATTAGCCAAATTATTTGTCAAAGGAGATTCTCAGTCATCCAGGTCATGGTTGTCCCAAAGGTGCTTTTTCAAGAGGCAACTGAACTTTCCTTTGAAGAACGTTTTTCTTCTCATCCAAGAAGCTTCTTCAGTAACCAAATGATTTGATTCACACAGGTGAAGGCAGTGAGCATCCATCACCCTGAAGGGAAGCAGAGAAGGGCTTCAGTGGGAGAGAGCTTCAATTACCTCTCTTGGCTCCTTAGAATTATAGTGGAACTTTTCATTCTTCTCAACGAACTCATTTATTTATTTAGCATATGGTCTCCTTAGAGCAACCTTTATGAGTAACGTCAAATCTGTATCCATCTCATGATAGTCACAAACACTTGGGTTTGTATTCTGTGCAGACTAATTCCCATTGACTATCTTCTTGAACTTCTCCAAGCATCCGAGGACACACTTCGAATTATATATCTAAGTATCCTTGAAGCTTTGTCTTCACAGATGCTCCTTTTCTGTTCTTGTAAAGTATTTCCACTAAGAAGGCTTTGTACACTGAATACTTCCCAGCTTTAATAAGGAAAAAAGGAATGGATTGTCTAGTAGATTCTGTTTCTTTCAAATGTTCTTTCAAATGTTTTGTCTCTATGTTTGGCTGCATCTATGTACAGTGATCCCCCGGTTATTGCGTCCCCGACCATTGCGAATGGGCTACATCGCGATTTTTCAACCTGGAAGTAAAAACACCATCTGCGCATGTGCGCCCTTTTTTCCTATGGCCACACATGCGTAGATGGTGTTTGCGTAGATGGTGTTCCCCGCCGGGCAGATCAGCTGCTGGGCGGCTTCCCTGGGTCTTTCCCCTCTTGCTGGCGGGAGGGCGAGAAGCCCCCCCAGCACCCGCTCGCCCTCCGTTCGCCCGCCCTTCGCCCGGCCACCCGCCATTTGCTCGCTGCTCGCCCGGCCACCCGGGTTCGTTTGGCTTCGGGACTCAGTTGGGAAGCGGCACGGGTGTTTTAAAAGGTCTCCGCCGGCATGGGGGGCTTCTTAGCACCCCCCCAAACCCGGGTTGGGGGTTCGGGGGGGGGGTAGGAAGCCCCCCATGCCGGCGGAGACCTTTTAAAACACCCGTGCCGCTTCCCAGCTGAGTCCTCAAGCCAAGCGCAGAAGTTAGCCTTGAATCCCTTTGAATCCCGCCGCTTCTGCTGGATACCGGCGATGGGGGGGCGAGCTGCCACACCCCTGGCTTCCGCACCGCTCGTCCCACCCACCGCCCGTATCCAGCAGAAGCTGCTGGATTCAAAGTGCTGGGGTGGGGGGCTGTCGGGACACCCCCCCACCCCAGCACTTTGAATCCCGCCGCTTCTGTTGGATACGGGCGATGGGGGGGCGAGCTGCCACAGCCCCTGGCTTCCTCACCGCTCGTCCCACCCACCGCCCGTATCCAGCAGAAGCTGCTGGATTCAAAGTGATTCAGGGAACAGAATGGAGCCTTCCGCGGCGGGGCTGGTAGGAGGGGAGCCGAGGGGATAACCGAGCCCAGCCCCGTGGGATTCGCCTTCCTCCCGCTTGCAGCCGAGTGATCGTGGGCTCCTTCGCAACCTCAGAGAGCTTCCTGGTTTTTGTGAGCTTTCATGCCCAGGAAGCTCTCCGAGGTTGCGAAGGAGCCCAGGATCACTCGGCTGCCGGCGGCAGGAAAACGAATGTCACGGGGCTGGGCTCGTCTCCCCCCCCTTAGCAACCCCGCCGCAGAACGCTCCATTCTGTTCCCTGCCGGCCCGATTGAGCGGCCGGCGGTCTCCATTCAGGGAACAGAATGGAGCCTTCCGCGGCGGGGCTGGTAGGAGGGGAGCCGAGGGGATAACCGAGCCCAGCCCCGTGGGATTTGCCTTCCTCCCGCTTGCAGCCGAGTGATCCTGGGCTCCTTCGCAACCTCGGAGAGCTTCCTGGGCATGAAAGCTCACAAAAACCAGGAAGCTCTCTGAGGTTGCGAAGGAGCCCACGATCACTCGGCTGCAAGCGGGAGGAAGGCGAATCCCACGGGGCTGGGCTCGGTTATCCCCTCGGCTCCCCTCCTACCAGCCCCGCCGCGGAAGGCTCCATTCTGTTCCCTGAATGGAGACCGCCGGCCGCTCAATCGGGCCGGCAGGGAACAGAATGGAGCGTTCTGCGGCGGGGTTGCTAAGGTGGGGGGAGACGAGCCCAGCCCCGTGACATTCGTTTTCCTGCCGCCGGCAGCCGAGTGATCCTGGGCTCCTTCGCAACCTCGGAGAGCTTCCTGGGCATGAAAGCTCACGAAAACCAGGAAGCTCTCTGAGGTTGCGAAGGAGCCCACGATCACTCGGCTGCAAGCGGGAGGAAGGCGAATCCCATGGGGCTGGGCTCGGTTATCCCCTCGGCTCCCCTCCTACCAGCCCCGCCGCGGAAGGCTCCATTCTGTTCCCTGCCGGCCCGATTGAGCGGCCGGCGGTCTCCATTCAGGGAACAGAATGGAGCCTTCCGCGGCGGGGCTGGTAGGAGGGGAGCCGAGGGGATAACCGAGCCCAGCCCCATGGGATTCGCCTTCCTCCCGCCTGCAGCCGAGTGATCGTGGGCTCCTTCGCAACCTCAGAGAGCTTCCTGGTTTTCGTGAGCTTTCATGCCCAGGAAGCTCTCCGAGGTTGCGAAGGAGCCCAGGATCACTCGGCTGCCGGCGGCAGGAAAGCGAATGTCACGGGGCTGGGCGCTAGCTCTCGCCGCTTTCGAGCTGAGTCCTGAAGCGAATTCGCTTCAGGACTCATCTCGAAAGCCCGCTAGCGAGGAGCCGAAGATTGGGGGCGGCGCGGCTGTTTTAAAACGTCGCCGCCGGCATGGGGGGCTTGCCAGCACCCCCCGGACCCCCAACCCGTGTTTGGGGGGCTGCTAGGAAGCCCCCCATGCCGGCGGCGACGTTTTAAAACAGCCGCGCCGCCCCCAATCTTCGGCTCCTCGCTAGCGCTGCGGAAGTTAAAAACACCATCTGCACATGCGCAGATGGTGTTTTTACTTCCGCAGCGCTACTTCGCGAAAACCCGCTCGTTGCGGGGGGTCCTGGAACGGAACCCTCGCAACGAGCGGGGGATCACTGTATCTTCAATTTGAAACAAAATGTATTTAGAAAAGCTGCTGATTTTGTTGTTTCATTATTTTTATTTGCCAGTTTTAATTTGCTTTTTTAATCCTATTGTATAAGTTATGGAGAGTGACTTTGTGATTAAGATGGTGTATGTGTTGATAAATAAACCAAAGAGTTAAATCTGAATTTTCATGGAAATTATTTTATAGTACAGTATAGTGTAAATGAGGAAACAATGAATGTACAGTGGAACCCCGACATAAGAGCTGCTCTACTTAAGAGCAACTCGAGATAAGAGCTGGGAGGGGAGAGATATTTTTGTTCTACTTACAAGCCCAAATTCGAGATACAAGCGCCAAGGAGCTGTCTCCTGAAGCCAAACGCTAACTTCCGCGTTCGGCTTCAGGAGACAGCTGCGAAGCGGTGCACGTGTTTTAAAAGGTTGCAGCCGGCCTGGGGGGCTCGGGGGGGGGGGTGCTTGCAGCTTTCTTTCTTGCTCTTTTTCTTTCTCTCTTTTACCTTCCCTTCCTCTATTTCTTCTTTTCTTTCTCCTTCCCACATTCTTCCCTCCCTCCCTCCTTTCACTCATTCCTCTCTTACTCTCCCCTTTCATAAGTTTCCTTGCTTCCTTCCTCTGTTCCTGTCCCTTCCCCCTTTCTTTCTTTCTTTCTTTCTTTCTTTCTTGCTTTCTTTCTTGCTCTTTTTCTTTCTCTCTTTTACCTTCCCTTCCTCTATTTCTTCTTTTCTTTCTCCTTCCCACCTTCTTCCCTCCCTCCCTTCACTCATTCCTCTCTTACTCTCCCCTTTCATAAGTTTCCTTGCTTCCTTCCTCTGTTCCTGTCCCTTCCCTCTTTCCTTCCTTCCTTCCCACCCTCCGTCCATTCATTCACCCATTCCTCTCTTGATCGCTTAAAGCCGGTCCCTGGTGCAAAAAGGGTTGGGGACCTCTGTCCTACAGGATTGGGTGGCAGAGAAGTTGAACATATGTAAATTTAAAAGTTTAAGAAAGTTTACAAGTTAAGTGAAAGAAACTTCATTATTCATTTATATGTACATGTACATTTCTTCATTAAAAACATGTCTTTCTGCATAATTTAGACTAACTTTGTGAGTTTTTTGAGGGCTGGAACCAATTAAAATTATTTACATTAATTCCTATGGGGAAAAGTCGTTCGAGATAAGAGCTGCTCGACTTAAGAGCCCAGGTCCGGAACGAATTAAACTCGTATCTCGAGGTACCACTGTATAGGTAAAGAGATATAAAAGAGAGCAGTTGGGAATAAACTGATTTATGGCACTATAATATAATCTACATGAATTCTGCCATACTATATATACTATACAAAACCAGAATTGCACAGAAGACTTCAGTTTCCTGAGAGCAATTCTTCCAAATAAGAAGATTGACCAAATAGTTATTTTCAATTGAATATGAGACATATCGGCATTCATAAGCTCACCTAAAATGACAAATTTACCCATGTTGCATTCTCCATCCCTCCATTAAATTGTGTCCAATTTGTGACTACCAGGACTAATCCTCACATTTTTCTTGCCAAGGTTTTTCAGAAGTGGTTTGCAACTTCCTACTTGCTAAGGTTGAGAGAGTGACTGGCCCAGGTCACCCAGCTAGCTTTGTACTTAAGGCAGGACTAGAACTCATAGACTGATGCCTAAAGCACTGCACCATCCTAGGTCTCATCTACATTGCATATACCCTCCTAATATCTTTTCTTTGGCATTATATCATAGAGATGTCACTGGGTGCACATCTGCATATTGACGTACTGCACATTAGATTATTTGTTTACAAAATAATTATGTCTCCTACTCACTAGATTTTAGGTGGCTTATAATAATAACAGAAAAAGTATATACAGTATCATCATAATCTAATAAAATCAAAATAAAATAGATGACAGCTGTGTTCTCTGCTGTCCATTACTAAAGCTTCTCCTTTCTGAAGGCCCTGTGAAAAAGGATCAAAATGTTTCAATATCTCAGGGGTGTCAATATCTCAGGGGTTGCCACAAAGAAGAGGAAGACAGGCTATTCTCCTAAGCATCTGAGAGTAGGACAAGAAGTAATGTATAGAAATTAATTAAGGAGAGAAGCAACTTAGAACTAAGGAGAAAATTCCTGATAGTTAGAACAATTGATCAGTGGAATGGCTTGCTTCCAGAAGTTGTGAATGCTCCAACACTGGAAGTTTTAAAGAAGTTGTAGGATAACCATTTGTCTGAAGTAATTTAGGGTCTCCAAGCAGGGGGTTAGAAGACCTCCAATGTCCCTTCCAACTCTGTTGTTATTATTAAATAAAAAAGGATAGTTGACAGCCCCTTTAGAAGGAGAAAAAAAGTGTGTGAGAGTGGAGGCAGAAGAATCCAAAAAGAAGGTGCTCCTCTTGAAAAATCCCCCATTCATCTGGCATCCCCTTCAACTTTTAATATGTTTTATTTTAAGGCTAACATGCCACTGCCATTGTGAATCAACTTTAAATAACTTTAAATTCTATCATACATATACAGGGTTAAAAGAATGAAAAAAAATACACCCAGATAAATAACACGTATTAACAGCCTTGAATTTCACCCAATAACACCAAACTGTTCCTATGGTGAAGATCCATATAATTATATAAATAAGGATTTTCTCTCAATTCATCTTTATCACATAATTCTGTTTTTGCTAAGCACGTATGGAGTTTTCACAGGTGCCTATTAAGGCAATGAAGGGGGGACTTTGGGGGAACTGAAAGGTCTGTTTTGTTTTGGGAGGCAGGGAGAGCAACAATTCTCCCCATTCAGAGCCATTCATCTTTCCCCAATTAAGCAGTGAGACACATAGATATCATAGTCATGGAATGATGGAATGAAAGCTCAGAACATAGTCTCTCTCTCTCCTTATCAGTTAAAAAGAAATAATAGCCAATAGCATTGGAAGTTTGGAAGGAAGCAGTTATCAGACGTACTGTAAATGGTAGTATAATGGGAATAAGATAGCATATTTCTCTATATATTTAGTAACAAGTGTATTTCCTGAAATAGCTTGTTTACATGACATAATTCTTAGTTAGGCCTAAATGTTCTTCATGTTGCATTCCTAAATTATCTGCCTGAAATCTCTTTTAAAACTAATTGCCTATAAACAAGCAAGCATCAATAATCTGGATAGAAATCAGATGTATTGCCACATATAACTCTAGGCAGAGAAACTAGAGATACCATGTCTCAATGGGCTCATACTACGTACGATTGAGTCAGTTTAAGAACCATAGCAAGCTTGGGGTGGCATGTTGAAGGTTCACTCCAAAAGTGTTATTGATTTAAGAATGGGTTTGCGAACAACAGCACTAGATTTGAGCAGTTTTGGGACTTACTAAATGATTATTGGGCCCATAAAATCCCTGTCTTTAGTTCAAGTCTTGGGATCAGATTATTTGAAGGCTCACTTTCTTCTACATCAGTCTGCTGGCCTTTTTAGAAAGATGATCTGGGACCCAGATTCTCTTGTTTATTTCCCAAAACTTCTCAAAGACATTAGGAGAAAAACCTTTTGCTCAATTATGGTTAAGCTTTGGAATATTTTTCCAGGAATGCCCATTTTTTAATTCAATCAATGACTTCCCAAAAGCTAGTAAATATGTTGCTTTTTTCTAAAAGCATTCTCTATATAATTGTTATTTGCTCTTTCAATTCTTTAATACATTTAGAATATTTTTATTGCTATATATTGTTTTCTGATGCAATCTCCATGTTTCATATGATTTTGCAATTTAGAAATATTGTTTTAATTGTAAATTTACCATTGGAAGCTTCCTAAAATACTTAAGATGTAAGGCAGTTTCATAGACAGCCAATTTAACACAATTTCTACAAGCGATTCCATGTGTTCTGAATACTTTAGCGGAACGGACTCATTGTGAGTAGAAAGAAAACTGACAATGAATAAATAAAAATGGAAAATATCAGATTGCTAGAAATGTTTTTGTTGGCCTTCAAACAGGAATATGTAAGAAGAAAAAAGAAATCTAAAAGTATCAGTTGGATTCATTCATACATAGAAAATAGCAAGAAACACTATAGTTTATAGATAAGAAAACACTTCAATAAAATAGTGGAAGCATGGTCTACTAAGGATGAAAAAGACATCAAAGTGTTTTAGGATGTGGGGCCTCTATTAATTTTTACTGAGTACTATATGCTCTATGGAACAGGAATAGAACTATTGATTTAGAGTGAATTGAAATGTGGTAAAAGATTTATAAATGAATTATTAAAAGCAATCACATAGAGAATTGGAGAAGGAGAATTAAAATTTTCTTCACAGTAGTTCACCAATATACTCCCCCCCTTCAGAATTAATAACAGTATTGTGGTGTCTTTGCTTCCCACACTCTTCTCCATTATTAGGAAATGTTTTGCAAAGAGGAATTAAAACAAGAAAATTGTACTGAATAGGAGACCTAACTTTTCCTTTGACAGAACCATGGACACACTAAAAATAATCTCTAGTAGCATTTAACCAAGAGAAAAGGCACAAAGTGGATTACCCACATTACACCATGCTGGCCTTGAGAAACAATGAATAGAATAAACAATACTGGTGAGCCAGAATGGAAAGATCTGAAATTATGAAGAACCATTTAATATGTATCAAGAATATAAAATATGTCTTAAAAGCTGACACACACAATACGATATTTCGCAAAGCTTCCAAATAAAATAATTTGGAGAGGGTAATATTTTTCCATGGTTGGTAATTAGACTAAAATCATTGTTGTTGTCATCATCATCATCATCATCACCATTCAATCAACTTTATTTGTTTCAATGGCTAGCAGCTCCCTCCTCCAAAAGGAAGGGGGGGGGGGAAGCACAAAAAATAAAATTGCAACTTCTGGGGGAATCATGTTGAACTGAATATATGCCCACAAAAGTGAAGCTAAAAACTGTCGCAAGGACTGAAAAAGTGGTGAGTAAGCCAGTTCTTTGAAACAGCTCTAGACATGGAGAGGATGAGAGATGCCTCCCTCCCTCCCCTCTTTAGGTTTTTTCCTATACTTTTTATTTTTACTTACTATTTTCTTCTCATTCTAGAGCTAAAAGTTTAGTTTGTATTAATTTTTACTATTGTAACTTGTTGAGATAGGTTACTACCAAAATCAAGAAAATCAAAATCCTTAATAAAAAACTATCTGAGGAAAAACATAAAATTGAAGTTGAAGCAGGAGAGGTTATTGGGGGAAATAATCCAAATAAGACTAATAAGGGAAAAAATGGCTCTGATAGAAATGAATATACATGGAAAGAAAGAGAGAAAGTGGAGAAAAAAAATCATACAAAAATAAGTTTTAAAGGAAAAATCTAGGAACTTGACATACTGCAGTAATAAAACTTGCAGAAAGGGACTTTTTTGGGGGGAAAGGAAAGTAGTGACTTAATCAAGCAGTACCAAAAAGGCAATTTGAAAGAAAAACATAATTGTACATATCATGCAATTTCATATGATAATCCAGTTGTGGTCTGGAAAATGTTTTTAATTTTTATTGATGAGATGGTTGACATTAATGGCTGACATTAAATTTCTGAATGACTTTTGTGAAATTCAAAAGCAAATGCACACAGAATGGAACTATTGAATTGTCTAAAGCAGAGCTAGACAATTAACATCCTCCAAATGCCTTGAGCTTTAGCAGAAGTGGGTTCCTACTGGTTTTAACCAGTTCTTTAGAATTGTTTGTAAACTGGTGACGATGTCATAGAATTGGTTCTTTTGGTGTCTCCATGGGCGCTGCCATCTTGGAATTTGCTTCTGCACATGCGCAGAATTTTTTTTTGATTGCTGTGGGTGAGCGCACGTTATGCGCACACATGCGCACAGTATGACCCTGAGGAAGCTGGCAGCAAAAGGATCCTTACCCCATCCCTGGACTTTAGCTATTATTGGTTCCAATTTGCACTGCTAAAGATAGCAGATAATAATTCAATAATTTAATAATAATTATAATTTGGAAATTACAGTACAAAATATCTGAAGAGCATTTAGCTTTTTACCTTTGATCTACAACTGCCATCTAGCAAAACCAAGAGTATTTCTACTAAAATTGTCTTCTTCATTTGATGTCTTACCACAATCATGTCATAACCACTGAAACACTAACTGAGATTTCTGGAAGGTGTAGTCTAACATATCTGGAAGGAATGAGATTGGGTAATTTGAAGGACAAGTTATTATTGTCCACGAAGTTTGAAAGCCTTGTTGTGAGATGTCTGTTATCAGTATCAAGCAATAAAAGACAGGTACAGTGTCTAGATACAATGTTTCACTGATGCTAGAACAAATGAAGTTCTTGTTTGCACTGAACTGAAGAATAGACTGCAAACACTAAAATGTCTGTACAGTGGTGTTTACTGGGATCATCAACCCTCTTGATGCACATCAGGAAATTTGTGAAAGGCTTACTCTGATGTTTCATAAATCTCTTTTGTTTGGCTCCCTGTACTCAAAGGTGTCTAAGCCAAAGACGTTTTTTAATGAAGTCTGCAGTCCTTATCTACCCCAAAGGCCTTTGGACATGGTATGAAGCATAAGACTCTCAGCCTTTGGTATTCCCCATCTTGCCACAGAGTATCTTGTTGGTAAGTAATTTGAAATCGTGAATTGAATCAGCTCCATTTACTTGTCCGGTCTTCAGGGTTTACAACACCAACAGAACAACGAGAGTTTGGAGACAAGAATAGAGTCTAATTGTGATTCAGGTTTCTTACAGAGATGTCAAAAGCTTTGCAAAAGGATTGTTGGTTAAAAAATTGTTCATAACTTTAGCAGCCCTTATGACAGGGTGGCTAAAAAAACAACCAATTAAGGGGAGTCTGAAATTGACAGGTTTTAACTAAGCAGCCTCTTTATGTAAAAGTATAACTATGAGATGAAAAAGGAGGTGACATACAGTTCATGATGGCTTTTTTTTAGCCACGAAATTAAGGGGTAGTAGTTATATTCCAATCAGCTAAGAAATACAGTACACAAGTACACTAGCCATATAAATGATTATTTTCCTAGATGCGAAGGCAATGATTTCTGCAGAACATTTGCACAGTGTTTGTATCCTGCATCGCTATGAATCACATCTGAAAAGCTTATTAAACCATAAACCTTAAAGAAAATAGAAAATGAAATGAAATGAAATGTACAACGAGCAACATGCACCTTTCCTGAGTTTCTCAATGTAGAAAATCTTTTTTTTCCAATACAGAGAAGTAAACCAGTACATTTCTAATCCATGTAATTTTCATGTGTTCATTCATACATTTGTGCAGTCCTATTTCTACATTGATCGGTGAGATTTTTAATCAGCAGGTGTGTCTGAAACTCTGTATGGGTATAAAATCCTGATTCCAGATGTAATCTTAATAAACTTAATAAACCTGAATTTTTTGAATACCTTGAATTTTACTCAAGTTCAACCTTAATTATTACAACAGAGCCCGGCCGCTCTGTTTAGGGTGACCTGCTCCCTTCTCAACCAGGGGGGAGTTGGGGAGCCCTTACAGAGTAGTGCTGAGGATTTTAACATGTTTTTCGCTCAGATCCGGGCGGACCTCGACTCCAATTGGAAAACAGAGTCGGTTGACAACGAGTCAGTCGAGGTGACTGGGGCCCGTACTTGTCCACCTGTCTGGGAAGTGTTTGATCTGGTGACACCTGATGAAGGGGACAAGGCCATTGGAGCTGTGAGTTCCGCCACCTGTTTACGGGACCCGTGTCCCTCCTGGCTGGTTTCGGCCAGCAGGGAGGTGACACGGAGCTGGGTCCAGGAGATTGTCAACGCTTCCTTGGGGAGGGGATCCTTTCCATCATCCTATAAAGAGGTGCTCGTGCGCCCCCTCCTCAAGAAGCCTTCCCTGGACCCAGCCATACTCAATAACTACTGTCCAGTCTCCAACCTTCCCTTTATGGGGAAGGTTGTCGAGAAGGTGGTGGCACTCCAGCTCCAACGGTCCTTGGAAGAAGCCGATTATCTAGGTCCCCAGCAGTCTGGTTTCAGGCCTGTTACAGCACGGAAACTGCTTTGGTCGTGTTGATGGATGATCTCTGGCGGGCCCGGGACAGGGGTTTATCCTCTGTCCTGGTGCTTCTTGACCTCTCAGCGGCTTTCGATACCATTGACCATGGTATCCTTCTGCACCGGCTGGAGGGGTTGGGGGTGGGAGGCACTGTTCTCCAGTGGTTCTCCTCCTACCTCTCCAGTCGGTCGCAGTCGGTGTTAGTGGGGGGTCAGAGGTTGACCCCGAGGTCTCTCCCTTGCGGGGTGCCTCAGGGGCCGGTCCTCTTCCCCCTGCTATTTAATATCTACATGAAACCGCGGGGTGAGATCATTCAAGGGCATGGGGTGAGGTATCATCAGTACGCTGATGATACCCAGCTTTACATCTCCACCCCATGTCCAGTCAACGAAGCAGTGGAAGTGATGTGCCGGTGTCTGGAGGCTGTTGGGGCCTGGATGGGTGTCAACAGACTCAAACTCAACCCGGATAAGACGGAGTGGCTGTGGGTTTTGCCTCCCAAGGACAATTCCATCTGTCCTTCCATTACCCTGGGGGGGAGAATTATTAACCCCCTCAGAGAGGGTCCGCAACTTGGGCGTCCTCCTCGATCCACAGCTCACATTAGAGAACCATCTTTCAGCTGTGGCGAGGGGGGCGTTTGCCCAGGTTCGCCTGGTGCACCAGTTGTGGCCCTATCTGGACCGGGACTCACTGCTCACAGTCACTCATGCCCTCATCACCTCGAGGTTTGACTACTGTAATGCTCTCTACATGGGGCTACCTTTGAAAAGTGTTCGGAAACTCCAGATCGTGCAGAATGCAGCTGCGAGAGCAGTCATGGGCTTACCTAGGTATGCCCATGTTTCACCAACACTCCGCAGGCTGCATTGGTTGCCGATCAATTTCCGGTCACAATTCAAAGTGTTGGTTATGACCTTTAAAGCCCTTCATGGCACTGGACAAGGATATCTCCGAGACCGCCTGCTGCCGCACGAATCCCAGCGACCGATTAGGTCCCACAGAGTGGGCCTTCTCCGGGTCCTGACAACTAAACAATGTCGGTTGGCGGGCCCCAGAGGAAGAGCCTTCTCTGTGGCAGCCCCGGCCCTCTGGAACCAACTCCCCCCGGAGATTAGAACTGCCCCTACTCTCCTTGCCTTTCGTAAGCTCCTTAAGACCCACCTTTGTCGTCAGGCATGGGGGAACTGAGACATCTCCCCCGGGCATTTACAATTTATGAATGGTATGTCTGTCTGTATGTATGTTTGTTTAGAAAATGGGGTTTTTAAAATATTTTTAAATAGTAATTTAGATTTGTTGTAAATTGTTTTTCACTTTGCTGTGAGCCGCCCCGAGTCTGTGGAGAGGGGCGGCATACAAATCTAAATAATAAATAAAATTAAATAAATAAATAAATAAATTTGCTTTACCTCAAGTCTTTATTATATAGTTTGCTAATTATAGTTTTAAAGGACAAAGGCAGAACTCTTTGTCTAAAATTGATAGAAATTTGTCAGATCAGATCTTTTAAAGAAACTGATCAGGAGCGGGAATTGCCTTGGTAGAATTCCAGAAGGACTTAAGCTTGATGATGGAAGTATAGGTATTTGTGTCTGTAGTGCACTCTTCCACATTTTCTCACTTTCTTTCCCCAAGGATATATATATTTGCTGTCTTAACAGCCTTAGCAGTCAGACTTGTGTGCCTCAAATAATTAAATACATTCAGATTTCATAAACGTGAGACAAAAGCTTGATTTAATGCCTCCAGTATCAGAACCTGTGTATTTATGGCAAATATTCTTTCTCATCTTTATTCAAATCCCTAAAAGCACTGAAGGAGGAAATGAAATATTAGCTGCAGATTGTTTTGATAAAAGATGACGACTCATGTAAAGTTGAACTGCAAGCAACATATATTGCTGGCTAGTGTGTACAGGGCTGATGAATCTTGAGTAATTGCATTTCAGTTAAAAGACACTACTTTTCAGTACTGAATGTCTTCCTTCCTCTACCTATTGAACCAAGCATCTGTCACCAAGAAATACATTTTAAATATTTGTACTGGCCTACATAGCAAAATGATATACATTAACATCATGATGTTGATCATAGTTAGTTGTTATACAGCAGTTGTCCAATAACAACAGTTGTCAAAACTTCTATATATCCAGTTTATATGTATTACTTGCAAAATTTGATTCAATACTAACACAATGTGCAAAGATCACGCCTCCACTTTAATCTAAAGACCTGGTATTTAAGGCCACCCTCAGCCATGCAAACATAATTCATGATTTTGGCCCAGTCACTATTTCTTAGCTCGATCTGTTCCAATTATATATATTTTTAGAAATACTGGGATACAATGCTATATATGCGGTTCTGAGTTTATGGAGGAAATATGTGCTTCAAAACTAATAAATAATATCATACTAGTTACTTCTACTTACATTCTCATCCATCCATCCTTCCATGCTTCCATTGAGATCCTGCTAACATCAAATGTTATGCTAGCATCAAATTCTATATATATCTTACCTGTTCCCAGATATGCATTTTATGCTTCAACAAGTGTCTTATTTACTACTCATACTGCATAATGGTCTGTTAGCATCTATATGTGCATATTCTGAAAGTGAACCCTGGATATCAAATGCACAAAGTAGCAGATCCTATTTATTACATGAACATACTTTATAAGCAAGCAATTTAGATATACCTGTAATGCCTAATCTATAACTGTGAATGGGACATTTATGCTTTGGAGGGTTTTTAAAAGCTATTGTCACATATAGACTTCATTCCCAGCAGAAATAAATTTTCTCTACATTCTTTTTTTTTTGCATCAGCTACTTCACTTTTGTGAAGTACACTCATACTTCAGTACACTTATTTTCATTTGACAAATGTTGCTGCACATTGACTTTTAAATACAAACCTCCAAGCCTGGGAAAAGAGGCTGAATCAATACAACATTCTGGGAGAGAAATATTGGTGATGAGTTTGTTTGCTTGAATCAAGGATGTGAAGTAAATGCAAGGCTACCTTAAAGAATTGTCAAGTCAGAGAGGACAATTTCAACAACAAAATGCTATAGCAAAGTGTGGAGCTCCACTGAGCAGAATGTGAATGTCTGAAAACAGCAGCTAGCCACTGTATATTCAGCTATCACATACTGCAACAGCTTTCCTCAACCTGGTACTTTCCAGGTATGGGGAATGCTGAAAATGTTGACAATTCTGAGGAGTTGTACCCCAGTGTGTCTGCAGAGATCAATATCTTAGCCATAAAAACAATCCTTTGGAAGTTGATTCCTCTTTTAAAGTCATACATCTCAACCAGGGTGCTTGCAAGGGAGACCTTTAGTGGCTGTGATTCCCTAACTCCTACTTTAATGACAAAGGCTTACAATTCCTTTGTGCAGAGAACACAACTGAAGCAAAACACCAGCAAAAATGAGAGTTGGATGATCGAATATCTGCTCTTTGAGGCCTCATCAATAATGGACCCATGAGGACAGGGCAACAGAAACAAGTTCCTCTAAGAATGCAGCCCGCACAGAGTTTTGATGCCATTTCTTCGCAAACAAACTTGCCTCTTCCATCCTCTGATTGCAGTGCAGTTCTGAGAGAAGAAAAACATTCTTACAACTATGGGAATCTCCCTGGGGTTTACAAAGAAGCTTGATTTTAGTTTTTTTTTAAAAAACAGACTGGAATTTTGCCACACCGACAGCTTCTCTGCAATTTTTTGTCTCCTTGGGGCTTTATCTGAGGTTCAGACCTGGAGACAAAACAGAATAATGTGTTCTGTGGCAAAGGAAAGTTGATGTGGCTTAGTTGTGAAACCAACTCCTGGGACGCTTCTCAAGACTTTGGCTTAACTTTCTATGTCCACAGCAAAACTGGTAAAACTTGTCAATAAAGAGTCTGAGCTTTTTACTGCATATTCACCGTCTGGTGGAAAGAGATGTCAGAAATAATGGCTGTAGGTTTTAATGATATTTTCTGTCCAATTATATATGCTTTCATCCATCAGAAAAAGCATGATTAATGGCAGCTTTCCAGAGGAAACAGCCACAGCTGCAAAATATGAAATCTTTTTACTACAGTTTTGGGTACAGGTGGGCTTAAAATTCATGTGCTGGTTTTTCACAAGCTCTTGTGATAAAAGACATGTGATTCTTCCTTTTTCTTTTTTAAAAAAGGATGTTCACTGCAAGTGAAACATAGAAACATAGAAGTCTGACGGCAGAAAAAGACCTCATGGTGCATCTAGTCTGCCCTTATACTATTTTCTGTATTTTATCTTAGGATGGATATATGTTTATCCCAGGCATGTTTAAATTCAGTTACTGTGGATTTATCTATCACATCTGCTGGAAGTTTGTTCCCAGGATCTACTACTCTTTCAGTAAAATAATATTTTCTCATGTTGCTTTTAATCTTTCCCCCAATTAACTTCAGATTGTGTCCCCTTGTTCTTGTGTTCACTTTCCTATTAAAAACACTTCCTTCCTGGACCTTATTTAACCCTTTAATATATTTAAATGTTTTGATCATGTTCCCCCTTTTCCTTCTGTCCTCCAGACTATACAGATTGAGTTCATTAAGTCTTTCCTGATGTTTTATGCTTAAGACCTTCCACCATTTTGTAGCCCGTCTTTGGACCCATTCAATTTTGTCAATATCTTTTTGTAGGTGAGGTCTCCAGAACTGAACACAGTATTCCAAATGTGGTCTCACCAGCGCTCTATATAGCGGAAACATAATCTCCCTCTTCCTGCTTGTTATACCTCTAGCTATGCAGCCAAGCATCTGACTTGCTTTCCCTACTGCCTGACTGCACTGTTCACCCATTTTGAGACTGTCAGAAATCACTACCCCTAAATCCTTTTCTTCTGAAGTTTTTGCTAACACAGAACTGCCAATACAATACTCAGATTGTGGATTCCTTTTCCCCAAGTGCATTATTTTACATTTGGAAACATTAAACTGCAGTTTCCATTGCTTTGACCACTTATCTAGTAAAGCTAAATCATTTACCATATTACAGACGCCTCCAGGAATATCAACCCTATTGCACTCTTTAGAGTCATCGGCAAATAGGCAAACCTTCCCTACCAAACCTTCCCCTATGTCACTCACAAACATATTAAAAAGAATAGGACCCAGAACAGACCCTTGTGGCACACCGCTTGTAACCTGACTCTGCTCAGAATACTCGCCATTAACAATAACTCTCTGATGTCTACGCTTCAGCCAGCTGCAAACCCATTGAACAAAACCAGATGCTACCTGAGTGTAATCTTAGTATTGTTCACATTAGATTACACTGCTTGAAGAGAAGGAAATTCCAGATTCAATTCAGAATGAGTGGGTGATTTTGGTTAAGCCAGCCAAAAGATTCTGGTATATTTAGTTGCAGTTGTCTCTCTCTCACACACACAAACACACACACCAAACAGCTCACAGGATCAGCTGCCCATCTTCATTAGGCTCGGAGAACTACAGTTTACAGCTTCCCTGAGAATCAAATTGCTGCTGTCATGAATTGCTGTAGCTGCATGTCCTACACATTTCAATGATGTCTTTCATTAGAGGATGATAAGGAAACAATGTGTATTTTATTAGCACACATTTTCTCCCTCTTCCATGTTGGTGAAGATCAGAGCTAATCTTTTATTTGTCAGGAAGAAGGTTCAGGTGAAATCCACAGCTAATTCAAGGCCTGTCAGCTATTTAAACATCAGGCTCCAGTAGAATTCTTCCTTCTTACATTTTTGGAATTTGATTCTTATTTGGCTGGCTCTAATTTTCTTTCTTTCTTTCTTTCTTTCTTTCTTTCTTTCTTTCTTTCTTTCTTTCTTTCTTTCTTTCTTTCTTTCTTTCTTTCTCCATCTACCATCCATCCATCCATCCAATAATTTAAAATCTACCCCTCCCTCAAAAAATCATTCCAATCGTTCAGCATTTTCTCAGCACATTCATTGGCCAGGGGACAAGAATCTAATAGCCCCAAGTCTGGCGGCATAAATGAGTCTTAAGACTCTTATATACTAGAACAGTGATGGCTAACCTTTTTTTCCTTGGGTGCCAAAAGACCGTGCACGCATGCTATTGTGCATGCGCGAGTGCCCACGACCATAATTCAATGCCTGGGGAGAGCGAAAACAGCTTCCCCCACCCCAGAGGAATCTCTCTGGAGGCTGGAAACAGCCTGTTTCCCAACTTTCGGTGGGCCCAGTAGGCTCATGTTTCGCACTCCCCAGGCTCCAAAGGCTTCCCTGGAGCTGGGGAAGGGTAAAAACGCCCCCCACCCCCCTGTAGGCTCTCTGGAAGCCAAAAACACCCTCCCAGAGCCTCTGTGTGAGCCAAAAATCAACTGGCCGGCACACACATGCATGTTGGACCTGAGCTAGGGCAATGGCTCGCGTGCCAGCAGATATGGCTCCATGTGCCACTACTGCACTTTGCCATTACTGTACTGGAATGTAGTTGTTCACCTAATTTTTTTGCTCTCAGGTGGAATGATTTTATTTATACATTAATTTTCAGACACTTAGTCATTGTTAATGTTATACAATCAGTAACATTTACTCAAAATCAGGCTTGTCAAACTCCCTCCCCATGGGCCTATGTGTCATATACTGGCCACACCCATGCCCAGTTCAATGAAGGGGGAAAAAGTCTCAATACAATGCCACTATGATGACGTGAGTTTAACATCTCTATTCTAAGTTTTCAGATTCTCGGACAACAACACCTCATTGTCTGTATACAAAACTATGGACATAGTCTACATTCCCAATCAACAGTTTTCTAATGTTGCTACAAGCATTCAGTAGGCATTTATCTACAACTAAGGTAGCAGACTAGGAAATTATTATTCTTTTTATTATTTATTAGATTTGTATGCCGCCCCTCTCCGAAGACTCGGAGCAGCAATCGCACCTGATTTTACCACCTTTTTGGGTGATAGTTATTAAACAAATACTATGGTCCTAAAGCAACCGCCATGGTTGTTAAACAAATCCATGGTCTACAATTCTTTTGCCAGAAACAAGAAATAAAGGCCAGTTTCTTGCAAAACATGCAATAAATCACACTCATGTGACCCCAGGATGTTACAAACAGATGTAAGTGGCCAAGAGCCCAAAATGCAATAATGTGACCATGGAGGATCCACATGGCCATTAAAAATTTGAATCTGGATTATAAGTAGACCTGGGGAGATCTATCGTAACGTTGAATGGTCACTAAAGGAACCAGTCATGAGTCAAGGATTAATTGTAATATGATACTGAGGAAGCCGGTAGCCTACATAAAACTAAAAGTGTATAACCATGGAGTCAAAATAAGACTGAATATAAAACTAATTAGAAAAGAAATTTTATCTTGAAAGAGAAGTCAAGGGTAGTATGAAAAAATGATATGCTAAAAGCTGCTGTGTTGATTTTGAAACAGGGAAAATCTTTTATTAGCACTTAGAGCTGAAATTAGATTAGAGGTCAGAACTTGGTTTGGCCCCTCACTAAAATCATAGCCCAACTTTTCTTTTTAACAAAGTATATTTGCAATTTTTTTAACATTTATATATTTACTAGGATAATTTATATCTCTTTATAAGTAGTGGAATAATTATGCAAATTTATTTGGTATATTGTAAAAAATATTTTGATATTTAAAATCCAAGTAGGATAAAATGTTATATTTAATCTACTTCTTAACTTATTTTCTTTTAGCTGTTAATATTTCCCCCCCTGAATTTTTACATTATGCCTCCATTTCAGATCTGATTCCTATTTATTTGCTGGGAATGATTTTTTTCTAGTTTTTGTTTGTTTGTCTCTCATTCTGTTGTGATTACCATCAATAGTTTATTGGCCTAAACTAGCAGTAGTTAAAAAGATTTTTTTCTACTTTCTTGCTACACCTGAACATAAACAGACATATTTATTTTTTCCTATTTTAATGAGGCTTGAAAGATTGACCTCCATGATTTAACCAAAGAGATTTTATAAATTGAAAAAAATATGCCTTTCTTCTCCATTCTGTTTGTAACAGTTAGATATGATTCATAAAAAGCGGCCAAGATTTTGTTTTTAAGTGAGGATGGACAAAATAAAGTCCTGATAATTCTGGACTGTAACCCTCATTAGCCAATGACCAAGAGTTCCTGGGAGTTGTAGTCCAATGACTTTTGAAAGGTCACAGGCATCATAGGAGTCTCCTGTCACTTCAAGACATAATACCTTCCATATTACACCGAGGGGTACTTTTTTTTATTTTGAAATGTTGATCTAGCAGCTAGAGTTTCAGAGATTTATTGATATACCTTATAGGGATGACCTGCAGAAAAGTGCTAATTCAAATCTAACAGTGGCAGGAGGGCAGTTCCCTTATTATTTGGCCTTGAAAATGAACTTCCAAGTCAAGAGTTCCATTGTTCCTGCAAATAAAAAGGATCAGAGGTATGTCATATTGTATGTTACATTCTACAGCTATGGAGGTTATTCTAGCAAAGCAGAGCTTATTCTAGCAAAGCAGTCCAGTTCTATCTTCAGTGATTGGTCAGTGTGCACTTAAAAGCACTGTATTTTAGATACGGAAGATCTAAGTGCTAATTGCTGTATTGCTGTACTGTTTTCAGAAGCAATAATGACTGAAATGTCTCTAAGAGGCAATACATCCTACATGAAAACATATGCATTTTCATTTATTTATTTATTTATTCATTCATTCATTCATTCATTTGTCCAATACACAGGTACATAGGAAGAAAATAGACGTGATAATATAAAAAGGGTGAAAGTAGACTTAGAGGAGAGGAAATATGACAGGAAGAGAATATATATGATAGGTGAAAGAAAGGAAAGACAATTGGACAGGGGACAAAAGGCACACCAGTGCACTTATGTACGCCCCTTACTGGCCTCTTAGGAATCTGGAGAGGTCAATCATGGAGAGTCTAAGGGAGAAATGTTGGGGGTTAGGGGTTGACACAATTGAGTCCGGTAATGAATTCCACGCTTCAATAACTCGATTGTTGAAATCATATTTTTTACAGTCAAGTTTGACGTGGTTCGCATTGAGTTTGAATTTGTTGCGTGCTCTTGTGTTATTGCGGTTGAAGCTGAAGTAGTCATTGACTGGTAGGACATTGCAGCATATGATCTTGTGGGCAATACTCAAATCATGTTTTAGACGCCGTAGTTCTAGGCTTTCTAGACCTAGGATTGTAAGTCTATTTTCGTAGGATATTCTGTTTCGAGTGGAGGAGTGAAGGGCTCTTCTGGTGAAATATCTTTGGACATTTTCAAGGGTGTTGATGTCTGAGATGTGGTATGGGTTCCAGACAGATGAGCAGTAGTCTAAGATGGGTCTTGCAAAAGTTTTGTAGGCTCTTGTGAGTAGAGTGAGATTGCCTGAGCAGAAGCTGCGTAGGATCAGGTTAACAACTCTAGAGGTTTTTTGGCGATATTGTTGCAGTGGGCTTTAGCACTCAGGTCATTCAATATTAGTATTCCAAGGTCTTTTACAGAATGTGGGTTAGCTGTGAGAGGTTGTTTATTCAGTTCGTATGTGCGGTTAGGATTCTTTTTGCCAATGTGGAGGGTAGTGCATTTGTTGGTTGATATTTGAAGTTGCCAGGTGTTAGACCAGTCTGAGACAAAGTCCAGGTCTTTCTGGAGGGTGAGTGTGTTATCAGTGGTGTTGAAAAGTTTCACATCGTCGGCAAAAAGAACACAGTTGCTTTCAATATGGTCACAGAGATCACTGATGTAGAGAATGAAGAGAGTAGGACCTAGTACGCTTTATTTTAGAGAAGCTAAATAACAGGAGATTTTATTACAGAATTATGATTCTGGAATTGTTTAAATATTAGGAAGAGGAAATGAGATTGCCTGAAGGGAGAGGGGTTAATATGTTCCCATGGAAGTAGGTGAAACAGGCTGAAAAACAAATTTTATATCTCTATTAATAAGGATTTTATTGTTGTTTATGCCTGTTTATTACAAGCTGCTCTTAGTTTCTTCACCTCAGAGTTGTAAACAGCCCAGACTCACTTAGCTGAGTTGGGAGGCTATAGAAATTGGATAGATAAATATACTTGACAAATCAACGTTTTTAAAAAAATGAAATGAACTAAAGGATTGGGTATTATTCAAAAAAAAAAAAAGAAACGATCCCAAATGCTCAGAGATACCTCCTAATTAGCTTTACTACTTCAGGATTCTAGCAACTTGGCCTTCTAATGTTCTCTCTTCCTAACACTGAAGTGGGCTTTTCCCTTCTTTTGATAAAGTGACATGCTCTTGAAATAAATCATAGCTTTCAAACACTTTTTCCCTCAAGGCATTTGCTTAGTTTACTCCACCACAAAGGAAAACTCCCTGGAGGACCAGTCTTTTCTGCTGCAAAGATAGATAACACACATTTCTCTCTATTATTATTATTATTATTATTATTATTATTATTATTATTATTATTATTATTATCATCATCATCATCATCATCATCATCATCATCATCATCAATACAACACAGCAAATGAGATCACTATGCTGGATTTCGTATTTCATCACCAGTCGGGCGCTTCCCAAGCACCTAGGACTGCTTGATGTAGCGGCGAATTATGTTTGCCGATCCCAGTAAAGCGGCCTTTTGCAATTGACAGATGGAGATTTTGTCAATTCCAATGGTTTTCAAATGTCCGCTGAGACCCTTTGGCAATGCGCCCAGCGTGCCAAGTACCACTGGGACCACTTTCACTGGCTTATGCCAGAGACGTTGCAGCTCAATTTTTAGATCTTCGTATTTCACTAATTTCTCTAGCTGCTTCTCCTCAATTCTGCTGTCCCCTGGGATTGTGATGTTGATGATCCATACTTTCTTTTTCAGGATGTCTGGTCTGTTATGCTTCAGAATTCGGTCAGTCTGAAGTCGGAAGTCCCACAGTAGTTTTGCTTGCTCATTTTCGACCACTTTTTCGGGCTTATGATCCCACCAGTTCTTTGCCATTGGTAAATGGTAGTTCTGGCACAAGTTCCAGTGGATGATGATGATTATTATTATTATTTACTATTCTTTGTAGTTATTATTATTTATACATTAATTAGCCTAGGGACATATTTCAAATATTAACACATACCCCTTAGTCATTATAGGAGGAGAAACAAGTTAATTTATGTTAGCCAAAAATCAGGAGGGGACTAGTGACATCTTTTCAAACTAAAATGTGGTTTATTAAAAGGACTCACAATTTTGTGAGCTGTAGCTCCACTGATTTTGAGTCAGGGCATTTTGGCGGTGGGGGCTCCTCTTTTCTTACATCAGTGCTTGAAAAAGGGAAGAGGGGGAAAATAGAAAATGAAAGTAATCAAAGTATGTGAGTGTATTTGTGTATGTGGGTGGTGGGTGGGATGAGGTGGACATGAAGGAAAGATTTTCCCTCAGAAAAAAAGTCCCAATATTCTCTATCAAAACTTTCAGGAAAGCTTATAGTAAAATTCTGTATATGTCAAATAGTGGGGGGGAAAACCCTCAGCAAAACTCTTCACTGACTTCAAACCAGACTTATTTTCAGGTGAGTATGGATAAACACCCTCTGCACATGCACAGAAGTCTTTGCACATGTGCAGAGGGTTTCTTTTTGCTAGCCGCGGCAACTGGGGACTGGTTCAGGAACATCGACCACTGATCATTACTGCCAGTTTGGCAAGTGGCAGTAAATTTCTACTACAGGTTCTAAAGAACCGGTCCAAACCCAACACTAGTAAATATCCTGTACAAAGGAAGAGGGGAATTTAATACAAGGCTACCATTTCCCTCTCTTCTTTTCAATGGGTTATTCTCTTATCCAGCCCTGAAAAAAACACAGAAAGAGCTGATTCAGTAGCACTGTTGTTCCAGATAAATTACAGTAACTGCTTGGATTGGTAAAGTGCTTTTGAAGCGCTCCCTGACTGCTTGTTTATGTTATAGATGGCTTCTGTGCTCATTTTTGTAGCAAGAATCCAGAGATTCATTTGTGTTTATCCTTAAATTCAAGTGCATCTTTCTATTGTTTAAAAAAAGGGGAGGGGGAATTCCCAATATAAGGTATCAAAGATAGAAGTAAAACTCAAGTTACACAATAAAGATGCTAATAAACTATTCAAACAGTCCTCCATCTCCATCTCCTTACATTATCCTTTTTTAAAAAATTCAGGCTAAAGAGGAACACTTAAGTTTCTATGGAAAGCAATAGGATGTACTTCAAGTTCAGATTCAACTTTATTATGATAATTAATTAATGTTTTATACAATTAAATTGTATTTTAATAATTGTAATTCTTAATTTGGAAATTGGAAATTAAATGTGGAAATTAAGAACCAAAAGAAAATAAGAAGAATCAAAAAGTTTAAACGCAGTCCTTAAGATACTAAAAAGAAAATAAAATCTAATTAAAAATAAATAAGTTAATAACAGTAGCATATTGATAAGAGATACTTGCTTTGATATTAAGAGCTAAATAGAGACCCAGTTTAGTCTAGTGATTAAGGAACCAGGCTGAAAAATGTGAGATACTTAATTCTAGGTAACATTGGGCCAGTCGCTCTCTCTCAACTCAATCCATCTCACAGGTTGCAGGGAAAATAGCATTGGATTTCTTTGCCATCTTGAATGATTTGTAATTTTTTTTTATAAAGGTGGGTTATAAATAAATAAACAAACAAACACATAAACAATAAAATAAATTAAGAGCCCCCTCCCATTCAAATATCAGTATACTGTGTTCAGTTCTGGAGACCTCACCTACAAAAAGATATTGACAAAATTGAACGGGTCCAAAGACGGGCTACAAGAATGGTGGAAGGTCTGAAGCATAAAACGTATCAGGAAAGACTTCATGAACTCAATATGTATAGTCTGTACGACAGAAGGAAAAGGGGGGACATGATCGAAACATTTAAATATGTTAAAGGGTTAAATAAAGTTCAGGAGGGAAGTGTTTTTAATAGGAAAGTGAACACAAGAACAAGGGGACACAATCTGAAGTTAGTTGGGGGAAAGATCAAAAGCAACGTGAGAAAATATTATTTCACTGAAAGAGTAGTAGATCCTTGGAACAAACTTCCAGCAGACGTGGTTGGTAAATCCACAGTAACTGAATTTAAACATGCCTGGGATAAACATATATCCATTGTAAGATAAAATACAGAAAATAGTATAAGGGCAGACTAGATGGACCATGAGGTCTTTTTCTGCCATCAGTCTTCTATGTTTCTATGTTAACAAAAACCATATAAAGCATAACCTCCCAGAAGATCATAAGTATCAGTCAATATTTATTTGTTTGTTTTTTTGTTTTGTCAAGTAGGTATTGGTGGTATGCAATGATATAATATTTATATGCATGATTCTAGTAAAAGAAAAACATTAAAACGGGGACAGAAGGCACTCTGGTGCACTTATGCATGCCCCTTATGATATGATGTATGTGATGCCCCTACAACATGATGTAATGAATTCAATACTTTAAAAATATGTTTTGACTGGTTTAAAAGTCTCGGGAAAAGTAAAACTGGAATCTTAGTCAGTGCTTCTATTACTAGGAGTAATAGCATAGAACCACAGGAATAGGGACGAAAATATTGGGTGAAAGAATCAACTTGTTGAGGAAAAAAACATAAAACGTCCTATTCTGTTTAAAAATTTACTCTTCTCAAGTTGCTGTGGGTTGAGGTTACATCTCCTCTTGCATTTAATCCAAGCACTGTTTTTTTCCTGCCACGTCTTAATCAGAAAGGATTTCTGCAGGATCGAAAGCTTTCCTCAAATGTTAAAAGCATGATCTTGCCATCTTAATACAAGATATGCCCTTTTCATATATGTTCACAGTGTCACAATGCACACACAAAAGGAGCAGGTCTTGATGGCATGAAGTTGCTTTTATCATTAGCTCACCCTTCACCCTATGGATGCCTCTGATATTGAGATTTTTGTTCCAACTCACCTCTCTGCATATCTAGTATTGGAATGAATAGAAAAATCTGCTTCCCCCTTTTATCATAGCAATAGTGGATAAATATGGTTAGTTTGTATTTCAATGCAAACGTGGCTAATTTGCATTTTTTGAACAAATACACGGAATCAAATGCCTTTATAATTTGATATTTACATTTTTCCAAATGTGGTATAGTTTGCCAATTTTAAAAAGTGCACAGGAATGAATATATTGAATGAATGAAATAAATGAATAGGGATGAATGAAAATGGGAATGTAAACAACCAATAAAAATATAAAAACTAAAATGCTGATAGCAAAAATGCATTAAAATGCATGTACTGAGAGAACTACAGATGACATCACACTATAAAACAGTTTGGAAAAATAAGAATTTTTGTATTTCTAATTTGGTATTACAAGTGTTCAAACAAGTTAGAGCCCAAACCCAACATTTTGCTTGATTGGAGATAACTGCAATTCTTCATTATAACTTATAATGAAGTTCATTATAACTCAAGAACTTCTGTACATGAAGAACACATAAATAAAAAAAAACCAATTATAGCTAAAAGATGTGGGTTTCAAAAATCAAATGATATGGCCAAAACCTGGCTTATCTAAAGCAACCAAATCACTTTGAAAATACAATGTAATTTTATTTGCCTACATTTAAGTAATAATGTACTATATCAGTCATACCCACCTCAGTGTAGTTGTGGGGAAAATAGGAAGATGCGTTGGATTTGTTGAGTTATTTGTAAAACTTAAAAGGTGGGATATAACAACTAACTAACCAGTGGACCTCCCCACCCCCACCCCCAATTAAAGCTTTAATACTTTGCCGTCTAGCCACTGAAAGCAAAGCAATTAAAGGCAAAGGAATAATAATAATAATAATAATAATAATAATAATAACAACAACAACAACAACAACAACAACAGCAACAACAAACAACAACAATAATAACAATAACAGCAATCTGTATTAGCCATTAGCACCAGTCAATGGTATTTGTGACACAGTTTAAAATGTCCGGACATAATATATATATAGAGGAATGGGAACAGATTTGGAAGAGAAATATTAAACTAACAAAATCCACAATATACAAAGAAAACCAATATAAAATGTTATACCGTTGGCATCTCCCACCCAAAAGATTAGCCAAAATGCACAAAAATTACAGCCCATTGTGTTGGAAATGTAATAAGACTCAAGGCACCTTCTTTCATCTATGGTGGTTATGTCCAGAGACAAGAAAATATTGGGAAAAAATAAATAATTGGTTGTGTCAAATAACAAATACCAAAATGGAATATACACCAGAGTTTTTTCTACTGGGTATTATGAGAGGGACTTATCCTAAAAATGTAAAATATTTAAGCTTGCATATAATAACAGCTGCAAGGATTGTATTTGCACAGAACTGGAAAAACCCGCAAATACCTGAAGACAACGAGATCATTAAGAAAATATACGACTGCGCAGAGATGGACAGATTGACAATGGAACTCAATAATCAAAAAGAATCGGACTACTATGAAATCTGGACAAAATGGTACCAATGGACAAAAAAAGAAACTCAAACTAAACATTGAAACAAAACATCAAGAAATCTAAAAGCAATCAAAAGATAATGTTGATAGGAATGTATATATGATATAGATTCATCTGTAAATATGATCATGTATTGTTTTTTAAAAAAACAGAAAAATTTAATAAATGCATTAAAAAAAAGTCCAGTTGATTTGAGTTTCATGTTTAATGAATAAAAGAGGAGATAATAATAATAATGATGATGATAATGATGGTGATGATGATGATGATAATAATAATAATAATAATAATAATAACAATAAAGAATTTTTGAATGTTCTAATAATAATAGCATGGCAGGGGGAATTACAGTGTGAAGTTAGACTATTTCAGAGAAACCCATCAAAGTGACTATATTATTTGCCCATTCCTACTAGGTCAGCATCTGTTAACAGAAGAAATTTGGTTTAAAGGGCCAGAGGTTCCTGACAGGGTCCTCTCCTGCTCATCATTCAGGATCAATTCAGTTTCCTGTGAATGCATTCTTATAAGGGCACTTTAAAGAGATCATATGTTTATGGATATGTGTATGTGGAGGGGAGCATCTATTAGGTCTGTTAGTGAATGCAACTGACATGCCTATGGAGAGATATCTTTTATCACCATACAAGAGAAACAGAAAACCTATACATTTTGGCTGCTAATTAGCGGTTGTCCAGATATTTGAACTTCTACACCAATAGTGTCCAACCTTAGCAACTTTAGGACAGAATGTCTAACTAAGGAATTATGTGAGTTGAAGTCCATTAGTCTTAAAATTGCCAAGTTTAAACACCCCTCCACTACACTAAAGGATAAGAGGAGATAGTAGAACACACAAGCTTTTGCCTAGACTTATTTCTATAAAGTTTGCTTTAGCATTATGCACAGATTAGGACATATCTGTTTGCAGCTTTTAATTTTTTTAAAAAAAATCTAGAAGACTTGATTCAATTATGCAGTCTTCTAAGAACTTTTTGAACAGATGAACCCATTGGAATTCTGAGAGCCCTCAGAGAAAGTGACTCCACGGGGGAGTATTTTTGAAGGAATGTCTGCTTGATTCAGAGAAGAGAGTGGGGAGTGCAGGATCACTGTTGGAAAGGTCCTAGGATGAAAAAGAAATTCTATGTCTTGATTATGCAAGATATAGGTTGAAGGGAAGATTTTACAGGCTTTCAAGATTCAATTACAATACCATATTTGCATATTTGGAAAGCTGGCAACCCAGGTTCGAGACCTGGACATCATGCAACAGGGTGAGCTCCTGCCAACCTTGCAGCTTGAATGTATTCAACTGTGAGTAGATAAATAGGTACTATTTTCCTGGAAAGATAATAGCGTTTGTGACATCATACTGGCCACATGATCTTGGAAATGTTTTTGTACAGTACTGGTTCAATCAATGGCATTGAAATGGAGATGAGCACCTCCTCCTATAGTTAGCAATGACTGGCAGAGTAAAATCCACAGGGCCTCCTTTTACTATATCTGCCTTAAAGTTCATTCCAAGACTTCCAATGACTTGCTGTCTGCCTTTGCCTCTCTCAAAAGGATAACTGTATCTCACCTGTGCAAAAAGGCTGCTGAATGAAGCTACTAAGAAAACTCTGAAGAAACAGTCTTTTTCAGGTGAAATGGACACATTTCTCAACAATGCACCAGATCACTAGTGTTTCAGTTTGTAAAAATGTTTATGTGGGTCCAGGACAGTGAAGGGCTACCAAAACTTTTACTACCACCCTGTGGGCGTGGCTTATGCAGGACTCCCTGCATTTTCTTTCAACATCTTTCAATGCAAATTGGCCCACCCCTGGTTCAGGACCATTCTTGTATATAAAAATTTCAAAAAACAGTATTGATTTTGTGGCTTGCTAGCATCTTCTCATTTGAAAAGAATAAAACCATCTCAAAAAGCAATTTGGCTAAGGTGGCGCAGGGAATCCAGTAGACATCAAGGAAGCTGCTTACAAGTACCACGCTGCTTATTCTTTCACGTGGTTTTCATTTTCTTTGTATATCTGCCAGCATGTTAGCTGTCGGCAACCTTTGGGACTGCTTACTTTTCTATGAACTCTTATAGCATGAGCTGTCTGAAAAAAATAAACTTCAGGCAAATATATGACTTGTGATAAATAAATGAGTGGGAAAAATTCCAGTTCTCTTCTGCACAGACAAGATTAGAGGAATTCAGCCATAACCTCTAGCCTCTAAACCTTTGAAAATCCCAGGAAGTCGCCATTAAAGTCTACCTTCATACAAGTGCAAGCACTGAGCCTCAATATAATGCTGTCATGGACACTGGATTGTCCTAACAGGCCCATGTGCTGCAGTTTCCTTGGTGATTAAGGAGTTGTAAAGACAGCCTGTAACCTCATTGAGCTGACAAAAAGTTAACCTATTTGTTTCCAAAGTAAATTCACTCTGTCTTGCAGAGGGAGGGAGGGAGAGAAAGAAAGAAAAAAAGAAAGAAAGAAAGAAAGGAAGGAAGGAAGGAAGGAAGAAAGAAAGAAAGGAAGAAAGAAAGAAAGGCAGGAGAGATAGAGAGACTCATTGACTCGGCTCTAGTGATCTTAGTATTTTTGCATGGAACAAGGACTTCATTGGGTGGAGAAAGGAGGAAAGAAACTGATGGGAGAAAAAAGATTGCTGTGTTCATTTTCCTTCCAAGAAAGTTTAATATTCTTGCTTGAGGTAGATGTGGGCACATACTCAGTGGGGGAGATTCCCTTCTCCCCCAGTTTACAGTAATTGTTGCAGTATCCCTGCATTTAAAATACTGTAGTATCTTCCCAGCGGTTCAGTTCATGGGAACAATTCATTCTCTTGCTGATTGGAGAAGTTGGGGAAGTTGAAGTCCAGATCTTAAAGTTGCCAACTATTATTATTATTATTATTATTATTATTATTATTATTATTATTATTATTATTATTATATAGAGATAAAACAATATGTAATAACAAATCTAATATTAAGTCCAAAATAACATTTTTACATTAAAAGCCTAAAACCCCCATTATGTAAGAAACATACACACAAGCATACCATACATAAAACTGCAATAGGCAAGGGGAGGTGTCTCAGTTCCCCCATGCCTGACGGCAGAGGTGGGTTTTAAGAAGTTTATGAAAGGCAAGGAGGGTGGGGGCAGTCCTAATCTCTGGGAGGAGTTGGTTCATGCCCCTCTTTAAGCTTCTCTTCTCCAGGCTAATTATATGGTGCATTGCAAATCACAGATTGTACTACAATTGTATCCAATGAAACATTAACCCAGTAATTAGAACATTGTGATCTGGATTCTTTATGTGTCAAGCTACAGGTTCATGGTGACAATTATTTCAGTTCCAAGGGTTGACAAGTTTGCTTATGGTTGCAGAAACTATTGATGAAAATAAACAGCTGCATCCTTGGAGGATGTGTTTGCATGCTGTAGTTATGTGTGTATTTATTATCTCAACAAGATCATTTCCAAAGAGAATTATAGCATCTACCCTAGTGAAGGGAGGGCCTTTTTTTCATAGTGAAGAGATATCAGCCCTTCCAGGTAGTCAGGACCAGGGAAATAAAACCAAGAATAATGTTGGATGTTGGATATGTTGGATGTTGGATAACCATTTGTCTGACATAATGTAGGGTCTACTGCCCAAGCGGGGGGTGGAACTAGACGACCTCCAAGGTCCCTTCCAACTCTGTTGTTGTTGTTGTTGTTGTTGTTGTTGTTGTTGTTGTTGTTATTATTATTATTATTATTATTATTATTATTATTATTGTAATACTACTTTTATTGAAAGGAACAGTAATGAAATCTTAAAATGCTTGCCTCTCCAGAGAAGTCAAGAGGGCCGATTCTGAGTGGCTTTCTCCACCACAATTCCTCCTATGGAGATGAATTGCTCTTACCAGACCAAGGTTATTCTCATAGCACACTCATAAGTGGCCGATATTGAACAGGCTGCTTCTTTTAAAAGTGCAGCTTGGATCTAATTTCAGGTGGGGGGTCCTAGTTACCACCGTTACTGGTGCGCTCTGTGCACAGCTCTGGGTGACTGGCATGTGCGAGTGAGATTTTGTTTCTATGCATGCACAGGAAACAAAATCTTGTGAGAGGGCGCACGTGCACATGCGATTTTAGCAATTTTTTGCTTCCACACATGTGCAGAAGCAAAAAAATCAGCAAAATCACGCAGGCACGTGCCTCCCCTTGCAAAATTTTGCTTCCTGCGCATGCGCAGAAGCAAAATCTCACTCAGATGCACCCAAGCGTCTGCCGGTCACCTGGAGCTGTGTACACAGCTCCATTTTCGCTACTGGAGCTATGGTGCGGCTCATACCGGTAGCCACCTGCCATTGGTTACATTTGCAAATTAACAAAAGCCCTTTCCTCTTTTTCTCATGGTGTTATGAGAAAGTTATATTCCTTTCACTGTCAGATCAATATTTTTTGGCTAACTTTAAAATAATGCTTTAGTTTATTTGAACATATGATCAAACAATATGGGGGAAAGGAAACTGCGGTTGGAACTCCAGAAGAAATTAGAATTGAGTTAACCATGTACACAGTGGTGGGCCCCAGCCTAAATGGGGGGGGGACGCAGTTCCGGTGGTGGCCATGTAGCGCGTAGCCTAGCTCTGGTGGTGATGCCGGGCGTGCATGCACCACTGGCACTTCCCTGGACCTATGCCTGCCCTGCCCCGCCGTGAGCGCTGCCTTTCCCAGCCGTTCGCCTCTCATGTCGGCTCCACCCACCGCCCACGTGGAAATGGGCAAACAAGTAAGTGTCCGCCCGCTGCCCCACTGCCCACTACCCACTGCCACCATTCACCTTGCTCCCCTCTTGATAGCGTGGGCGGTGGGGGGGCAAACGGTGGTGGGCAGCAGTGAGTGGGCACTTACTTGTTTGCCCATTTCTGGGTTTTTCACTTCTGTGCATGCATTCTGTGCATGCGTTCTGTACTTGTGTTTCCAGAGGGGGAAAGCAAGGGCGAAGGGAGTAAGCGGGGGCGCACTCCGGTCCTGTTCCAGTAGGGCCTGGAATAGTAGCCCGCTCCTGCATATACATGTATTCCACTGGAATAACACATTAAAATTTCATCAAAAGAAGCATCTAGAACAGACCACAGTGGACAGGAAAGTATGAAAGAATAAAAGATTAGGTTGAGACACATTCATAAGGCGGGGGCAGAGAAGCAGATAACAGATGACAGATACATACATCATGACTTTTCATGTGCAAACATCATGCAAATCTTTAACTTATGACATTGTTTCCTGGTAAGATCTGCATTGTGATGTTACCTTTGCATTTACTATTATAATATTAAGTACACAAAATTCATCATCCTTATCATCATCACATCATCATCATCATCATCATTAGTCATCCTTGCAACTGAAATCTATAGTTAGGATACATGTGGATATTTGCACATGTGGGTCTTCACTGGTCTTTTCCATAGGTTCATTCATTGTCAGCCTTAGAGAAAAACTTAGCTAGAGACCAGGTTTTTGTATTGATTGCATGGAGAAAAGATCTTTTCAATTTCTAGGAGACAGAAATTCCTGCCTGAAACTATGGAGAGACACTAATTGCATAGAGACCACCACAATACAGATTGACCAGTGATTTGACTTGATAAAAGCAGCCGTTCATGTTCGAGGATAAAATAGATTTGATTATGTCTTTGTTAGATTTATACCCAGGCTTTCCTTTGGAAGCTCATAGCATTCCCTCTGTAGGGAACCTGTGAGATAGACTGGGCCGAGAGTGACGGGCCCGCAGTCATCCACGTAACCTTAATTTGGTTACTTTTGGTCCTAATTTAATACCTTAACCATTAATTATTTATGTATTTATGTATTTATGTATGTATGTATGTATGTATGTATGTATGTATGTATGTATTTATTTATTCTTTGTCCAATATACAATACATATGGAATGAAATAGACATTAAGTAGTATATATAGGGGTAGTAAATAAAAAAGAAGAGGAGTGGATGAGAGGGAGAGAATATATAGGAAATATGAGAAAAGGAAAGGTAATTGGACAGGGGACGTTAGGCACATCAGTGCACGTATGTACGCCCCTTACTGGCCTCTTAGGAATCTGGAGAGGTCAATCGTGGAGAGTCTAAGGGAGAAATGTTGGGGGTTGGGAGTAGACACTATAGAGTCCGGTAATGAGTTCCACGCGTCGACGACTCGATTGTTAAAGTCATATTTTTTACAGTCAAGTTTGGAGCAGTTAATATTAAGTTTGAATCTGTTGCATGCTCTTGTGTTGTTGCGGTTGAAGGTGAAGTAGTCGTTGGCCGGAAGGACATTGCAGCATATGATCTTGTGGGCAATACTTAAATCGTGTTTTAGGCGCCGCAATTCTAAGCTTTCACGATCTAGGATAGTTAGTCTGTTTTCGTAAGGTATTCTGTTTCGAGTGGAGGAGTGAAGGGCTCTTTTGGTGAAATATCTTTGGACGTTTTCGATAGTGTTGATGTCTGAAATGTGGTGTGGGTTCCAGACAGATGAGCTGTATTCAAGGATGGGTCTGGCATAAGTTTTGTAGACTCTAGTCAGTAGTGTGAGATTGCCAGAGCAGAAGCTATGTAGGATCAGGTTAACAACTCTGGAAGCCTTTTTGGCGATATAGTTGCAGTGGGCTTTAGCACTTAGGTCATGTGATATTAGTATTCCAAGGTCTTTTACTGAATGTGGGTTGGCTGTGAGGGTTTGTTTATTCAGTTCATATATGAGATTTGGATTCTTTTTGATTCTTTCTTTTTCTTATAATGCACTGGGTCTCAGCATGGGGGGGGGATCATATTTCATACAAATTAGAACAGAAGGAAAACAACTCACCTAATTCAGTATATGTTTTGTCAATGTTATATCATCACTGAGAGTGAATGATGGCCAATTAAAAGGATGAATGGTGTTTCCTGCAATGCAAGAAGATGCTTGCCAGTCTAGGATTATCAAGCAAATTATCACTTTGCAGTAATATGCAGGTAATGAGATTGGACTCCATGCCGATATCACAAAGGCAAGTACAGCAAATTTAGGAAACATTACTTTTGTTCTGAGTGGGTGATTATTTCAATATCTTTAAAAGCAACCTTGAAAAGAAATCAGTGATGAGGAGCAATATTTTTACTTAGACAACCTGCATCCATTAATAGTGTATTTCTCCATTCAGGGACAGAGTGCACCAGAAAAGCATATTTAATACACAGACATACATGCACACTACTATTGGTTCACTTATTGATTGAATTTTCAGGCAAACAGGAAGATCGAGAATGTCCAACGAACTCAAACCAAGGAATGCATGAGTAAAATGGAAAATCGTGCTCCATGGTGATAAACTACATCAGTGGTTCCCAAACTTTTTCAGTTCGCCACCCCTTTGGTGCTACAAACTCATCCTCACCGCTACCCCCCCTCACTTCCTCAGGTGGGTGTGGCTTGGTGGTTAGGTGACCAGATAGGTGTGGCCAACTTGTAAAGTGTGGTGAAACTCACTTAACAATGCTCTTGCTTAGCAACCAAAATTGTCTTTTTTTGTTCTTTTGTTCTTTCTTTCCTCTCGCCCTTCACCCTTCTTTCTTACTTTTTCTTTCTTTCTATCTTCCTTTATTATTATTTATTATTATTTATTAGATTTGTATGCCGCCCCTCTCCGAAGACTCAGGGCGACATACAAATCCTTCCTTCCTACCATCTTTCTTTTCTTTCTTTCTTTCCTTTTCCTTTCTTTCTTTCTTCCCTCCCGTCTTTCTTTTTCTGTCTGTTTTCATTCCTTCTTACTATCTGAGTCCATTTGAAAAAGGATGGCTTATAAATCTAAATGATTAAATTAAATTAAATCAAATATTTCTGTCTTCCTCCCTCCCTCCCTTTTTCTTTCTTTCTTTCCTTTTTCTTTCCTTCTCCCCTCCCTCCCTTCTTTCTTTTTTCTGCCTTCCTTCCTTCCTTACTTCCTTCCTCCTCCCTCCCTCCCCCCCTCCCTCCCTTCCTTTTATTATTATTTATTAGATTTGTATGCTGACCCAGGGCGGCATACAAATCCTGCCTCCCTTCCTCCCTTCCGTCTTTCTTTCGTTCTTTTTCCTTCTTTCTTTTTTCTTTCCTTTTTACCTCCCTTCCCTCCCTCCTTCCTTCTTCTCTGTCTTCCTTCATTCCCTTCCTTCCTTCCTTCTTTCCTTCCTTCCTTTTTTTCCTGCTTTCTGCCTAACATTACAAGCTGTGGGGGATGCATCTCTCAACCGGTGGTCTGTGCCTTTCTTCCACAAAGCCCAACGCCTGCAGCAGCAACAGGCAGCATTGAATTGGGACCCCACTTCTCAGTCTCTCAAGGAGCCCTGGCGTGAGCTGCTCAAGCCATCTCACAGCCTGCCCAGCCTCTGTCCTGCCCCACCCAACCTGTCACCCCCAAACTGCATCCCACCATAAGATGGGCATCTTACATCCATGTATCTGTCAGCTGGGAAAAAAACTTGCAAAATATAGAAATGTTTCTTGCTGTGAGAAGTTGTTAATTGCTCACCTGTGTGTGAAGAGTTTCTGTATTTTGCCAGCTTTTTTCCCCTAAAGAGACCAGCCAACAAACACATGGAACTCTTAAAATCCAGTAAAATACCCGTCTCATGGCCCACCCAACCCTCAGCAGGAAAAGAGTGGTGGGAAAAGTGGTGAGCGGGCAATTGGCTGGACATGGTCAGCAGTGAGGGGACAGAATCAGCAAACCATTTGCTGCCCCCCCAGCCCCTCTTAGCACCCCCTGACACCACCCCCTGCCCTCAGGGGGAGATACCACCTACTTTGGGAACCACTGAACTACATATTCAAAATATGATTCTTTGTCATTCATGACTACATTTTTGTACTGATGTATCACATAGCTGGACAACTTTCCTACTGGATAAAACTATAAGTATTTACAGAGATGGCATACTACTAGAAAGTCCATGGGATCCAGCCATCAACTTGTAGAAGCAGTACTTTTTTGGCAAATAAGTGTACGGTTATGGGGAAAATTCAATAACCTATAGAAATCTATTTGCATGGTTAGAAAGCATCTCCTATGCTCTTAAAATCCATTAGTGTCATTTTAATATATCTATATATAAACCAAACATCCAAACATTGCAAATGAAAATCTGCCTAACTGTGATCCCCATTTAATGATAAGTCTTGAATATTTCACTGGCCATCAAAAGACCCTCCAACCTCTGTTCTAATTTCATCAATACAACTGTGGAAATACTTCCCTTGGCCCATGAAAGTCTTAACTGGACTATTAGCTGTCTTTCTGCCTGGAGAGCCCGGCTACCCACTGCCTTAGGCCTCATTAGCAGTACTCTGGCTGTCTGATGAGGTGAACAGCAGTCAACTCCAGACCCAAGACCTGTTTGTAGACCACAGGGAATGTTTATCCAATATGGAAGGAAACAAATTGCAAAACCAAATGAAATTTCTTGCCTCCCTCCAGCTCTCACAATCACTCAAGCATTTCTCTCATTAAAGAAACACTAGGTGTCTGGTAGGAATTAATCTGAGATGCAGTCTTGGTTCAGCAAGTGGGTCTAGTATGGAGGCTTTTCTAAATGAAATAAAAAAGGAGACATTCAGTCTATACTTTAGCCTGTGGAGCATCCAAGACTCATCTTGGATTACATCTGTGTTTCTCAAATAGTGAGGTGGGCCCCCCTTAGGGGGTGCGGAGTGATGCAGAAGGGGGGCGTGACCCCAGGGAGCATGCTTTTTTTTTTTGCCGCAGGGAGTTGGTGTTTTTTTTCCACCGAACAATAGCACACAGCACAGAGCAGGAGATATGAAGGGCATATAACAAACCCTTAAGAGACACGATGGAAAAATATTTAACATGGATGAAAAGAAAGGAGAGAGACAGAGATAATGAGACAAATGTAAATCTCCCGAAAGCTAAGATGAAGAAATATGACAAAGCATATGTAGCACTTCGCTTCATTGACACTATGGTAGGAGATGAGGAAAGACCACTATGTTTACTGTATTTAAAAATGTTGGCAGCAGACAGCACGAAGCCAAATAATTTAAGGCGTCGCTTAAATACATTACACCTCAATCACGCTGATAAGCCGCTTGAGTTTTCTCAGCGAAAACGTGCTGAATATAGCAAACAATCGTTCTAGTGGAGAGCTGGGGCTGCGGAATGTTTACTTCTCCCTGGGGGGGGGGGGGGGGTTGTAACAGAAAATAATTGAGAAACACTGGATTATGTGGCATAGGACCAGATTATCTCCTTTTGCCGCATGAATCCCAGCGTCCGGTGGGGTCCCACAGAGTTGGTTTCCTCATGGTCTTGTCAGCCAGACAACGCCAACTGGTGAGACCTAGGGGAAGAGCCTTCTCTGTGTGTGTGAGGGCTCTGGAACCAGCTCCCCCAAGAGATTCGCAGTGCCTCCACCCTCCTTGCCTTAAAACTCATATTTGCCACCAGGCTTGGGGTCATTAGATCTTTCCCTCCTGACCAACGAGTGTTTTTAGCGTGATCTATTGAGTGAATGATAATTGAATGTTTTAAAGTGTTTTAGGATTTTTAAAGTTTTTTAATTGTATTAATTGGATCAATTGTATTACTATGTTTTCTATATTTGATGTGAGCCTCCCCAAGTCCACAGAGAGGGGCGGCATAAATGAATGAATAAATGAATGAACGAATGAAAAAACAAACAAACAAACAAACAAACAAACAAACAAACAAACTGTTCTGGTTTCTGGTAGAAGTTTAGTAATTACAAATAACTCTCATTAAATGCATCATTTCATGAATAAAGCAACTCCGTTTATTTCTTTGCTCTCCTGTACTTCAACACATTCCAGACATCACTCGGTCCGTTATCTCTCTCTTAGCCGCATTTCTCACATTCCTTTTCCTGTTTCACTTAGACAAGATTTATTCCTAACTACATAGCTTTAAAAAAACAGCAGCACTGACTGAATACAATACAAAATACTTTGGCTTACTTTAGCGTGGCGAAAACACCTCCATATTTCTTTTCAGCAACGTTGAAACTCCACCCTTCTTCTCCACTAGCCCCCTGACGTGCCAATTACCTCACTACAATAATTAACCCATTCCTCTCCTTAATATCTTCTTCCAGATCTTTGCTCCCTATGTTTCTGAATCCTTCTGAATTTAGGGTTAACCCAGCGCACGTCTGATTCTCCTTCACTAGATCCTGAACTCATAGCCCCATCCTGTGGCTGGCCTCCCACCTGTTCTACTACCTGTAACCCTGCCCCCCCCACTACTTCATAAACACTATCTGAATCAGAGTCCTCAATATCTTCATCATCCTCCAACTGATCAGGAGTATGTAAAACACAAACAAACAAACAAACAAATGAGAGGTTTTGCTTCTTTTTCATTTGGAGATGCATCATGAAAAAACACACATTATTCTATCAAAGTTTTAAGTTTGTATGGAAAATCCCAAGAATCCCTAAGTGTTTTTTTTCCCCAATGGGAAAAACCAAAATTAAGGAAAGCTTTTGCATTAATGCCTTTGTTGTTTTCTCTTCCTACAATCTCATGTAAATGAGCTTTTGGCTCTTCGGAGAGGGGCGGCATACAAATCTAATAAATAATAACAATAGTAACAATAACAATAACAACAACAACAATAATAATATCTATCCAGTGATTTTTGTTGCTCAATCCCTTAAAACTTTTAAGAGCTGCCATACCTGCTTCCTTCTGATACATTTTCATCCATCCTCGTTTTCATTGTTTAAAGCAGATTAACAAAAGGGTTTCATACAGTCAAGGAGAAGTACTGTATATGAGAAGTATTTTTGTAAAAGTACTTTATAAATGCCTCTATTCTTTAGCATAAAAACCCCACCACCACTAAATTGATTTTAGACAAGGTTGCTTCAACTGTGAGCTATTTAGAATAATCACATCCTGCAAGGCCTTTTCTATGTTGAGGATACTTACGGATCTATCAAGTGGCAAAACAAAACAAAACTAGCATCCATTCAATCATAAATTTTCAAAATTGAATGAGCATTATCAACCTTTTGCTATGATATACAAAGAATCAGAAAGCAGGTTGCCACAGGGCTTTGTTAATTTTTCACTGTGAAAGTTCTTTGCTTTCAATCAATACTATTCCTGGTGTCTGACAAAAGAGAGACTTCTGAAGGTATTTGAACAACACCAACTGTAAAGGTTTTTTATGTGCTTTTTAATATTAGATTTGTTTTCGCTAGAATATTGTTTTTATTGTTGTTGTGAGCCGCCCCGAGTCTTCGGAGAGGGGCGGCATACAAATCTAATAAATTGAATTGAATTGAATTGAAAAGGTATCTTATAAAACTCACCTTCAAGTCAATCTCTCTCTGAATAAGTGGTGAAGGAAGAAAACAGCCATAACTATTAGTGAAAACTGATAAAGCAAAATATTCCAGGAACCACATAGCTAACAATATATTGGCTGAAGCCATATCTCATATACGGTAGTTCACTTGGTTTTGATTTAGAATCGTTATGATCTGTAAACCATTATAATAGCTTATATTGCTCGAACCCAACCAGTTGCAGCTTATGCAGTAAAACTAGTCTAAGCAACCTTACGTTCAGTGTAATATGTAAATCCTATAAATATGTAATAACTGTCCATATTCAAAATTCTTCAAAAGAAGTTGATTGAGAGCAGCAGAATTTACAATCAATATACTGATGGGAGAGGAAGCTTATAGGAAGGCAATTTGTCTATTTGAGTAAGACAACAAGTGATTCAAGTTGAGCGTTACTTCTGGTGATAGCATGGACACATTCAACCTAGTTTTCTTGGTGAAATACAATAACAACTTCGTATTGTTTTCTTTCTGGATGCTTTCTCAACTTCCCAGTTTAGTCTGTGACTGGACATCTAATAATATATTTTATCTAACAATCAACAATGGTTCAGGTTAGTGTGTGTGTGTGTGTGTGTTTCCGGTCACAAGTCAAAGTTGGTAATGACCTTTAAAGCCCTACATGGCATTGGGCCAGAATACATCCGGGACCGCCTTCTACCGCACGAATCCCAGCGACCGATAAGGTCCCTCAGAGTTGGCCTTCTCTGGGTCCCGTCAACCAAACAATGTCGTTTGGCGAGGCCCAGGGGAAGAGCCTTCTCTGTGGCGGCCCCGGCCCTCTGGAATCAACTCCCCCCAGAGATTAGAACGGACCCCACCCTCCTTGTCTTTTGCAAACTACTCAAGACTCACCTTTGTCGCCAGGCATGGGGGAGTTAAGATATTTCTTCCCCTAGGCCATTACAAGTTATGCATGGTATGTTTGTGTGTATGTTTGGTTTTTTATAATTAGGGTTTTTAGTTGTTTTATTAAATTGGATTGTTACATATTGTCTTTTATCATTGTTGTTAGCTGCTCCGGAGAGGGGCGGCATACAAATCCAATAAATAAAATAAATAAATAAAATAAATAAAATAAATCAGTTAATGTCATCTAGATCAGGGGTCTCCAAATTTGGCAACTTTAAAACTTATGGATTTCAACTCCCAGAATTTCCCAGAAAGATTCTGAGAGTTGAAATCCACAATCCCAGTTTTAAAGTTTTGCTGGCTGAGGAAATTTAGGAGTTGAAGTGCACAAGTCTTAAAATTGCCAGTGTTGGGGACGCCTGATCTAGATGCAGCCAATTGCTGTAGCCTTTCTGGTATATAATTTTGAACTTTTCTTACTGATTAGTAAAAAAAAAAAAGGTACCTATACAGAAAATACCCACTTGTTATTTATTCAAGCATCTTTTTCATGCAAATATATTTCAGGGTAAAGAACTATTCCCAGAAATCCTTCATGGGCTTTTTTTGTCCCTTTCCCAGTTGCATTCTCAGTCTCTGTACTTTCTCCTGGGGGAGAGGTACTCGGGGGAATAAATAAAAATCCACATTGAAAACATATGGTTTGCTACCTACACACACACACACACACACATCCCAGAAATGAAATGCAGAAAAATTAAAGAAATTTAATATGTGCTATTATAGGAGAAAAGATGGATTTTAAAAGTTTCAAGCAGAAAGAGTGGCTAGTACCTCTGTCTTTTGACTCACAATGAGGCTTCAGATCTAGTTAGAAAATCAAACCCAAGCAGCTATATTTGTATTACAAAGAAATTGCAAGTTCCAAATTATACAAAAAATTATAAAACACACTGCCTTTTTGAATCCAACCCTCTTCCTTCTCTGCCAAATAATTCAGCATCAGGACTTCACCCAAACAAAATATTTTGGGAAGCTATAAATAGCTTCCACAGATTGATAAAAACAATATGTTAATTGGCTTAAATTTCCATTATGCAAGCCTTATAACAATAGCACTTACATACTGCCCCATAGTGGTTTCACAGTACTGTCTGGGCAGTTCACAATATCAGCATATTGCTCCCAACAATCTGGTCCCTCATGTTATACCGACATTGGAAGGATAGAACATCGAGCATAAGTAACTTTGCCATTATAAAAAAAATTAAATAGGGTTATGTAAATAATGAAGTATTTAATACTAATCACACTTAGTAGAGAACTTCCTTCCTTCCTTCCTCAAAACAGATACTTACCAATTTACAACAAATAAACTGTATTATAATAATAAGAAAGACAAGGCACTTAATCTAAGATACTTAACCTCATTACTAACATTTAAGTGGTATCTTGGGAAGACTTCTATCTTCAACGTCTTCTGGAAAATGAACAAGGGTTAAAACTAAACAAATCTCCAATGGGAGGCCATCACAGACAATTAGCAGGGGTGGGTTCTAACGTATCTCGCTTCCGGTTCGCTTCCTCTCACACCATGTGGGCGTGCCTCATGGATGTGCATATGCACAGTAACAAAAAAAATCAGAAAAATCCCCCCCACAAAGAAAGCCAAAAACAAGATGGCAATGCTATGCATGTGCATGCACAGAGCCAAAAAAAATCCAAAAAAAGCACCCACCCCACCCCGAAAGCCAAAAACAGCATAGTGACTGCATACACAGTGCTGGAAACTTGGCTTCTGCCCATGCTCAGAAAAAAATAAATATTTTTTTTTTTAAATGATAGCCATGCCCATGGACTGGCATCGAGCGAACCTGTTTCATTACATCACCACAACATCACCAGTGGTTCACTACCAGTTCAGGTGAACCAGTCCAAACCAGGAGAAACCTGTCTCTAACAATCAGTCCAACAACGGAAAAAATATTATCTTCAGGCTTGGGCCCCTCTAACTTTCCCAAAGTGGGGGTAAATCTGCTATAATATTTCTTCTGGAATGACCGAATCTGCAAAGAGATATAGTCCTGCAAGTAACTTGGGACCAAGTTAAGTGAGAGCTAGCAAAATGTGAGGTCCCAATAAGGAAATAGCTATTGTAAAAATCTGGCAGTTTTGATTAATATTAAGGACTATTCCAAGGAATTTTGGAACACCTCTCACCCTACTAATGCTGCATATTCGGACTCCCTTTAAACAACGTCTGAAGTGAGGCATGACACATCATGTATCTGAAATTCTACATCCAACTGTCCCACTTAGGACAAAATCTGTCTCTGTCTTTGCACATGGTTAGTTGGAAATCATAGTGGCGAAGTTCAGCATAGAGCAAGGCTGCTCTCAGACAGAGCACATTCATTATAAGAAGCTCCCTTGTGTATTGTGTTGGTAAAATTGTTATTATTTGTTAAGCACTGACAATGTGCTCTATGCTGTATGAGAAAGTAATACAGAAGCAGACAGTTCCCTAGAGAGTGAGACACCACAAAGAACGGAATGAAAGAAGATATTCTGTCTGACCCAGAAAATAGAGGTGCCCAGATCTTTTGAAATTGTTCTGTTCTCTACATTGAAAGTAAATAATCTTTTACTTCCAAGCTCAGCCTACCCTATTACCTGTCACAATGTGCCCTAGCAACTTTAAAAGCATCAACCTTAAAACCTTCATCTTTGCACATCACTTTAGTGAAGAGTACATTATCCCTAATAAAGAAGAAAATGGCAATAAAAGATCCTAAAAAGACTATTATGGTGTAGAGAGCTCTGAATAGAATTAGTTTCATATTGTAAAGTTCAAATTCAGTGCTACAAAATCAGATTGGGGGACTTAAATCTTTATGATCATCATCTTGTACAATGGACTGATTATTTTTACTGTAGAACATACCAGATGTTACTATATATTTCTACACTGCTATTGTTCTTGCATACTTCAGCTCTATTATGCAGTTTACAGATGGGTATGAAATTTGTACATGGGCTTCTCAAATTTATACCTCTGAAATAAACTGGTGGTAGAAGATACATCCCTGTCAGAATACAGAGTGCAACAAAAAACATTCATAAAATACATTAATGAAGTGTAAGATGCACAAAGATGAATGTTTTTTCCCCGCAAGAATGTATTATATTGATAGAAAATTGCTGATTAGATATTTGCACATTAGAAAAAGTGCATACAGTAGATGTTACGAGAAATGTGGAAAAAAATACCAGTTGAGTGAGTGGGATGGGTGGTGAGGAGAAGCCATTTGAAACAGATGTTGAAAGAGCCCAGAATAAGTTTGTGGTCAGGAAAAAGGACACGTTAAAGGAAAACAAAGGTGACATATTTAACCAACCATAGTATATCTACATATAACAGCTGGAAAAATGTTTGTGGTTACTCTGAATCTTCACATTCTGCTGATTCGTGCTATAGGTTTAGAAACCAGATCCTAAATAGCCGAGATTGATGTCAAGCAATGAACAGATTAGAAATTACTTAAAATTGCTAGATGTGAATTGTACATAGAAGATTATTTCAAGGAACCTAACACAGCTAATATTAATTATATGAATTTCATAGCTAGCAAAAATTTCATTGAAAATCTTTGCTTTCTATCAACGGTCACCAAATAAGGGTTTACAAACAACAAATAAATTAGCATGAATGAATTTCCTAACTTAAAATTTTAAAAAAATCACATCATATCTTTTTAATTTAGGCAGAAGAAAGGCTAGATATTAACAAAATTGCACAGACTACACAGTTCAATGCATGGCAAAGTATAAATCATAATAACTCCCATAAATAAATGGGAATTACTTCATGGATATTTTTAAGGTTCCAGGATAACATATGTTAGAAAGCAAAAAGTATACCAACATTAACTAGTTGGCATTAATCTTTAGTTTCATCTTTGGCTGGATCAATAATAAGATTAAACATTTGGTTTCTTATGGGCATTAGTCAGCATCATTCCTAACTATAGCTGCTTAAAAGAATAAGAAATGACAACAGTTTTTCCCTATGGGCTGAAGAAATTTATCTAACCAAAAGGAATAATTTTTGAACACAGAATACTCAGAATTCTAGCAACTAAAACAAAAATTTCCAAGCATAACAAATAGTCTTAACCCCAAAATCGCTAAAATATCCCTCAAAAGTAGCAGCCATTTCAATAATTATTTAAAAAAAATACACTCTGTAATCAGACATGATATCTTTTTTCCTTGAACATGGGCATCCATAGGAAAAGACAATGATAGCAAATAATAAAACACGAGTGATGATTTCATCGTACAAATTCTATGATGTATAACTGCGATGCAGGGGTGGGCAGCAGGCAGGACAGGGTGCAACACAGTTCCACCGGTGGAAATGAAAATGCACTGACAGCATTTATGCTTCTGGCAGCACCCGTTCGCCTAGCTACCCAGCCTGAGGTGGGAGGGTGACCCAGGAAGGAGAGCGCAGGAAACATGAAGCAAATTGTCACTCCAGCGAGCGACACAGGTAAGGTTGTAAGTCGAGGACTTAATAGTTCACTTGAACGATAATGATCGTTCAAGCCACTCCCACCTGGTAACATGGCTGGGAAGCAACTCCCACCTAGTCACATGACCATTAAGCCACACCCACAAAATAAGCCACACCCACAGTGTGGCAGTAAAAATTTTGGTTGCCCATTACTGGTCTAGATGCTGGAGACAAAAAAAGTTATATTCCATTACGTTGCCTATCTTTCTGCTATGTATTATAATAATAATAACCGAGTTGGAAGGGACCTTGGAGGCCTTCTAGTCCAACCCCTGCTTAGGTAGGAAACCCTACACTATTTCAGACAAATGGTTGTCCAACTTCTTCTTAAAAACTTCCAGTGTTGGAGCATTCACAACTTCTGGAGGCGAGCTGTTCCACTGATTAATTGTTCTAACTGTCAGGAAATTTCTCCTTAGTTCTAAGTTTACTTCTCTCTTTTTTTAGTTTTCACCCATTGCTTTTTGTTCTGCCCCCAGGTGCTTTGGAGAATAGGTTGACTCCTTCTATCACTATATGATTCTATCATTCTATTTAAAGAAAGCCCATGAACTAGTGAATGTTTCCCTGAATAGGGGAATAGAGGAACACCCCATGTTTTGGAACAAGGCCAATTCTTTAAACTAGATTGGGGAATACAGGAATTATGTAAGAAAGGAAGAAAACAGGAGATATTGCTTTCTTCTTTGATCAATAAAGTCATTGCTGAATCAAGGAATATTATGCGAATGGAAAAAAAGGCATGAACTCTGGCTCTCATCATAGCAGTTAAGACTGATTTCTTAGAATTTAATCTTTCTCCGGGTTTTTAAGACGAACAGGTCTGAACTTTACAAACTTCAGCATAACTCAGGGCAGGCAACCCACAGCCTAAGACCAGCTAAGACCATATTTTTTCTTTGTGTAGAGAGGAGAGTGTCAAAAAGAGAAACAGAACAACAGATCTTATAAAGAACGATCAGGAAAAACAAGAACAAAGAACATTTTAGAATGCAGAGAATATGTGGTCCTGTTCTGGCATATATAGTCTCTCTAAATGATTTTATAACCTGGGTTTCACTAAATAATAGGTTAGTGGAGAAATTTTGCAACTTGATTGCATGTCTGATTCTTTGCTGAAAAAAACAGAAACAAACGCACTCATACACGTTTGTATGCACCTATGAATATATTTCAACAATCTAGCAAAGCAAATATTTTCTTCTTCCTGGTTGTGCTCTTTATGATTCTATTTCATTCTGTATTGAAGCAGTCTTTTGTCCCAAACTTTGCTTCAGGAGGTAGCAATAATGTTCCATTATTATTATAACAGCTTGGAGAAGGAGTTTACACAACATGAACAATCAATGAATTTTCTTGGTAGTTTGAACCTGGCGTGCCCTTCAATTTACAGCCCTTTCGTTGGTTCAAAGGAAAGAATCTGAATTCCCACCCTTCTAAATGGTTGGCCTATGAAATCTACAAAAAGTATTAATGACTACACAAGTTTTTTGTTCTTGTTACACAGCAAAAACACAAAGCCTGAACATTCCAAGAGGAATCAACAGACTTTCTTAGCTCTCAAATGCATATGCATCAGAATTTATAATTCAAAGGTATGCCATACAACAGATTTCTCAGCTGTATAAAATGAGGAAAGAATCATCATGCCATCTGCTCTAACCTGCTTTGCAAATACCAAATTCTAATCTAGGTAGGTAGGAGGGGGGAAAACATTATTGTTTTAACTTTCCAACTATTGTCTGGAAACTGTCTCCAGCAGTCGCTGGATTTTCTGTGTTTAAGCTGCTATTATAGATCTTACCTGGCGGACATCTAGACGGTAACTAAGAACAGGATCGACAGCATCAGGTTCTTTCTGTGTCCACTGTAAGACATAGGAGTAGTTCTTGGATTGCTTCCTGGTAGGGTTGGGGGTATCGTAGTAAAATTCTGGGCTGTAAGCTTTAGCTGAGAAGCAGAAAAGAGAATGAGATCAAAAGAAAGAAGTGAAAGAACAGGGAGGAAAGTCATTGTAAGTCAGTGAGATCCATAAGAATCTATGCCAGGAACTCATCAAGAGCTTTGAGCAGTGATGGTGAACCTTTTTGGGTCACGCAGAAATGTCACACGCGTATGTGTGTGTGTGCTCATCAAGGCCATGCACAGGAAAAGAGGAATTTACGGATTCTAGCATGCATGCGCGCCGGACAATGAGCTGGCCAGCACACATGTGCACATGGGTTTTTGACACCGCCGTGCGTGTGAAGGACAGCTGATCATCATATGCGCATGTGTGCCAGAAACCCAGAAGACAAACAGGCAAGGCCGCACATGCCAGGCAACATGGATTTGCATGCCACTTTGCATGCCACATGCCATAGGTTCACCATCACAGGCTTTGAGCATGAAGGTCACAAACAAATAATCTTACTAAATAGATATTTATTTTCTTTTTAGATATTTTAAAAATCACACATTGTTATCTTCATTTCCACTATCTGCTATTTCTGGGAATTTGAATAGTAAAATTCATTGACCACAATCAAGCTTAATAAAACTCTCCATTCCGAATCTGTAACTAAACCAGCTTTGATTTTGCTTCTTCTTGTTAAAAAGAAAAATGTGGATGAATGGCATGCACAGTATGAATGTTGTGGAGTCGTCTTAATATGAGTTTTAGCTAGGGTTTTAATAACTAGATTCTTTTTTCTTTGACTTCTTTTTACTGCTATTGTAATTCTATAGTGTAATTTCATATTGTTGTAAGCCGCCCTGAGTCCTTCAGGATTGGGCGGCATAGAAGCCAAACTAAATAAATAAAAAAAAGAAATTAAAAAAAAAGAAAAACCCACAAAATAGTAAAAGTAATAGAAAATGAAGAAGCTAAGGTGCCACGTAATGACCCAAATTTTAAATTGTTGATAAGAAATAGCAGCTCTACATTTATTCAGTCAAGTGTTCTCCTAGTTTCCTTCCAAGAGGGTTCTAGATCAAGGGTCTCCAACCTTGGAAACTTTAAGCCTGGTGGACCTCAACTCCTAGAATTCCCCAGGCAGCTTCTGGGACTTGACGTCCGCCAGGCTTAAAGTTGCCAAGGTTGGAGACCTCTGCTCTAGATGTTTCCTCTCCCACTTTATCCATCTAAGCTCCCCTGTAAAATTGATGTCATGTACTTTTGGAGGTAAGGTGGAGGTGAGAATGGCTTATTTTCATTGTCACACTTTTGCAAGGGTGGTGGTGGTGGGGGTGTAATCATAACAAAAATGCAATATGTTGCGGCCCTATTTGGACCGGGAGTCACTGCTCACAGTCACTCATGCCCTCATCACCTCGAGTCTCGACTACTGTAACGCTCTCTACATGGGGCTACTTTTGAAAAATGTTTGGAAACTCCAGATCGTGCAGAATGCAGCTGCGAGAGCTATCATGGGCTTTCCTAAATATGCCCATGTTACACCAACACTCCGCAGTCTGCATTGGTTGCCGATCAGTTTCCGGTCACAATTCAAAGTGTTGGTTATGACCTATAAAGCCCTTCATGGCATCAGACCAGAATATCTCCGGGACTGTCTTCTGCAGCATGAATCCCAGCGACCAGTTAGGTCCCACAGAGTTGGCCTTCTCCGGGTCCCATCGACTAAACAATGTCGTTTGGCGGGACGAAGGGGAAGATCCTTCTATGTGGCGGCCTCGACCCTCTGGAACCAACTCCCCCCAGATATCAGAGTTGCCCCACCCTCCTTGCCTTTCGTAAGCTTCTTAAAACCCACCTCTGTCGTCAGGCATGGGGGAATTGAGATATTCCCTTTCCCCTTGGCTTATAAAATTTATGCATCGTATGTCTGTATGTATGATTGGTTCCTTAAATTGGGGTTTTTTAAATTATTTTTAATATTAGATTTGTTTATATTGTCTTTTTACTGTTGTTAGCCGCCCCGAGTCTGCGGAGAGCGGCGGCATACAAATCTAATAAATAAATAAATAAATAAATAAATAAATAAATAAATAAATAAATAAATAAATAAATAAATAAATTAAAAAAATGCAGTGTCGCAGGTAGTCCTCAACGTACGACCACAACTGAGCCTAAAGTTTATGCTGCTAAGTGAGATATTTGTTAATTGAGTTTTGTCCCACTTTACGACTTTCTTGCCCCACTTATTAAGTGGATCACTGTAGTCCTTAAATGAGCAAGACGGTTCTTAAGTGAATCTGCTTTTCAGAATCTGCAAAAGGGGATCACATGACATTGGCACATTGCAATTGTCATTAAATGTGCTGTCAAGCAAGCTAAAGCAAATCACAGGCATGCTTCAGTGGTCATAAGTGTGGAAAATGATCATAAGTCACTTTTTCCAGTCACGTTGTAACTTTGAACAGTCACTAAATGAACTGTTGTAAGTCGAGGACTATCTGTATTTTGCTGCAGACTATTGCTATGTAATCTTGGATGCTGGCAGGCCACAATGTGGTGCTGGGAGCCTTTTGTATCCTAAAGGTTGACTACCAATAAAATCCTTCCATTCACCCACCCCTTGTTATTGATTCTTAAGGAAGACACTATGCTTCCAAATCCCACTGTTTATTTCCAAAGGAAAATCTTTCCACAGAAAATTCTAGCCATATCCTTGCATTGGCCAATTAAAAAAAACACACAAAAACATATAAAATGTGGGAAAATATTCAAAGACAAGCAATACATTTACAGATATTATTCTTTGAGTTCTCTTTTTTTCTCCATTTATCTTTACCCACCCCAATTACTAGCTCAGCCATTCTTTTCTGCTCTAATGAAATGGAAATGATTCCACCTTTATTTTTATTAACTGAGAATGGTAATATTGATGTTTAGTTCTGAACCCCCTTTTCTTATTATTTTTATTGACTTGTATTTTTGTGTATGCAGACATTCAGAGCCACCTAGGAGACTAATTGTTGCTTATTCAACTTGTATTGATTGTTAAGTCAAGTTTCATAACAAATTCAGAAATGAAATCAGAACAGACGATAATCATTATCTTATGCCCATTTTTATAATTAATTGATTCCCAAGATAGAAGACTCCATCTCTGGTGATATAATAATAAACTTCATCGTATCCTTTATAATTTTATTCCTGCTTGTATAAATTACCCATGGAGCACTTAAATAAATGCTAGACCCCACCTCTAAATCTACATGCATGAACTTTGCTATAGAGCGGGAAATATTAATATAGATTTTGAAACAACGAAACTTGCACACATACCAACTATTGGGACATGAAGGAACTAGCATATGTCTCTATTAGATTCACATACACTTGTACTTAAATGTGTAGAGATGACATTTCTTTTGGTACAGGCCTGATATCTTAAGTGTAGAGGAAGTTTCCTTGTGGTATGCACCTGATGTTACCTAGCATTTTTATAGTAATTGGAAAATGCTGACAAAACTAATTCATATTGACTTCAAAGAATGGACTGAGTTAAAGGATTGTATGGCTGCAAGAGGCAAAGTCTATCCGAACAAAGAGCCAAAAATAAAAAAAATCATTTTTAAAAATCAGGGCTGTCCAAAGGGTATGTCTGACCTCTAGCCACTTGTTTTCTGAGACAGTTTTTCAAGAAAACAAAATTAAAGGGTCAAATAATATTTCAGATCCCTGAAGCCCAGATGTCATAGAAACAACAATGATACACATGAGTTAAACTTTCCATTTTTAAATCACCAGATTATATTTAATTACATGCTATATTGTGCCACAAAGACTATTTTTTACTCATCAACTCTACCAATTAAAAAACAAAAACTGCCCTCAGGCTTCTAAACTTGAAAGACAGAGATAGCAAAATGTGTATTTTATAATATGTATAAATAAGTGTGCTGCAGCTACGAAAAAGCCAAAATCGTTCTAGGCTGCATTAACAGAGGGATAGAATCAAAATCACGCGAAGTGTTAAATACCACTTTACAATGCCTTGGTGAGGCTACACTTGGAATACTGTATTCAGTTTTGGTCGCCACAATGTAAAATAGAGATTGAAACTCCAGAAAGAATGCAGAGAAGAGCAACAAAGATGATGAGGGGGACTGGAGGGTAAAATATATAAAGAATGGCTGCAGGAACTGGGTACGTCTAATTTAATGAAAAGAAGGAGTAGGGGAGACATGATAGCAGTGTTCCAATATCTCAGCAGTTGCTTCAAAGAAGAGGGAGTGAAGCTATTCTCCAAAGCACCTGAGTATAGAACAAGAATCAATGGGTGGAAAATAATCAAGGAGAGAAGCAACTTAGAACTAAGGAGAAATTTCCTGACAGTTAAAACAATTAATCAGTGGAACAGCTTGCCTCCAAAAGCTGTGAATGCTCCAATGCTGGAAGATTTTTTAAAAAATGTTGGACAATCATTTGTCTGAAGTGGTGTAGGGTTACCTGGCTAAGCAGGGAGTTGGACTAGAAGACCTTCAAGATACCTTCCAACTCTTTATTCTATATAATACAGGAATTAATCTTGGAGTAAATAATTATATCCATAAGAGGCAGGTGAAGGAAAGTGGGAGTACTGGCACCTTGTAGGAACCAAATTTTGTGCCTCATTTTATCAACTTGCCCTTTCCTAAATGAAACATCTCCTTCTATTTGTAGTAAAGCAGATGAATCCAGTGGAGATTCCTATTGTGAAGTACAATTTCTGCCCCAGCATTATCTTTATGCTGTTCTGGGACTGATCAGTAAATGAAGAGAAGGTAAAAACTAGTTCTCCTTTTTTGGGGTAGAGTCTCATTATGGGCAAATTTTTCATTTCATTCATTTACCAGTTACTTGCCAAATCTAATCACACTAGTATCCACTAAACAAGAAAATAAAAGGTCAAGTGTTCTTTGCAAGACTTACCTGATACCTGGAATTTGCAAACTGCTACCCCAACATCATTGGAGATACTACATTCATAGTTGCCACTAGTCTCCCGGCTTACAGCATCCACTTTATATTCTGAATAGTCTTGCTGCTCTGTTGGAGGCACTGTTAGAAGACTGCCATTAAATCTCCAGACAGCTGTGGCCACTTTCATGGGGCTTCCCTTTAACATGGTACATCGAAGAGTTACACTACGTCCCACGGCTTGGCGAATATCCTGGAAGACGGGTTCCACAACAGGGGAGACTATAAACCAAAGAAAGAAGAAATAGGTCTTATTCAGTAAGTTTATGGCAGATTGTATTGTGGACAAAATAGAAAGTGTATTAATGCAAAATATATTTCCATGGGTGAACTTTTATTTAAACTCATGTTCCATTTCATGTTATCAGCTGCCATCTGTGTATTCAGATTCGAAATGAAAGCTTGAGTGTAAATGTATAAATTCATGGACATTATCCTATTTATAAATTGTGGGTTTTTAAAATAATTTTTTTAATTGATTTTTATAATAACAGTATAACAGTACTGCACACAACACATAACAGTGGGCTCAATGGGGGAATATTTTCTATATACCATTTAAACTTAACAGCAGTATATCTATTTATATATTATAAAGTAATTCTAATTTATTCTTTATACCTTGGTCTCAAATTCTACTAACCACTACCTTGTCGCATCGTCCCATCAGTTCTCGCAGATTAGTTTTATTTATAAATCATGTTAACTCATATGCATAAGTAAACAAATTGCTATCTGAAGAACCTTATTTCAGTCAATAAGATTGTCCCAGGTATTAGGAAGGATGGATGGAAATAATACATTAATAATCACAAATATCTGAAAGATACAGATAGTTGCTGGTGTTTCCCACAGGACTGAACTCTGTATCTCCGATTCCAGAGGAGTCATTCCTTAATTTTATTTAACAGTTTACCTACATATGAAAATAGATGCTGATAAGCGTGTACAGTATTCTTGGAGGTATGGGGTTTTTTTCCCTGCCACATAATGCTGAACTGAGCATATCTAGTTTAAAGGTTTCCAACTGCGGGGTTTTACTACAGAAACAGAATGGATTAAAGCCAGCCTATGATTAAGCTTGCTTTGCCCTATGATTTGAGATAGCCAGCTCCTCAGAGACTACATCCCACAAACAGGTAGCTTTGCTGAAGGTTCCCTTCCCAAAACAATAATTAATCAAAAGCAGTGAAAAAGTGAAAATCAATTTCCTCCTGAAAACAAGCTTTGGAATGTTTGAAAAACTGGAGTGGCTTTTAAAGGGTTTGACCTTCAGGTGCTTCATCTTTGTATATGACTCCCATGGAAAACTGCAGTAGTAAAACAAAAGGCAGGATTCACAAATTAACGTTTTAAGATAATTGCTCATAGTTTGAAATCCGGCAGGAGGTGAACTTTCCAAAGCAAGGATTAATTAAAGTAGATGGCCTGTTCCAGATACTGCAATCCCAACAAATATCCATAAGCAACCCTGCCCTATGTAGGAATGTCAGATCAGGGGAGACTGGTGCCAAGGAGTTCCTAGGACAGTGATGGCGAACCTTTTTTTCCCTGGGTGCCGAAAGAGGGTGCGTGCACTTTATCACACATACATGAGTGCCCAGATCCATAATTCAATGCCTGGAGAAGGCGAAAACAGACTCCCCCCACCCGGAGGCCCTCTGGAATCCAGAAACGGCCTGTTTTCCAACTTCTGGTGGACTCAGTAGACTCATGTTTTGCCTTCCCCAGGGTCCAAAGGCTTCCCTGGAGCCGGGGAAAGGGAAAAACGCCCTCCCCCACCCACCTGGAGGCTCCCTGGAAGCCAAAAATGCCCTCCCAGAGCCTCTGTGCAAGTCAAAAATCAGCTGGCTGGCACACACATGAACCTGGAAACTGAGCTAGGGCAACGGCTCACGTGCCAGCAGCTATGGCTCCGCGTGCCACCTGTGGCACCTGTGCCATAGATTTGCCATCACTGTTCTAGGACATTACACAATACAAAATGCAGTACACCAGGCAGGCCCTTATGCCAATTCCCTGCACCTCAAAGGACTATTGTGGCTTTCAGAAGCTTCATAGGCAACAAATAGCTTGTTAAGGAGTGTGCAGAGTGATCTCTGAGTTTTCAAAGATACACATACACAGAGGAAACATGGAGTTCTAGCAGATATCCAGCTGACAGCCCAGAGATACGAGTAATGGTTCAGTAATACAGTCCAGATATATTAAGTGTATAAAATATTATTTACTGTGGCAAATATTTTAGTCAAGAACAGTCCTAGTCAGACAGAGTTAAATCAGTCAATACAATACTTGTTCAGCTTACAAATACATAAACTAGTATTTAACACACAGTTCTTACTACAGCAGTCACAGAGAACATAATAGAAATAGCAGAGAGAGAGCTACGCTTCTGGCTCCCTCTTGTGGCAATCTGTAAAATTAATTTTTAAAGCAATAGTGTTTCAAGACATTTAAGCATACATTGTTGGTTTGTTTTATATATTGCCAAACCCAACCAGTTATATACATAGTACTAACACAGTCTATGAGACCTATGGTGATTTGCATTACTTCCAGGTCATATCAGCAGTAGAGCAAGGGCTTTGAAAGGCATACGAGCCTTTAAAAAATACTCAGAAAGAAATGAAAACTTAATGCAACAAATTAAGATGGCTATGTGTTCAAAACACAATTCTTGATTTAGAGTGGCCATGGTTATCTGCTCCACATCCAATTGGTCCTTCAGGAGAGGGACAACAGAACCTTCTTTGAAATGGCATATCATGCAGCTTTACGGTAAGATGCATTATATTTAATGACTCCAATATAATGGAGAGGATCACAGCAGAAGTGGGTTCTAAAAAAAATTACTAAAGGTTCTGTGAGTGTGGTTAGGTGGGGGACATGTGACTGTGTAGGTGTGGCCAACTTGACGTGACTCATGCACATTCAATCCCCACCTAGCCATGACCATCGAAATGGTGGCAAAAATTTTAGGGATTTTTTTGACACTTTCTTTTTGACATGCCAGCCCCATATCAAGGTTGGGATGCTGTGGGGTGGTGGTGGTCTTGGCAATCCCTCCATTGCCCTTCCTGGCCAAAAAGTGCCCCTTCTCGCCTCTGATGGGCTTTTCCCGCATTTGCAGCCGGAGTACTCTACTCCTGCTGGTACGTGGAGCTGAGTTGCTTTTGATTTCTGTCACCACTTCTTTATACAACCAGTAAGAGGTTGCCATCCGATGATCCATCAAGTGGGTGAGCAAATAGCGACTGGGGGACCAGTTCAGGGGCATGGCCAGCCTGCCAGTGCTAACAGTTCGGAGACCTAATCCTGATTTTTACTACCTATAGAGCCGAACCCGGTCTGAACCAGTAGTAACCAACCTGTGTTGGGGAATTTGCTCTATCTTTCTTAAACATTAACCCTTTAAAAATATATCATATAAGCTTCTCACTTACTTTTTTTCTCTTAATTTATATGCAGCTACATAACAATGCTACTTAATTATAGTAATTATTGCTAATTTGCATGTATATTTTGAACAAGAATTTTCCTATTTTAGGACAATGTTTGCCCCCTTTTCTTTTTGAAGCACGAGTGAGCCTCTATCCAAATGAGAATCTTGGGAATTCAGTAGGAAATAATCACATGCAAAGACCTCCCAAGTGATATTTGTGGAAATAAGGCACATACCCATCTAATTCTACTCGAAATGTTTGGTTCTCTGTGTTTTGCAGCACTCAAAAATGTGTAAAATATTCATATCATGCTGCTTGAACTGTGTATACCTTAAATATACTGCCCTGCATGTTAGTGTTTAATTATGCAGATGTCAGATGCTTCCTTTCTAAACTTTAAGAATTAAGCCACAAAACTGGCATATATGATATGAGAAACAGTAAAAAATGGGAACAAGGAAAGAGATGCCAGAGCATCAGCCAGAAACCACAAGCAATGGCTTCTTCGACAAGTTGATATTCTGCAGCTTCAAAACTGAAGTCAAAATAATTAGCTTCAAGATCAAAATATTTTTGCAATAACTCAGTAACCTCATTTTATTTTTTAAAGAAGAAATTGACTGATACCTGAAATTCTGTGCCTATTCAATTTTGTTTTTGATCCTAAATAGTTTGTGAAAATTCGTATTATCTTTGCTGGAATAGGATGTACGGTAAAGCTTTGTATTAGACAATCATAAACACTCATAAACTATGTCTACTTCAGTAAAAGTATTATGCAGGAGGTAAAAAAGTAAGAGACCAACCACTAGATAGATATTATTATTCCATAAACCTTTCACTTTTTCACTCTAAAGAGATTAGCTAATCTGGAATTTATCCTTCACCAAAAAAGTTGCTTCAAAACATAAGGTTGACTGGAATGTGATTAAATTCTAAAACCCACTTCAAAATCTATTTTCCTTTTGTGCTGCAGACAAAGGGAAAATCTCACCAAATACTAAAATCTGTTTGCCCAACACAGTGTAAGTTGTAGAAGGGCCACCAAATAGGAGACATTTTAAACATCTAGTGTGAGTCATGGTTGAGTGAAGACATCTCTATACAAGCAGAGCTGACAGCTATTGTGAACAACAAAGGTGGACCAGTCCTTCAAATGTCTGTGGAAGACAGAGTGGGAGAATGCCCACGAGTGTCCTCGGAGGCAGCTTCTTCCAAGGAGACCATAAAATGCTCAAACCTCCCACAGGTTTGAGCACCAGGAGCCAAAGGAAATGACACCTTTGCTTTCAGCATCAGGGGAGCCTTTTATAAGATAATTAAACCAGCTCAATCTGTTTTCTAATTGCATTCAGAAATTTTCTCTATATTCAGTATTGGGTTCCTACCGGTATGGGTCACGCTATAGCTCCAGCCAGTGAAGGGCTACCAAGATTTTTACTACCATACTGTGGGCGTGGCTTATACATTTTCTTTCAACATCTTTCAGTCAAATTGGGTGCTCTGGGGTGGAGCTCCATTTTTGCTACCCCAATGCATTCTCCACCGTCCGGACAGTAGCCCAGTAGCCCTGGTCATGGTACTCACCTTTGCATGCCCAAGCAAGATTTTGCTTCTGTGGATGAGCAGGAAGCAAAATTTCATGAGGAAATGCATGCTCGTGAGCGAGATTTTGGTGATTTATTTTTTAATTCTGTGCATGCGTGGAAGCAAAACTTATCCATCTATAAATCACGGTGATCAAAGTATTATGGTTTGATCCTGCTTTAATTCCTCCAAGCCATCATGTAGGACTGATCAACAATTATCAAAAACAGCTGCCATTATTGCTTCCAAAAAAGGATATATCACTTACTGAAAGCAAATGTTCATATATTTTTGCTACATGCATAAATGTAGCTTTGGATCATTTTCTTCAATGAATAAATGAACAAATATAATATTTTTTAAAAAAAACTTGTATATTTAATTCTCTACATAATTTTAGGATTGTTTTGGAGAACAGATCTCACTTTAAATCACATTTATGCAGAAATATTAAAATTTCTGAAAAAGTTAACAAACTTTTAAGCACCATTGTGTGCATTCCTGTCTGTTTAGTATACAGATCTAATTTGCTATTCATAACTTTACATGCTGAGCACATTCAGAGGTCCTCAAGCATAAATGAACTCTGTTCTTGCTTGCCAATGGCCATGTTTCATCCCTATTCAACTAGTTGCCCAGAAAGCAGCTGCCCTACATCTGTATTGATTTCTGGAAGTACCTGAAGGGAACTTGCTTTGAAAAGAATGCTACATTGAAGCAACATAGAAGTCCATTCTGAAAAATTTGAAATATATTATCTTGCACTCTTCCAAAACAGGTCGGATTACTCTGAGCTGGGTAACAAAAAAATTAAGTGAAACTATTATATAACAGGAAAGTCCATCAATTAGTGACATTTAATCATCTACCATTGTCATGTTGGTAATTCTGCTTCATTTGAGACATTCTGGATTTCCAGACTTGGGGTCAGGGTGGGGGGACATGCTGAATTTTCTCACAAACTGTTTGAAAAGACTATATTTTCGTACTTTCTAGATAATAATAAAGAATATTTGTAGCTCAGGGTTGAAATGAAGGATGCTCTCTGAGCTTGGTTGTTTTCATGTAGACATTTCATTGTCCAAACTACATAATCAATGCTAACATCAGGACTAGCACTGATATTAAAATTACCTGGTATGGATAATGTTACCTGGTATGGATAATGAAACATTTGCAATGAAACAACCAAGCTCAGAGAGCACCAAGGACATCTCATTTGTAGATACTTCCCACTGCCATTTTAATGGCTAAACCAGCTGTGTTTTCATTGATTAATTATGGTCATTTTTGATCCTTGTGACCACATAGATATTATTCATAACAATCTATCCCTAATCTGATCTTTCATGTCTTCCAATGATGCAATTCATCATGCTGCTGGTCATCCTCTTTTATTTTCCTTCTACCTTTTCCAGCATTAAATCCTTTCCCAGACAATCTGAAGTAGGATAGTGTGTGTGAAGTAGGATAATATGAGCCTGGTTATTTGTGCCTTGATTGAGAACGCTGGGTTGATTTGTTTGATTTATTTTCTTGCCTGTCTACTCTATTCTCAGGAGCCTTCTTCAATACCAAAGTTCAGAAGCATCAATACTCTTCCTATTTTACTTCTTCAAAGTCCAACTTTCTCCTCCATAGAATGTTCTAGGGAATACTGCACAATTCTGAATTTTGTAGATATAGAGCCATCACCGCATTTGAATACCTGTTCCAAGGTCTTCATGGCTGCTCTACCCAAGTACTAGTCTGCAGGGTATTTCTTTACTGTTTGTTCCTTTACTGTTGAAAGGCAGAATAATAATAATAGTAATAATAATAATAATAATAATAATAATAATAATAATAATAATAATAATTATAATAATAATAATAATAATTATTATTATTATTATCATTATCATTATTATTATTATTAATTAGATTTGCATGCTGCCCCTCTCCAGAGACTTGGAGCGGCACAAAACTATCCATCACTTAAATTATTATTATTATTTATTAGATTTGTATGCCGCCCCTCTCCGTAGACTCGGGGCGGCTCACAACACAATAAAAACAGTTCATGACAAATCTAATAATTTACAATTTAAAATATTTAAAAAAACCATTATTAAGCATACATACATACAAACATACCATACATAAATTGTATAGGCCCGGGGGAGATATCTCAGTTCCCCCATGCCTGACAACAAAGGTGGGTTTTGAGGAGTTTACAAAAGACAAGGAGGGTAGGGGCAGTTCTAATCTCTGGGGGGAGCTGGTTCCAGAGAGTTGGGGCCGCCACAGAGAAGGCTCTTCCCCTGGGGCCCGCCAACCAACATTGTTTAGTTGACGGGACCCGGAGAAGGCCCACTCTGTGGGACCTAATCGGTCACTGGGATTCGTGCGGCATAGCATATTCTAAGGCTGGTTGTTTTACCTGTTGTCATTAGTTTGGTCTTTTTTATGTTTAATTTTTATCTCATTTTTTAAAAAACTGTGTCCTTTAACTTTTATTACTAGAGTTTCCATATCTTTTGCATTTTTGACTATCGAGGTAGGATCATCAGCAAGGGAATAGATTATTGATATTTCTTCTTCCATATTTAACACCACACTATTCTTTTTTAAATCCAGCTGCTTTTAAAATATGTTCAGTATATAGGCTGATGCAGGTGTTTTATATCAGTATGATCAAAGGATGTCTGAATATCAGTTGATAATCAGACATGACTTTAAGTTCCCAACAGGGCTTATAAGTTGGCTTTAATTCCAATGTGCAGTTGCTTGATACCAGTGCTAGTTTGATTGATTGATCCAGGCCTCTAAGCAGAGACCTGGCAGATACAAGAGAAAAGCTGCCAGAGTAAAATGGCCCTGGAAGACAATGTCCAGGTACTGGAGGGAGGGAACATACTCGCAGCAGTCTAAAGTGGCAAAGAGTTGACAAGCTGATTCGGTACTCTAAGGATGCATTGGTAAAACGTTTGATAAAGTGAATCTGATTGTATCAGGGGTGGGTACCTACTGGTGAGGCCCGGTGTGGGTGCTCTAGTCACAGCCCGCAGATGATGCAATTTAGGTGTGACGTCTCCAATGCTGTCTATCCCAGTCCATGCATGCCTATATTTTTTCGCTATCGGTGCACAAGCGCGGAAGTAGAATTGGTGCTTTTTCCCTGGTTTGGATGGCTTCTTAGCTGTGTTTCAACTTGAAATGTCCTTCTGCGCATGTACAGAAGTAGAATTGTGTGGTGGTGTGCACCGGGAGCAAAAGGTAAGTAGAACCCACCCCTGGACTGTATCCATAATAAAACCCATGTTAGGATAAGTAATATTCTATACTTATACAGATAAGAACAATTAAAAAAAATATTTCTGGGGCATGATTAGGTACACATTAGATACACATAAGGTTATGATGACAGTTAAAACTCAATAAAAGCACAATTTAAAAACAATATAAAGTAACCAATTCAACTTAGCCATCTCAAGTTTTCAATAATGGTGAATATTTGTAACTCGGGTGTAGGATCAGGGTGAAGGGTTGTTCTCTGAGCTTGGTTTCTGAACATTTCATTACCAGGTAGCAGTAATGGGCTGCTGCCTCCGGGTGGGGGGACACACGCAGTGGGGGTTAGTAAGTTTATGTTTATTGAATACTTAATAGATTTCTTTATTGTCTTTTCTTCTCTAGTACCTTAGTTTGATCCTTAATTACTTTTAAAATAGGAAATAATTAAATAGTATGTTTTTACCCATAAATGCTTTAATCATTTTAATCATTATCTAGAACTGAATTTTATAGCAATTAAAGAAAACTGAGCCACTTGCCTAATCTGTTATCATACTGAACCTTGTGGGTTCAGTACAAAATCTTAAAAAAATACTGTGCTCCTATTTTTCTAATTTTTTATTTAATATTTTTATTGACTTAAAAATATATATAAACACACACACAACAGTGTGAGTAGTGCCCACCACCAGACAAGCATTCACACCCCACCACCAAATCGGGGGTGTTTCTTGTATATACCATTTTAACTCAAGAGCAAAATATCTGTTTACATATTAAAGAGTGATTGCAATTTATTCCTTGTAGCTTGGTCTCAGATTCTACTTGCAATATATCGTCTTACTTTATCCCATCTTCCCATCAGTTGTCGCAAGTCAGCTTCATTAGCTGAATTCATCCTTTTATCCATAATCTCAAATTGAATATGATCTACCATGTACCAGTACCAATTTTGCATTGTCCATTTTGTTGCATCCTTCCAACCCAAGACTATTACTGCTTGTTTTATTTCTCTAAATTCTCCCATCGCATTGCTTTTAACTAATACTGCCATTTCCTTAGTAATTATCCATCGTATATTTAACATTCTATTAATATCCTCTTGTACTTTTTGCCAAAAATTCTACACTACCGGGCATTCCAAAGCATATGCATGTACACTCCTTTATCTTGGCACCCATGCCAACAGATACCTTTAACATTCTGCTGAAAATATGCAAGTTGAACAGGTGTGTAATACCACTTATGTAATATTTTCCTTCTCATTTCCCTAACCCTTGTATTCTTAATTTTCCTTATATTTTCCACTATATTTTTCATCTCTTGTACATCTACTTGTATTTCACTTTGCCACCATTTAGTCAATCCAAACCATTCCTATCTGGTCACATAACCATAAAGTCACACCCACAAAATAAGCCATGCTCACAGTATTGCAGTAAAAAAATTGGCAGCCCCTCAGTGCCAGGTAGATAATGAAACATTCAGAAACCAACCCATCAACATGGAGAATTGAACCTTCACTCTCCTCTCAGGTTTGTTAAATAGAAACATTTTTGCTGCTAGAGGAGGGATAGCAGGGAAAGTTTTAGATTGACGTCTGTTAGAAAGGAACCTCAAAGTCTAAAAGTAGCTATCAGAAAAGCCTACTTGCACGTCCCTATCCTTTTGATAATGGCAATTTTTTTCTGCAGATTTCATTGCCTGCATAGAGTTATTAGGGAGGATTGTAAAGTCTTTCAGATTCTGTGGAAGAATGTCTCTTATGGGAATAGGCTCAACATCCAAGATAACACTATAAATCTGATATAGATGTTAACTCAAAGAAAAACATTTTTGGATTATAATTTTATCAATGTTTTTGAACCATATCTGAATTGTGGATTTCTCTAAACCTAACGTCTTGATATTACTAGCTTTAATTTTAGACATGTCCGCACATTCCATAATCTTAGAAATGATTGTTAATATTGGAGGGTTTTTTTCTTTAAATGATCTGTAAAATTAGAAAAAAATGCTTAGTGCATTAGTTTGGAGAGAATTTATTGTAATTTTTAATCTTATTTTAAGATCTATATTGTGTTAACCACTTCTGCTGATATTTATATATTGCTTGGATATTAACAATAATCTGCAACTTTTAAAACAATACAATACGTTTCCAATACTTGAAACCAATTAATTAAATGTTGAGCAATGTAACCTAATTCCACAATGCTTGCAAACTCTGTTTATTATCTTCATGTTTCATATTTCTGAATTTCCTTTATATATATTGAAAAGGTTAGTATACATATAATTTAAGAATAATCAAAATGATATTTCTGGTTATTGAATTTCAAAATATGTATAGAAGTCATAAGCAAGATTTTTACAATGCCTGAAAACAGATCGATTCACAGTGAAGTTGTTTTAACAAGAGTCACTTGCTCCCTATAACTGGCCCCAGTCAATATTGCTGTGGTGTTACATCTAAGCACCTCAGACCCACATTAAGCAGCAATCGACTGATTTCCCCTGTCAATATATTTTAACTGAAGCAGAAGCTAGAAAAACACTGCAACATCATTGGGATATTCCAGGATTCCAACTCTCAGCATCCTATCTTAGCAGACACCAGCAAATTAGTTCTGCAGTTAGAAGAACAGAAGTGTAATTTCACAAATTCAGTAATTATTTTCTACTCAACCGGAAGGAAGCACAGAGATGTGAGAAAACATTATTTCAAGGAGAGCAAAAGAAACACCTTGAAGTGAAATAACATCAAAGTCGGTATCGCCAAGAATAAAAGGACTCAGACTTCATATTGTCAGATCTATATTGACCAGGAGCAACCTGGGCAGAGTTTTGAGAACAACTGCACAGGATGCCAGGTGATATAAAGTCAAATACTCTATTCAAGTAGGAACATTGGGGGGAAAAACCCCTACAACTTCAAATCATGTAAGATATTTCATCCAGTAACATGCAGCTGTTGAGCATATTAGTGAAGATTCTAGTTGCTCCAACAATATTCATACCGCTCTGTGATCCTTGAGACTAATATTATTGGATTCTCTCCAGAGCCAGGTTGTGCTGAAAGTTAGTTTGAAAGACTGTTCTGGACCTGAAGGTTATGGGAGGAGTTTCAGGTGGAGTGACCTTTGCTCTTGGGTGCCCACCTGTGTTCTACAACATCAAAGTACCACATTGCCTGTCGTTATCATGGATTCAAAGATTCAAAGGCAACGACTCTGAGAACATTTTGGCAAAGATTATTCTTTTAATTCCCAACGGTTATTTTTTAATGCTAGTGTGATCATTGGAGGCTACAATTCTATGCTCGCTTGCTTGAGAGAAAGGGAAATGAATGAGAAAACCCTGAATTTCTTATTTTCCATTTTTCCATAATATAGCATTGATAAAGATGGATACATCCATCTGTTTCATATTCTATAACGTTCACATGTTTTATGCACAAGTTCATTTTGCTTTGCTTCTGCTTCAGCTTATGGAATTTTAAAAATAACTTCACATCAAAAATTTGCATATATGTTTTCTCCTAATATACTCATTTGTTTGCAAGCGGTTTGCTCTAAGCCTTTTTGTCTGTAATTTCCTCCAATGCACACAATTTTATAAGTAGTTTCCTTGAATTTTCACATTTCTTTGACCGGAAAATTGCATCGCAAAATTTGGAGGAGCATAAAAATTCAAAATCCATGCTTCCTTTCACAAATAGATAGCTATCAGATCTGGGCTGGGGGACAAAAATATGAACCCCTAGATAGTGGCAAATAATTCATCTTCTTTATCTCATTGCTTTTATTTGGAGCCAGCCAGATTTTGATAGTCCAAAGATGATAATTCTATGAAAGGAGCAAATAATCATTAAAACATCAATGAAACAATGTTTTCTCCTCATGTGTATCATTGTAGCGTGAAGCTTTTTCCTCTTGCTCACATCATTTTTTCCCTACTTGTTAGAATTTGAAAGATCAAATGTCATGAAATATCTTTTTATGGAATAATATTTAAGGAAAATCAACTTCCTTCCTGCCTGCCTGTTGAGAAATTACTGTTTCAATAGCTGCCATGTTTATTTTACATCTCACCCAAATGAATGTGGCTTATTGAACTTCATTGAACTGAATAATCAATGCACAGGGCGAGTCTCTCAAATGTATGTGATACTTTGGCTGGATTGTGCCTCTTATTCATGATGGAAATTGACGTTAAATAGCAATAAGAAGAAAAAAATAGTTTGTTCGTCAGTTCTATTTTCTAAAGGTTGAGAGAGTTGTATGAACATTTGCATTTTGAGTAAGGTTGTTGTAATAATAATAGTCTACAGCTAATTAGTCTTTTCTCAGAGGAGTGACAGATGACAGTCAATTTGCTGTGAGACAGATGACAGTGATCTTCCTTGATGTTAGCATTCATAACGTTTACACCTACCTAAGCCAATTAACTGAACTAGCCAAATTGTCTTCAGATAAATGGCACTCCCACTCAATGACTTCCTTCCTTATCATTAATTGATCATGCCCCAGATTTTACTTCACAAATGCTGGGGGAAATGTCATCCTGAGTGGAATTATTTTGTTTGACCTTTTTGCCTCCAGCTTGCCCAAATGCCTCAACTTGAAACAGCCACTCACCAGGTGTACTGAAGCTTAGCTTAGAAGCTGTGTCCAATTAAAACATGCTAACAAGGCACTATAGAGAGAAATACTCAGTTGTAATCCTACCATTCCTGTAACACAGATATTGTGAACCCTGGAATTACAACACGGGCTGTCTTCTTAATTTTAAATGACATACTGCTTTGGAGATGGGTTTTGGGTTGTGTTAAAAAAACCAGATAAAGAAATAAGCCCTTCCTATCTACACCATATTAGTGCAAATAATTTATAGCTGAGCTGCACTATCTGATTGTTCCATACCAAGCATAAAAAGTGATCCAAACACTGAAAAGCCTACACCAGTGATGGTGAACCTTTTTTCCCTCGGGTGCTGAAAGAGCATGTGTGAGCGCTATCATGCATGCACGAGTGCCCACACCCAAAATTCAATGCCTGGGGAGGGCGAAAACAATTTCCCCCACCCTGTGGAGGCCCTCTGGAGGTGGGATATGGTCTATTTCTCAACTTCTCATGGGCCCAGTAGGCTCGTGTTTTGCCCTCCCAAGGCTCTAAAGGCTTCCCTAGAGGTGGGGGAGAGTAAAAATGCCCCCCGAGGCTCTCTGGAAGCCAAAACACCCTCCCAGAGCCTCTGTGCAAGCCAAAAATCAGCTGGCTCACATGCAGGTTGGAGCTGAGCTAGGGCAACAGCTCACATGCCAGCAGATATGGCTCCACGTGCCACCTGTTGCACCCTATAGATTCATTATTGTGCCATTCCTTAATTAGGATTGAGATCAGTACAAAATGTTCCTTCTCTGTTGATTTGTTTAATCGATTCCTGAGCAATTGATTCTATGAACTGGTTAGATGCTTCCATGATACATTAAGCAGTGCAAAAATAAATTGGAAAAATTGGGGGTTTGGTAACAGGAATCCCAAGAATTCAGATTCCCGGGTCCTCCTACATACCCTGGTATGCTCATTGGAGATGTTTGAGGACAGGAAACTGCATTGAAAATATGGGATGACAGAATGCTTGAGCTGGAAAGTTCTTCTAGAATCTAGATCAATTAAATTAGTTCCTGTTGAATGACCTTTTTTTATTTTTTACTGTTTATTTATTCTAATGTACACAAGAACCTGACACAACATGGGCCTTCAAGATCTTCACATCAGAAGAACCAGAGAAATATGCTTTAAGTTCTACTTTTTAGGCCTGAACCAAAATTGCTTATCAGACCTATCAATTCTACTGCTGGCAAAAGAACCATAGCAGCTTCTGTTACTCCATAAGGAAAGCAAGTACTTCTTCTAGAATTAAGTGGAGGTATAAAAAAAGCTTGAGACCACATTTCACTCTTTTTTTAAAAAAGCTCTTGACAAGATCACACTGGCATTTATTCTAGCTCTTAACATTTCCTGTCCTCTTTCTCTGATCTTAAGCACCCAGGAGTACTATGCATTATTTTACATTTAAGTTTAATTTCCTATGGGGAGAAATATTGCCTTAAATTCTAAATGTCGGTAGAATCACATGCAAACTAAATTAAACTCTTCTTCCCCTCCCACCATCTTTTCTCCTAAGTAACATGGTAGGTGCTAAGAAAGATTGAGGCACTTCAAGAGGATCTTGGAAAGAGAAACAGCACCCGAGCACTGAGAATCAGTTATTGAAGATAATCTTGTTCAGCCGTACTAAATCCCATTTGCAATTCGTATTATTAAGCTTATCACAATTTTATTTTGCTCACCAAGATAAGATAGAGTCACTTTGGAATAAGAAAGAAGGCAGAAGTCTTTTCAAGTGACTAATACCATAGCATTATCTTGCATGATAGTATGGTCAGCAACATTTGTTTACAAAAATGTAAATCTCACAAGATCACCAACATTTGTGATATATCCCATCCCTATATGTTTTATTATTTACAATTTAAACAGCAACATCTTATTGGAGAATAGTGAGATCTCTTCAATTTTGGCAATCTTACCAGATTTTGGATACAAGGATGTACAATATCAACACAAATATCTAAAGTGTTAGATGCTATTTTTGCAATCATACCATATTTAATATAAAATCTGATGCAAAGTGTGCAATAGGGTTGATATTCCTGGAGGCGTCTGTAATATGGTAAATGATTTAGCTTTACTAGATAAATGGTCAAAGCAATGGAAACTGCAGTTTAATGTTTCCAAATGTAAAATAATGCACTTGGGGAAAAGGAATCCTCAATCTGAGTATTGTATTGACAGTTCTGTGTTAGCAAAAACTTCAGAAGAGAAGGATTTAGGGGTAGTGATTTCTGACAGTCTGAAAATGGGTGAACAGTGCAGTCAGGCGGTAGGGAAAGCAAGTAGGATGCTTGGCTGCATAGGTAGAGGTATAACAAGCAGGAAGAAGGAGATTATGATCCCGCTATATAGAGTGCTGGTGAGACCACATTTGGAATACTATGTTCAGTTCTGGAGACCTCACCTACAAAAAGATATTGACAATAATTGAACAGGTCCAAAGACGGGCTACAAGAATGGTGGAAGGTCTTAGGCATAAAACGTATCAGGAAAGACTTAATGAACTCAATCTGTATAGTCTGGAGGACAGAAGGAAAAAGGGGGACATGATCGAAACATTTAAATACGTTAAAGGGTTAAATAAGGTCCAGGAGGGAAGTGTTTTTAATAGGAAAGTGAACACAAGAACAAGGGGACACAATCTGAAGTTAGTTAGGGGAAAGATCAAAAGCAACATTAGAAAATATTATTTTACTGAATGAGTAGTAGATCCTTGGAACAAACGTCCAGTAGGCGTGGTAGATAAATCCACAGTAACTGAATTTAAACATGCCTGGGATAAACATATATCCATCCTAAGATAAAATACAGAAAATAGTATAAGGGCAGACTAGATGGATCATGAGGTCTTTTTCTGCCGTCAGTCTTCTATGTTTCTATGTTTCACATATTACAATTTTAATAAATGTGTCACCGTCACAGTGAGGCTTTATTACTGGACTGGTTTTTCATAGAAATGTCCAAGTTCAAGTTCAAGATTACCTCATGCAGCTTGAAGTGGTAGCGACCCGCTGGTGACCTCACAATGATGTCACAGAACTGGTTCAGCAGGTGCTGATCCGTGGGTGCTGTCATCTTTTTTAATTTTTTTTTTTAAATTACTTTTTTTTCTGAGCATGTACAGAAGCCAAATTTCTGGCACTGTGCATGCGGTCACCATCTTGTTTTCAGCTTTTGTGGGGAGGGATTTTTTTTTTAGACTTTTTGCTACTGCACATGCGTGCATAAGGAATCAAACCAGCAGTGAGGGAAGTTAGAACCCACCCCTCTGCTGATGGTAATATTGCCAAAAGTTTTTTTCCACAGAGAGGTACAAACAGGTCTTAATTGCTACCCATAGTACTGGGATTAAAGGAGTGTGACGGATGCACCATGTAGAGCAAGTTACTTGTGTATACAAGTCTTTGATTGCCATAGAATTTGTAGATTAATTGCTGTATGTCAATTATTAAGAAATGCAGTTGTTGTCTATAATGAATGTAAATCATTCAGAGCACCATGCTACTCCTTGATTGCATAAATAATCATCAGTACATGACATTGTTATTTGCAGCTATAAAGTCCCTATATACATTATGTCCTCCTACTTCATCATCCTTGACATACATTTATCTGTCTGTCTGTCTGTCTGTCTGTCTGTCTGTCTGTCTGTCTGTCTGTCTGTCAAACATGTATAGTAGTAGTTTGTATAAACATAAAAAGTAAGGATAAAAAAGGGCAATAGGACAGTAGGACAGGAATGGTAGGCACAGTGGTGCTCTTATGCATGCCCCTTACAGACCTCTTAGAAAAGGGGAGAGGACGGTAGACAGTCTAAGGTTAATGTTTTATGGGGTTTGAGAAAGAAACCACAGAGTCAGGTGGTGCATTCCATGCATTGATCACTCTATTGCTGAAGTTGTATTTTCTGCAATCAAGTTCGGAGTGGTTTACATTGAGCTTGAATATATTATGTGCTCATGTATTGCTGCGGTTGAAGGTAAAGTAGTCATTAACAGGAAGGACATTTTGGTATTTGATTTTATGAACTACATTTGGATCAGATTTGTATATTAATTGCGGTATGCCAATTATAAAGGAATGCAGTTGTTATCTATAATAAATGCAATTTAATTTAATCTGTTACATTTATAAGTCGCCCAACTCCTGTCAGACTCTGGGCAGCACACAACAAAATTAAAAAAAATATAAAACGATTAAAAAACCTCTATAAAAAATTCATCACTTCTAGGTCGGAGATAGATGCTATTGCTCAACGACCCCAGGCCTACCTGCAAAGCCAGTTTTTAAAGGCTTTATGGAAAGCCAGGAGGGTGGGGGCGGTATGGATCCCTGTAAACAGTGATGGGCTCCTAAGGATACGGTCAAGTACGCAGTACCGCTAGCAAAAGTTTGATCAGGTATACAGTACCAGTAGCCAAATTTCGATATTTTTTTTCTTTTTTCCCCTTCTAGGCTCTGGGTATATTTTTCCTATTACATTAAATGAGGTTGAATGTGTATAATTTTAGAAGAGCTGTGCGTGTGTGTGTACATACACTTTATATAGTAGATAATCAGGGGTGGGCTACTGCCCGGATGGGGGGGGACGCAGTGGGGTAGCGAAAATGGAGCTCCACCCCAGAACATCCAATTTGCACTGAAAGATGTTGAAACAAAATGCAAAGCCACGCCCACAGTGTGGTAGTAAAAATTTTGGTAGCCCATCATTGCCCGTAAATCATTCACAGTACCATGCTACTCCTGGATTATAGTGCATTATACTGCAGATGGTTCAGAAAAGTTTAAAAGGTAGACAGTAACACTTCTACTTGCCAAAGATGAGCCAAATTAGAAAACCATTCCACCCCATGATACTGAAAATGCTACTCTTGGCTCTCGTTTTCATGTGGCATATAGTTGCCGATAGGAATTGCACAGAGACCTTTGGACCCTTAACATTTTCACACATTCTACTGAACAGCTATCAGCCTGGAATGACTTTTGTCATTATGGCGTTGGCTTAAATTCAAAATAGCATTCTGGAGAAGAAAGACTTCATAGCCTGCTACCAGCTGCTTGAGCTACCCCACCACATCTGTTCATATGGCTCTCTTTTTCACAGAGTAATTGAAACTTAAGCCTGCTATTGCTGCAGGTAAAGTGATGCCGAAGACAGCGAAAACTATCAGAGGGGAAGGAGGTTAAGATCACAGCAGCAAAAACTAAGGCAATACAACTTAAAAATACTATTTGCTGCAGGGTTTAATGAATCATTGACTAGGGAGCAGATGACAGATGAATGTTACTTTCAATAACTATCGTTATTATGAGGATGGTCACTATTTCCTAAATTGCTATTGTTTGTTTGGGGACCTACAGTCACAGAACTTTGCAATCTTCCAAAGCTAGGGCATTTACCAGCATATATTATTCAGAGATCTGAATAGTCTTCAGGAATAGATTTGGAAAGGATGGAGAAACACCAGAAACCATTCCCTTCTCATCTTAGTGATACAAAACAGACTTTTTATGATGCCAGAACCATGGGAACTCAACAAGGATATGAAGAAATTGCTCTGGGCTCGGTCTTCTAATTATCCAGCAGCAAAGACAATGTAGTTTCTATGGAAGAAGCTGGCATGAGAATCAGATTAAGAGTAAGAATTAACTTGCTGGTTGACATCAAGGGTTGTATGGCTCATCTTCAATTTCCTAAACAAGCAACCAAAATGCCTCTTGGGGAAACAACTATCAGCATTCAGTGTATGTAAAAGCTTCTGACAACTGAAATAGAAATTAAGCTTGAACATGGAATTGTCACTTAATTTCTGAACAATGCCATGCTCGGGTATTTTGCAGGAATAGAAGAAAGTGGATCAAATGGATCTATCAAATTTACAGATATGTCTCTGGCAGAAGTGCATTTTGTCACCAGAATCACGTTGAAATAGCAAATATTATTCTACACAATCTTCAAAGGGTTAGGCCTGACTCAACTGTGACCAACTTAATTGGATGCAGATGTAAAAAACTGAGCCTCGTACTACAGCTTCCCTAACTCTTGGCTTTGCTTCTTTCAGCTTATATGGCATTTGGTTCAACATCTTGAATTGAGTAAAATAGCGGATGAATAAAAAAGGGTGGTAAAGAGGGAGGGAGGAAGAGATGAATTTCTAATTTAGTAATTCCTGATTGATCTTGTGGTTGCTAATACCTTCACTTTGTTCTGGTGGAAGAAGTGATTCTTTTTAAAAAAAAAAACAGTTTAATGAATTGCTAACCACATTATTGCTTTACTCCATGCTGTTAATGTTCCTACAGTCAGCTTGTGCAGGCAGCACACAGGACTATGAATGCCTAGGATGCTTCCCTTTCACACCTTCTTGGTTCCCAACAGATGGAGGGAAAAAAAGAATCACAAGATTGAACCCCAGGCAGCATTCCTACAATGGCTACGGTTAAATGCTTTGTGCCTTCTGACAGTTGCCTGATCTGCTTAGGGAAGTATCTCTCCCCAATTATCAGGCTTTTCCTACAACAAAGGACATGTGGAAAGAAAACTGGCCTTTGTTCAAACCTTGTAATCTGCTTCTCAAGCTGGCCGTACTCTCCTTCCCCTCCTCCCTTATTCCCCATCTGGACCATAGTTAGATCTCTATTTCATACAGATTCTGATCCAATGAGGATTTATTAGTTTGCCCAGGCAGTAGATAAATATATTCTGACATTTGAGTTCTCAGGTTCCTTGACAACTATTTTCAGTCCAGATGACCAGAGTCAGAGGAGCCAAAGCCATAGATGTAGCTCATCACATAAACATCCTTATATGAGCAACTGGAAAGATTTTTTTAAAAAAAGACTTCTCACTCTACTCAGAATAGTGACAGGAAATAATTGAGCTCTTCCTTGTCATTGATCGACTATCTCCAATCAATGCCTTCTTCATACATTTGTAGTTCCCAGAATTCCTACGTTGGCAAGAAGTTATGGATATCTATCTATCTATCTATCTATCTATCTATCTATCTATCTATCTATCTATCTATCTATCTATCTATCTATCTATCTATCTATCTATCTATCTATTAGATTTGTATGCTGCCCCTCTCCGCAGACTCGGGGTGGCTAACAACAATAAAAAGACAACATAAACAAATGTAATATTAAAAAATCTAAAAAACCCAATTGAAGAGATCAGTCATACATACAGTCATACCATACACAAATTTTATAAGCCTAGGGGAAGGGAATATTTCAATTCCCCCATGCCTGATGACAGAGGTGGGTTTTTAAAACCCTGCTGTTCTGTTCGGGTCGTATGTGACCCGAAGCCAAGTTTGAGTCCCTGTAAAAAATTTTCCCTGCATATCTGAAACTTGAAATTTCATGACTGTTCATCATTTCAGGGGTTCTCTCTATGAGAATTTTTTTGGGGGGGTGGGGGGTTTCTTTCTTGCTGAAAAAAAAACCTCCCTAATGTTATGTTCCCGGGTCTATTTGACCCGGACTGCAAATTGATCATTTTAGGTACTTATATTTGGTCTTTTTGAAAGCTTTTTTCACCTGGAAACATGTTTGAACATTTCTGCACACAATGGAATGAAAATTGAACTGAAAAAATTAATCCTTATTGGTTTATTTTGCACATAAATGTGCCCCCCCCGTTTTTGTGAAAGTTTTTTTCAATTTATGGATAGTTTTGCTTGCAAAATGCAGTCTATTTTACTGGAGTTGGTGTGGGAATGGTAGCTTGAACATTTCTGAATATAAGAAAAATATAAAGGAAGTGAAAAAAATGATTCTTACTGGTTTTTTAACATCAGAAATAAGCCCCCCCCCCTCGGCTGCTTGCAACCATTTTCACTTTTTATTTTTTTATGCTCCAAATCCGAAATATTCTTTAAAATCTTAGGCATCCATTTACTCAATTTAACAATGCTGATCATCAAAAAATATTTTTGGGGTGGTGGCTAATTGTTTTCTGGGCAAAAAAAAATCATAACTTCGAATCTGTTTCTGTTCGTATATGACCGGACCAAAAATATTTTTTTTAAGTACTTGAATTTGATCTTTTTGAAAACTTTTTCAACTGGAAAACTAGGTTGAACATTTATGAACATAATGATATGAAAATTGAACTGGAAAAATTGAGACTTATATTTTTATTTTGATCAAAAAGCCCCTCCCCCCATCCTTTCTGAATTTCGTGTCAATTTCTATTTTTTAAGGCTACAAATCCCTAAGGAATTTTCCCCCAAAAGGTTTGATATACTAAATTGAACATTTCTGAATATAAGAAAAATATAAATGAACTGAAAAAAATGGTTCTTATTGGTTTATTTTTGCCACAAAAGGGACACTCCCCCCGGCCTTGCTGTGTGCCATTATTGTCACTGTTTATACATATTTGTCTAGAAATATTTGGAATATCCTTTTGAAAATCAACCACATTGTAGCCAGATAACTAATTTTATGAAAGAAATCCATTTTACTAAAAAAAAGTATGTAAGTTTGAAATTAACAGCATAATTTTTATATAAATTGAAATAACTTTATATGCAAAATAAACCAATATGCATCAATTTTTCCACTTCAATTTTCATATCATTATGTTCAGAAATGTTCAAGCTACAAATCCCACACCAACTTTAGCAAAATTGAATGTATTCTGCTAGCAAAACTATCCATAAAGTGAAGACTATGTCACAGAAACGGGGGGGAGGCACATTTATGTGCAAAATAAACCAATAAGGATTAATTTTCTCAGTTCAATTTTCATATCATTGTGTGCAGAAATGTTCAAGCTACCAATCCCACACCAACTTTAGTAAAATAGAATGGATTTTGCAAGCAAAACTATCCATAAATTGAAAAAACTTTCACAAAAACAGGGGGGGAGGCACATTTATGTGCAAAATAAACCAATAAGGATTAATTTTTTCAGTTCAATTTTCATTCCATTGTGTGCAGAAATGTTCAAACATGTTTCCAGGTGAAAAAAGCTTTCAAAAAGACCAAATATAAGTACCTAAATGATCAATTTGCAGTCCGGGTCAAATAGACCCGGAACATAATATTAGGCAGTTTTATCGAACAGAACAGCATTAAGAGCTTACGAAAGGCAAGGAGTGTGGGGCCACTCTGATATCTGGGGGGAGTTGGTTCCATAGGGTCGGGGCCACCACAGAGAAGGCTCTTCCCCTGGGTCCCACCAAACGACATTGTTTAGTCGACGGGACCCCGGAGAAGGCCAATTCTGTGGGACCTAACTGGTCGCTGGGATTTGTGCGGCAGAAGGCGGTCCCGGAGATATTCTGATATTGTAATACTTGTGGAAAATTAGGGACCAAAACAGATATCAACATGGCTCAAAATACCATCTTACAATGCCTCCCCACCTTTCCACTTTAACTATAATTACAACTCTTATCCAAAGTTGTTGTTGCTGCTGCTGCTGTATTATCTCTTTTATTCATTAAACTTGAAACTCAGTCAACTGAATATTTTAAAAAACGTTACAAATACCACTGACTGATGCTAATGGTTGATACGGGTTTGCTGCCAGTGTCCTAGGTATCAACCAAGTATCTTCTTAAAATATATGATGTTCCGAGTAGCGCAGTTTTTTGCAGTTCTTCTGGTGTTATGGCAGGAAGCTGAAAATTCTTGATGTGTTTTGTGAAATTCTTGGACATGGTACCAAGTGCCCCAATGACAATGGGTATCAACTGAGATAGAAAGAGGGAAGTGGAGAGAAGGAAGTTGAAACAGTATAAAGCGAAATTGGAATGTGATGTCATTAATTGTACTTGAAAAATTATATATGCATATATTAAGTTGCATTGAAGATACAGTATATGAAGTTGTATGTTGAATGTGGAGAAAAATAATTTATTTTTTTAAATAAATAAATAAAAGACAATGGGTATCACTGTTACATTTTTCATCCATAGCCATGTACTGTACCTTTAATAGCCAGGTTGCAATATTTTGTAAACCCCCCCCCCCGTTTTTTCTCTTCAACTCAAGCGATATTAATCAACTGCATTCCTTGGCCCTCAACAACCATGATATCTAGGGTGTTGTGTTCTTCACCGTCTCATTTTCAGTACCTTTTTCTACTTTATGCTCCCATGACAATTTGGATACAGGTATGTCGTATTTTTAAATAATGACCAGTGGACTAATTTAGAAAATTGATCATTTATTATTATTGGTGGTGGTGGTGGTGGTGTTGCATTTAAAGTAAACATTTCAAAATCCTGATTAACTTTAAACACAATTAAGAACTATGGATAAAAGGTTAGAGAAATGTGCCTCACATTGAAAATCTGCAGGGCTGAGGAATGAATGAGAGTTCAAAGACTCTTTCCTCCCTGTAACAGCTTAAATGAAGAGAGGAGGCTGCACAGAGTCTAATCTAAAGTATGCAATCTATTTTTTATGTTGTAGCCAGAATTACATGTAGGTGATGCTAAAGAAGCAGATTGAATCACAAAGCTGCTTATCCCAAGGTATAAACCTTTTGCTTTCATAAAGCTATGCATACACAAAAAATGAGTGATGATAGTTATCAATGGAAACCTGTTGGAAATGAACTTCAAAATGTCATCGTTTTTGTTTAGAGCCAATTAGCTGCTGCAATTTCTCAGCTTTCCCCAATTCCTCTATATCTCTGTTTGGCAATAACTCCTGCACTTAATGTTTCTTCACTCCTAGTCCCAGCCCCCCATTTCACAGCACAGCAAGCAATTGGCCAGAGGTCGTGTATTATGCATATGCTGCAAAGTGTTAAAGGAAATCCCAGCAGGATTGTCACCATTAAATCTATCTATATTGCATTAAATTCTTATTAGCCACTATGTTCTGACTCACAATTAAGCTGCCCCAATACATCTTCATTATATATATCCAGTATGGAACTCCCTAATCAGCACAAATGTTATTTTCATTTATTTTGCCACGACTTGGATTTCTTGGTTGCAGTTAGGGCTGTAAACGGTGGTAGGAAGGCTTTTTCTGCCATCGCTTTGATGGGAGTCAAAATAGCTATCGACTCGCCAAATGGAAGCATTGGGTAATTTGCTTAGCGGTGAAATGTTTTGTGGAAGCAGCATTATCTTCAAAGGACTGTGTGAGGCAACCTTATTCCCCACCCCCACCAATACCAGAAGAATCTGAACTCCAAATACGAACTGAATAATCAAACTATCACAGATAATCCCCACTCGGTTGAAGACCTTGGTATACTAATAACAAAAGATTTAAGTGCCAAAGCCCACTGCAACAATATAGCCAAGAAGGCTTCAAGAGTTGTAAACCTAATCCTACGTAGCTTCTGCTCTGGCAATCTCACACTGCTTACCAGAGCTTACAAAACTTTTGCCAGACCCATCCTCGAATACAGCTCATCTGTTTGGAACCCATATCGCATCTCAGACATTAACACCCTTGAAAATGTCCAAAGATACTTCACCAGAAGAGCCCTTCACTCCTCCACTCGAAATAGAATATCCTATGAGACTAGACTTTCAATCCTGGGCCTAGAAAGTTTAGAACTAAGACGCCTTAAACAAGATTTAAGTATTGCACACAAGATCATATGCTGCAACGTCCTGCCTGTCAGCGACTACTTCAGCTTCAACCACAACAACACAAGAGCACACAACAGATTTAAACTTAATATTAACCGCTCCAAACTTGACTGTAAAAAATATGACTTCAGTAACCGAGTTGTCGAAGCGTGGAACTCATTACCGGACTCCATAGTGTCATCCCCAAACCCCCAATACTTTACCCTTAGATTATCTACGGTTGACCTATCCAGATTCCTAAGAGGTCAGTAAGGGGCGAGTACAAGTGCACTAGAGTGCCTTCCGTCCTCTGTCCTATTGCTCTCCTATATCTCCTATACCTTTCCTCTATTCCTATATCTCTTCTTCTATTCTTTCATTGATATATTCTATTCCTATATCTTCTTTTCTATTATTTCTTAGATATATTTTACTATGAGTATCTCTTCTATAACCTTCATCATGTATTTTACTATGTGTATATTGATATATACTCACTAAAACCCTCATTGTGTATTGGACAAAATAAATAAATAAAATAAAATAAATAAATACCATATCTTCCTAGGCTGCTGTGAATTATAAAAAGTTCGTGATGTACAGTACTTATAAATATTGTGGCGTTTTTAGTGAAGCCAGGTCTGTTATTAAGCAGGGTGACCTGATAGCTACAGGTAGATAGTGATGGAGAGCGTATTAAGCTATTCATTCTGGATGATCATGTCTACATTTCTATATTCTCCTAAACTGACTGTGGCAATGCTTACTTGTTGATCTCCTGGAAAAGCCGTCGATCTTACTTACTTAGCATGACAAAATTGTCCCCGAGGAAACTTTCTGATGATACGAGTAGGTAAAGAGGCAGCTAGTCCAGACCACAAATTCACTTGTGCCACTAATGCAACTTTGTGGCATTTGTTTTAGTGCCCACAATGGAAGATGGTTTACATGAGAATGGACCATTATGGGGGAAAAGGGCTCCGTAGATCACAGGAAACTAGAAATACATTGGATGCCTGGAGCAAATAGCTATTTCTCAAGAAATCAGCACCATAAGCTTCTCTCATGACATTTTACAGGCAAAAATGTTTTGCGTTTTTAAGGGTAATATGAGCGTTTTTATATCAAAATATATTTTATTCTTTATGCCGCCTCTATTTTCTCTTAAGCATTAACAGAATCCACAATTATTTACTAGATAACTGACAATCAAATTGAAATTAAGTTAATCAAATAAAGATAGCAAATGGGGGGAAATCTTTTACTTGAATTTCCTCAGCCCACCAATGTTACCCAGACCTTATCCACATATCAAAGTAGAAGGTCTGTAAACACAAAGAGAGTTAATTAAAATGGTCTCCCAGGGGAACTACAGGTTCATAAGTACAAACATCATAGATGACATGTACTTACACTTACCAACGCCCCTCAAGTGTCACTCTAGAATCAGCACATATATATTTCCACAGCCAGGACAAACTCCACTATAAAACAATATATCTGCATACCATTTTCTCTGCCCCAAGGCAAACCTCTTTGTTTTGGGGAATACCGTAAATATTTCTCCTTTCCTCATAGCTGCCTGGATTTCATTTTTATTCTTGCATAATCCCTGCCCAGGTTGGAACTCCAAATTATTCTTCAGAAAATAATCATAAATACAGTAATCCCATCTTTTTTTTTATAAAGCCTTCATAATCCTCTATCAACTCTGCTTTCTAGCCTTCATCTTTGTAGGAAAGGGAAACAAATCCAAGGTTTCAGGGATTGCGGTCCTTATACAGTATGTATTTATTTTCCTGAAATCATACTTGATAGAACATATGATGATGTTACTTGCTTGGACATTGTCACCCAAGGCAGGACTGGGAATACAGACTATAAGGGCTTGAATGTCTCAATCTAAGCTCAGATCAAACCCTTGAAAGATGGAAATTCTGTTTGTCACTGATCAATCTATCAATCAGAATAGAACTTGAAGGGACCTTGGAGGTCTTCTAGTCTAGCCCATTGCTCAAGCAGGGGACACTGTAATGTTTCAGATAGGTGGCTTTTCAGCCATTACTCTACTATTCTGAGGTTTAAGCTGTGATCTGCTTAGTAAACTAGCCCAGAAAAAACAACATTAAAAATAAGAAAAAATGCTTAATAATTTTACTTGAGTGTTCACACAGAACATTCAAGGGAAGCAAAAGAGACAGGGGAAGTCAGAGAAAGATGGAGATAAAAGAAGCATGGATTGGGTGCATTGGTGGATTCCTACAGGTGCAGTCTACAACGCTGCACCAGTAGGAAGTCACTGATGATGCAGTTTTCACCGATTTCCCCCCCGGTATCTCCGTGTCAAAAGAAGCCCTCTAGCCCATCCTCGTCTTAATGCCAACCTTTATTCTTCATCCGAAGCACAGCTGAGAGGTCCCTCAGCCGTGTTTCGGCTTGTAAAGTGGTCCTGAGCATGTGGGGAAGTGAAATCGAGCGGTGGGATGCGTGCGCATATGCACACCAATAGCAAAATTCAACTGGTACCCGCCCCTGATTGGGTGCAATAGTTTTATATGTCAACACATTTATTGGCTAGGCTTATAACATGACCATCTCATTCTGCTTCAAATATCAAATAGTCCAAACTTAGAATTGTCCAATGAAGTGGCATACAGATTTTAGAAGAAAAAAAAATCTATTTAAAAAATAGCTTAGCAAATTTGCTATTGATAAGACATTCAAAAAATAATTTAATATATTCGCAGATAATGTTGCTATTTTTCATTATGCCCCCCTCCCAGCAGGGTCTATATTTGAACTGTGGCCATCTAGCTTTTCCAAAGAAGCTATCAAACATATTCAGGTCCTCTCCCCCCTGCTATTTAATATCTACATGAAACCGCTGGGTGAGATCATCCAAGGGCATGGGGTGAGGTATCATCAATATGCGGATGATACCCAGTTGTACATCTCCACCCCATGTCCAGTCAGCGAAGCAGTGGAAGTGATGTGCCGGTGCCTGGAGGCTGTTGGGGCCTGGATGGGTGTCAACAAACTCAAACTCAATCCAGACAAGACGGAGTGGCTGTGGGTGTTGCCTCCCAAGGACAATTCCATCTGTCCGTCCATTACCCTGGGGGGGGAACTACTGACCCCCTCAGAGAGGGTGCGCAACTTGGGTGTCCTCCTCGACCCACAGCTGACATTGGAACATCATCTTTCGGCTGTGGCGAGGAGGGCGTTTGCCCAGGTTCGCCTGGTGCACCAGTTGCGGCCCTATTTGGACAGGGAGTCATTGCTCACAGTCACTCATGCCCTTATCACCTCGAGGTTCGATTACTGCAACGCTCTCTACATGGGGCTACCTTTGAAAAGTGTTCGGAAACTTCAGATCGTGCAGAACGCAGCCGCGAGAGCTATCGTGGGGCTTCCTAGATTCGCCCACGTTTCTACAACACTCTGTGGCTTGCATTGGCTGCCGATCAGTTTCCGGTCACAATTCAAAGTGTTGGTCATGACCTTTAAAGCCGTACATGGCATTGGACCAGAATACCTCCGGAACCGCCTACTACCGCACGAATCCCAGCGGCCGATAAGGTCCCACAGAGTTGGCCTTCTCCGGGTCCCGTCGACTAAACAATGTCATCTGGCGGGCCCCAGGGGAAGAGCCTTCTCTGTGGCGGCCCCGGCCCTCTGGAATCAACTCCTCCCGGAGATTAGAACTGCTCCCACCCTCCTCGTCTTCCGTAAACTACTTAAGACTCATCTATACCGCCAGGCATGGGGGATTTGAGACACCTTTCCCCCAAGCTTATTATAATTTATGTTTGGTATGTATGTGCTGTTTGGTTTTTAATTGATAGGGTTTTTTAGTTTTTTCTTAATATTAGATTTGTGCCTGTACAATATTGTTTTATCGCTTGTTGTGAGCCGCCCCGAGTCTTCGGAGAGCGGCGGCATACAAATCTAATAAATTATTATTATTATTATTATTATTATTATTATTATTATTATGAAGGGTAACAGTGTTGTAAGGGGCGACAATTTGCTTCCCGTTTCCCCTGCTCTCCTTCCTGGATCACTCCCTGCCTTAGGCTTGCTCGTTAGGCGAACGGGTGCCAATCAGTTGTTGAGAAAAGACGGGGGAGGAAATGGCCCCCCTACAGCTCCTGCTGGTGCTGGTCTCCCTGCCGCTTCCCGAGGAGGAGGAGGAGGATGGGAAGGGGAGATGGTCAGCTGGAGCTGGGCACACAGCTTCATTTATGTTGTGAGCCCCCTCCCCGAGTCCCCAGAGAGGGGCAGCATACAAATCCAATAAATAAATATATACATTTCCACCCCGTCCTGCCTTCTGCCCACCCCTGCATCCGGCCCACGGGCCGCCAGTTTAACACTCCTGGTCTATTTTAAAATCTCTGAACAGCTATGATGTCTCCATAATACTGTTAAGCAACATGAAGTTGTCAGGAATACTTGGCTGTGTCTATGTGATCTTGAAACTATGTCTTCAAATAACCAATTTCCTACAGTGGTTCTCACTGTGTCATTTTGAATAGGAAGCAAGTATCAACAGTGCTGGAAATTTAGGAGAAAGGAGAAATCAGAAGAATTATGTTGTGCTTGTTTTAATGAGTTACCTAATATATTTTGTTTCTCCCCTTTTGTTTTTCCTTACAGGGATTCACTATATTTGCAGTTGAATTATACTTCAACGGTGGTGGTGGAACAGAATCTACGCCGACAACAAAGACAGTATTTGATGAACTTCATTGGCATATATAGCTCTATTTTCCAAACTCTTGTACCTCCTCTCCCAGCACATATTGCCTGAGGCTGCTGTTCAGCATACATGCATATAAATATGATGAATATCATTTCAAAATCAATTAGGAACAGGAAAAGAGGTAGGCTTAGAGAAACTCGAACCAGAATATTCTTCACATCTTAATAATAATAACTTGTCCAGAATACATCTGTTCAAATAGTAAACAGAAAGACTTTTTCTCTATGCAATACCATACTTTGAGATCTTATTGGTTGCTAGATTAGACTTTTCAAGCCAAAAGGTGCACATGAACGTGCCATCATCATCATCATCATCATCATCATCATCATCATCATCATTATTATTAATTAGATTTGTATGGTGCCATCCCATTGTGCATGTGCACAGAAATACTTCCCCATGCATGTGCTCTGGACTCACTTAAGGCTCCAGAGCCTGTGGATGGCAAAAAATGGATTCCAGCTAATTTTCAGCCTTCCAGAGGGAGGGGGGAGGTCTTTTTGCCTTCCCCAGTCTTCAGGAAAGTCTCTGGAGCCCGTGGAGGGCAAAAAACTGACCCAATGACTAAACCGGAAGTGTGGAAATGAACTTCCATTTGGGGCATTTTTCACCCTCACCCTTTCTTGAAGTCTGGAGAAGGCAAAAATGACCTCCCCGGCCCTCTAGAACAGAGGTCCCCAACCGCCGGTCCGTGGACCGGCACCGGGCCGTTGGGGGTTTTCAGCCGGTCCGCGGCGCCAGGGCCCCCTCGGCCTTTCCGCACCACCAGCGGCGCTCCCCCCACCAGCCAGCCAAGCCCCGCGCCCGCCGGAACCGGCTCCTCGCTCTCCCCCCGCCGCCCGCCGCCTTTGCAGGAGGTGGGGAGGGTCGGGCGGCCCGCCAAGGCCAGGAGGGACGCCGCTGCCCCCCCTTCCCTCTCTCCGCCCACCGCTGCGCCTCCTTGACGCCGAGAGGAAATGCCGGCAAAGGCTTTTCTCAGCGGAGGTCTTCAATGTCGGGGGCGCACGGGCGGTTGCACGCGCTCCCTATCTCCCTGCTAGCCCACTCGGAGTATTCAAAATAAGAAAAACCTTTGCCGGCGAAGGCTTTTCTTATTTTGAATATTCCGAGTGGGCTAGCAGGGAGATAGGGAGCGCGTGCAACCGCCTGTGCGCCCCCGACATTGAATATCACCTTCACCGGCCCCACCTCTCCTGCAAACCCCCTTGCTGAGAGCCTGGGGCGAAAGTGCTCTCGCAAAGGTGAGGCGGGCAGGGCGTGCGCGCGTCACCGCTGAGAAGAATGGAGAACGAGAGTGAGTGATAGCAACAGACAGCAAGATAGAGAGAAAGTGAGAAAGAGAGAGTGAGAGAAAGGGGGGGAGAAAGAGATAGCAAGAGAGAGAACAAGAGAGAGAAAGAGCGTGAGAAAGAAAACAAGAAAGAGTGAGAGAGAGAGAAAGCAAAAGAGACAGAAAGAAAACAAGAGAGAGAAAGTGAGAAGAAGAGAGAGAAAGAGGGGGAGAGAGAGAGAAAGAGAGGGAGAGGGAGAAAGAGAGGGAAAGGGGGGAGAGATAGCAAGAGAGGGAGAGAGAGAAAGAGAGAGGGAAAGGGGAGAGAGGGGGGAGAGAAAGAGAGAGGGAGAGAGAGGAGATAAAGGAAGAGGAGAGAGAGAAAGGAAGAGAAAGAAAGAAAGAGGGATAGAAAGAGAGAGAGAGTGAGAGATGCTCAGTGAGCCTTTCTTTGAAGTTGCCTTTCTTTCTTTCTTTCTTTCTTTCTTTCTCTTTCTTGCTTTCTTTCTTGCTCTTTTTCTTTCTCTCTTTTACCTTCCCTTCCTCTATTTCTTCTTTTCTTTCTCCTTCCTACCTTCTTCCCTTACTCTCCCCTTTCATAAGTTTCCTTGCTTCCTTCCTCTGTTCCTGTCCCTTCCCCCCTTCTTTCTTTCTTTCCTTCCTTCCTTTCCTCCCTCCATTTCTTGCTTTCCTTTTCCTTCCTCCCTTCTTTCCTCCCTCATTCCCTTCTTTCACTCCTTCCTCTCTTACTCTCCCCTTTCACACCTTTCCTTGCTTCCTTTGCACCCTTCTTCTGTTCCTGTCCCTTCCCTCTTTCCTTCCTTCCTTCCCACCCTCCGTCCATTCATTCACCCATTCCTCTCTTGATCGCCCCTTTTACGGCGCCACTGACAGCTAGCTCCCCCCCCCACCGGGCCATCGAAAACTGGTCTAGCTTAAAGCCGGTCCCTGGTGCAAAAAAGGTTGGGGACCTCTGCTCTAGAAGGCCAAAAACTAGCTGGCGAGTGTAGACATGTGCGTTGCATTGGACAATGCCTCGCATGCTTCCAGATATGGCTCCACATGCCATCTGTGGCACACTTGTCATAGGTTCACCATTACTGGCTTAAGACCTCGATATCTTCAAGAATACCTATTTCAAATTGTATCTGCCTACCCAATCAGATAGGGAACAAAGGACTCGGAGTGCTTGTGAGACGGCATTACCATCAAGGATCTTGCATTTGGGCCTTTTCTGTTGACCCCCCAGTCCTATGGAACAGTATCGTCCAGTCATTACAATGGTTCCAATTCTTTTGGAATTCAGAGCAGCCAGCTAGACTCGGTTGTTTGAGGAAGCCTTTAGGGACCACAGATGGTCCTCTTGCAGATGTCAATTATTTACATGTGAGATTGTTCTTACGATGCATTAGCATTTTTCATTATTAGTATTGGTTATTTGTTTGCATTGTTTATTCCTGGTTATAAAGATAGAGCATATGCCATTTAGAGTTGGCTATGAACCCATCCTATCATAATTGGCATACAAATCCAATAAATAAATAAATAAATAAATAAGCCTTTATAATAAATTCAAAATATAACTTTTGCATTCAGTTATAATTGAGGGGTTGCTTGTGGTTTAAAATATCCCCCGAAACTTTTCTATAAACAGCTGAAAACCCCTACCTTCTTCATATAATAACCTGGGCTCAAAACAAAATATTCAGAATATTGCAACAATAAGAGAATACATAAACATCTTGCTATAGTATTCTTATGCAAAAAACCTCCCTTTGGGCAACAGTAATTGGCAAAGCTCCAGAACAGTGGGTCACAAGCAGTCACGGCTCATTAGAATTAAAAAATAACCGAGAGTGTAGCTTCCTATTAAGGTTCTTGTTCATCACAGAAATTGTCCCAAGAGGTCTTTCCCTTCATGAAATCACCTCATGCAGATGACTTTTTATAATCTGTGTTACTATTCTAAACACATATATTACAGAGCCACTTGGCTGAGATGGGCGGCTATAGAAACTGAATTAATTAATTAATTACTGGTAGGTGTCAGCCCCTAATGTTTAATTAACCAAACGTGAAAAATAGTTGTTAAACTCAAGTTGTAATGTAGGGAAATAAATTATTTTCAAATGATAATTTGTAATTTTGCCTTGCTTTCCTGAGGAATACGCAGTATGCATTATCCTTATTTTAAACATGGGTTGTCCTTGTTTTAAATAACCTATCATGAAGAGGATGATACAAGAAGAGGATGATACAAGTACACAAGGACAAAGCAGTGGGTGTGTGTGTGTGGTTTTTTTTGTGTGTGCAATATTACATCTTATTCATGTCATATTTTTCCTTCTAAGCTCTTAACCCACATCAAGCATCTCACTGACCACACCTACTGAACAGAGAAGTCATCTTAGCTGGATGGACAATTCAGATCAACTACACAATACAAGTAGTACATTGTGGAGCACAGCAGTGGTCTCGTACCTTGTGAACCAGCATCATTTGAAATTTATCTTAAAACTTCTGGCAAGCCTTTCAGCCATAAAATACATGAGCATATTAACAGAGAATTATTAAGTCTGCTTTTGCTTGGGGAAAAAAGAAACACCAATAGAATTCTGTGAGATAGTTTCAGGTGCAAACAAAACTAGAATTAGGACCAGTTCTAATTACAGTGATGGAGATTCATGCTTATTTACCATCCCTTCCATATTCACTATTCTTACATTTCCTTCCTAGATAAGCAAGTTAAATTGATGGAGATGATTATTTGTTTGGCGTATAACATTGCAAGCTGGTCTGACAGATATCAATGGGGATTGAATACTTTGTTCATATGGCAGAATAATAATTTTTTAGAGGCATCATTGACTGGAAAGATAGATCTAAATTTATTCACCAATTGCCTACTGGAGGAATAGCCAAAGCATTTAATCCATTTAATCCACCCAAAAAAGATGGTGACTTGTAAATGTATAGCGAATTTTGGTAATTTTTAGTCAGGGTGACAATTCATAGTCAGTTGTAGTTTCTGTATTTCTGTTGCTCTTGAGGTAGGAAAGGTTGTTTTAGTCTTAATGGTCACATACCAAAATATTTTTTTTTATTTGCCAATATCTAGGTTGACAGTCATAGTTTGTTTTCTAAAAGCCACATCCTCTTTGTAACACCACTGCTTTTTTTCCAGTCTTTTCCACATTCATAATTTATCTCTTTTGAGTCCTTAGATTTACTCTTTTCCTACATAAGAGGGGCGGCATACAAATCCAATAAATAATAATAATAATAATAATAATAATAATAATAATAATAATAATAATAATAATAGTAACATTTGGTGAGTTATCTGCAATCTTTTCCGAAATGGAAATTATCTGCATTTGCTAGTAAGGATTGGAAAACTCAGGCTGAATTTTAGTCCCTAGAAAAGTGATGGTGAACCTATGGCACAGGTGCCACAAGTGGCACGTGGAACCATATCGGTTGGCACGCGAGCTGTTGCCCTAACTCAGCTCCAACATGCATGTGTATGCCGGCCAGCTGATTTTTGGCTTGCAGAGAGGCTCTGGAGGGTGTTTTTGGCTTCCAGAGTGCCTCCTGGGGGATGGCATTTTTACCCTCCTCCGGCTCCAGGGAAGCCTTTGGAGTCTGGGGAGAGTGAAACACAAGCCTACTGGGCCCACCAGAAGTTGGGAAACAGACCATTTTTGGTCTCCAGAGGGCCTCCAGGGGGCAGGGGAAACTGTTTTTGCCCTCTCCAGGCATTGAATAATGGGTGTGGGCACTCACGCATGTGCAATAGCGTATGCCCACGCTCTTTCGGTACCCAAGGAAAGAAAGATTAGCTATCACTGCTCTATAACATTAATTATGAACATTTTTTGGCTCGTGTGTCAAAAAGGTTGTGCGTTTGTGTGATAGCGTGCATGCATATGTTTTCCCCTGTGCATGTACACAACCCTCATGCTGCCCCCCATGTATGTGCACAAACCCCTGTGCTGCCCCTCACACATGCGCATATGACTCACTGAAGCCTTCGGACTTCTGAACTTCTGGTTGGGCCGTTTTTCACCATCTCCAGGCTTCAGGAGGCTTTCCTAAAGTCTGGTAACAGCAAAAGAGGGCCAACTGGATGTTCATTTCCAAACTTCCGGTTGGGTCATTGGGCCGTTTTCCTCCCTAAAAATCTACATCCCTCCTCCTTCCCAGCAGGTCAGGCTCCCCGCTCATACCAAGTGGAGGGTTATATCTGGGTCCCCATCTGCTTCTGTTTACACATTCAGAAGAGGGGTCTCCATTCTTTGCCTCTGGCTCACTCATTCTCCCCAAAACTCAGTCACTGCCAAACCATCCCAACACTCTTTCCACACACACATACACATGCACCCCCCCCCCAAGATAGAACCAATCTGTAAATTAAAACAAGATGATAAAGCAAGATAATTAAGATAATTAAGGACAATTAAGACAAGACAAGCTGGTAGTCTGTAGGGAAGTGAATTATCAGGAAGAAGACATGGACTATCGTGATGACCCATAATTGTGGCTTGCCATTGAAATATGTCCTTTCTAACAGGGCCTGCAGAATAATGAACTAGTTCATCCAGTGGAGGGAGAACAGGCAGGTTCAGACGGGCAACACAGATTCTGCAACAGGTAAATAGTTCTTTTTGTGTTTCTTCTTCTTTAATTCTTCCACAGGTCTTCTTATCGGTTTCCTGGAGTCCGCCAAAATCTCCAAGCTGCCCCTGAGCTACTCCAAAGTTACTCACAAAGGGGGGGGGGGTTGTGGAGATGCCGCCGACAATGCAGGGGACAAAGCTTTTCCCCTTTGCTGCTCCCCACTGGTTTCCGGCTTGTAAGGAAGCCAGGTTTAGATGGCTAACTTGCTAATATTGTCATTGTACTGCCAACTTCAAAGAGTTTCCTCGGTGGTGCTTTCTGTGCTGACTACAGTGGTGGTATGCTTAGCAGGAGGGGGACGGGCTTCGCTTCCTTGTCAGCTGATCTTTACGAGTCTATCCAACCAAGTGCATTTGGTCCTTCGAACTGTATCATAATATTTCACTATAATTCAAATGAAGGTTGGGGAAATGTGATTTCCATATGATACAATCACGTTCTCAAAAGTTCATGAATATAAATCTACTCTTTTCCTTGCCAATACCTCTGAGGATTTTTCCCATGGAGCTTTGAAAACTTGGAATTTAAGAGAGAATAATCTGTTTGGAATTCAGAAGAACTGGGCTTCTTTTATATCTAAAAATCAGCAAGGTTTCTAACCTGGTTGCATCCAGTGCCATTATACAGATCTAGAGACTGAAAAAGAGTGCGGGCCACTTAGCATTGGATTTCTGATGGAATCCATAACTAGGCTTTTATAAAAAGATGGAAACATTAGCATCCCTTTTGACTACAATATGCAGATAGGCTAATATGGTATTGAAATTGCTGCATGTCCTTAAATATCTCACTGATCAAATACTTGAAATCAGAAAGACTGGCAGTTTAAAAAAACCCAAAAAACGATTTTATTACCAATATTGCCAACATGCAGATTTTCATAATTTATTTTTGGTGCTATGGGAAAAATGAAATCATATACATATTGATGATGAACTCTTCATTCTGAAAACATGAAAACATCTTTGTTTAATGACACTTCATAGACAGCTTTGTGCAGTATTCTTTATAACAAAATAATACCTTTCAGTGCCTACCTAAATCTGTGAGGCCTTTGAAATGGTCCCATTCCCATGTCTTCCCTTAGTTTTACACCTTGCCAGTTCACGTGACAGGAGAGTTCTACTGAGTGAGGTAAATTCACATCAGACCTTCAACACAACCACTCTACTACTCCTACTTGGCTCTTCCTTCCCTGCCCAGTGATACCTTCAACAATATTCTGATTTGGCTGCTTGGAAGGGAGAAGGGGGATGCTGTAAAGCCCCTGACTTTCACTTCATAAAGACCAAGCAATATTTGGTTCAATCCTTTCTAGAGGAATCCTCTGTGGCTGATTTCCTTGATTTCCTACTTTTTCCTAATAATCCTCTGTTATAATCCACTATTATAATTTCATATAATCCACTGTGTAAAGTACAGTGGCACCTCTACTTAACAACTTAATTCGTTCAGTGACCAGGTTCTTAAGTAGAAAAGTTTGTAAGTAGAAGCAATTTTCCCATAGGAATCAATGTAAAAGCAAATAATGCGTGCAAACCCATTAGGAAAGAAATAAAGACTCAGAATTTGGGTGGGAGGAGGAGGAGGAGGAAGAGGAGGAGGACAGTCGCTGCCGAAGGAAGAAGGGGAATAAAAAAAATCCAAAATTTTAAGGCTTAAGGAAAAAAAAAAAGAGGGACTCTGAGGCGGCGAGGAGGAGCACGCGCCTCCCATACACCGAAAGGCTCCTCTGGCAGCCCAGCAAAGCCCGAGAAAGCCGGGATTAAAGGGGGAATGGCAGGAAACTGGCCAGGCCTTCATGCCGCTCTCAAATTTCCTGGGAAATTTTTCCGGCCTCGGATTCTTAAGAAGAGGCAAAAAAATCTTGAACACCTGGTTCCTATCTAGAAACGTTTTTAAGTAGAGGCGTTCTTAAGTAGAGGTGTCACTGTATGTGGCTTCCTGTAGAAAGTGGTACTACAATATTTTGGCAGAATGGAGCCAAAATAAAAAAATTGGAATACATTAATATTAATGTCTTTGAACATGCATCACATATGATGTGATAGTTTCATGATCAAGATCCTGGTAAAGCTTGGTGTGGGGGGGGGGAAAGAAAGTCACCCAATACACTGCTCAAAAGGATTAAAGGGAACACTTAAAAAACAGAATATAACTTCAAGTAAATCAGACTGTCCACTTAGGAAGCAACACTGATTGACAGTCAATTTCACATGCTGTTGTACAAATGGAATAGTTGTGCAAATTAAATATTCAATGAGAATATTTCATTCATTCAGGTCTAGCATGTGTTATTTGAGTGTTTCCTTTATTTCTTTGAGCAGTATATTTTTAGAGGTAACGACACCTAAGCCATTGCCCTATCTCCTTTTTGCTGTCAGAGGTCTTCAGGAACAGCTGCAGCTAGGCTCCCCACACTTTGCCATTTCTTCTGCAGCCAGCAGATCGATCTGGAGCTCTGTTATCAGATGCAGAGGCCTTCAGGAAAGCTTTGTTGACTGCAGATGAAATGGGCCATGGAGTGCGAGGCCTGGTTGCAATGAACCCGGTGCTTAAGATTTTTTTGCCTCTTCTTCTGAACTATTTTCACCTTACGAACTCGAGCCGCTGCCGCCGGGATGCCCCTCGTCTGGACTTCCATGGCCAGCCGAAGCATTGGGATTCTCCTGAGGCTCCCCTTGCTGGGAAACCCCACCTCTGGACCTCCGTTGCCAGCCAAAGCGCTTGAATTCCCCTGAGCCTCCCCTCGCTAGGAAACCCCGCCTCCAGACTTCCATTGCCAGCCGAAGCACTGGGATTTCCCTGAGCCTCCCCTCACTGGGAAACCACACCTCCGGACTTCCGTTGCCAGCCGAAGCATTAGGATTCCCCTGAAGTTCCCCTAGCTGGGATTGAAAGCAGCGCCGGCAAAAATGAAGGGATTTTTGCCGGCAGGGATTCCCAGCAGCACAAGGCAAAAGGGGTGACTTTTGGGATGGGGTTGCACACATTATTTGCTTTTACATTGATTCCTATGGGGAAAATTGCTTCGTCTTACGAACTTTTCATCTTACAAACCTGGTCACGGAACGAATTAAGTTAGTAAGATGAGGTATCACTGTAATAGGTCAGCTCTATTCCTGTTTTATTGACAAACTTCCGATTGACCCGTTGTGCCATTTTTCACTGGCCCCCAGCTTCAGGAAACATTCCTGAACCCTGGGAGAGTAAAACAGAGCCCAACATGCTCACTGGAAGTCCAGAGAGTCCAGTGAAGCCTGTGCACATGCATGGGGGTGCAGTGTGTATGTGTGTGCATATAGGTGGGAGGGAGGGCATTAGATTATGGGTGGGCAAGTGCACACATGCAATTGCTCTCACACGGATCCTTTTGGCACCATGTGTATGTGTGTGTGTGCATGCATGGGGAGCAGTGTGTATGTGTGTGCATATAGGTGGGAGGGAGGGCATTAGATTATGGGTGGGCAAGTGCACACATGCAATTGCTCTCACACGGACCCTTTTGGCACCGGAACCGAAAAAGATTCACAATCACTGGCCTAAGCTATGAAATGCCCTACAAATATTAGTTCAGTTCCTATTTATTTACCATCTTCCTTTCTGTCATAGTAGGCATGATTGACACTGCCTTTAAAACTTATGTTATTTCACCTGCCTGCCACAAATTTATTATACATTATGATGGCTGACACATTTAATTTCACTAATGGCTCTATTCCCAATGCACATTTGATAGCTTGTCTTCATAATAATAAAGTTTGTCTCATGTAGTGTCCCTTTTATTAATAAAACCACAAACTACTTTGAAACAATTATTTTGGGGTTTTTTTGGGGGGGGATCAGGCTTATTTCTGCTTGGAGAAATTATAGCATAAGAATTGGACTGTTCTAACATACAGTACTAGAGATGAGTATGTTTTGGAAGAGTGGAGAAATAGTGGTTCATGAATTTGAAAGGAGATGGTTATTGGTGAATATCTAACCCCTTTCTTTATCTCAACTGGGATATGTTGTTTATCTTTAGCTGCTGAATTAACTGAGGATGTCATCGTATTTACATGAAAAATAAAAATGCACGCATTTTCATTTCTATCGCAAGATTCTGGGAATCTTTTTATAATTGGTTTAATAAATCTGAAGAGTAATTATTTATAGTTTATAGGAGGATACTATTAGCTCAAACATGCATTCAAACTCAAAGTATGAGAATGATTAGCGCTTCAAAAATTTATAAGCTTATTTTGTACACATGTTAAAGAGTCCCGTATGAGTATCAAGTAGCTTGGTGTTGATACCAGGCAAAAATCTATAACAAATCATTTAGTAGTTGTTTATATGCACCTAGAAAAAAAATGCATTCATTAGCAGTGGTTAGCATACGTTTATTAAAAATAACTTGTCCTTGATTGGCTGACCAGTACAATGGCCAGTTTATTTGACTATAGGAATGAAGTTGTTATAGTATATCTAGTTGCTCATCTTATATAAAACTCAGGTCAATTCTCAATGAATAGTTAAAACAACATTAACATATCATTACTACTGAGAGCATATCTATTAAAATTATTATGCTACCATAAGATGAATGGAGAGTTGATTGAACACTTGTATTCAATAAATGAATATTAATAAATGAATCAAACAGGAAGGAAATGTTGAGTAGTTTACTTCATGGTTCAATTCTAGATGCTATGCTATTCAACTTGTTCATAAATGAAAAGATTAAAAATGTAATTATCAGATTTGAAGAAGACAAAGAGTAGGGACAGAGCAAAGACTTTAGAACTTTAGACTTGTGGATTTTAACTCCCAGAGTTCCTCAGCCAGCAAAGCTGGAGTTGAAGTCCACAAGTCTTAAAGTTGTCAAGGTTGGCGATTCCTGCTTTAGAGGACAGTATTAAGAATGAGGAGGATCTTGACAAGCTGGAACCATGGGTGGAAACCAAAAATTAAATTTAGGATTAATACAAAATTCTATATTTGGGCAGAAAAATAAAATCAAAGGCATGAGTATAGAAACATAGAAACATAGAAGACTGACGGCAGAAAAAGACCCCATGGTCCATCTAGTCTGCCCTTTTACTATTTCCTGTATTTTATCTTACAATGGATATATGTTTATCCCAGGCATCCCAGTATGGGGTGTTGGGAACCATATCAGACAACCACATATGCAGAAAGAATCTAGGTCAGTGGTTCTCATGTTGTGGTGACCCCCAATCATAAGTTGAGTGCCGATTCTCCCAGATTCTTGAAGCTCATTGGCAGGAAGGTTAGAGGGACATTCCCACCTGATTGGTCGGATTGTAAAAATATGCTGCAAGGCGCCAGAATAGAAGTTTAGTTCCTAAGCCCATGAGAAATTTGTCTTTTCCCATAATCTTAGGCGATCCCTGGGAAACGGTCGTTCGACCCCCAGGTTGCGAACCACTGATCCAGGTGGATCCCAAGGGGGAAGAGGAGCCAACAGTGTGATACAGCTGTAAAGAAAACAGATGGAAATATAAGCGGCATCAACAGAAGTGTATTCTCAAGATTATTACTGCTCCTCTCTGTTTTGAATTTCTCAGGTTCCATTTACAATAGTGTTCCAATTCTTCTCAATGCATTAATAGACTGAAAACATTTCCATAAAGCAGCAACTAGGATGCTAAAAGACACGTGTGTGTGTGTGTGTGTGTGTGCATACAAGTTGCAGGATTGGGTAAATTCAACAAGGAGAAGACTGCAGAGTGAGTGCTGCCTTTGAGCATCTGAAGGGCTGCTATGGAAAAGATGAGCCAGAATTGGCCACAGCTGTTTATGAGAAGCCATGACAAGAAACAATGGAATTCAATTGCGATTTGGTAGTTTCGGTTAAATAAGAGGGAAATTTTCTTAACAGTATCATACATCAGAAAAGACCATGAGCAATACAGAAGATAAAGCGCCTTTGATCACAAGGTAAAAGAACTGGGGGGAACTGGTTGCTTTTGTGACACTTTCTGATGTATTGCTGTTGTTTTACTGTGTCTGTATGAGAACAGTAAAGGAGCAATGAAAATTAAATGCCTTCACTTTTACATTAAGGGAAGCAATACATTTTCCTATTATGGCTGACATGCCCATGCCCTAGCATAGTACAACAACAATTAACATTTATTTGGGGATGAAGGGTTGCAAAATGAATGGATTTTGACTTTGCTTTGGGTTTTGACCTTGTAATGTTTACACGCTACATATTGTGATCTCCCTTCCCCATTAAAAATGGTGGAAACTGCTTTCAGTTTTCAGTCAGAGGTGAGTAAAAGGGGGTGCTGGTTAAAGGCTGATTTGAACTATCCAAGCATGTGGACCAACATGCAGCTTCAGATCATCCTTGCTTAAAAGTAGGAAAAAGATGTAGAGAAAAAAACACGTTTGTTCTAAAGAGACTAAAACGATCTGTCATCTCTTTTTGATTCTTGGGTCAATAAAGATGTTCAGAGAAAGCTATAAATTTGAGCATCACCAAATGAGGCCTTTCTGCAGGATTTACTATCCGACCTAGTGCAAGTATCATTGCAAGTAGGTCTGAAATAAATGCATTGCCGCCTGTTTAATTGGAAAAGAAGTTCACTTTATTTTATTTTTTTTCTATGCAAGAAGCTGCAGCCAACCTTAGATTTGTCAGGAAAAATTGCCTTTTGCATATTTAAAGAAGGGTTTCATCCATTCAGAACTAGATATACATATTTAAATCCATAATTACAGGGGAGATTAAAAGCAAATATCCTATGTAAAATATTTAGAGAAATGGACATGAGCATACAATCTTTACTTTTATTTCTGAAAATAATATTTTAGATTCTTTATTCTTCTGAATTTTAAAATATATCGATGTTCAACAACAATTGCCTCGAAATTAGTAGTTTGCTTGCCAACATCCACTCCAGCTCACAGTATAACTGTGAGAAGGGCGGCATACAAATCTAATAAATAAATAAAATAAATAAATAGCAGATTCCTTCCTTCCTTCCTCCCTTCCTCCCTCCCTTCCTTCCTCCCTCCCTTCCTTCCTTCCTTCTTTCTCTCTCCCCTCCCTCTTTCTCTCTCTCTCTGTGTATGTAAAAGAAAAAGAAGAAAAGGGAAACAGAGAAACAGTTTCTTACATCTAACCAGGTCTGTTGTTTTGATTTTTTTATAGCTTCAGCTTGGGAACAAATCAGCAAAATAACTACATTATCACCCAGAACTGACTTTCCCAAAACCAGGCGGGGGTTGGCACTCCTGCCAATACACTGCGCATGCAGCTTTGGGTGTTTGGCGTGCATGCGCATCCCAGTAAGATTTTGCTGCTGCGCATGCACAGGGAGCAACACCTCACTGGGATGTGTGTGCATGCACATTGGATACCCGAAGCTGTCCACGCAGCTCCCATTTTACTACCAGTGCACAGTGCGGTCCTTACCGTGTAGGAACCTGATACTGCCTCAAACCATATCAGTTCAAAAACAAGTCACAAGTGTTCACAGGCACAAATATATACCTCTAATCAGTAATGGGCAGCCAAAGTTTTTACTGCCACACTGTGGGTGTGGCTTATTTTGTGGGTGTGGTTTAATGGTCACATGACTGGGTAGGAGTGGCTTGCCGGCCATGTGATCAGGTGGGAGTGGCTTGAATGATCATCATCGTTCAAGTGAACTGTTAAGTCCTCAACTTACAACCTTGTCGCTCACTGGGGTGACAATTTGCTTTACGTTTCCCATGCTCTCTTTCCTAGGTCTCCCCCCCCCGCCTCAGGCTGGGTAGCTAAGCGAATGAGTGCTGCCAGTAGCATAAATGCTGCCAGCACCGCTTCCACCCATGCCTTCTGCTTGCGCCTTAGGCAGGAGGTGGCCACATGAGGCTGGAGGGGAGCCGAGCAGGAGAGAGGGAAGCTTGTCTGAGGCCAGGAAGGAGGAAAGAGGAAAAAAGCAAGGAGCGCAGATGCAGCAGCAGCAGCAGCAGGGGAAAAAAGGAGAGCCGAACCGAGACCAGTAATCCAGGAAGTGACAGCCACCGATCAGCTGGAGCTGTGCACGCATCTTCATTTCTGTCGGTGGAACTGCTTTCCACCCCGTCCTGCCTACTGCCCACTCCTGCCGCTAATGCATGCACGTGCACGCAGACAAACACACTTTCAAAACAGATTCTCATTCAGAAACACTAAACCAAGGAGAAATTTCTTCCCTCGTGAAGGAGACTTTAGTGACCACATGCTTCTCTTTCCAATTATGTTAGAATTCCAGAGCGAATCAGAGAGCTAATGAGTTACTCATGCTTGAGAGCAGCTGCTCAATTAACCAGAGCAAGTGTGCCCACCCTTCTATAATGCCAACCTACCTTACATGAGAAGGAGAGAGAGAGAGAAATGAGGAGGGGCAGAGGTGATCCTGGAGGTGATTGCTGTGTTCTCCAAATAATAAAGCTCATTTTTAAGAATGAAAAGGGCTCTGAAAAGAAGTATGTTGATGGCTTTCAAGGAGCAACTGCAAAGTCTCATGGTGAAGGCAGTACAGGGATGCGATAGCCTGAAGATAACCCCAACCTTCACTTGGAAACAGCTCAAAACTGCATAAGAGTTCACATAGCTGCTTCTGTTAATTTTTGATGTGATAAAAACAAATATGTGGCAAACTCTTTAAACTAGCTAATAGTTGGTTGTGAGCAGCCCTGAGTCCAAGGAATAGGACGGCATAGAAATCTAACAAACAAACAAACAAACGTTTATGCTATAATGTAGTTTTACCTAATTATATATGTGAGATTCCAGTTCTAGCCTAAAACTATTCTGCTGTTCCTTGGTACACTTCATATTTCCGTCCGGTTGTCTGTTTTAGGGCTGGTCTGAACCTGGACCATAAAAATAGTTCCTCTTCCATAAGAATCTCTTTTGGAAAACAATGAGCCACTTACAGAATGGTACATTTTAGAAGGAAAAACAGAATCTTCTGGGAAACACTTGAACTGGAACAATGGCTTTTAACCATAGTTGGCTTACACGATCTGTTATGGCATTAACTATGGATTTATTGGTTTATTTGTATGATTTAGAGGCTGCTCAACTCCATAACACTCTGGGAAGCTTACAATTTTAAAATCAATGAACAGCAGAACAGTAAAAATGAAGCCAAAGCACATTCAGGGTAAAAAAAAATATCTAATCAGGCAGGGTTCTACAGATGCTCCATGTCCATCTTAACCCAAGACCTGGAGGAATAGCCAGGGTTTCAAAGACTTCTTGAACACGATCAGGTGGGAGCCATTTGAGTTTCTGGGGAGATGTTCCTATGGGCAGGACATTTCCCATGTCCCAATAGATGGCATTATGAATTAAAATTGGTTACCGTAATTGATACACATGCTATGTCAGAGATGCAACTCCACTGTTGTTTAAAAAAACTTTCAAAGGTTAAAGAAGGATTATCTAGTGACAAAATAGTGCTACTATATAGATTAGATTTATAGATTTAGATTTATTGGATTTATATGCCGCCCCTCTCTGCAATGCTATTCCTTTGTTATTATTTCTTTAAATGGAAACAAGGTGTGTTAATACAGTGCATTTTAACCTATTTTCTCATAAACATATAAACAAAAACCTAATGAAAACCTATCTAGATTAAAATTATAGACTTGCAGTCTGATACAGACTGTCTGAAATGATGTAGGGTTTCCATGCTTGAGCAGGGAGTTGGATTTCAAGACCTCCAAGATCCCTTCTAGATCTGTTATTCTGTTATCTTGGGAGGTTCTGGATACGCCACATGTGATCTTTCGATTGCCCACATCCACACTACCCTATATCAAAGTAACCACTTTATGGTTTAGCAGAGTAAGGGAATCCATCCATCAAATGATTGTTTCAGCAATCAAAACTGATTGTATTCCTGAACATTTATGGAAAAAAATGCTATATGGGCTTAATAAGCTATGACTTGGAAACATATTAAAAATTCAAGCCTTTCTACTATCAATTATATCAAATGAAATTATCAGATTATCAGATTATCAGAGTTGGAAGGGACCTTGTAGGTCATCTAATCCAATGCACCCACCTACCCACCTGTCAAGCAAGGGACCTACAGCATTTTTGACACATGGCAATCCAATCAAATGATGAAGCTCCCATAACTTCTGAAAGCAATTAGTTTGGGCTGACTTTGCAAAATAAAATTTAATATGATAGAATAGAATTTTTTTTATTGGCCCAATGTGATTGGACACACAAGGAATTTGTCTTGATGCATATGCTCTCAGTATATGCTCCGGAACCGCCTGCTACCACACGAATCCCAGCAGCCGATAAGGTCCCACAGAGTTGGCCTTCTCCGGGTCCTGTTGACTAAACAATGTCGTCAGGCGGGCCCCAGGGGAAGAGCATTCTCTGTGGTGGCCCCGGCCCTCTGGAATCAACTCCCCCCGGAGATTAGAACTGCCCCCACCCTCCTTGCCTTTTGTAAACTACTTAAGACCCACCTATAACACCAGGCATGGGGGATTTGAGACATCTTCCCCCAGGCTCATTATTATTTATGTTTGGTATGTATGTGCTGTTGGGTTTTTAATTATGATTAGGGTTTTTAGTTATTTTTAATATTAGATTTGTGCCATTGTAATATTGTTTTTATCGTTGTTGTGAGCCGCCCCGAGTCTTCGGAGAGGGGCAGCATACCAATCTAATAAAATAAAAATAAATTAAAAAAATACATAAAAGAAAATATAAGTTCATCAATAATCATAGGTAAAACACTTAATGATAGTCCGGGTACAATCACATTAGGAACCAGTCAATATAAACCGTAAAGATACAATGGATAAACTGTTATTTGAATCAACCTTGACCCAAGAATGCTTCATTTTTCTGGTTGCTGATGGAGTTGTTCTTGTTTATAAAACAAACACTTAATATAACTCCTTTGAGAGCTGGTTGATGTAGTGTTAAAGCATCAGGCTACAAATAGGGAGAGTGTGAGTTCTAGTCCCATCCTAGGCATAAAGCTAGCTTGATGATCTTGGACTAGTTCTTCTTTCTCAGGTCTAGGAAGGAGGCAATGGCAAACCATTTCTGAATAATCTTGCCAAGGAAACTGCAGTGACTTGTCCAAGTTGTCTCTGAGAATTGTTCGTGACTGAACTGAAGGGGAAAAAATATCCATCCATCCTTTAACTTTCCTTTTGAAGAATCCCACCCCCCTTGGCTCTCTTTCTAATATCAACTATGTTTTTACATCACTTGTCCATTAATTAAGCTCCCAAATATATAATTTATATCTTGGGCAAACAGAAAAAAGGCTAATGTCACATCAACAAATAATGTATTTATTATTGCGTAAATTTTCATTGACCACAGTCCCATTTCATCAGAGGCCATGAACATAAAGGCTAATGAATGAAACCAGTCCTTTGCAACCACATTCTGCAAACCAACTTCGATCTCTCATTTCAGAATCTGTTCTACAGTTTACATCACTGTACATGTAATGGGACACTCCGAGGAATACCAGAAGGAAGATGGGAAATAACTATTCAGAAGGATAAAGGAAGGGAGAAGATTGCAAGTTTTGGTGCTTGGCAGGCAACTAATGTGCCTGATTGGCATTTCATTTAGTGCATGTTTTCTGTTGATTCAGTAGAGTAATGCACATATTGCGTGCAGTCTGCTTCTTAGCATCCAGCTGCAATCTGAGCCCTGCCTCATCTCTTTAAACTGAATGTGATGTTATTTGCTCTGCGGTGTTGCTAGTGGGGAAAATTTAGACAACACAATTGAGGGCATTTGCTTGGCTTTCCCCAAGTTTTTATAAAATGCTTCTTTCTCTCTCTGCAGTTGCAAAGTGGGGAATTGAAGAAAAAACAAATACACTGGAATAAGTGATGCTTTCCAGCTATAAACATCCTCCTTGAGGATAACAGCAGTCTAGAGAAGGGGGCTGATTGTAAAATTAACATCTTTTTTCTTAATCTGCCAATCTCACATTTAAAAGACCAAAGTACCTATGATATCCCTGCATTCCCCCCCCCCCCTGATGATTTGGTATCTTTCCTTTCTTTCTCCTATCTTATATACTCTCTTCCTTTCATTTATTTATTTATTTAGATTTGTATGCCGCCCCTCTCCGCAGACTCGGGGCGGCATACAATTCATATATCCCCTCCTCTAAGTTCACTTTCACCCTCATTTATATTATCACATGTCTATTGTTCTTCCTATGTATTTGTGTATTGGACAAATGAATAAATAAATAAAAATAAATAAAATATATAGCCACTAGTCTCTCATAAGTGTCCCTGGTTGGGGAATACAGTTAGAATGTCAATATATTAACGCAAAATGAAAAATTTAAGATATGACGACTATACAAATATAATAACCAGAGAAATGCCTGGCCAACGGTTTTTAAACCGTCGGCCGAAATTGCCTCAGGGGCGGGGGCGACGGTGAGTCAGCTCTATTGAGCTGCGAACTTCTGGGTTCCTTGGAATCCGGAAGTTCGGCTTTTGGCAGCGCACCAATGAGAGCGCGCTGCCGGTTTTGCTGAGGCGGGTCCAAGATCGCCCTATTTAAGGGCGATCTGTATTTGGACCCGATATTGCCTTTTTTGGAGCGAACAGGCTGCGGCACGGAGCAGGCTGTTCCTGGGTGGCGAGAGCGACCAGTGGCTGCGGTTCGCTCCTTCGGCGAGGAACGGGGTCTATCGAGGCCCCGTCAGGCTTGTGGGGTCAGGGGCTTGCGGGCCTCTGACTCTTTTCCTTATTTTACCCTGCCAACGGAGAGTAGGGCAGCCTACTCTCCAGGGGGGGGGGGTAGCTCGCGGCGGGGCCCGGCAGGACTCGCCCGGTAGGCAATTTTGCCGGATCAGGGGCCTTTGGCCTCTGATTCTTTACTTTGTTTTGTTTAGTTTAATTTCCAGATTTTTGGGCAGTTAGGGTTGTGTGCCTGGGAAATAGGGTTCCAGGGTAGGCTCCCTCCTCCCCCGGGGGAAAAAAGCTAACTCTCCCCCCCCACCTTGAACCCTCCCGATACTTTCCCCCCACTACTTTGGGGCTTTTTCCATAGGGGAGCTGGTGAGGGGTTAAGGGGAAGATAGCCCCCTCTTTTTAAGGGCATAGGGGTTTGGCATTGTGGGCCTAGTGGGGCCTTTTACAGGGTGGTGGGATTAGGTAGTGGGACCTAGTGGTTCCCGACGGTCTCAAGGGCCCCAGTTGTGTGTCCACCTGGTGGTGGGTTTTAGGGCTTCCCTGTAGGGGTCTGCCAGGGTTTTTTACAACCTCAGGACCTCCCATCCGGGTGGCTGGGGGTGAGTAGGCCTGGGACCTACTACTTTAGGTTGGTTTGGGTTGAGGGCTTGCTTGGTATGGGCCCCAAGAAACGTTTAGCTACTCAGGCCTCCCAGGGCCCTCGCCCTCGGAGGGCTAGGGCCCCCTCTTTAAGGGCTAGGGAGGTGGGGGCGGGAGCTCCTACCCCCCGGGTCCAAACCCCTCCTGTCATCCAGGCCCCGCAGGGCCCGGAACCTGTTATCTCTGCTCAATCCTTTTCTGTTTTATTAGATCGCCTGGACAGCATGGACGCCCGCTGGGAAGCCGCCTTCGGGGCACGCAGCGGATCTGGGACTTCAGCGGCGTTGGGAGCCTCCTGTCACCGGGGATACACCAGAAGCTCCGGACCAGAGCGCTCCTTTGGCACGGGATGCCAGTTCTGCGTCCGGGGCCCTCGGGGCCCCAGTGGTTGGTGGGGGTGAGTCCCTTTTCATTGCACCCACACCGGTTGTACAGGGGTTACCCACCTTAACCCCCCCGGCAGGACCGGCCGGCCTGGGGCCTCCTTTGGGGTCCAGCACGCCCATGGTATGCTCCCAGGTTTGGGGTGCGACCGCACAGCTGTTTCTGGTCCCAGCCGGGGCGCCAGTGGTGAACACGGGGTCGTTACTTGGCACGACTGGGGCAGCGGGGACCCAAGTAGTTCCAGCAGGGGCAGGTGGAACAATGGGGTGCCGGGATTGGCCACCCTCACGGCGGCCTTTCCTTCTGCGGGGACGGCCAGTACCAGTGTGGCCACCTCGACCAACCCCATGGTGGCTGCCATGGGGGCGGTGCCTGTTGGCCTTCCCTCAACTCCTTTAGGATACCATTTGCACCCCTCGATTAGAGATAAGATTTGGAGGGGGGAATACATCGACCTTTACACCCTATTAAATAGGGAAGTTCCCAAAAAGGAGAGGGATGAGGAGGCCCGGACTGATCGGGCCAAAAAAGTCAAGGTACCTAGGTGTTTTAGGTCTTGGCTTTACGCATTCCTGACCTATGCCACCGTCATCATACAGAAGGAGCCGGGCAGGGCCACGGCGCTCCTTAAATACATAGACCTCATCACCATGGCGTACTTTGAGGTCAAGGGGGATGCCTGGCAGAACTACGACGAGGCATTCCGGATGAGGGTGGCATATGACCCTTCTTTGCCCTGGGATCGGGAGGTGCCCGGTCTATGGTTTCAGGCGACCCGTAAGAGCGGGTCGGGTCAAAGGACCGATAGTGGTCATTTGATGGAGGAGGAGCCGGCAGCACCCCGCACTGCGGCGGGGCAGGGTGTTCGACCCGCCCAGCTCTGTTTTGAGTACAGTGCCAAGGGCTCTTGCGCTCGCTCCTCCTGTAGGTTTCGACATGCTTGCGGTAAGTGCGGGGGTTCCCACGCCACCCACACGTGCCCGTGTCCTGGTAGGAACAGGGCGGAATTGTCTCAGGGGCGGGGGTGACGGTGAGTCAGCTCTATTGAGCTGTGAACTTCCGGGTCCCTTGGAACCCGGAAGTTCGGCTTCTGGCAGCGCGCCAATGAGAGCGCGCTGCCGGTTTTGCTGAGGCGGGTCCAAGATCGCCCTATTTAAGGGCGATCCGTATTTGGACCCGATATTGCCTTTTTTGGAGCGAACACCCGCCCACCCTCCGCTATCACCAGTGTGTCCTAAGGAGGTCGCCTCGGGGCCGAATAGGAATTTTTTGTGGCCTCCCCTTTAGAGGCGGCCGTTTTTTCGCCTATTCCACACTGACAGGTGCGGATTGGATTGGTTACGGGGTGTGGCACATTTAGATCATAAATAGGCCTCCCTTTGGTCATTGGGGTTTGGCAGGTTTGGGGCGGAAATGGGCAATTAGAAGCAACTGCGCATGCTCCTTTCGGGCATCCTTAAAGGGTGATGGACCGCCTCTCTCCAGGAACTAGAGGTTCGAGCAACGTCGGGGATTGGAGAGAGAATGTCCATGGGAATCACCGGATCCAATGTCCCACGGGGATTGGAGGGTGAACTCCTCCCACACGACGAAGGGGCGTGGCTATGATCCAGGTGAAGGTGATACCTTCACCTGGTTCAGCAAGGAGTTATTGCCCAATGTTGCCAAGGAATTTTATGGTAGGAATTTCCGCCCCGTTAGTTTTGGCTCTGCAGGTCCTTAGTTGGTTTTGAATTAAATATTCAAATTTATGTATGCAAATTTATTTAAAGTTATTTAAATATGTTAATTAATAAATGACTCTTAATTAATCCACAATTCATGTCTCAGTGTCTTTACTCCACCTCCGGGGGCAATAACCATCAATAATAATTAACAATATCTCACGGGTTTACCTAACCTTTTAACCTCTGTTCTCTTGGGAGAACAGCCAGATTTTAAAAGCTTTCTGAAAGCAACAGAAAAGTTGTGCTCTTTGATCCCGCTAGATGACAATTTAATACAGGAGAGTCAGAGTACGCCCCTCCTGCTGGATCTGATGTGGTAGAAAGAGACAATAGGAGAAAGGCAGTTATTCAAATATCTCGGCCCCAGACTATATATATATAGACTGTACAATTGCCTAACTGGAACCAATTTTATCTATGGAGCTTTTTTAAAAAAAATTGAGAAAATGAGAACTAGGATGACATTAACGAGCAGGCAAAAAAATTCAATTTTCTTCATTTTTATTTTATTTTATTGTGTTGCATTCTTTGCGTGGCATTGCATTGTTTTTTTTTACTTTATCAATTTTGATAGTTGATACTGATTCTTTAAGGTAATTTAAATAAATGTAAAACCTTGAAGATCTTGAAATTTAATATTGAATCTGTCCCCTTAAAAAAAGATGGAATATGAAAAAAAAAAAGATAAAGTGACAGAACAAATCCAGGCTCATAAACTACTTAAACCAGCAAAGTAACCAAATATTGATAATCATATGCCAGATATGTAGTAAGTAAATCTAGCAACCACAAGAACCAACACTGCTACCACCATTAACATCACCCTCTAAGCTACACCTTTAACTTTCTGAATTGAAATTTGGAAAAATACTTAAAAACAAACTCTCTTCTCCTCATTCTGGGAATTGAAGTCCACAAGTGTTAAAGTTGCCAGGTATTATTATTGTAATAATAATAATAATAATAATAATAATAATAATAATAATAATAATAATAGCAGCAGCAGCAACAACAACAACAGAGTTGGAAGGGACCTTGGAGGTCTAATCCAACCCCCTGCTTAGGCAGGAAACCCTAAACTACTTCAGACAGATGGTTATCCAACATGTTAAAAACTTCCAGTGTTGGGGCATTCACAACTCCTGGAGGCAAGCTGTTCCACTGATCTACGTTCTGACTGTCAGGAAACTTCTCCTTAGTTCTAACATACAAGTTTGAAGACCTTTGAGTTAACCCATTAGAATAGTTCCCTGTTTGGTTAGCTTCCTCTTCTGAAATAGCTTCTTTTTCTGCAGCATACTGTATTTATTTTTGGTGAAGGACAAGCAATTTATGCAGCTTTCAAATGAATTTACGGCAGACTTTATTCCAGATAATGCTTATTGACTGCATAAACAGTAATTTCTATCTTTGAATTTTTAGTACTCTATTTTTTGGAGTATAAGATGCACCGGAGTACAAGCCGCACCTTAGTTTTGGGGCAGGAAAACAAGGGGAAAAAATTCTGCCTCCCAGCAAACAGTACAGATGATACACACTGTTTGCTGTGTATTTCTGTTCATGTGTGCCTACCCATAGAAATAGCAAAGAATTGGATAAATGTACATTGTGGCAGTATATTAATGTCGGAAAGTTTTCTTAAATGTAGTCATACTAACTCCTTTTAATTATTTAAATAGATCTACTCCAAACATAACTAAGTCAGGGTTTAATTCAGCTGCCTTATCTTAATACTAAAAAAACAACAGTAAAAATATCCTCAAGTTAAGCTTAGTGACTCCATCAATGCACCAATGGAATTTTCATGGCAAAAATATGGAAATGGCTTAGTGTCGGCTAAGATGCTTTTTTTTTCTTTTTAAAAAAAAGCATCTTAGCCATCTCTAGGATTTCTTAGTGGTTATTCATTTGAGTAACAACCAAGTCTACCATGCTTAGCTTTGTTTAAGATCCACCACATTCAGTTAGGTGGATTTAATTTTCTATTTACATTTAGTTTGGTCATTGGTTGGAACAAGTCAAATTCTATTCCTCTCTGTGCTGAGTTTAAAAGCTAATATTAGCTCCATTGGCATCCTGGGAAGGATTAAGAACACATTTGTTAAGAGATCAATGCTAATCTAAGTGAGTTTAAAGCCTCCAGGGCCAGATGAATTACCCTCAAGGTATTGAACAAGCAAAGGTAATTGCAGAACTACTCCTTGTAGTCTTTTAAAAAACTTAGAGAACAGGCAAGGTCCCAGGAGAGCAAAAAAAGCAGGATCAAGGGAACTTGAGTAAGCTTCACTATCCAAAGTGACCCCAAGTGGCTTGCATAAAAGCATAAATATAAAAACATTAAAATTAACAACAATTAAACAAAGGTTAAAAATAAAGAGTATGGCAGCAGAGGGGGTGAGCTTTTGTGTCTCACTCAACCAATCACTTCCAGCATAGTGTGCCCCATTGAGGCCCAAAATGAACAGGCAGAGCCAAGTTTTAAGGGCCTTCATGAAAGCCAGAAAGGTAGAGATGCATCTCACCTCTAGCAGCAAGATGTTCCAGAAAGTGGGAGGAAAGGCTAATCTCCTAGACCCTGTTATCAAAATTCCTAGAACAACAGGTCCATGGAAGGCCTTTACTACCAAAGTAAATAGGACAAGCCAACTCCTTTAGGGCAGGATGGCTCTTCAGATAATCTGGTTCCATGCCATGAAGAATTGGTCCCATTACTAGTAGTTAAATTATTACAATAATTAGTCTTATTTCAGTTAAAATAATTTAATTACATTTACAAGGAGAAATGTAAAATTACAGGTCTAAGTAAAAAACATGTGCAGGAAGGAGAAAACCTAGCTTAAAAACAGCACATGTGTGAAAGCCTTGGGTGTAATAGTGGATCACATATTCAATCTGCCCAAACAATGTTAAAGCAGTTGCAAAGAACACAGTGATAGCTTAAAGGAATATCAAGCGAAACACAGAATTGAGACTGTGAGAAATAATTATTTCATTCTATTCTGCCTTGGTTAGATCTCATCTGGAATATTGAATTCAGTTCTATACATCCAGGTTTGTTTGTTTTTTTAACTGGAGCAAGTCTGGAAAATATACGCTAAGATGAAGAAATGACGGGAAATAAGTCCTAGAGGTATGCTTTAAAATTTAGGCATATTTAGCTTGTAGAAGAGAAATATGAGAAGGGACATAATAGCTGACTTCAAATATCTGAAGGGCTGTCATTTTGAAGAGGATTTGGACTTATTCTCACTTGCTTCAGAGGATAAGACTAGAACTAATGGGATAAAACTTCAAGGATGTAGATACACTTTAGTCATTACAAAGAACTTCTTGACAGTAAGAGCTTGTTGATCAATGGATTAGGTTATTGCATGGAGTGCAATAGCCTAATCCATTCTTCCTCTTCACTAGAGATTTCTGAACAGAGGTTGGATAAATTATTTATCATGAACAAATTCTGCAGTGTTCAGGAGTTTGAACCTGATGAGGTCTTAGGTCACTTCCCACGTTATGATTCTATGTTATATATAAAAATGTTACTGTAGAAAACAGGGATGGGTTCCTACTTACCTCGCCATCAGTTCACTTCCTCCCACAAAGTGTCGGGACGTCTTGTGGATGCATGTACACCTCATGTGAGAATGTGTAGTGGCAAAAAAAAATAAAAAAAATCCAACACCCCCCCCCCAAACCCCCCAAGATGGCAACTGCATGCACAGTGTTGGAAATTCGGCTTCTGTGCATGCTCAGAAGAAAAATAAATAAAATTTTAAAAACTCAATTTTTTTTAAATGGCAGTGCCCACAAACCACACCAACTGAACTGGTTCTGTGACATCATCGTGATGTCATCAGTGGGTTACTACCGGTTTATCCGAACCAGCTCAAACTGGGAGGATCCTACCTCTGATAGAAATAAACATTATTAAACCATATTATGGGGTAACCACATTCAATGATAGCAAATAAATTGTTGGGGTTTTCTGTGAGGGAGGGAAATGAGCTGGCAATTTTTATAATTAATTTAAATCCATTTGGTGGTCATGAAAATGTTTCTCATTTTCTTGGTGTAGCAATTAAAAGTGAATTCAGTTTGTCACTATATCTGTTGAACAAATCTTTTAACTTAAACATTTATTATTATTATTATTATTATTATTATTATTATTATTATTATTATTAATTTATTTATTAGATTTGTATGCCGCCCCTCTCCGTAGACTCGGGGCGGCTCACAACAATAATAAAAACAATGTATAACAAATTTAATAATTAAAAGTCACTAAAAAACCCACTTATTAAAAAGCAAAACATACACACAAATATACCATGCATAAACTGTATAGGCCCGGGGGAGATGTCTCAATTCCCCCATGCCTGGCAGCAGAGGTGGGTTTTAAGAAGTTTACGAAAGACAAGGAGGGTGGGGGCAATTCTAATCTCTGGGGGGAGATGGTTCCAGAGGGTCGGGGCCGCCACAGAGAAGGCTCTTCCCCTGGGTCCCGCCAGACGACATTGTTTAGTCGACGGGACCTGGAGAAGGCCAACTCTGTGGGACCTAACCGATTGCTGGGATTTGTGCAGCAGAAGGCGGTCTCTGAGATATTCTGGCGTATGCTACCGATGCTTTGACATTTTGCATGAATTCCAGGTGTTGAGATCTCAAGGGTATGGAAGTATATATAAACCTCATTCCTCCTGGCATTTTATATCACTATTAAGTCCTGCCCATTCCAACAAGACTTTGGTCCTGATTGATATGGGAGACCTTTGTATTACTAATGAGGTTGTTGGTTTTAATTTTCTCTTGAATATACATTGCCCAGAGTCATGAGTGTTTGGAACAATTCATAATTATTCCAAAAAGTTAATGAATAGTCCTTTTTGGAAAATGAGCTCAAACATTATGTTCTTGTAAATCAGCAGAAGATTTATAATTTTTAATATTAAAAAAATAAGAGAAAAATTATTTTATGTACACTGGAAATTTCAAAGGACATTTAATAAAGATCGGTCATAACACAACGAAAGGTTTAAAAATAAAGGATTGATTGTAATAACGAGCATCAGCAGATGTAGTTCACAAGTTGCAACATTAATTCACATAGTCTGGGCATGTCCTATTACTGACAATTTGGACTGAACAACACAGAACTGTTAATGCTATGTGACATTCATAGAGTTGCAAAGGAATTACTTAGACCACTAAATCTAACCTCCTGTCCAACATAGGAATCAGAATGAAAGCTTAGCCCTAGCTGCCACTTGAACATAACCTATAAAAGGGAGGTCATCTGGTTCTATTGTTAAACTGCTCTTAATGAATTGCCCCTCCTAACATTTAATTTCAATATATTTTCCATCACTATTTTATATCATGCACTGCAGAATGTTGGAGAACAGCTCTTGACTTTATTATATTTGAAGAGTGCTTATTTGAAGAGTGTTATCATATGCTCGGACCATCCTCCCTTCTGAAAGCTATTTTGCCTAATTCTTTCAAATTCTTTTCATAGGACATAGTTTTTAACCCGCTGATCACCTTCACTGCCTTTTTTCCTGAACCAATTCCAGTTTATCTGAGTTCTTAGAATGTGGTATTCAGAAATGGACACAATGCTCAAGATGGGATCTGTCTCAATGCATAATAAAGTGAATGATTTTTTTTTTGTGATCTAGAAACTGTTGGGACAACCTTAAATTGCATTTGTCTTGTGCGGAGTCACAACACATGGTGTTGATCCAGCTTGTAGTCAAGTATGATTACAAATTCTGTTTCTGCAAGTTTTGTCTCAAAGCTACATATCCTCCATCCTACACCTGTGCATCTGATTTATGCTTAATAATGACTTTTTCTTCTATTAAATTTTATGCTGAGTTTTTCATTTACCAAACTCTCAAGATGTTTTTGAATTTCATATCTATTTTCTATTCCACGCAAGAAATAAGGAATTGCCACTGAATCATTCCTGAGATAATTTTCAAGATACTTCCATTTGCTTGTAATGACATTCACATACTCACAATTTATGCATGGTATGTTTGTATGTATGTTTGGTTTTATAATAAGGGATTTTAGTTGTTTTAGTATTGGATTGTTACATGCTGTTTTTTATCACTGTTGTTTAGCCGCCCCAAGTCCACGGAGAGGGGCGGCATACAAATCCAATAAATAAATGAATGTATGAATGAATGAATAAATAAATAAATAAATAACTAGCTTATTAAAATGCCATAGGGTACTTCCTCAAATACTTAGTTGAAATCACAATATGTTATTAATATTATGTTCCCACAATATACTAAAGAAGTTATTTTGTCAAAATTAGTGGACCAAAGCAATGCTGTTGATATAATTTACTTGGACTTCAGTAAGGCATTTGATAAAGTAGACTATAACCTACTGTATTTTTCAGAGTATAAGATGCATCTTTTTACACACACACACACACACACACACACACACACAAGATGGTGAAAACTTGGGGCATCTTCTATACAGAATGTAGCCCCCCCACCCCCACCCCATCCTTTGACCTCTGCCTCTCAGCAATTTGCCTCCTTGCAGCAAACAGAAAAGAGCTAAGAAACTTATTATCAGATTCCTGAGCCTCAGCTGATTGAAGCTGCATGGTAGCCAAGTGGTAGAATTGAAAGTAAAACTAAGAGGAAAATTTGTTGGGAGAGACATGCAGATTTTTATTTTCTGCTAAATTGCATGCAAGGAGGTAAGTCAACAACTATAAATGTCTTAGTTCAAAATGTTCAAATTTTTAGACTTATTTTTTAAAGATTGCTTTATTATTGTTCTAAACCACAAAATGAAGATGTTTTTTAAAAAAAAATAAATGCTTGATCTGAAGAGACCTAGAATTTTTGTATCTTGTTTTAAATAGCAGAGAATTAACTATACTTACAAAGCCACATCAATTTTAACAACATGTGTAAAAGTATAGTCTGAAATGTAACAGTGTCTTGTTTTAGTATTAAGATAAGGCAGCTGAGTTAAACCCTGCCTTAGTCATGTTTGGAGTAGATCAAATACTTGGGAGGAGTTAATGTGACTACATTTAAGTGACTACATTTAAGAAAAAATTCTGGCATCAGTATACTGCCATAATATATATTTCTCCATTTCTTTGTGATTACTATGGGTCAGGCACACATGCACAGAAATATACAGCGTATATCATCTGCACTGTTTGCTGGGAGGCAAATTGCTGGGATGCACAGGCAGAATTTTCCCCCTTGTTTTCCTCCCCCAAAACTAAGGTGCATCTTATACTCCAAAAATACAGTGATGAAATAGAAAAATGTGGGTTAGACAGCATCACCACGAGATGGATTTGTAACTGGCTCACTAACCACACTCAGCATGTAGTCCTCAATGGAACTGTACCTAAATGGAGGGAAGTGTACTTTTCAACATCTTCATCAATGATTTGGTCCAGGGGATAGATGGGGAACTCATCAAATTTGCAGATGACGCCAAGCTGGCAGGAATAGCCAACACTCCAGAAGATAGGCTTAAGATACTGAAGGATCTTGACAGATTTGAATACAAAATGAAATACAAAATGAAATTCAATAGTGAAAAATGTAAGGTTCTACATTTAGGCAAGATAAACAAAATGCACATGTACAATATATGTGGTATCTTGCTCAATAGTAATAACTGTGAAATGGATCTTGGAGTCCTAGTTGATAACCATTTAAATATGAGCCAGCACTGTGCAGCAGTGTCAAAAAAAGCCAACACAGTTCTAGGCTGCATAAACAGAGGGATAAAATCAAGATCACAGAAAGTGTTAATATCACTTTATAAGCACTTGGTAAGGCCGCACTTGGAATACTATATTCAGTTTTGGTCACCATGATGTAAAAATGATGTTGAGACTAGAAAGAGCGCAGAGAAGAGCAACAAAGATGATTAGGGGACTGGAGGCTAAAATACATGAAGAATGGTTGCAGGAACTGGGATGTCAAGTTTAATCAAAACAAAGGCTAGGGGAGACATGATAGCAATGTTCCAATATCTAAGGGGTGGCCACAAACAAGAGGGAATGAAGCCATTCTCCAAAGCACCTGAGGATAGGACAAGGAGCAATGGGTGGAAACAAATTAAGGAGAGAAGAAACTTAGAATTCTTATTTAACAAATCCATGCTGACCACCACTGATAATATCTGCTGCATTATGTTCAAGGTGCTTAAAAACAATACATTTATGATCTCTTATAGAATCTTCCTGAGTATTGTTGTTAGGCAACATCCCCATTGTCCCAACACCATTTTTGAAGATTGAGACAATATTTACATTCCTCCAAAAGTCCAGCACTTCATCAGCTCTCCAGAATTTTCATGAATAAGATACTAAGTTCAGCCAGACCATCAACTTATTTTCAGTGTTCTGCATGCAAATCATTTGGCCTTGGAGATTTAAACCAATTCAGAGTATAAAGATATTTCTGATTATGTTTATATTCTTCTTAAGCATCAATCCTGTCCATTTGTCTAGTTCTTCACAACGACATGCTGGAAAATACACCCTTTGCTTAAGATCAACTATTCACACTTTTTTTTTAACTCTGTAAAATCCTTGAAATCATTTTCGGATCTCAGGGAATATTTGCATAAAAATGGCAAAAATATGAAAATCTCATAATACAATTCACTTTTAACCTACTTATGTTTTACAACAAGGCAAAGAGGCATGCCTGCAGCTCAATCATAACACATAAACATTTCCAACACTGTGAATACTAACATTGAGTGGTGCAGAAAGTGAAAAACAATGTTTGTTGTATTGATCATGATCCCTTCTATTTTAAACTTTCAAAGTTCCTGCTGAAGTAGTTGTTATTTACATATTATTTGTCTCCATTAGCAGAAAGATAAATTCATCAATGGACTTAAGTAATTCTTGAAAATTGTTCTGGCCAAACTTTGTGTTTGATTCACAAGGCAATGAGCCCTATTGGTACTTTTTTCTAATGACAATGATCTTGACCATTGATGGAATTCAAATTTTTAAACAACAGGTTCTGTGGGTGTGGCTTATTTGGGGCCATGGCTCTGTGGTCATGTGACTAGATGGGCATGGCTAGCTATTCATATGACTAGGTAGGCGTGGCTATGTGCACAGGGACCATTCAAAGTGAATTATGACCTCAGACTTATGACAATCCTCACATTTATGCCCATTGCAGCATTCTTAATAACCGTGCCACTCATTTAACAACTGTGGTGCTTCTTTTCACAACAGGGTGAAAATTTTTAAATGTGAGGACAGTTGTAAGAGCGAGGACTGGTCAAAAATCACTTTTTCAGCCCTCTGAGCAGTCTCTATGTGCATCCAGTGTGGACAGGTGGTCATGTGACTGAGTGGGTGTGGCCAACTCAACATCACTCATGTTGAGGGGCGCTTCTCTTTGCCTGGCCTCTCATGACCATGGGAATGCTACAACTGTCATAAGTGTGAAAAACAGTCCATTTTATCAGTGCCATTGTAACTTTGAATGGTGACTAAATGAACTGTTTAAGTCAAGGATTACCTGTACAAAAATACAAAAAGTTTCTTTGCTTGCAAAAAGCTCCCTAAATACCAATCATTAGATTAGAAATAACTGCAAGCTGGAGTTACAAATCAGGCAGGGTGCCAGAGCACCTCAAGGAATTAAAATAGTTAAAATGCAATGTTAACGACCTCTTGCTCATAAACTCTTGCTCCCTTTAGCAGGGAGGTCATTTAAGCTGTCCAGAAAGAGCATATCCAGGAGAAGCAATCCTTAGATCCATTTGCACCACTTAAAGATACCAGCTGGTCTCACTCACTTCATAATATATAGTAAGGAAATCATCCAGATTTAAGGAAGGGTCACAAGACCCCCAGAAAGGCAGTAAAAAAGTGCCAAGCTTGCATTTTGCCTCTTGGAAGTTACACCCCAAAAGAACAGTGCCAAGAACCACTAAAACAGTGAAGGAAGAACCCACTTCCCAGATAGAAAAAGCCATTGAGAAAAGCCTAACTAGAATGAAGCAAAGAAGCAAATACAGTAGCTGTTGCTTGTTAAACCAATTACAGGAAAATATAGTCACAGGAACTAGGCAGATTTCTGAAGCTGCTCCTTTTCAGAACAGAGATTAACATTTTTCTTCCAAACAAAGCTGAATAGGGAAAATTATCCCATCAATAAACACAGGATTAAACATCACCAAGCACAGAATTAAACTTCATTAACAACCAGTTTTAGATAAAAAATCGGAAAGGGTATGTAAACTCATGTTTGAATGTCAAAAGCCTTGCTGAATGTCAGTCATCTTGGTTCCTTGTCATTAAAAGCTTCTTTCTGGAAGCTCTGTGCTGGAAGAACTCTAACAGGGGAGTATTTCCTCCTAACAGCAGTGTAAAAAGCTTAAAACAACCCTTCCTCTTTAAGAAAGTCAAGCAAAGAAAAAACTCAGGAGACGTAAGTAGGCATACTGCCAAGAAAGTAATAAGGGTTAACTGAGAGCCAATTTCTGTAAGCAGAGCAATAAAGATTAGGTTATAGAAACAACAGCAGACTGTTGCAACTCCTTACAGGGCTAACCCTGTAAAGTGGGGGGAGGGGGAGGAGATTTCTTCTAACAACTGATTTCTGAACTGCTTAGAAAGTTAACAACCAGTTCTAGCAAACCTGTTGGAACCGGAAGAATCCCACCTCTGATCTTCACTCTTCTCTTTGGTTCTTTCAGAGTGCAGTTTAACTTCACTGCTCTATAGGGATTTGCTCAGACCTCCTTGCACAAACTTGGGAGAAGCTACCCAACACTCACCAGATTTTTTTTTAATTGCATGCTACAATGAAACTACCTAAAACAGCCATCTGCCCCCTATCAATCTGAGAATATAGCTCTCTCTTATACCTACTATTCTTTTCTATAATTCCTATGGCTTAAGGTATGACCTGCTTTGCAGCTAGGGGACAATTGGTTATTGTAGGTAACCTTCATTTGTATCCAGATGTATCTTTCCTACAACCATTAGTTGTTCTGTAACATCTTTGTTTCTCTGAAGATTTGGATCTTGTTTATATTATAAGAGTGGTGACATTCAGTGATACAGAATATTCTCTAAATGCTTTGCTTCTGGTAGCCATTTTATTTACTGGATTGCCTCCTTTTATATGATGCTCTTCTGATGGAAAACTAATTTCTTGGATATTTGTTATAGCGGCTCTTTAATATGCTAAATCTTCTCTTATCTTGTCAGTTAACGTATGGTTTCCCACTGCTCCAGACACTTCTCCTATTCTATAAGGACTGTTAGAATTTTTCCTTTCCTACAATACATGTCAGATTATTCTCACACATGAAAATTGTAAGGAAATAAGCACTGCATAACATGACATTTGGAATACTGTGCTCAGTATTGGAGACCTCACCTACAAAAAGATATTGACAAAATTGAACAGGTCCAAAGACGGGCTACAAGAATGGTGGAAGGTCTTAAGCATAAAACGTATCAGGAAAGACTTAATGAACTCAATCTGTATAGTCTGGAAGACAGAAGGAAAAGGGGGGACATGATCGAAACATTTAAATATCTCAAAGGGTTAAATAAGGTCCAGGAGGAAAGTGTTTTTAATAGGAAAGTGAACACAAGAACAAGGGGACACAATCTGAAGTTAGTTGGGGGAAAGATCAAAAGCAATATGAGAAAATATTATTTTACTGAAAGAGTAATAGATCCCTGGATCAAACTTCCAGCAGACGTGGTTGGTAAATCCACAGTAACTGAATTTAAACATGCCTGGGATAAACATATATCCATCCTAAGATAAAATACAGAAAATAGTATAAGGGCAGACTAGATGGACCATGAGGTCTTTTTCTGCCGTCAGACTTCTATGTTTCTAGGTATGACTACATATTTCTTTTTAATTTTCAGCTTTCTTCCTTAAGATACAGGTAGTCCTTGTTTAGCAACTACCTTGTTAATAACTGTTTACAGTTATCACATTGATGAAAAAGTAACTTTATGATCAATCCTCACATGCTTGACTTTCACAGTTCAGAAAAGCAAAGGAAAGCTGAAATAAGATCGTAAGCCTACTCACAGTTTCACTTAGCAACTGCTTTAGAGATGGGTTCCTCCTGGTTTGGACTGGTTCACTCAAACTGGTAGTGACCCGCTGGTGACATCACAATGACGCCAGTTTGGTCGGTGAGGTTTGTGAGCACCACCATCTTTTCTTTGAATTTTTTATTCTTCTGAGCACGCTCAGAAGTTGAGTTTGCAGCATTGTGCATGCAGTCACCATCTTGGGGGTTTTTTGGGGAGGGTTTGGAATTTTGGGGATTTTTTGTCACTGCGCATACGTTTGCGCAAAATGTGCACATGGCCATGAGACACAGCCACGCAGCATGGGAGGAAGTGAACCGACAGCGAGGTAAGTTAGAACCTACTCCTAAACTGTTTCCACTGTACACTGAATAGAAAATACAGTATTTGTTTTTCCTTGTTCTGTTCTCAGGTTCTCAACTTAATTAAGAATGTTCATTTATTTAAAAAAATTATGTTTCCTCTACCAAATTTCACTGCTTGCTCTTACTCCCTGAAATATCCCTCCTACACAGCAGTAGGTAGTCATTTGATTATTTATTAAATATGTGTGCCACCTGACTCCCCAAAACTCTGGGAGATACCCACAACAGACAATTAGTAGATCTCAGTAAACACCTTTGCAGCCAGCAACTATTGCTTTCTCACAATCTGTATACAATCTCATTGGAATACATAGCTCCTCTGGTCATTCTCATGTTTTGTTATTTTTCCTTTGAACTCCACTAGCGAATTTGCTTTCCGTTTCCTCACTGCCCTTTAATGTAATCATTGTTCTTCAACATGCAGATATTCTTGAGTATTTTGAATTGATCATAATATCAATAACTTTAGATGTCTCATGTGCGGGATACAGTTAACATTATTATTCCTTTTAATACAGTGAAATGATAAATCTACACCTGTTTTTCAGCATTGGATTTATAATGTGTTATTTGCCAATATTTCAATTTAAACACACACCCACACACACACACACACACACAAATGAACAAAGAAGTAAACTTAAACAGGCTGCTTTGTTTTGGATATATACTTACAAAGTTTTTAATTTTTTTCTTTCTTTAATTTTAATTATGTCACACTATTAATAAAATCACTTGTATATATATATATATTTCCATGAATAAAACTTTCATATCACAAAATAATGTTAAAATATTTATTCTATTCTCTGCAACTATTATGGAGTCAGGAAAGATGTGGGCACTTTGGACATGCAGAAAGCAACAGAATTGGCATCAGATTGCTTGACATCAAAATAACTTGGGCCATTCAAGGACATACAGGATATCTTTACAGAGTGACATGCTCACAAAGCAGAGATTAAATAGTCACCCCTTTCCCCACTCATCACAGGCAGACAGTTCATAAATTAAGTTTGGTCAGATACCAGTGAACACATTCAGGTGTCTATAATAGCACAAATACTGATATACGGTACTGTAACTAGGACATGTTCTTTGGACAATTTCTGAGTTGAGTATTCTACCGCCGTATGTTAAAAGTGTATATTATATTATATTATATATTATATAAAATTATATGTTCCATTGTAACATTTTTAACCACTAAATCTGAGATTCAATCTTTTCTGACTTTGTGGAAGTACAAGATCTAGTAACTCAAACATGCCCTTGTCTGCACACTACTTTTGTTACTAAGGGAAAACAAAACAAAATGATCTAGTATGCAAAATTGGTAAAGATATATAGCCTCATCAAAGAGAATAAGTTTCTCATTTATACTCACACTGTACGTTGAGTTGCACCAGGGCCTCTCGAGATCTAATGTTGAAGCCATTGTATCTGGCTGTTTGGCATTTGTAAATCCCACTCATTTTCTGAGTCACCTTCTCAAAATACAGTTTCCCATCATTTGTCTCCACTGTCATTGTCCCTGAAGGCATAGGAGCTTCTTTATCAACTCTGGACCAGATGATAGGAGGTTTAGGTTTCCCTCGGACTTCACACTGTAACTCTGCTCTTGAATCTTCACGGACGGTAATGATAGATTGTCCCTTGGGCACCATGATAGTTGGAGGCACTATTGGGAAAAAGGTGACAAGAAAGAACAACTGTTCAACAGCAATGTTTAAGAATTAGCTTAATGGTGTGCGTATGTAAAAGATTGCTGAAACTGAAGTTAAGGCATATGTCTTCTCCCACTTACGACTGGAACTTGTTGCTTGTATCCTTATGATTTATATAAATATTGATTGTTTCCTTATTGCTTATTTGTACCCTATGACAAACTATATTATAACAAACTCAAGGACTTGAGACCCCTTTGCACCACTGAAAGACCCAACAATAAAGAATGCTATGAAGAAACAGTCAAAGCTAACCTCTTCAACACATTCTTTGGTTCAGTCTTTGTAAACAGCAACGGCTCATGCCCACAAAAGCTGTCCTGGGTCCCCAGAGAGGGGCAGCATATCAATCCAATAAATAAATAAATAAAATAAAATTCCCTAGATGTACCACAAATACTCATAATGATTTAACACAAATAGACTTCACTGAAGACAATGTTGAAAAAGCACTGCATGGCCTAAAATCTTCTCTGTCAATCGGATCTGATGGACTATGTCCATACTTCCTAAAAATGATCTCCACAGCCATAGCTGAGCCATTAAGCATAATCTTTGAAAAATCCTACAGGACCAGTTCCCTAACAAATCTATGGTCACTAGCCATGGTCATCCCCAACTTCAAAAAGGGAGATCCCAGTCTAGTACAAAACTACAGACCAATCTCTCTGTGCTGCATCACATGCAAAGTTATGGAATCAATCATAAACCAATCCATTACCCACCACCTAGAAACTAACAACCTACTTTCTAGAAAATGATACAAAGATGGTTACAGGAAATAATAGATATGGAACCAGAAATTACCCCTGAACGTTTCTTTCTTGGAATTAGAAAAAAACATTATTCGAAAAAAAATTCAATATTTAATAACCTGTATAACAACGGCTTTGTTGCGCACAAAATTGGAAAAAATAACTCAGTACCACCAGAGAATATAGTCATAGATAACATTTATAGATGTGCAGAAATGGATAGGCTGACAATGGAGATCAAGGGATTAAACAACTCAGAATATTACAAAACTTGGAACTAATGGTATAATTGGACTGTAAATAAAATGAAAACAATGTCATATAATGTGAAAGAATGTATGAAAAATGGAACTATGTAAATATAAACAACAAAGTAGACTATAGAATTGATACAATGTAAGATATTGTTTATAGTTCTGTGTAAAAATTACTCTGATGTTTTAAAAATGAAAAAAAAATGAATAAATAAAGCATTAAAAAAGAAATTAACAATAAACAAGCAATATGGTCTCAGGAAAAAAATTGTCATGCAATCTACAACTACTACACTGTTCCATCATCATTCTATTCCATAGAATTTATTGCTTCTAAATCTTACTTTCCTCAATTCCTCCAAGTTTCAGAACTTGCTCTTCATTATTTTCACCAACTTCTCTGTCTCCTTTTAAAGATTTTAATTAAGGGATACAGATTCTACAGGGCTGCCTACTCCTATTTGTTGATCTCCAGATATATTTGAACTATAACTTTTTTTTTTCACTAGAAAAATTCAGGTAATTGTATACCTTAGTAAAACTAGTAGGACATCTGTTGGAAAACATTATTGTAGGAAGTATTTGTACTAAAATATCAAGGAAACTGATATGATTGTACTTCTTTGTGCACTCCTTTTACTCTTCTCAAATATACAGTATTTATGTATAATTTTAGATTTTGAAAGGATTTAAAATGTGATGTAAAAGTCCCAAATTTATTTTTATCTGCATAACCAAGTAATGTCTGCACGTAACCTATAAATGTAAGAGGGCTAAGAGGGAGTGTGATGATTTCAATCATACAAAATATAGCACATAGCTGGCTTAAAGGCATATTATGTAGGTCTAGCATCCAGTATCTCCATCAGCTGTATCACTAGGCAATAAGATGGTGAATTTTCAATTTGCAGGTCTTCTGTGGGCTATGGAATCTCATCAAATCCTCTCTTATATGGTGTGAAGATTGAGCTGCACCCGCATGGCTCAGTACTGCCAGCATATGCTCACCTGGCAGGAGACAATTTTCTTTATGGGAAAAATGTGTAAATTGCATTTGAAAAGTTTTTAATTAAAGGCAGCTTTCTGGGACCTTTATGCTAGATGACCTGCTTGCTAAATCCTTGAGGGGGAAAAGATTCAGAAAACCAGGGAATAAATACTCCACCATTCATATCTGTGGTCAAACTAGGAAAAAGATCCACACTTCAGAACAAACATAGTAAAGCCTTTTTCAAAATCCATGAATATATTTTTTTACAGCTGTGGAAACTTTATATGGACTCTTTACTGGAAAAAAAGAGAGAGAAGAATTCATTGGTGATCTTTAGTGATGGGCGAACCCAATGGTGTTCGGGTTCGGCAAGTTTGGACGAACGTCACGCAAAGTTCGGCCGAACCCGAACGGTCCGTGGTGCCAAAGTTCCGCCCCCGAAATCCCATCGTTTTTTATTTTTATGGATTTTTTATTTTTTTTAATTTTTATTTTTACGAAAAAGGACGCTGCAGTGGCGCCGCAAGCAAAGGGAGGTCCTTTCACGTAAATATATATATTTTTATTTTTACATGAAAGGACCCCCCTTTGTTTGTGGCGCCGCTGCAGCATCCTTTCACGTAAAATTAAAAAAAATATTATTACGAAAAAAATTTATTTTTACATGAAAAGATCTCCCTTTAAAGGAACTGGGGAATCCCATGAAAAGATTCCGGGGGCGGAGCTTTGACATCACGTATACTGGCAGGTTGCTAAGAATGCCAAGGTGATCACTTCCTGGATTCCGGGGGCGGCACTAAAATAATGGAGGGAGGATGGAATCCAGGAAATGATCACCTTGGCGTCCTTAGCAACCTGCCGGTATACGTGACATCAAAACTCCACCCCTGGAATCTCTTCATGGGATTCCCCAGCTCCCCAGTGTTCGCCTTCCTCCGCCACCACCGGCGTCCGGCTCCTCCTCCTCTTCTCAGCAGATGACAGCTGGGCGGTGGCTTTCACGGTGTTCGGCACAAATGCCGAACCGGAGCACAATTTTAAAAAAAAATTCGGGTTTGGGTCCGGCATGCCGAACACCACAAAATTCGGTACGGACCCGAATTGTCAGGTTCGGTTCGCCCAACACTAGTGATCTGGGGATCTGGTGATTAAAATGAGCTTATGGAGAAAAGTTTAAGATTACTTGATAGAAAGAAGTGTGAAAGACACTGTAGCATGCTTTTTTTTTTCAATTTCTTTCTTGTTTCTCTAGTTCTTATTTTATATGTTCTTGTTTGGGATGTGTGTGTGTGTGTGTGTGTGTGTGTGTATTAATAGCTCCATACTCAATCCTGAACTTTTTCTCCAGGAGCCTTGCCAAGGATTTTCTTTTGGAAACATATTGTTAGTGGACTGTTAGCATTCCCACTGTTTCTTTGATGTGACCTTTGTTGCAAACATACTTCAGAAAGCTCTATTGTTCTCTGTCTGCCTTATCTCTGAATCCATCTGAGAAACAAAATAGATGTGGTGTTAAGTGAATCATTAGAAATCAAACCATTGTTTGTTTTAGTCAATAAGTATGACATAAGTGCACCAGTGTGCCTAGCATCCATATCTTAATGTTTCCCTCTTATTAGTACCCAATTCATGTATATAAAGTGTTATACCTATGTATACTAGCAATATGTATTTGACAAAACAAAATAAATAAAAGTAAATATGAAGGTCATTTTCAATGGGACAACAGTACATATGGAGAGCAGGTTTAACTGTAATCCTGACAGAAATTTCACTATAATACACTGTGGATGGTTTTGAGCTATAATATATTAAATAAACAAAACTCACTAGCACAATCAAGGTATTTAAAACAAAACAAAACAAAACAAAATCATCACAATACATCTGTGCATGGAAGAGGGGGCTAGGGCTAAGAGCTGGAAAGTTACAATAATTTTCCCTTGGATTTATCCCCGATGAATATAATTTCCCATCCTTATTACATTTATTTTAAAACCCTGATCTAGTTTCAGTGATGTGATGTGGTTAGTGCCATATCAAATTTGGCTCTTAGCCAGAACTTCCCAAGGCATTAGTAATATAATCCTGAAAGAATAGCACAAAATTACTCTTTCTTGTAGCCACTTTGCCTGGCTAAATGGTTACACCCTTCTCCCCAATTTGCTACTGATCTATATGCAGAAAAGTTTCTATCGTGCAGGCAACTATTTGAAGATGAATCTGTCCTTCACTTTAACAAGCTAGACTCTTATTATGCCTTTTTGTTTTGAAATGTTTGTTATGCTTTAAAGAAACACAAAGAATTCATTGGATAAAAATAACAAAGTAATATTGATTATGAAATATTAAATATAAATTTACTCAGCTTTTTCTGTAGTAGTTTTATCTGAAAACAAAAAAAAAATGGAACAGAGAGAAAGAAGTTGCATAGCAGTGCAGCCTTCCATCTTAAACCCTCCAAATAATTTGAAAAGGATTTATCATGTGATTAAAGCTAATCTACCTATTTGGTAAACAGAGCTTAGGTTCTTTATGAATCTCCTGGGATAGATTTTGATTAAAGCGTACATTCTTTTTTAACTGTGTTCTATCCTTAATCGGGCTTTTGGATAAATTAAAAAATCAGATGAAAGCTTACCTGTTTCTGAAGAAATGTTCACCTCGACACTAAGGTCAGGGATGGGTGCTCCTTGGAAAGATGCCACACACAGGTATGTACCATAGTCCGTGAAACGGAGATCAATTATCTCTAGGCTGCTTGTCACAGGGGGAAGTTCAGGGTCATTCTTGATGACAACTACTCGATCTGAGAATTTGGCCAACTTCCCATTCTTGTACCAGAAGTAGAAAACTTTTTCTTGTGGGACAGCATCCACATGGCATGAGAGCTTCAGGTCTTGGCCTAGCTGGATGGTTTCACTCTCTTTGATGACATCAGGAGTGATCTGAAAGGTTACATTCTTCATAGCTGGAGGAAATACAAAGGCCAAACTGGTGAATATATCAGTGCTTGATCTTCAAATGGTCAAAATATGTCATATCACGTCATTTCACATCATGTTGTGTCATGTCATGTCCTGATTGACAGGGCATAGAGATCTGAGAAGCCATATAGCACAAAAAGTACACCATATAATTCACATTCTTACATTCAACCAGTGATGGGCTAACAAAATTGTTACAACCACACTGTGGGCGTGGCTTATGCATTTTGTTTCAACGTCTTTCAGTGCAAATTGGGTGCTCTGGGGTAGAGCTCCAAATTTTGCTACCGGAACTGCGTTCCTGACCGTTTCCTTAGGAGCCCATCACTGCATTCAACAGAATTTAACATTCTGTTTAATAGCATCTCCTCTTCTTAGGTAGAAATAAATCTGGAAAGTTGTTTCCACTGAATTCATGATGCAGGGGGAATAAAATATCCTTCCCCTGCTTGCTATAATTTCATTCTTGATAGAAGAGGGATACAATCACATTTTTTGAACAGGCTATCGTATGCTTATATGCAAATATACTGTATTAATTTGACCATCAATAAATGGAATGTGGCAGCGGTGGGTTACTCCTGTTTTGGCCTAGTTCTGAAAACTGGTCGCAATGGCGGTGGGAGGCTCCGCCCAGCCGCCCAGGACACTTCTGCGCATGCAAAGAAGCATCACATGCACACACAAACCAGTAGCAAACCAGTAGTGTTTTAGAACACACTACTGGAATGTGGCAAGAGCAGTCGCCTTGACAGAAATGACTAAAGAGCTCAGGCAAAAAACAAGGAGAGAGAAAAGAGTTTTAAAGAACACGAGAAAACTTATTTGTTTGCATCCATCTCCTATCAAAAACTCCTCTCCTTTTCAGTGTAAGGCGATATCTGCGAGACCGTCTTCTGCAGCACGAATCCCAGCGACCGGTTAGGTCCCACAGAGTTGGCCTTCTCCAGGTCCCGTCGACTAAACAATGTCGTCTGGCGGGACCCAGGGGAAGAGCCTTCTCTGTGGTGGCTCCAACCCTCTGGAACCAGCTCCCCCCAGAGATTAGGATTGCCCCCATCTTCCTTGCCTTTCGTAAACTCCTTAAAACCCACATCTGCCATCAAGCATGGGCGAATTGAAACATCTCCCCCTTGCCCATGTAGTTTTTGTGTATGATTCGATTGTGTGCTTGTTTTTTATATATTGGGGCTTCTTTTTTAGATTTTTTAACCTAAAACTGTAATTTAGATTGCTAAATATTAGATTTGTTACTATATATCTTTTTTACCATTGTTGTGAGTCGCCCCAAGTCTGCGGAGAGGGGCTGCATATAAATCCAATAAATCTAATCTAAATCTAACTTAGGGTGAAGCAATATGTATGTGTGTGCTTGTGTGTACACGCTTATATGTTGAAAAACAAACCTGAAAATTATGAGGGCTGAAGGAAAGGAAGCAATACAGTATAAAATCAATGCAATTTGATTAACCAATCAAACTTGGCTAATACTCTTTTTCTGTCCTGAAGTACCAGTCTTAAATTTATTCCAATCTTTAAAAGGAACAAAGTGAGCTGGAAATTCAGGCTCCATCCCCAATTAGATTAATAGAAAGACGTACATCGCACCAATAGGTTCACTGTCTTCTTGGCTGGATTTCCCACATTGTTGATGGCTGTACAGTTGTAATAACCTGAATCTTCGGTTTGAATGCCCCAGATGGTAAGGTTGCCCCCTCGAATCAGGCTGTTCAGAGGCAAAGGACCAGGTGAGTGAGACCAGACTACCTGAGGCAAAGGATCCCCGCCTGTTAACGAACAGTATATGGTAACGTTATCCCCCGGATTTACCACTAAAGTCTCATTCACAGATAGTTTTAGAGCTGGTGGAGCTATAAGAAAGAGAGAGAAAGAAAAAAGAGAGATAGGAATTGTCATGTCTTGCAATATGTACAAAATCCCGAAGAACCTAGAAAAAATACTTTTTTATATAAAAAAAAGCATACTGTGCTTGTAATCCAGTCAGATAGTAACTCTGAAATGTCTCAGACTAGGATCCCAGTCTGTTTCAAAAACAACCAATGAAAACTGGAGGCATACAACAGTGTTATGCTCAGAAAGATATGTTTGTGCTTTGCTGATCAGCTTTTCAAATAATACGGGGAAAGAAGTATGAACTCCCCCTTTTTGTACATGCTAACTCCTGGCTTTTCAGATATTATTACGCTGTAATTTTCATCAATCCCAACCAATTATTTGATTCCCCCCCTCCCACTGCATAACTGAATTGTTGCTTTACAAGCTTCAGATCTCTCTAATATGTTAAATTGTTGCTGGGATATAGATCAATAATTTATGGTCCATTTTTCTTAAATGTGTGATGTATCGCCACTGTTAAAACGTGTTAAAGTTTACAGTCCTATAATCCGGTGCCTTCAGGACTACAACACCTATCATCCTCCGTCAGCAAGGCTATTTACGTACCATCAGGTTAGGGAGACCTATAAAGCTTACACAGTGGTACCTCTACTTAAGAAGGCCTCCCCCTTTAATCCCAGCCATCAGGGCTGCCAGAGGGAATAAACCTCTGCCAGCGCCCAGAGAAAAGAAACACTCCCTGGGCTGCCGAGGAGTCACCACAGTGAAGGGAAGGCACCGGCTACAAAGCGAGTGAGCGAGAAGAGAGGGGAGCCCAGGAAGGAAGAGGCAGCAGGTAGCAGCAGCAGCCAGTGTATGGGAGGCAGCCTCACACCGGTTGTATTGGAGGCACGTGCTCCTCCTCGCTGCCTCAGTGTCCCTCTCTTTTTTTAAGCCTTAAAGTTTTGGATTGTTTTGATTCCCCTCACCTCACCTTCTTCCTTCGGCAGTGACTGTGCTCCTCCTCCTCTTCTTCTTCTTCCTCCTCCCAACCAAATTCCGAGCTTTTTTTTTTTCCTAATAGGTTTGCACGCATTATTTGCTTTTACACTGATTCCTATGGGAAAAATTGCTTCTACTTAACAACGTTTCTACTTAAGAACCTGGTCACGGAATGAATTAAGTTCTTAAGCAGAGGTACCACTGTACTGCCTTTCTGCAGAGATATGAGACTCGTTTGGACTTGATGCCATTTCTTGCACTGGAATTATAAACATGTGCATCTTCAAAATGTGACAGAAAGGCGTTCCCAATGGCAGATGTGATGAAACTTTACTCTCCAAATTCCCTTCACCTCCCATGCAGAGCAAAAAAAAGGTCTTCCTTGAAGAGTTAATTCCAAGTCGCTTCGCGTTGTAGCAGTGAAAGAACAGAGCACATTTAACTTGTTAATATCTTTCCCCCACATCCCACATCCCGTGCCCTGCCTCCTCCTCCTAGCAATTATTGCTAACCTCTAGAGCTCTCTCTTTAACTGCCATACATATCAAATGCTGGGCTCTAACCACATTCACAAATCTTTGAGCTTCCCCTTTATGTAAGGAGTCATATTATGAATGGGCAGCTCCCTCTGCTTTGGAATGCTTAACCTCAACCCTTCTGATTAATTCCTTTTCTTCAACATCCCCAGACACAGATCCGAAAGGCTTTTCTCTGTGTTTTCTGTTTAATCTCTCAAAGGCCCTTAAAAGCTCCTTCGCGGCAGTCATCAGAGACATCACACAGTGCTCAGAAATTAACAATCAATGGGACAATGGCTGAGCCACGTTTTAAGTAACAGATGTAATAAGGCAAAATAAGGCATCGTTACATATTCATAAAGCTTGATTTAATGACATCGTTATTTTTTTCCCCCTGGGTTCCCGTGTTAATGACCTATAGTGGATTTGCCCTGGATTTCTACTTCAGACAAACAGAAAAGCAGGAAGGCTGTTTTCTTAGAGGAGAAATAAAATACATATTTCACAACTATTCTGATTTTTCCCACATCCAGACTGATTGGCTTACATTTGGACACTTTAAAAACTTATATTCCTTGTCTTAATTCCAAAAATACATAAACGGACACAAATGAAACATTGGCGCATTATGTCTCCAATCTTTTAGGAAAATTAGCTGCATAGCTAGAGGTATAACAAGCAGGAAGAGGGAGATTATGATTGCGCTATATAGAATGCTGGTGAGACCACATTTGGAATACTGTGTTCAGTTCTGGAGACCTCACCTACAAAAAGATATTGACAAAATTGAACGGGTCCAAAGACGAGCTACAAGAATGGTGGAAGGCCTTAAGCATAAAACATATCAGGAAAGACTTAATGAACTCAATCTGTATAGTCTGGAGGACAGAAGGGAAAGGGTGGACATGGTCGAAACATTTAAATATGTTAAAGGGTTAAATAAGGTCCAGGAGTGAAGTGTTTTTAATAGGAAAGTGAACACAAGAACAAGGGGACACAATCTGAAGTTAGTTGGGGGAAAGATCAAAAGCAACATGAGAAAATATTATTTTACTGAAAGAGTAATAGATCCTTGGAACAAACTTCCAGCAGACATGTAGATAAATCCACAGTAACAGAATTTAAACATGCCTGGGATAAACATATATCCATCCTAAGATAAAATACAGAAAATAGTATAAGGGCAGACTAGATGGACCAGGAGGTCTCTTTCTGCCATCAGACTTCTATGTTTTTATGTTTCTAATTAATGTGATGTAATAGGTAAAGTAAAGACCATGGTTTACAGGCCGGAAGACTGTGAATTCTAATCCTTTCAGAGGCCTGAAAAACAACTAGGTGACCTTGCCCTCCCTCCTTCCCTTCCCTCCAGGAAGAAGATACCAACCAGCCTATTCTAAATATGTTGCCAAGAAAACTGCCCCAAGTGACTCAAGGGACCATCAGTACTCTGGTGACTTGAGTTTTGACTTCAAGGTAGGATAGTAAGGCTGGATGGCAATAGTATAGCATTTAGATTTATATACCGCTACCCAGGGGCATGGGGTGAGGTATCATCAGTATGCGGATGATACCCAGTTATACATCTCCACCCCATGTCCAGTCAACGAAGCAGTGGAAGTGATGTGCCGGTGCCTGGAGGCTGTTGGGGACTGGATGGGTGTCAACAGACTCAAACTCAACCCGGATAAGACGGAGTGGTTGTGGGTTCTGCCTCCCAAGGACAATTCCATCTGTCCGTCCATAACCCTGGGGGGGGGGAATTATTGACCCCCTCAGAGAGGGTCTGCAACTTGGGCATCCTCCTCGACCCACAGCTCACATTAGAGAAACATCTTTCAGCTGTGGCGAGGGGGGCGTTTGCCCAGGTTCGCCTGGTGTACCAGTTGCGGCCCTATCTGGACCAGGACTCACTGCTCACAGTCACTCATGCCCTCATCACCTCGAGGTTTGACTACTGTAATGCTCTCTACATGGGGCTATCTTTGAAAAGTGTTCGGAAACTTCAGATCATGCAGAATGCAGCTGCGAGAGCAATCATGGGCTTCCCAAGGCATGCCCATGTTACACCAACACTCTGCAGTCTGCATTGGTTGCCGATCAATTTCCGGTCACAATTCAAAGTGTTGGTTATGACCTATAAAGCCCTTCATGGCATCTGACCAGAATATCTCCGGAACCGCTTTCTGCCGCACGAATCCCAGCGACCAGTTAGGTCCCACAGAGTTGGCCTTCTCCGGGTCCCATCGACTAAACAATGTCATTTGGCAGGACCCAGGAGAAGAGCCTTCTCTGTGGCAGCCCCGACCCTCTGGAACCAGCTCCCCCCAGATATCACAGTTGCCCCCACCCTCCTTGCCTTTCGCAAGCTCCTTAAAACCCACCTCTGTCGTCAGGCATGGGGGAACTGAATTTTTTTCCCTTCCCCCTAGGCTTATAGAATTTATACATGGTATGCTTGTTTGTATGATTGGTCTCTTAAATTGGGGTTTTTAGATTATTTTTTTAATATTAGATTTGTTACATTGTCTTTTTTATTGTTGTTAGCCGCCCCGAGTCTTTGGAGAGGGGCGGCATACAAATCTAATAAATAAATAAAATAAATAAATAAATATTGCTCACAACAATCTGGGTCCTCATTTTACCGATCTTAGAAGGATGGAAGGCTGAGTCAACCTTGAGCCTACTGAGATTCGATCTGCCAAACTGTTGGCAGCCGGTGATCAGCAGAAGTAACTGGCAGTACTGCACTCTAACCACTGCACCACTAAGGCAGCATTAACTGGATCTAATATTCAGTTAAATCAAACTGAGGGGAGACGTGTGGCTAAATGAACAAGAATTTATGGTCAAGAGAACATCTTCCTTACACTGTCTGCATGGCAATGAGTGGAAAGGGGATGACCATCATTTATCTATCAGGAGATAATTTGCCCGTATGCTCACCCTGATTTTCCTAACTCACAATAAACTCACAGAACAGGAGGGGGAATTTTGCTGATCTGCAACCAGGCCTAATCTAGGACTGGGTTATGTGGTGAAACTGTAGAGAAGAATCTGAAATTCAAAATGTGGGTTAGAAGTGAAATATGACTGGGACTTTATTCATGCCTGGCTTGCCAATACAAATACAGTGGTACATCTACTTCAGAACGCCTCTACTTAAGAACTTTTCTAGATAAGAACCGGGTATTCAAGATTTTTTTGCCTCTTCTTAAGAACCATTTTTTACTTAACAACCTCTAGCCCAGAAAAATTTCCCAGGAAATTTGAGAGCGGCACGAAGGCCTTGCCAGTTTCCTGCCATTCCCCCTTTAATCCTGGCCATCTCGGGCTTTTCTGGGCTGCCAGAGGAGCCTTTTGGTGTATGGGAGGCGCGTGCTCCTCCTCCCTGCCTCAGAGTCCCTCTTTTTTTTAAAAGCCTCACCTCACCTTCTTCCTTCGGCAGTGACTGTCCTCCTCCTCTTCTTCTTCCTCCTCCTCCTCCCACCCAAATTCCGAGCTTTTATTTCTTTCCTAATGGGTTTGCATGCATTATTTGCTTTTACATTGATTCCTATGGGAAAAATTGCTTCTACCTACAAACTTTTCTACTTAAGAACCTGGTCACTGAACGAATTAAGTTCTTAAGTAGAGGTACCACTTCATCAGTTCTAACTACTGGTGGGAAATGGAAGGAGTTATGTTCTTGGCAGTCACTCTGATAAGCTAGTCATTAGCTCTCTGAAAGTTGTTGAGGACAATAAATGATAATATGGTATTTGTAAACCAGGATTGAAATGAGGGGTTCTTGGTGCTAGTGATGGTGATGTCACCTAGCTAAGGTAATGAAACTTCTGTAAGAAAACAAGCAAGCACCAGGGAGCCCTCATTGTTGAAGTCCTTGGGGGGTTTATTTGTATTGTCAGGGTCATTCGAATCAGAGTGTAAACAGGTGTGGCACCTTCTTCAGACTGCTGAAAGGACTGCGTTGTAAATAGGAGCTAGGTGGTGTTGTATCCCTTCCTCTCTATTGAGGGAAAGCTGTTTAATTTAAACATAGATGGCCTCTTTGATTTTCTTTTCAAACCATTGGTCTTCTTTGTTGACAATGTGAACTTTGCTGTCTTATGAAGCACCCTTTCCTAAAGACCCCACCTCCAATATCTACCTTCTAGGGTTTAAGATTTTTTTAAAAAGTTTTAATTTAACTCTTAAATATTATTATTATTATTATTATTATTATTATTATTATTATTATTATCACTAATATTATTAATATCATTAATACCAATAATAATAATAATAATAATAATAATAATAATAATAATAATAATAATAATATTTGTATGCCGCCCCTTTCCGAGGATTTACACAACCTAGTGCAGTGATGGCAAACCTTTTTTTCCTCGGGTGCTGAAAGAGTGTGGGTGCATGCTACTGCACATGCCCAAGTGCCCACACCTATAATTTAATGCCCGGTCCCCAGAAGTCCTCTGGAGGCCAGAAACAGCCTGTTTCCCAACTTTTGGTGGGCCCAGTAAGCTCGTGTTTCATCCTCCCCAGGCTCAAAGGCTTCCTTGGAAATGCTCTCTCCCTTCATCCTAGAGCAGCGTTTCCCAACCTTGGCAACTTGAAGATATTTGGACTTCAACTCCCAGAATTCCCCAGCCTGGCCAAAAGGCTCTCTGAAGCCAAAAATGCTCTCCAGAGCCACTCTGCAAGCCAAAAATCAGCTGGCTAGCACAGACATGCACTTTGGAGCTGAGCTAGGGCAACAGCTCGCGTGCCAACAGATATGGCTCCACGTGGCACCATCACTGACCTAGTGTGTTTTCAATTTTAAACTGCATGAAAGCTGCACCCTTACTTTCAAGGTTTGTCCTCGTAATTTTATTTAGCTCCTTGTTTCCTCCATAAATAGGATCTGCCCCCCAAATAAGCCCTAGTGAAGAGGGCTGGGCGTGGTCATCATAGGAGGCGGAGCATGCGCATGGACCGATGGCATCCGGCACCAGCCACAGCCTGTGCAGCTCAGGTGAATTGATTACCTATCTAAGCAGCAGGTGGAGGCAGAAAGTGAGAAAGGGAAAGGGGGCAGGAATACACGGCAAATCACAAACTGGACTTTATATTGTTTTATTGGTCTTCAGCATCTGTAAAAATGTGAAGAGTTGTGTCTCCTGCTTTTAATGGGAAATTTAGATTTTTTAAACAAATTCCCATTTTCATGAAATAGTTACTTGTCCATAGCTGAAGAATAAAAAACAATACGGAATAGAATGCAGCTTATGACCTAAAATGAAAGCTGTTGATTTTTGATCTGAAGAAATGCAAATAAAGCATTTTTTATAACTCTAATGGACCTTGCTATAAACAAAAGAAAAAATGTTCCTGGAGCACTAGTTTAGGCAACCATTCAAAATTATGTATTTTCTTTTATGTCAGTTTCCCAGACTTAATAGCTAAAACCCTGTGTAGCAACATTTTGTTTTCCATTATGTCGAAAAATGGGCTTGTTTATATCTATAACTGGGCCAAAAGGAATCCATAAATCAGCTCCCTGCACCATGTAAAAGTGCCGGCAGCATCTCTCCAGATTCCTGAGTTCTGGCTAGATAGCACAAAATCCAAGTTCAGCTGTAGGCCCACCTCAGATCGCATCCTCTTGCAGTTAGCAGATGGAGACTAACAACGTGTAGCCATTCTTATGCAGGAGATGAATCTCATTTATTTGCAACCTGTGGCAATTACTCTCTGTCTCTCCCCCTCTCTCCCTCTTTTTCTCCCTCCCTTCCTGCTCCCCCCTCTCAAAAACAGCTCACACACACCTTGCTGGTAAGTGAGTTGAAGAGCAAAGGGAAGAGGGAAGCAATAAAAACAAAGAGTCACTTTCAATTCTCTTTGAAGTCCAATTTGTTGCAAGATAACTGCAGGAGAGTTCTCCTTTGTTGTGGTTTAACCGTGTTGAAATCAAGACGGAGGAAAAAGAATCCGGTCCCTGCTTTGCCTTGCCCTGCCACTGTCCCAACTGTGGGCTTCCAAATCTCTGGACCTCCTTAATTGTAAAAGCATTAATAATAGAATAGTAAGGAAAAACTGGGCATGCATGCAGAATCACAATGATTTCCTGCATTCATATGCAGGGAATCTCAAAACAGCAAACTTTGGGGATAAATTTTCAAAATTACCACTAGCGATATGATTCTAAGGCTTTGACGCATGAAAGTACAGAATATATATTATATTATATAAATAGGAGAAATATTATATTTCAGATAAAAGATATAGCAAAAAAGAATATTTTTCTTCTTGATTGATAATTATCTAATAAATTGTGAAAAATAATTAAGATATATAAATACAGTGGTACCTCAAGATACGAACCCCTCGTCTTACGAACAACTCAAGATACGAACCCGGGGTTCAGAAAAAATTTGCCTCTTCTTATGAACTTTTTTCGTGTTACGAACTCCAAACCCGAACTTCCGGGTTTGGCGTTCGGAGGCTGCTGGGAAGCCGCGCGGCTGTTTTAAAAGGTGACAGCTGGGCTGGGGGGCTTCCCAGCAGCCTCCGAACGCCAAATGCGGAAGTTTGGGTTTGGCGTTCGGCTTCGGGAGACGGCTGGGAAGCCGCGCGGCTGTTTTAAAAGGTGACAGCCGGGCGGCAGCGGTTTTTTTGCGGGTTTTTTTTTGGTTGCATGGATTAATTGACTTTACATTGTTTCCTATGGGAAACAATGTTTCGTCTTACGAACCTTTCGTCTTACGAACCTCCCCTTGGAACCAATTAGGTTTGTAAGACGAGGTATGACTGTACAGTGGTACCTCATCTTACAAACGCCTCTTCTAACAAACTTTTCAAGATACGAACCCGGTGTTTAAGATTTTTTTGCCTCTTCTTCCGAACTATTTTCACCTTACGAACCCAAGCAGCTGCTGCTGGGATGAAGGGGTTTCTTTTTTCCCCCTTTTTTGAAGAAAGAAAAGGGAGGGGCTGCTTGGAGTAGGAAAGATTTTGCAGAGAACAAGGTGCTTGCAAAGGCACTGAAAGGGTGTCTTTTTAAGAAAGAAAAGGGAGGGGCGCCCCCCTTGCCTTTCTTCCTTCCCACTCACCCTTTAGCCTAGCCTTGCTTCTTCCACCCACCCCCTTTAGCTGCTCCTCCCTGCTCTTTGTTCCCCTCCCTTCTAAAGTTTGGGATTTTCCTGAAGGATTTGCACGCATTATTTGCTTTTACATTGATTCCTATGGGAAACATTGTTTCATCTTACGAACTTTTCACCTTACGAACCTCCTCCTGGAACCAATTAAATTCGTATGATGAGGTACCACTGTTTATACAACTAATTTTGAAAGGTGGCAATTTTAGCAGTCAACAGTACAGTTGACAACTCGTTTTGTGTATGTGTGTGTAATGTTTTCTTAGTTTCTTGTTTTTGTTGTTTTTTCTTAATGTATTAAACTAATAAAATTATTTTTATATACTCCATGCATGATTTTGCTACCTCCACAGGTGCAGCAGCAAAATCGCGCTGGTCCCGCAAGAACTTAATTGTGAGCGTAATTTAGCGTTCCGGCTCGTAGCCAACTGCTGGTTGCATCAGATAAGTACAGTTGTGATGCCAGATTTTTCTCCTTTGGTTTTCCCCCCCTTGCTTTGTTTATTCTTATTTGTAAGCCACCCAAATTTGGTTTAAATTGGATGGCTATACAAATGTTTTAGATAAATAAATAAAGACAGCTCACTAGATTGATAGATTGATTTTGGACTTGTCACCCTCTCAGACCTCTCAGCCTGAATTATCTTACAGGGTTATAGCTGTGGAGAATAAATGAAGGATTTATCTGATTTTCCATTGACATTCTTAACCTGTTTCCTACTTATTAACAGCCCCTAAGGAAATTCAACAGCAAACTTAGTCAATGTGACTTTCTGTGGTATTTAGTGGAACCAATGCTCCTATCCATATCTTGAATAGATTTAGCCAAAGAATAGCTAATGACTACATTGGTCCATAGCACATCTGAATTAACCAAATATACAAAGTTTGAAACAGCCAGGATTATGGAGCTCATCAACCTTTACCTATGGGCAAATATACCAACAAATTAAAGGGAGACCTATGGAACTACCTCTTTCAGGACTTATAGTGGAGGTCATTGGGAAAAATCCAGAAACCACTGTGCCGCCACAATGAAGGTGGAGGTGTCATTTACAGATATGTAGTTGACACCTTCACCATAATAGAAAATACCAGTTAGAGAACATCTACAAAACAATTAACAACATCTTCAAATGAATCCAGATTACCAAACAAGAAAAACAAAAATAGCAACACATCACCCTTTCTGGACATTATAATCAGCAGATTAGAATGGCAAATTAGAGACACAAATATACAGAAAAATAACCCTCACCAACCAAGCGTTCCACTTCCAGAGCATCCTTCCATCCTTCCACAAGAGAAGCTGAATAAAAACTTTACTTACATGAGTGCAAACTCACTACAGCAACCCTAAACAACCAAAAAAAGACACAGAATATCTGTACAACATATTCCAACAAAATGAATATTTATGCAACTTTATCAAAAAGTGACTGACCACTCAACCCAATATACACCAACCAACACAAAATCCAAAAAGAATAACACTGCCATACATCAATTCTCAGAAATTATCACCAGACTACTACAACCACATGGAATCACCTTAACACACAAGTCAATTAAGGCCTAAGTCAGTGGTTCTCAACCTGAGGATCGGGACCCCTTTGGGGTGTGTGTCGAACAACTGTTTCATATGGGTCGCCTAATTTCCCTTGGTGTTAGGAACTAAAGCTTCTATTCTGGTGCCTTGGAACATATTTTTACAATCTGACCAATCAGGCGTTTACAGAGGGGGGTCCATCTGACCATCCTGCTAATCAGCTTAAAGCTCTGTTGGGAGAATTGGCGCTAGACCTATGGTTGGGGGTCACCTCAACATGAGGAACTGTATTTAGGGGTCACAGCCTAAGTAAACCAAACATCTAATGAAAACCAAAAACCCAACAGCCCCAGAAGAAAATTAAACAGGAATCAACTAGAAACATATAAGATTGATGGCAGAAAAAGACCTCATGGTCCATCTAGTCTGCCTTTATACTATTTCTTGTATTTTATCTTAGGATGGATATATGTTTATCCCAGGCATGTTCAAATTCAGTTACTGTGGATTTACCAACCACGTCTGCTGGAAGTTTGTTCCAAGCATCCACTACTCTTTCAGTAACTATAACACAGAATGCCACTCCATAGGATAAATAGGCAGAAGATTGCCAGAATGCATCCATTAAGACATGGTGGACACTCTTTAATTTCACAACAAATGGACAGACTTAACTATAATTTCAGCTTAGAAACTGTAAGCATCCTAGACCAAATTAAGTACAAAAATACTAGGGAATTTCTAGAAACCTGGCATTCTGACAAACTAGTCATTGATAGACACATAGATGGATATAAACAGTAACTATGTACTATGCAAAAGAGACAATCAACAAACCAAAAAGGGGAAAAAAGACCAAAACACTTCACAACTAGTAATCAGTATTCAGATGTGCATAAATTAATTCTAAGATTAAGATCAGACCAACAATCAAGTAAGCAGTGGTTCCCAAACTTGGCAACTTTAAGACTTGTGGACGTCAACTCCCAAAATTCTCCAGCCAGCTATGCTATGCTATGTATAGCTATGCTATGCTGGCTGGAGAATTCTGGGAGTTGGAGTCCACACGTCTTTAAGTTGCCAAGTTTGGAAACCACTGAAGTAAAGGAAGCCCCAGTCAAGGAACTGCCAAACAAGCCAACAGTAAACTGTCCATCCAAATAACTTCTAAGTTCACCTCTACCAACACTGACAGGGCAAGCCACTAAAATATAAACTGAGAGCAAACCTTATCCTTACTAGGACTGATGAGGTTACCTAGTTTGGATAATGAAACATCCGCAAGAAAACAACCAAGCTCATAAAGCATTAAAAAAAAACTCATTTCAACCCCAAGGTACAAATATGCTCCTTTATTTTTCAATAAACTAGCATTGGTCCTTCTAGCTCTCTGCTTTGTTAATTAACTCAAGTTCAATTTCTTATCCAGGATTGTTCCTAATCACAGCTAACAATACTAAAACCTGGTGCCAACCACTTAATCCCCCAAGTCATTTGTCACTGAAAAGAACACATGCTCTGCGTTCTTGGTCTCAATCTACGCATTGCATGTTATATTTCAAAATGGATTCAGAGAGAGTGGAAGTTCAGGCATAGACCAAAGGTTGGGTTTTAAATGAAGTTGTCAGTGAGACTTGCTATGAACAACTTGTTTGTTAGAATAATGCTCAGATAAGAGGTGGGACTTTGGAAAGTGTAAGAGGTGGAAAAATACTTTGTTTTTCAAGTGTTGTTGAACTGCAGTTCTCAACATCCAACACAATGACAACACTGGCCAGAATTGCTGGGAGTTGTAGTTCAACATTAGGAACATCTTGTTTACATCAAGCAAGACAGCCTTTGCTGCTTGCCTCCAAACAAAAGAATGTCTACCCCTGAGATAGCGCTAGCTACCCTATTATCTTCTCAACACACTGGCTTCAAAGACTGCAGACTACAAAGCTAGAAATGTCCTCTGGTGAGGGTCACACTGATGCACTTAAAAAAAAAGTATCAAAACATATTTAAAACAAACATTTTGGAGAGATAAATTGAATAGTATCTCAAGAGAAAGTACACTTGAAAATGAAGTCTAAAAGCATTTTTGGAGGTTGATTTTTAAAACATCACAGAATAATAAGGAAGCAACTCAGAACGTAAAACTAGAGCTTCTTCGGTTATAAGATTTTTATCTTCAAAACTTTGTTTTAAAAAAAGTTTTCATAAGTGCAAAAATAGGGAACTATTAAAAATTAAGTTAGGATTAGACATCCATTTATAGTTTTTAAAGGGGAAAGGTGGACAATTAACAGCTTGTGGACCAGACAGAGACCTCCCAATGTTTATTTATCTATTTCATATAAATCTATTTCAATTAGTGGCATTGAATAAAATTCAAACAAAATGTAAACAATAACAAACATTCGTTAGAAATGCAAGCAATCAAGAAACAAACAAAATGAAGCAAGCATTTAATACAAAACATTATGACATTGCACTATCCCCTCTCATCTACAAATATGGAGTTTTACAGACTTCAGCAACAGGAATTGGAGGGAACAGTGCTGGTGGTTGATCAAAATACCCCTCCTCCTTCCTTCAAATCATGTTCATCTACTTATAAAGATCCCTAAGGAATCTGAGGTCCTTCTTGTTAGTACAGGGTACATGGTTGTTAGGGATTGCCATTGTAAACTGCATATTGTACACTTGTACCAAACTTGTACTTAAAGATTTAATGTGCACTCAAAGAGTTAACTTGTACTTGAAGAGTTAATATTCAAGGCTGTTTCGTCACTTCCTCATTGAAGCTATAAAAGCTCATTATTCTGCTCAGTCACTTCCTTTACTTTTGCCTGAGAAGGGGGAGTTGTGTTTAAGCTTCGTGCTTGTATAAGCTTCGTGCTTATTATCTATATTGTATTTTGCTTTGTGCTTCTATCTTGTAATTGCTCAGTGCTTATTATCCTGTATTTGCTTCATGCTTATTCTGGATTGTTTATATTTTGTTTATATGTAAATAATACTTATTTAACTAAGTCTGTGTCTTGGCTTTATCACACATCCACGCTCTGTTAAAATTCTCTGCTCAGTGATGTCGAAGGTTTCATAGCCTAGCTATACCGAGACAAGCCAACACTCCTGATCAAAGTTCCCTCCACTTCTTTTGCTATCATTAATCTCTTGAAAAAAAGAACGTCTTAAAAGGTCTTCTTCCCCTGTTGATCTTGATGGATGGGAATTAGAGCCATTTCCCAATCCCATTATTATTGGGTTTCTGTGACTTACCAGTTGTGTTGGTCAGCTCAAAGGTGACTGTCTTATCAGGGATGCCACACACATTTCTGACAGATACCTGGCATGTATAACTGGCATAGTCATGGGGTCGTAGATTTTTCAGTTTCAGAACTTTTGTTTCCCCCTAGAGTGTTTGGAAAGAAAGAGATGAGAGAAGTCAGGGAAACTATTTGTGTCCACTAGCCTGTGAAGTGAACTGCAAATCTCACGTAACAGTTCCAGTGCTACCAATTTCATTCGAAGTAATGGTATCAGGTTTACTTGCCTCAGTTTACAGATAACATTTGGGGTCGGGTGAAGAGTATCTGTAGGCACCAAGTGTCAGAAGTACTGTCCCATATTGCTTTACAGCATTCTCTGGATGGTTTATGGAGTCAGCATTTTTGCCCCCAACAATCTGGGCCCTCATTTTGCCCACTTCAGAAGTATGGAAGATGGAGTCAACCTTGAGCCCTGTCAGGATCGAACTCCTGGCTATGGCTACAGAGTTAGCCTGTATTACTTCATTCTAACTACTGTGCCACCACAGTTCCTTAACTTTTTAAAAAATGAACATTAACATCGTGCAAAGCACAGCACTGACATCCAATATCACCTTTATTTATAACAATATTTCTCGACATCACATAGGTCTAATAGATATTCTTAGAAAATAAACACGAGTAATGGCTTTATTAGGAAGTTGGGGAAAGAAAAGTCAATGCTAAAACAGGCTACTAAAGGAGGGCAGCCCCATAAGAGATTATTTTTCAATCAATGCAACCAGTTTGTAACGTGCCCCCATCGCTTCGTGAATATGTAAGCCTCCTCTAGCATGGATTGCTGCCCATGGGAAGCAAGAATAATAGGAATTAAGCATTGCTAAGGCTTCTAGCAACAGGAATAAAGTACTGTCCGCAACATTTCTCTAACCATTCGACTGCTTTACAGCTTAGTATCTTAGAAGGGTGCTGGTGATGTAAATTTTCGGGCAACAATATCTTGTTTGGAGGTACTTTTGCAGTACAGTAATAAAGTGGAAGCTCTACGTACAAACTTAATTCATTCCGTGACCAGGTTCTTAAGTAGAAAAGTTTTTAAGAAGAAGCAATTTTTCCCATAGGAACCAATGTAAAAGCAAATAATGTGTGTGATTGGGGAAATCACAGGGAGAGTGGAGGTCCTGTTTTCTCCCAGGAGATTCCTAGAGAGGCCCCACAGAGGCTTCTCCCTGTCTTTTCCAGCCCTGTTTCCTCCCAGGAGATTCCTAGAGAGGCCCCACGGAGGCTTCTCCCTGCCTTCTCCGGCTCTTTTTCCTCCCAGAAGATTCCTAGAGAGGCTTCTCCCTGCCTTTTCTGGTTACAGTTTGCTTGGGTTTGTAAGCAGAAAATGGTTCTTGAGAAGAGGCAAAAAGAATCTTGAACACCCGGTTCTTATCTAGAAAAGTCCGTAAGTAGAGGCTTCTTAGGTAGAGGTACTAATGTACAAGGGTAACATTATTTGAATGAACAGTGAAGGTATTATCCTGGGGTAAGTGATGGCAAACCCTTTTTTGTTCATGTACCAAAAAGGGGGAGAGGTCGTGCACAGGCGTGCCCACACCCATAATTCCATGCTCCCCCACATGTGTTCATGGCACCACCCTGCTCCAGGTATGCAAAACACACCCATTTTTTCACTCTTCCCAGGCTCCAGAGCCTTTGTAAGAGCCTAGGGTGAAAACGGCCTTCCCCAGGCCCTCCGGAGGCCTGAAACGTCCCATTTCCCCACTTCCGTAACTTGGCAAATGGGCCATTTCCGCCCTATGGAGGGCCTCGGGGGAGAGGCCATTTTCACCCTCCCCAGGCTCCTAGGAAGGCTCTAGAGTTTGGAGAAATCAAAAAACTTGCCTTTCCCATCCCTTCCACAGGTTGGAAACAGCCCAGGAAACAGTTTCCTGACTCCCAGTGGACCCAGAAGGGCCCAAAATCACCTGAGCTTGTGTGCTCACCAATATGGCTCTGAGTGCCACTAATGGCAGGCGTGCCATAGGTTCATTATCACTGGTCTAGGTCATGGTGGAGGTGAAAAAATATCACCAGGTTGATGGCAAGAATTTACTCCATTGTCATTATGGGGGAATCATTCTAATCTATGGGTGGAAAATAATAGAAGGTGGTAATAGTAGTGAATATGGTCATTGATTGCATTATTGTCCTCTGGACCTATGGAAATGAATATCAAAGTCGTGATGAAAATGGTATGAAATATTCATTTCCATAGATCCAATAACTTCCACCCCATCATCAACCTCACATTAGAGTGCTAGAGAATCTGTCCACTTCCTTGATCATAAAACAACACACATGTAAAGATATTACAGGTAATCCTTGACAACGACTGGTCACTTAATGACTGTTACTACCCACCCACCCCTAAAATTGACTTATAACCTATTTATTTATTTTTATTCGATTTTTACGCCGCCTTTCTCCTTAGACTCAGGGTGGCTTACAACTTGCTAGCAATAACACTTTTTAACAGAGCCAGCATATTGCCCCCACAATCCGGGTCCTCATTTTACCCACCTCGGAAGGATGGAAGGCTGAGTCAACCTTGAACCGCTGACCTACAGATCTACAGTCAGCTCTAGTGGTTTGCAGTACAGCACCCTACCTGCTGCGCCACCCCGGCTATTGTTTGAATAGGTCATAAGTTGGCTGCCCTTCTATGGTCACATGATTCCACTTTGGGACCTTGGCAACTGGCTTACCATTTGCAGTGTTTGCAGTCACATGACCATAATTTGTGACCTTTTTTTGCTGGTTTCTGACATCTATTTCTATTTTTTTGGCAAAAAACATATTTTAGAGAAAACCTATTTATTTAACTACCACTATCAAAAATTGGATCTGGTCTTATGATGCCTCAACTTACAACCACAATGAATTACAACTGTAATTGCAGGCTCAGTTATATACTCAAGGACTACTTAAAGGAAACCTACAGATCACCATGCACACAAACTCTATCATTTATAGCCAAACTCTACACTACAACTACATTTGTTTTGACTCACTTGATAGGGTTGCTCAATTGATGAAATTAAACCATTTAGGGGACTGCATTATCATCCACAAAGATCAATAGACCATGGAGTTAGAGTTAGATCAATATCCATGGAACACACACTATAGAACTAGCTATAGAAACAGAAACACCAGTAGGTTGTCACTTACGTAACTCAAACTATTCAAACACATGATTTATAAACTACAACCAAACTGAACAATGATACTGTGCTTTCTTAGGCATATGGGTCCATACTTTTATACAGACAAGTATTCAATCTGAAGTGAATTCTCACAAGCAACAATAGTGCTTCTATAGGAACCAGGCCCTTCAAGCAACCCAGATATCCATTTTGCCTCCACATACACCAACAGTACCATCACAAGCTCCAACAAGTGCACACACCAGATTAAAAGCATCTTCACTGTAATGTGATATATGCCATCACCTGTCAGCAATGTCCCTCTGGATTCCATGGACAAACTTTACACAAAAAAATTAATGAACACAAGTTTGACATCGGAACTCAAAACAAGGACAAAGTAATAACAGCATTTCAACCTGCCAGGACACATTCTATGGCAGACCTCAAATGTCTATTTTGGAAAAATTGGACTTCCACAACACCCTTGAGCGAGAGATTGCAGACTTCATATATTAAAAGGTTCCAGGCAATCTGAGAAGGTCTCGACTAACACAATGGCTCTTGAACACATCGTAATTGTTAATTTATAATATCTGTCACACATTAATCTACATTTGCAGAGGCAACCTGACTTGCCTTCCCTTTCTTTCCCCTCTCTTACCCCAGTTGAAATCCTATATTTTTTTAGCCACTCTATAACATTTGATGAAGTTTATGAAAACTTATACCTTTTAATAAATTGTGCTACAAAACCTGACATCGTATACCTGATTCCCCCCTCCCCCCAGTTATCCTTAGGGCTCCTAAAAACAATATTTTGTTGCAATACTATCTTCCTGGCTTGAGAGAAGAAATTGATTTCAAAGAAAACACTTGTATTTTTTGTTCTGGTCCCAAAGAGTTTTGTCTTTTGGTGGCAATGGTGGTGGAGTATGCTGTCACATTGATAAAACCAAAACTGCCCTGCTAATTCCTTTTAGAGAAATATGCATTCCAATTGGGTCTCTTTGAATTTTCCTTTGCTTGGTGCAAATTTTGACATCTTCCTTGAAATAAAAAAATAAAAATAAAGCTTACTTTTTAACATCCATTGGCACAATTTCCTTGGGAACTGCTGTAAATCAAGAGACTGGTGTTCTCAAACCGGACTTGGAAATTTTGCAAAACATTATAACGCTTAACAATTGCTCAGTTTCCAGGCCACCAAATTTCACGCAAAGGTTTTATTAAATTTCAGGAAAGGCGGTCAGAAAGAGGTATGGATCTGAATCGTCAGGTATATAAAAGCTACTTACAGCCTCACACTGCTATTGGGCATTCAACTGTTCTGTTGGGTTTCATTCTTACTTGCAATAAAGATTCTTATTTAGCTAAAGTGTTTCTGAGAGACTTTTGCCAAACTCAAGCCTAGGAAATGAATTCAGCTGTATAAAGGTCTGTGATTTACTGTTAGGTCCTAGTCAGGAGAGTCTGACATTTTCTTTCTCTCCCCCAACTCCCCGAATTGTATCTTCTGTTTTGCCTTGAGCTTTTGTGAAATCCCTTTTGATTTGTAACATAATTCACGAGCAGTCTATTTTCTGCCTTCACTCTTACAATTTTGCCAGTATACCTTTATATTAAACCTGTGCAGCCCTCCGCTAGTTATCTGAACGTTATCATCTTATACATCTTTTCCTTTTGATTTCCAAATTATTAATACATGCCTCTACTTGAAAAAAAAACTGACCCAAATGAAGTTCTTTTCCTCCCCTTTTTTTTTTGCTGATTGATAAAACATTACTTTTTGAAGCTGTGATTCCTAGTGTAAAGGTGAAGTAGAACTTGATTCTCTCATTCTATCTATCTCATGTTGGGCATAGCCAGGGGTGCCCGGACAGGGTGGAGCGAAGTGGGGTAGCGAAATTGGAGCTCCATCCCAGAGCACCCAATTCGCACTGAAAGATGAAAGAAAATGCAGGGCATCCTGCATAAGCCACGCCCACAGTGTGGTAGTAAAAATTTTGGTAGCCCTTCACTGGGCATAGCTACTTGGCCCATAAACTGTTGGGCAGAGAGAGTTTTGCGCACACGGAAGTTAACTCACCAGGTAGCCACAGTTAACCACTATACCTAATTGAAGTCTTCAATGAAACACAGCAGCAGGCTTTCTTGTAAAAATATATTTTACTTCTCTTGTATCAAACTGTTTCTCTAAATAAACCATCATACAATACTTTCTTATAACTCTTATAATACTCTTATTGAATCTACCACTGCAACCACTAAGCACTAACCACTAAGGAATTGTTCATATAGTGACTGCTGCTAGAATTATATATGCACAAAATTGGAAGCTGAATACAATAACAAGAGAAAGAGAGGTGTTAAGGAAGATTATGGAATGAATAGTGTTACATTGAAAATTAAAGATAAAGACAATTCGAAATATTATAAAATTTGAGGGAGATTTTATGAATGGATTAGAAATAAAAATAGTTAAAATAGATAATTATCTTGAAAGTAATGTAAAAGAATTAGAAATTGGATGGTAGAAACCCAGATGACCAACAGAGAAATGGTGGCAGCATTAGATGTAACACAAATTTAAAGTAGCTTAAGATTTATATTATTTTAAATGTACATTTTTATTATTATTCTTTTTAGCTAGGTTGTTGAAGTGATTTATGATTTATGAAATGAAAACAGAATTTTAGGATGTTTCATTAAGTTTTCAACATAAGAAAATTTTATATGCCTATTGTTATATAAAATTTTATATGCATACTTGTGTTTTCATTTATTTATTTATTTATATTTTTAAAAAATATGTATATATATATTTATTTTTAAAAAACTTTAAGGTGGAGAAAATAATATATATATATATATACTCAAAAAATAAACATCAGGTAAACGTGTAACTACCAAGTAGTTGAATCACTATACAAAGCTCAAATTATTAACTTAATAATTTATCTGTTAATATAATCAACTGTCCCTAAGCTTCTTCTAAAGACTAATGTAGCTAAGCCACAATTCTGATAAAACAGAAGGCACATAGATGAGAGAAGCATCATGCATCCAAATAAACTGTTCTCTCTCTTTTTAGCAATGCCATAATATATCAAAGACAAGAAGTTGTTATCTCAGATTTGCTTCCTCTCTCAGCTGTCCAGTTTTGGCTTGTCAAAGGAATGTAATAGGTGTTAGCCTATCACTGGCATATAAAATGATTGTGACTGTAGGCTAGAAAATAACAACAACAAATCCATTCTGCAACCAGCATCAGGCAAACTCTTCATGGAGCTGCAATTTTTGGTAGTGTGCCAGTTATTAAGCTTTTTCCAATGATAATGTATCTCTCCCTTCCAGAAAGGTCATTTTAAGAGGTAGAGTAATATAATGGTTGCTGGACTGGGAAGGGACAGGTTTAGGATCCAGTCTCTGTGGGTTGTTTGAAATCCTTAAGGACAACAAAAAAATCCAAACCGGAAGCAGATGCAAGGCAGAAACACAGGTGCAAAATAGACGGTTGTGCCAACTACAATGTTACAACCAAGAGAATAACAAGGGACGGGGATTTCTAGACTCATGTAAAACAACAGCTCCCAGAATGAGTAGATCTTCCATATTGCTTTGAGGAATATAGCCAGGGGTGGGTAGCAGGCAGGACATGGTGGAACACAGTTCCACCAGCGGAAATGAAGCTGCGTGCCCAGCTCCAGCTGACCGGCGGCAGTCACTTCCGGGATTACCGGTCTCGGCTCAGCTCTCCTTTTTTCTCTGTTGCTGCTTCTGTCCTACTCACTTTTTTCCTCTTTCCTCCTTCCTGGCCTCGTAGAAGCTTCCCTCTCTCCTTCCTGGCTCCCCTCCAACCTCAGCCACCTCCCGAGGCCAGGAAGGAGGAAAGAGAAAAAAAGCAAGGAGTGCACAGCAGCAGCAGAAAAAAGAGGAGAGCTAAGCCGAGCCAAGCCAAAGTGGTCTGGTATGTGGACTTTTTCCCCTTGCGAAGCCCTCGCTCCACCCGCAGCTGAGATGAAAAGGCATTGTGCAGCAATAATAACCATGTAACTCTCCCTCGGCTTTCTGATATTTTTCAATCCCCCTCTCCCATCCTCCTCCTCCTCCTCGGAAAGTGGCAGGGAGACCAGCAGGGAGTTGCAGAGGGCCCCTTTCCTCCCCTCTCTTTTCTCAACAGTTGATCGGCACGCATTCACCTAACTATGCAACCCCTTACAACATTGGTGAAGTTGTAAGTCGAGGACTTAACAGTTCACTTGAATGATGATGATCGTTCAAACCACTCCCACCTGGTCACATGGCCGGCAAGCCACTCCTACCCAGTCACAAAATAAGCCACACCCACATTGTGGCAGTAAAAAGTTTGGCAGCCCATTACTGAATATAGCCCTAACGATGTTATCTAGTTAAGGGTAATGAAACATCTGCAAGAAAACAAGCGAGCTTAGGCAGCACCTCATTTCAACCCTGAACTACAAATATTCCCTTTTGTTGGTGATACAGTCTCAATTTCTTAAAACTTCGAAGAAGAAAAATGTTAGCATGTGATTCAAGAAAGTCAGCACATGGAAAGCTCTGAGAATTTATGAAGGAGAAAAAAATAAAGAAAAACACACATTCGTTGTGGAGATTGTTTCTGAAAAGTACTTCATCACTTGGTATTTTGAACAATCTCAAGAAAAGCCAGTCATCAATTTCAAAACACTGAGGCAGAGCATTAATGAAGCATAGGCAATCCACCGGGCGGTAGGAGAGGGGAGGATCCAGTTTGCTGCTGTAAGATTTCATAGATTAATCATAGAGTCTGAACAGCTATGGTTGCAAAAGACAAACATGGAGTTTTTCCTTAGTATTCAATGAGCTATTTCTCACCACAAGAAGTCTCTTAATATAGGTACCATTTTTATGTACAAGCTTTCATCCCTTAAATGGACATAAACAATCTAAAGTAACAAAACAAACTTTTATACACGGATAGACAGACAGAAAGACAAATAGAGTGTCTTTGAAATTGATTTCTTTCAATTTGACAGCAGAGCTGTATCTAGAATGCTGGGCTGTGAATTTTGAACTCATACACAGGGTTTTCCAGATCGGCCCATTTTCTTTCATTCCTTTCTGTCTCTCCCATTTATCATGTCTGTTAACTTTGCTGAGTTAATACCTTTCTTGACCTCATTGCTTCTTCTCTTCAATGTTATACTGCTGTAGTTCTTCCTCCAATCTTAGCATCTCTTAATTCACTTTTAAGACTTAGTTCAGGACTTACAGGCACATATCAAGCATTATTAGCATACAGAATTCTATTTAAACCAACACTGAAATAATCCATCAACACAGCATCACATAAATAGTTATGTCATCTGAAGCAGTATCGGGTTCCTACCAGCAGGGATAAGGATGCCGCACCAATAGTAAAACTGGAGCTGCGCGCGCAGGTTCGAGTATCTGGCATGAATGTAGACGTGTCCCTGCAACTTTTATTTATTTATTTGTTTGTTTGTTTGCTTGTTTGTTTCATTTATATGCCACTGACTCCAAATGGACTCTGAGTGGCTAACAACAGGTATACAGTGTTCCCTCGATTTTCACGGGTTTGAACTTTGCGAAAAGTCTATACCACAGGTTTTCAAAAATATTAATTAAAAAATACTTTGCGGGTTTTTTCCCTATACCACGGTTTTTCCCACCCGATGACGTCATATGTCATCGTCAAACTTTCGCCTGCTTTTAATAAATATTTTTTTAAATAAACTTTAATAAATAAACATGGTGAGTAATAATGTAAATGGTTGCTAAGGGAATGGAAAATTGCAATTTAGGGGTTTAAAGTGTTAAGGGAAGGCTTGTGATACTGTTCATAGCCAAAAATAGTGTATTTACTTCCGCATCTCTACTTTGCGGAAATTCAATTTTCGCGGGCGGTCTCGGAACGCATCCCCCGCGAAAATCGAGGGAACACTGTAAATACAATATAAGTAAAAAGCCAATTAAAAATACCACTAAAATCATATGTATTATAAAACCATACTTGTAACAATCAGTCTTAATTCCAGGCCTGTTGGAAAAGCCAGGTTTTAACAGCTTTCCGGAAAACTGGTAGGGAGGAGAAAATGCGAATGCAAATCTCTGGGTCCAGTTGATTCCATAGGGTCGGAGCGGCTGCAGAGAAGGCTCTTCCCCGCGACAAAATGGACAATGCAAAATTGGTATAGGTATATGGTGGACCACATTCAATTCGAGATTATGGATAAAAGGATGAATTCGATTAAGGAAATTGATTTGCAACAGCTGATGGGGCGATGGGGCAAGGTAAGACGATATATGGCGAGTAGGATCCAAGACCAAGCTATAAGGAACAAGTTGGAATCACTCTATAATATGTAAAGAAATACTTCACTCTTGGGCTTAAATGATTTATACAAGAAATACCCCCAACCGGTGGTGGGGGTATGATTGATTGTCTGGTGGTGGGCACAATCACTGAGCACGTTATATGTCATATGTTGTGTGTGTGTTTTATATTATAAAAATCAATAAAAATATTAATTAAAAAAAAGAGAAGGCTCTTTCCCGAGGTCCCGCCAACTGACATTATTTGGCAGATGGGACCTGGAGAAGGCCGAATCTGTGGGCACTTACTGGCTGCAATGAAGCATGAGGGAGGAGGTGGTCCCATAAATTTTTGCTTCTGCACGTGCACAGGAAGCAAAATCTTGTGAGGGGATGTGTACGCATGTGAGATTTTGGTGATTTTTTGCTTCTGCGCATACACAGAATCGCCAAAATCTCACACACATGCTTGCCCCCTCACAAGATTTTGGCTCCTGCGTATGTGCAGAAGCAAAATCTCCCCGGGACACTGCATGGCAGAAACTTGAAGCTGTGCACGCAGCTGACCGGTAGCAGCAACCCCTGCCTGATCTGAAGTACAGTACTGCACTATAGGGATCTTAGCTTGATACCATTGTAAATCAATAAAAGAAACAGCAGTGGCTATTATATTACATTGAAACAATTCTTCATTGGGGTTCACCAGAAATCAGAAACCTGTATAAGAATCTATGGTGCATTTCAAAGTGAAAATTCTACATGTAAATCTGCAGAAAGTGGTGGTGGGGGGAATTGTCAAGGTCACAGAAACAACCCTCTATGGAAAAAAAAAACCCCCACACCGTTGTGCTAGTTTTTAAACAGAAAAAAAGGGTAGAGATAAAATTGGGCCTGATGTAAAGAAAGTTAATATACGTTAGTTTATCCTCCTATCTCATATTCTAACTTTATTGGGATCATCCAATAAAGCTGAATGGTAGGAGATTCAAGATAAAAGATTGTATCTCTTCACACTATGTGCAGTTAAACTATTGAACCTGGAAGTTTTTAAAACAGGATTAGACGCCGTTCATGGAGATAAGACTCAGTGACTTACTGTTCTTGAAACCTATATAGTGCCACGAGAAAATCCCAACATCCCCTGAATGTCCAAAAAGGTGTGTGGAGAGAGAACATCTATCTCACCTCTGTGTACAAGGGCTCATAGATATCCACTCCATTATCCTGACTATGGGAAAGAGTCTCAGAACCCCTCCTCCAGATGAAGCGAGCAGGTGGATTAGAGCTGACTGTGCAACGAAGGAAGACTGTCTTCTCATGGTAAAAACTCCCGCGGACATCACTGATAGTCTGATGGACAGTAAGGACGGGCTTGTCCAAATCTGCAAAAAAAAAGAAGGAAGGAGGGAATCCACAGAGATCATTGATGAGATTTAAGTCAGAATGTAGAAAGCCTGTGAGTGACCCAGTTTTCCAGTTCTAGAGGGAAAGGAAGGTAGTTTGGGAGACGTCATTCCACCCACTAGGCAAATTAATAATTCTCAAAATTATTTGAGAAAATTCCCTAAAGCTGAAGACGCTTCTTGGATGACTAGTGAAACATCTTCAAAGAAAAACCAGAAAATCCAGCTGCCTCTTGAAAAAGCACCTTTGGGTCCCTAAAATAAGGTTAAGCTATCCGCTAGGTATATGCATAGGAACTGAGCTTTTCTAAAGCAGCTAAATGAGGAATGGGATAAATTGCATTTGCCAGGTTGATCAGTAAATACTACAAGGACTGCTGTCTGTAAATTATCTGGCCCCAGAAGACTGAAAAGCTCATTTTGTCCTGGGGCTACTGAACATGTCCACAGAAGTCCTTTGAATAAATTGTGCATTCTGTTGTCTTTTAGCAAGCCAGATGGCAAAAGAAAACAGGAGATAGGCTATTTTTACCATGGTTGTATTGATATTTTAAGCACTGTGTCCGGCTTTGTGCCAGTTGATAAAATTCAAATGCTTTGTATTTTGTCTGTCATTGTGGAGTGGAGATCTTTAATAATGCTTGTGAAAACTTGATGCCAGATCTGGCTGTTTCTGCCTAGGCTGCCAAATGCATCTGTTCATCACTTTTATTCTACTGATGATACTTGGTAGCTTCTTTGAACTGCTGCTTTTCTAAATTTGAGTGCAGTTCTTGCTCTGTCAACTGAGATACCACCAGTGGAAAGATCTTGCATCTTACATGGTCGCTCATTTTTTAGCTAACTTCAATTTGTTATTTTTTAAAAAATATAAATTTAACATTTTAAAGTAGATGTCTGTATATGGTTTGTAATCATTTTTCTATATAAAAACAGGAGGTTTCAGTTAGTGTCATGTTCATGCTAGAGTTGGAGCTGATCTATATTTAGCCCAAAATCAAGAACTGTAAGAATTATTCTTGAATCACACTATTGAATGTTTCTCCATTCAAAAATCTTCATGCAAACAGAAATTAATCACAATGAAAAGCAATTTAAGCAGGACCTGCTCAAAACCCCACAAGGGCAATATCTTTATTTGCTCAACCAATATTTTATCATCTCTGCAAGTTTTCATGTTTCTTAAAAATCTTTATCAGCCTCAAGGAAGGCAATTTGGATGTTGTCCAATACAGCAGGGTGTAAAATGTTTCTGAATTATAGCAGGGTTTTTGTAAAGATATAACTCTCTGAAGATGTTGGTTCTTATTTCATATAAGAGGCCAAATAATATATATTAGCCCTAAATCTCATGTTCATTTTTCTGCTTTTTAACTATTTCACTTCATTAAAAATTTTAAGAAACCTGAAAGCTTGCAATTAATACTACATTTTGGTTAATACTACATTTTGTTTTTATTTCATTTTCCCCCCTGGCCAACACATCGATCATTATGGGAAAACTTTAATTCAGTAGTAGGGCATATTCTTTAAATTCAGAAGGGTCAAATTAACAACTTACCATCTCCAGATAATAATAAAATCACTTCCTTATAAAAAAAAACCTTAAAGATACACCAATACAATATTGTTTGGTGAACCAATGACCCAACCTGGTAAAAAGAAGTCTCCTTGGTCTCCAATACTATTTTTATATGGGAAAAAATTCAATATTCAGTATTGATTCATTATGTGAATCAAAATCCTGCAGGTAAGATTCAGTAGGTTAATAACACTAATTCAGTATATCATAATAAGACTTCTGTTCCCAAGGTACCTTTCAAGATTGAGTAGATTAAAGGAACAAAGAACCCTTGAATCAAATAATATAATTCTTGCCATCCATTTAGGTTCCCGCTTCATTTAATGTTCTGCTAATGAGGAGAGACAGAGCCAAACCAGATTAATGAAAGTTGTCAATATGCATCATATGTCCCTGCTTTCAGACAGTTATGTGTGTATATTCATGCACTCTGGGGTTGGGGAGATGGATAATAATTAAACTCAGTGGAGAAAAAAAAATCCAGATGTACACTAATGAGGACCAAATGCAGAGTCTTTTTAAAAAACACCACTGAAGAAAAGTCCGTGCATATTTGAAGCATGTGACCACTGAGCACACAAAGGCTCCTATTTTCTTCCATAAAGCTCTTATATGCTGTTGACATTTAAAATATTGATTTAGCTATATATAAGTCTGGAACTCTGGTTTCAAAACAAAATACCCACTTCCTGCTAAAAGCAAACATTTTCCATTAGACATGTGACTAGACCAGCCAATTTGCATATTTTAATGAGGCACATGTTTTGAAGAGCCAGTGTTTGTAATAAAAGTTGAGATTTCTCAGTCTGATAATACTAGAAGTGTATTCAGACACATGGGCAAATTATATTTTTTTCAACCGAGTGGTAATATTGAAAATGGCAGAGGAAAACATAAGAGATGTAGAGTCAGATTGGAGGGACTTGTAAGGAGTTTCAACCAATATATACTAACCTTTATTTCATATTCGAATTAATCTAGGGAAACTTTTTTAATGTTGCCTTTCTGGATGGCTCCTAAATAAGCATCAGGATTCCACTTTCCTTTATAAATTTTTGAGTTCCTACAATGACTTAAGATGACATAGGCAGAGTCAATCAAAAGAACGAATAATGATCTCTGGATTGTTATGCATATTATGTTATGCATAAAACTATTCGTGCCAACATATACAGAAACTTTTGTCTACGAGGATCGCCCAGAAAGTAATGCACCACATTTTTTTTCTCAGCCTACAGTAATGGTACAAATGTGAAACTTTAGATATACATTATTTGAATTGTCAGGAGTGCGTGTTTAAATTTTGCATTTCTTCAGATAGATAGCGTAGCTGCAGCAGTGTTTCAAAATGGCGTCTGTAAGTGATGTACATTACAAGCAGCGTGTCGTCATTGAATTTCTCACTGCAGAGAAACTGTTGGGAACATTCACAAATGTTTGTTCCCTCACTTCCACTTGTTTGGGCCATTAAAGGATGCCATTCGCGGAAGATATTTTGAGGATGACAAAGAGGTGATTCACACAGTGCAGAAAGGCTTCGTAACCAGAACAAGGAGTGGTACCGGCAGGGCATACACGTCCTTGTTTCTCGCTGGAGGAAGGCCATAGAACAAGACGGAGATGATGTGGAAAAATAGGGAGTGTAGAAGAAACATCATTCTTCCTTGTGTGTAAGTTTCATTGTGTTCAACAAATAATTGTTGAAGAAAAAATTGTGGTGCATTCCTTTCTGGGCGACCCTCGTACATTAATGGGAAAATGGAGTCTGTTACAATATTCATGAACTTAGAGAGCCAATGGTAACAAGATCAGCCAATGAATAGGCATAGCATCTAAATCAGCCAGTGGGAGCTAACCCCTTCTGAGTCTGTGCAGAGAATCAAAACTGGAACTTATGCTTAAGGCTGGGCACAGCTCAGTCCACTCTGCACTTTCCGTGTCCACTCTGAACTTAAAGCTTGTTTGCTGCTGGAAATGAAACGGTTTGTAAATGAAACAGTTTTTAATTATTGGATTTGTACTGCATTTTTTATTGTTGTTGTGAGCTCTTCGGAGAGGGGTGGCATATCTAATAAATTATTATTATTATTATTATTATTATTATTATTATTATTATTATTATCTACTTGTGGTATTGTATATGTATTATTATATTTATAAAGAAGTTAATGAATCCAGCTGAATCAGTCTGGTTTGATTTTGAAACAAACTTTAATATGGTCTTTCTATGATAACTAAATATTTATGTTCTTTTCCCAAGTGCTTTGTGATCACATCATTCAAGTGAGAAAATATGGCACCATTGCTATTAGTTTCCTCTGCATTTTGATCATCCTTTTGCAGCAGTTCCTACTTGGATGGCCTTCAGAATTGTTCTTTGCCTTGTTCCTTCCACAAGTTGAAGAAAAAAAGAAAAAATATCAGTGACAATGAAATAGCTGAAATAGCATCACTGGGCTTTAAATGATGACATGCAAATGGGGCAGCAATAAAATTCACCTGATCTAAATCTCAATTGTCTGCTGCTTAACTCTCATTCATTTTTGATGCTGCAAAGCAGTTATAACAAGGTGACTTACCCTTGGCCATTTCACCTGGACATTTTTTCTGCCCCAAAACCTCTTAGTGTAATAAGTTCTCACCTGCACTCCATTCCAGGGACCTTTAATTTCCCTATCAGTCTCCAGTGACAGCTCTAATCTCTCACCATACCGCTTTGAAGTATTTTGGAATGGGGGGGGACCTCACTGTGTCAAAGTGAATGATTAAAATAAGTTGAAGTGATTTAAGCTCCTCATATTTAAATGTGCAAACTCTGCCAGAATCTCCTTTAATTCAAGTTCATGTCTTTATTATCTTAAAGCCGATTTCTCCCATCTAATATTCACTAAGACTGTAAGAACTACAAGCCCCAAAACTTCCTGTCCTGCTCTTGTGATGCCACTTTTCTCATCCATAGATAGATAGATGTCTTTGACTTCTGGTGACCTGCTGGACAAGTCATTGCCATTTTGTATTTGTAAGATTTTGAAAGTGGTTTGCTGTTGCCTCCTTTCTAGAGCTGAGAGAATGACTGGCCCAAAGTCATTTAGTTAGCCTTATACCTAAGGGCAGGACTAGAATTCAGCCTCCCAAATTTCTCATCTGATGCCTTAACCACCACACCAAACTGGCTCTTTCCTCCTTTCTTATCCTTCTTTCTCTTCCTTATATTATCCTGACACCCAAACCAATGCAGCTAGTTGCAAATTCACCAATCACTCTTCCAACTGAAAGAAATCGGAGTATAAAAATTGCCCTCTTCAAAAATTCTGAAAGAAAGACATAATTTTACTCATGAATGCCATCTTTCTTCCTTGTTCTCCAAGCACTCTCTGAACATAATAGAAAAGCCAAGAAGATTTTCCATGCCCGTAGCAATTTCCAAGTGTCCGTTCATTTCACTTAAGTCTCAGCGTGTCTCAGCAATAAAGGGAATCATTAAAAGTATTAAATCTTAGCAAACATTGATGACAGTAGAAATGGTGATTATGGAAAGAATTGAACTTAATCTTTTAAATAATATTTTTAAGTATTCAAAGCACTTCATCGATCTCTAGCTGGATACACTAATGCCTACAGCACTACACAATTTTTAATAAAACTATATCAGAGCTTAATTCAACCCATAGTTATTAGCTTGCCAACTGATACAACCATGTGGGTTGTTTCAATATCAATATAACTTTTAAATGTCCCCACTTTCCATCTGGCTTTCCTATCTTTTCCTCCCAGTATGGAAAAACTCCAAGGAAAAGCTTCCCTAATTAATAATGATGTCTGGGGATTTTGTGCTAGTGGTGGCAGTTTCCTGGATCTTCGGCAGACCCGTTTTGCTGGCGCCGACTGAAATGTAGCAGCAGGTTGGCTGAGTTTCTTCTACAGGGATTTATATGAAGCTTTGGAACAAGTTTATGTGGATGAATAGTAACATGTGGCCTGAGGTTTTTCTTTCTAACAACTGAAAGCTGCTTAGGAATTTGGTGGAAAGGTTGAGTGATTTCAATTTTTAGTACTAATCTACTGTGTTTGTATTGAGGAAATCTCTTTAATAAAGGATCATGTTTGCAACTGGTCTGAACTTTCCGGGATTGCAGTAGAGTCACATCTGGAATTTGTGGTTAGTTCTATACAGGTACCCTGTTTTCCCAAAAATAAGACATCCCCTGATAATAAGCCCAATCGGGCTTTGGAGTGCATGGCAATAAGGCCAAGCACTTATTTCAGGGTTCAAAAAATATAACATAGGGTTTTATTTTTGGGGAAACAAGGTAGTCCTCGACTTATGCCCACAATTGAGTCCAGAATTTCTAGTGCTAAGTGGGACATTTGTTAAGTGAGTTTTGCTGTATTTGATGACCTTTCTTGCCTCAGTTGTTAAGTGAATGGGCTCTTGTTGTTAAGTTAGTACAGTGCTTCTCAATTATTTTCTGTTATGCTCCCCCTCCCCAGAAAGAAGTAAACATTTCACATCCTCCCCCCACAACTCTCCGCTGGGACAATTGCTTGCAAAATTTGGCATGTTTTCCTGAAAAAATTCAAGCGGCTTATCTGCCTGATTGGGGTGTAATGTGTTTAAGTGACACATTAATTTATTTGGCTTCATGCTGTCCACTACCAATTGTTTTAGACACAGTAAACATACCGGTCTTTCCTTGTCACCTATCATAATCACAGTGAAGCCAAGCCCTACATACGTGTTATCATATTTCTTAGTCTTAGCTTTCGGGAGACTTACATTTGTCTCATTATCTCCATCTCTCTCCTCCTTTCTTTTCATCTGTGTTAAATATTTTTCCATGGTGTCTCTTAAGGGTTTGTTATCTGCACTTCATATCTCCTACTCTGTGCTGTGTGCTATTGTTTGGTGTAAAAGAACCCTACCCTCTGCGGCAAACTAAAAGTACATTCCCCAGGGTTATGAACCCCACCCCCCAGCATTGCTCTGCACCCCCCAAGGGGGGGCTGCCTCACTATTTGGGAAGCACTGGATTAGTAGCATGGTTGTTAAGTGAATGTGGCTTCCCCATTGACTGTTTTTGCAACAAGGTTACAAAAGGTGATCACATGATCCTGCAACCATTGTAAATATGAACCAGTTGTCACGTGTCCAAATATTTCATCACGTGACCATGGGACTCCTGTAATGAAAAAACGACGTAAGTCACTTTTTTGTACTTTTGTAACTTTGAAAGGTCACTAAACAAATTGTTGTTAATCGACGGCTACTTGTACTTGCATTTTACTTTTTCCAAATGTCAGGAATTATTACAACTTGATTGAGAAAGAGGCACACAGACATCACCACAATTCTGAGCAACCAAATTGAAACAAATTGTTTCAGATACAATATAATCTTAGGTCAGGGCACAACTAACTGTAAACGTCTATGGAGATTCTTAGTCATCTAGGTCATGGTTGTCCCATAGGTGCTTTTTCAAGAGGCAACTGGGCTTTTTGATTTTTCTCTGAAGGCGTTTCACTTCTCATCATGTGGGGGCTCCTACTTACCGCCACTACTGGTGCGATGCGCATGCAGCTCCAGGTGACCGATGGGCAGGTGGTTTTGTCCCAGCGAGATTTTGCTTCTGCACATGCACAGGAAGCAAAATGTTGCAAGAGGGCGTGTGCGTGTGTGAGATTTTGGTGATTTTTTGCTTCCATGCATGCGTGGCAGCAAAAAATTCACCGAATTTCACGCGTGTGTGTATCCTCTAATGAGATTTTTCTTCCTGCACATGTGCAGAAGCAAAATTTTGCTGCGACGTGCCCACACACCCTCCAGTCACCTGGATTTTGCTACCGGTGTGCAGTGTGGCCCGTACCAGCTAGCAAACCAATACTGCTTCTCATCCAAGAAGCTTCTCCAGCTCTTCAGAGCTGAAGAAGCTTCTTGGATGAGAAGTGAAGCATCTTCAGAGAAAGACAAGAACATCTAGTAGCCTCTTTTGAAGTAATTGTACAATTACCATCAACAATAAATGAAAGGGAATGTTTGCTGCATGTTAAAGACCAACAAAAAAGACAATTTTGAGACATGTGCAGTTAAGTGCAGTAGTGGTAAGGATTAAGTTAGTTGTATCTTTTTCTCTCATTCATCTATCTATCCATTGAATGAAGAGTTACCCAAAAAATGCAAATTGTTTTCTGGGACAGCAACACACACACACACATGCACACACGCACGCGCACACATACACAAACACCCAAAGCAAGAGGCATGTTACCAAGTCCATCTGTAGAGTAGATGTTAGTATTGAAAAGCCCTTGGCCACCCAATTTACCCCATAGCGCTAAAGGTAAGAAATATAGGAAGAAGAGCGGGACTCTGCATCAGCTTAGATCCAAGCTCCAACCTAAAAGCAAAGGAAAACTGCACAAGAAATCAATTGCCTTTTGAGATGGGACTTTTTAATAACCCAAGATCAATTATCTGTGGTAAATAAAATTAAAGAAGCAAAGAGAAGCACGGGGAAGATATATAATAGAAGAGGACAAGAAGAAAAACCAAAACCAGTCTTAACAAAATTGACGGAGTATCTAGCTGTGTTTTGACTGCAATATCCCAAATTTCCAAATAATGAGGAGGGTGATGCTTCTCCTGAATCTTTCATGAAAAGAACATTAATTTCCTAGATAAGATTTTAAAAACTAATCTGTAGCTGGCACTAAATGGGCTCCTTACATTTAATAATATTTAACATATAATTAAAAATAATATACAGGTAAGGATGGTCTTTGGGGGAGGGACAGGACAGGCTTGGGAAGTAAAATGTGAAATGTTTAAGTATATATTGTCACAACATTTTCTTGAGGAAAATGCATCCCAAAACCACTTTCCAATTGCTTTTTGCTAGCTGATCAACTGGCAGGAGGCAACAGTGCTTTCAGAGACCTATGAAAAGTTTATTTAGCAGCCTGAGTGCTGTCAGTCACCTGGAAGGAAGCAAGATGTACATTTACTGAACCAGTAGAAACCTTTTAGGAAAGTGGGGATAATTATATCCATTCATTATCAGATATTTGAACAGGTGATTATCAGTGTAAGAAAATCTTTCAGGATCAGGCCAGGGCACATTTTAACCAGCACCAATTACCTCTGGAATACCCACAAAGAGAACCCCAAGGTATAATGATCAGGGGTGGGTTCTGACTTAACTCGCTGCCAGTTTGGTTCCTACCGTGCTGCATGCCATGCATGCATGCACAGTGCTGAAAACTCTGCTTCTGTGCATGTGCAGAAGCAAAAAACCCAGCATCCATGCATGAGCAAAAGTGAAAAAAAAGATGGCAGCACCGTAGGTTCAGGGGCGTGGCCAGCCAGCCATCACTGCCGGTTCAGCGTGTGGAGGGAAATATTTGTTACCAGTTCTAAAGAACCAGTCTGAACCAGCAGAAACCCACCTCGGTTACTGATGTTTTCCCCATAACTGGCATTAAACGAACTGAGTTTTTAATTTAAGCTTTCAATTTATTAGTTCATAAATTTATCTAATTTATCTGATCTCCATGAATTTATCTGATCTCCATGAATTTATCTGATCTCCATGAATTTATCTGATCTCCTGTTAAAAGTTAGGCAAGTCATCCTTGTAAATTGGCTCTAGTCCAATTGAATAAGCCCAAAAGAGAAAGTTCACTCCTTCTTCTGTATGATAGCTATTCAGATACAGGTGGAACTTGAAAAAATTTGAATATCGTGCAAAAGACCAATTATTTCAGTAATGCAACTTAAAAGGTGAAATGTAATATATGCCAAGCAAGATAGCTCAAGCCGTGATTTGTCATAATTGTGAGGATTATGGGGTACAACTCATGAAAACCCCAAATCCACCATCTCAGAAAACTAGAATATTACATGCGATTAATAAAACAAGGACTGTACATAGAACAATATTGGACCTCTGAAAAGTATAAGCCTATATATGTATTAAGAACTTGGTTTTGGCTCCTTTTGAAGCAATTACTGCTTCAAAATGTGGTGTAGGATATAAGCTATCAGCCTGTGGCACCGCTGAGGTGTTATGGAACACCAGGATGCTCCAATAGCAGACTTCAGCTCTTCTGCATAGTTTGGTCTCATGTCTCATCTTTCTCTTGGCAATGCCAAGATTCATGGGCTTTAGGTTAGGTGAGTTAGCTGGCCAATCAAGCACAGTAATCCCACAGTCATCGAACCAGTTTTTGGTGCTTTTGGCAGTGTGGGCAGGTGCCAGGTCCTGTTGGAAAATGAAGTTAGCATCCCCATAAAACTTGTCTGTGGAAGGAAGCATGAAGTACTCCAAAATCTCTTGGTAGACTGCTGCGTTGACTCTGGACTTAATGAAATATAGTAGACCAACACCAGCAGATGTTCTGCTCCCCAAATCAATACAAATTGTGGAAACTTTTGCATCTCATTTGGAAACCAAGGACCCAGAGTATGGAGGAAAAATGGAGAGGCACACACTGCAAGATGTTTGAAGTCCAGTGTGAAGTTTCCACACTACTCTGCCAAGATGAGACCATTGTGTAAAACTGTATCTGGTTTTGGACACATCACTTTCAAAGAGACAGTGACATGTTGGAGACATTTCAAAGAGGGACTACCAAGATGGTGAACAGTCTAAAATCAACTCTGGTCAGGAATGATTGTCAGGAATGGAAATGATCTGAGTACGTTCAGCCCAAAAATAAAATGATTGAGTGACAGATTATAGCAATCTTCAAATATCTAAAGAGCTATCATACAGAAGGAGGAGCAAGCAATTTCTCTATTGTTTGAGAGAAAAGGACGAGTACCAATTTACAAGGACATGAAGCTAGACTTTAAGGAGAACTTTAACTTTTAAGAGCTATGTGACGAGACTGTCACACAAAGAACTGTATTCTTCATTATATATTTTCATTCATAGCTTCTCTAAGGGATCTTGTACCAAAGGGGAGAATAGAATGCTACCCTTTCATTAAAATATTAAGATAGTCTTGGAGTTTAATTATTGTGTCCTTATATTTATTAAATCATTTCTGTGATTATTTGTGCAACTGGGTGAATTGACACCTTTGTGTAAAGGGCAGAAGGAATAACCTTAATGAAATAGTAAGAAGAACTGCAATCCAAACCATGATCAAATAAAAGAAATCTGGGTCAAATCTGTAACCCAGGGGACCATCCCAGAAAAGACCCTCCTCTTTTTTTCAGCGAAGTAAAAAGAAGGAGGGGAAAGTTCATTTGCGCTTGCAAGACTGTTGGTATAACCTTATCATGAGACCAATATTAACTCCAATTTCATAGTCTGGTCTTCCTTGGAGAGTTGATACTTTTTTCTGGTAGATGAGTCTCATGTTAGACGGCAAATGAAATAGAAGGGCTTTTTGTTTCATGCAATGAAATCTAACATAGAGTTCATTATTACAATGAAAGATCTGTTTTGCATAATACTAACTACGGTTTACCATTAGTAGAACAAAAAGAACCCAGTCTCAATATTAGCCCTTTCTCCTCCTATGTGGCTATAAAGGACATTAAGCCAGTGAGGAGTCTGAACCTAGATTACTGATTAATTTCCAATGAGTGTTCATTAACAGCCCAAGAACAGGCCATGTTTTAAACCAGACATAGCAGTCTAGTGCTCGGCACGTATTTTGAATTCTAATTCCAATAACAGCAATAACACTTGGACTTGTATAATGCTTCACAGTGCTTTACAGCCCTCTTTAAGTGGCCTGCAAAGTCAGCATATTGCCTCCCAATAATCTGGGTCCTCATTTTCCGATCTTGGAAGGATGGAAGGCTGAGTCAACCTTGAACTGATAAGAATCGAATGGCAGTCAGCAGAATTAGCTGCAATACTGCATTCTAACCACTGTGCCACCACAGTTCAGAAGAAGAGTTTTTCTAATTTAATTCCTGATTACAACGCCGAAGCCAAAATTGTTAAGCCAAAATATTTGTTTGACATCACTTTGGGTTCTTTCATTTACCTTCTTTTTAACTAGTTAATATTCCAACTCTCATTTGATGATTTAAGCAGTTCTTGAGTCTTTATGACTAAGTAGGAGCAAACAGACTTGCACCTGCTCTATCATTTAGTGTTAAATCTAAGGTTATATCTGAAATGAGCAAGGAAACCCCATCATTGCATAGCTGACTAAGATTTTTATCCAAATGGGTTTCAAAAAATTGCAGTGTGCCACTATAGTACACATGCCTTCTTATCTAAAGGCCATGAATGAACTGGCCCTAAGTTTATGATGTTGTGACCCATCAGCACTTAGTGGCAGACTGGGACAGGTTGGGGAGGAAAATTTATTATTTATTTATTTAGATTAGATTTGATTTGATTTGTATGCCTCCCCTCTCTGAGTCTGGAGCTGATGAGTGCTCTGTGTCAGAGGCAGAGGTGAGGCTAGGGCCATCCAATAGTTATCAGTTATCAATAGTTACCTTTGGAGTTGGAGTGAAGTGGGGTTGAAGAATAGCTGGAGCCTGTTCCCAAAGTGTGCAGGAAAAGGGAACAATTAAGAAACTCAGGAGTAAAGGCACAAGGGGATGCTGAATGGCCCCTCCCATAGAGAATAAATAAATAAGAGCCTTTTCCGGTTACAATTTTGGAGGCTTGGGTTTGTAAGAGGAAAATGGTTCTTGAGAAGAGGCAAAAAAATCTTGAACACCCAGTTCTTATCTAGAAAAGTTTGTAAGTAGAGGCATTCTTAGGTAGAGGTACCACTGTAGTTTGCATTATTAGTGGAAGTTTTGTTTATCTGAGAGGCTCCTTGCCAAGTATTGTACAGCCTTGCATCAACTTGGCAACTATCCAAGGACTGATAAGGTCTGTGGTTGTAAATTCACCCTTGAAAGACTATTTGCTGGGACTTTGCTGGATGTGAATGCTAGATATTCACATTAGCCAAATAAAAAAAGGGCGGGGGATATTTGAAGTTTGTTTCGTGATTTGGTGAAGCCTAGGTCAGAACACAGGAAGACTTTTTGTCGAAGACCAGCACTTTCAGGAAAGGGAACATAAAACTAGGCCTATCCCTTTGCCTCGGAGGTATGAGAATGAGTCTAGGTCAATGCAGAATTCATTGGTGAAATGATCGAGATACACGCAGTAGAACTGTGGGAAGTCTTGGATGGCCACAAAACGACTTACACTGCACATCTACTCGAATGGACTTGATGGCAGGGACCCCAACCCCATTCTCTGCTTTACAGTAATAACGACCCCCCTGAAGCCTCTGGATCTTCTCAATCAGAAGGGTCTCATTCAACACCGATGTCTCCTGGAATTTGTCCGAAGCGCTGCCAGCAGTTTTGGTCCACCTCACCTAGAAGAGGGGAAAGAGAAAAACAGAGAAATAAAGCATAGGAAAAAAACAAACTATGATCTGGGCCCATTGGAGCAAGCAATTATTTGTTTGAAATGCTTTTAAGCTGTTTATCATGCTATGAATCTGCAGGCGATATGTATATTGTATATTCTCGAGTCGCCTCGAGAAGGGCGACATAGAAATCTAATAAACAAACAAACAAGTAAATATTATATAACTGTACACACAGTGTACCATTGAATATACAAACATACAAAACAATTAAAAATACATAAAAATAAATAATGTGCTAAATGCCAGAGTGAATGTCAATGTCAGGCTTCCTCCAGACTGATACTCAAAACTAGAAAGTTAGCAGGCAGGCAGAGATTTCAGGGCCTTTGATCAGCTAGTTTTATTGGATATTTGAAAAGTTATCATTAGAGCAGAAAACTAGTAACCGCTAACCACATCCCATAAACCAGGTAGATAACACTCCTCAAATGCTACTCTTATCTCTTTCTCCTGACGTTGTGTCCTAATGATTGTTTAGGAGAGCTGATTGTTTATCTTTAGATTTATCAATAATTGATATAGGTAGTCCTTGACTTATGACCACGATTGAGGCCTAAATTTTCAGCAAGACAGTTAAGTGCCTCATTTAATGATTATTATTATTTCACCACAGTTGTTAAATGAGTTGGCCTTCTCCGGGTCCCGTCGACCAAACAATGTCGTTTGGCGGGCCCCAGGGGAAGAGCCTTCTCTGTGGCAGCCCCGGCCCTCTGGAATCAACTCCCCCCGGAGATTAGAACTGCCCCCATACTCCTTGTCTTTCGTAAATTACTCAAGACCCACCTATACCGCCAGGCATGGGGGAGTTGAGACACCTTTCCCCCAGGCTTTTTTATATTTATGTTTGGTTATGTATATGTTGTTTGCTTTTTTAAAAATATGATAGGGTTTTATGTGGTTTTTAATATTAGATTTGTTTTCGCTGGAATATTGTTTTTATTATTGTTGTGAGTCGCCCCGAGTCTTCAGAGAGGGGCGGCATACAAATCTAATAAATTGAATTGAATTGAATTGAATCACTGCTGCTAAGCCAAACTGGCTTCCCCCATTGAGCTTGTCTGTTGGAAGGCCAGCTGAGAAGGTTACAAATGGTGATCACATGACCACGGGACAGTGCAACTGTCATAAATACATGCTAGTATTTATTTATTTATTTGTTTGTTTGTTTGTTTACTTACTTACTTACTTACTTACTTACTTACTTACTTACTTACTTACTTACTTACTTACTTATATGCTGCCCTCTCTGAGGACTCAGGGCGGTTTACAACATATCAAATACAATATACATAAAAATATCTAAAAATCCAATTAATTTGACTAATTACTTTAAAACCCTAATAACATTTAAAAATCACTCATTCCCATTCGAACAGCAGGCATACCTACATTCGCCGCCCAGGGAGCTAGAGTCTAATAGCCCCAAGCCTGAAGACATAAATGAGTCTTTAGACTCTTATGGAAGGCGAAGAGGGTGGGAGCAGTACAGTTATCTGGGGGGAGCTGATTCCAGTGGGCTGCCCACCCCCCGAGAAGGTTCTTCCCATAGGTCCCACCAAGTGACATTGTCTAGTGGACAGGACCTAGAGAAGACTGACTCTGTGGGACCTAACTGTGGGACTCATGTGGCAGAAGGTGGTCCCACAAGTAATGTGGTCCAATGCCACATAGGGCTTTATAGGTCATAACCAACACTTTAAATTGCATCCGGAAACCAATCGGCAACCAATGCAGTCCACGGAGTCCTGGAGAAATATGGCCAAACTCCCAAATATTGATCACATGACCATTGGAGGTTGCAACGGTTGTTAAGCACATGACTTATGACTTTCCATTTTTGATTTATGACTTTCCATTAACAACCATTGCAACAACCCAATGGTCATGTTGATCACATGACCATTGGGATGTTGCAATGGTTGTTAACGGAAAGTCATAAGTCTACTTTTCAACTGCTGTTGTAATTTTAAAATGAATGTCACTAAATGAATGATTATAAATCAAAGACTAGCTATATTTCTGCTTTGTTGCTATCACACACCTTTATGCCTAGGATTTCTGCATCTGCGTCCTTCTGTCCCTCATAAAAAATATCTTTGGCATGCATCTAAATTAACCAAAATTAGCCTATGTTTTATGTCTCACATCAGTTTTCTCCACAATCTGAACCAACCTTTTGACTTCACACACTTGGATCTTACTTTTGCCAATAAAGAGCACTCTCTTGATAACTCTAGAGATTTCAAAGATATTAGCAGTAACTCTTGCTATTTTGCTTCTGGTTAACAATCAGTGCATGCTTCAGAAGTCCCGTTTGCATAGCTGCATCAAGGCTAATTGGGATCATCACATTTCTGAACAGAGTAAGTTTCAGTCAATTCTCCCTAGACCCTGAAAATCCTGAAATGGTTAGTTTTCACAAGTAGGATAGATGCAGACCCACTATGTTGCTTCCTCTCTCTTAATTAATCTCCCCAGGATGTTTGTTTATGCCTTTATATTTGAATACAATAATTTTATTTTGTTATTCATTTGATTCTCTAAGTGCTCTGGATAGTGAATGAATGACCTGCAGAGTTGAAAAGGGTAAAGCAGTAGAAATGGATTGTAAAAAATTCAGAACTTGCAGAAATGGCCAGGGAGGGTAGATGGGGGTTGGGTGGAGAATCAAAACCTTTTTTTTTTTTTTGGTTAAAGATTGAAAACCTTATATGGCAATTTCTGCTGAAAGAAGAAAGAAATTACATGATGATTTATGGATTTGAAGATTAAGTGAGGGCTGAAGGGATTTGTATAACATCTTAGGGATAGGGATAATGAAACCTCAATTGAAAAGAAGATCAGAAGTCAACTATATATTTCTTAATTTCAATTTCTTCCTTTCTTATTTTTGTACTTTCTCATTCCTTTTCAATTTGTATTTTATTTTATGGGGGAAATTGTGTAATAAATATGTAAAAAGAAAAAGGTAAGGCAATGAAATATATTGAGGAAAGGAATTGCGCACGCTGCAATCATTGGCATTTTTCTCATTTAGAAAGGAATCTACTTTTTACTGGCATCTCAGAAGCATAAATACAGGTGGGCAGGCAGAAAGAACTGGGTTAATCAGGTAGAAATAAAGAAAAGGAAGAAGGAGGTGGGACCTGGCATGGAAAAGTTGTAATATTCAGATTGTTGGCTAGGCCAAAAACAATATGTTGCTTCCATTTTTCATTAGAGCAGATGGCAAAGTGGTTAGAAACCTGGCAGATGCAAAGGAAATGCAGAGATGGGAGCAACAGACTGGTGAGCAGAGGGCATGAGGAAAGCTGGCAAATCATCATATAATGGTATTTTCTACCCAGGATGGAATGCTAATTCCAGAAGAGGACAAGCAGGCCACTGTTATCAGCCGTCACTGTCAATCTGCCATAATCTGAACTAGCACTAAAATCAGAAATATCTGCAGGAAAAGTATCTTGAGTATGGTCTCATCTATATTCCGCGTACCAAATTACAGAATAAATGAGTAACACATACAAATTTGAGTGTGCAACTGCCGTGAGGCAGTGGACTGAAGCCCCCCCCTCCCCAAAAATAAAATACAGTGTTCCCTCGACTTTCGCGGGCCTGAACTTCGCGAAAAGTCTACACCATGGTTTTTCAAAAAAATTAATTAAAAAATACTTCACGTTTTTTTCCTACAGTACGGTTTTTTCCACCCGTGACATCATACGTCATTGCCAAATTATTGAAGTCTTAAAAATATTTTTATTGATTTTTTAAAAATATGAACACACACACAAAACATAAAACAAGTGCTCTGTGAGTAGTGCACACCACCAGACAAACATTCACACCCCACCACCAAATGGGGGGTGTTTCTTGTATATACCATTTTAATTCCAGAGAAAATATCTGTTTACATATTATAGAGTGATTCCAATTAACAAATTATTGTTAATAAATAATTATGGTAATAATAATAATAATAATAATAATAATAATAATAATAATAATTTATTGGATTTGTATGCCGCCCCTCTCCATAGACTCGGGGCGGCTAACAACAATAATAAAAACAACATGTACAATCCAATAATAAAAAACAACTAAAACCCCTATTATAAAACCAAACATACACAAAACATACCATTCATAACTTATAATGGCCTAGGGGGAAGGGCTATCTCAACTTCCCCATCTTGAGTAGTTTACGAAAGACCGGGAGGGTGGGGGCAGTTCTAATCTCTGGGGGGAGTTGGTTCCAGAGGGCCGGGGCCGCTACAGAGAAGGCTCTTCCCCTGGGTCCCGCCAAATGACATTGTTTAGTGGACGGGATCCAGAGAAGGCCAACTCTGTGAGACCTTATCGGTCGCTGGGATTCGTGCGGTAGCAGGCGGTTCCGGAGGTAATCTGATCCAATGCCATTTAGGGCTTTAAAGGTCATGACCAATATCAGGATCCTTAAGTATTTTCTTCAATGGTGAGTAATGGTGAGTAATAATCTAAAGATTGTTAAGGGAATGGGAAATTGTAATTTAGGGGTTTAAAGTGTTAGCGGATGTCCCGCGATACTGTTCAGAGCCAAAAATAGTGTATTTACTTCTGCATCTCTACTTCGCGGAAATTTGACTTTTGCGGGTGGTCTTGGAACGCATCCCCCACAAAAGTCAAGGGAACACTGTAATAATAATCCAAAAGTATGGCTAGTCCTGTGTTGAGATCATCTGAATGAACAAGGCCTTACTTTTCAGTCTGGCTGTTAAGGGAGAGGGCAGCACGAGTATGAGAATGAGTATGTTAGGCTTGCCTTTCAACCCTTCTAAAAGGACCCAACAAAATGATCCCAACGCTATTTGGCAAACTGGAAAAGGTTGCTGGAGAATCTCATAGATAGCAGTGATAAAAACCAATTATTACATGAACATTCCAGAAGCATCTCGTGGCCACTGTGTGAAACAAAAAACATCTAAACCAAATATTGGGCTGACCTAGCAGGGCTGTCCTCACTGACCTACAACTTGCGTAATACAGTGGTCCCTCGATCATCGCGAGGGTTCCGTTCCAGGACCCCAAGCGATGATCGATTTTTCGCGAAGTAGCGGTGCGGAAGTAAAAACACCATCTGCGCATGCGCAGATGGTGTTTTTACTTCCACCGCAGCCCGCCCTTCGCCCGCCCACCCCGTTGCTCGCGCCTGGGGTTTCCCCGCGCGCGTGCCGCCCGCCCGCCCACGCTGTTGCTGGGGCCGCTTCCCAGCTGGGGAGCGGAGCTGGGGTGTCCCCAACGCACGCGCGTTGCTGGGGCCGCTTCCCAGCTGGGGAGCGGAGCTGGGGTTTCCCCAACGCACGCGCGCTTGGGGAAACCCCAGCTCCGCTCCCCAGCTGGGGAGCGGCCCCAGCAACGCGCGCGCGCTTGGGGAAACCCCAGCTCCGCTCCCCAGCTGGGGAGCGGCCCCAGCAACGTGCGCGCGCTTGGGGAAACCCCAGCTCCGCTCCCCAGGTGGGGAGCGGCCCCAGCAACGCGCGCGCACTTGGGGAAACCCCAGCTTCGCTCCCTGGGGTGTCCCCGCGCGTGCCGCCCACCCGCCCACGCCGTTGCTCGCGCCGCCGCTGGGGTCTTACCGGGGCAAGAGGGGGAAGACCCAGGGAAGCCGCCCAGCTTCCCAGCTGGGGAACTCCACCATCTACGCATGCCTGGCCATAGAAAAAAGGCACGCATGCGCAGATGGTGGAGTTTACTTCCGGGTTGAAAACTCGCGAAATAGCCCTTTCGCGATGCTCGAGGACGCGAAACTCGAGGGTTCACTGTACTTCTGTTATATTTACCTTTAATAAAAATCACAAACGGAACATGGTGAGATTGGGGAACAAGCCCTGGTCTGTTTTGTAGTATTGTCGAGGGTCAGTTACTCCACCCTGTGACTGCAAATTTTCATAACAATACTGATTTACGGTGAGAGATAAGTTCCACTTACCTTCATCACCAGTTCACATCGCGACATTTCACACATGTCCACACATGCAATTTCACTTCCGTGCATGCTCAGAAGGTGGATTCAGCCCGAAAGACAGCTGAGGAGCTGCTCAGCTGTGATTCGGGTGAAGAGATAAAGGTCGGTATTAACCTAGGGGTGGGTGGGAGGTTTTTTTTCACAGCACAGAACAAGGAGAAGCCATCCAAACACAGGAAAATTAGCCAAAAATTCAGGGAAAAAGATGGCGGCGAGTATGGATCAGCAGAGACAGAACCAGATCCATGATGCCAAAATTACATCAGCAATGGGTCGCTAATGGTTTGGGCAATCTATTTATGTTGACAGGATGCAATTCTCCAGATTTCCTGTATCCCAAGTGGACTCTTATAGAAACTGAACCTGGAATCCTCTGTAGGCAAAATTCTACTCAGCAGAAAAGTCAGATTTCTCATATGGCACGCATGGACATTCCTACTTAAGGACAATTTTAATCAGAGGCTCCATAGGCTGGCTTCTTGCCTTACAACTCTCCTGACAAGTGGAGCCAAATACTACTAATATCTCTAATTGGTTGCCAGAATCAGTTTCAAATCACACAATTTCATCAGGAATTAGCGCTTCGGTGCCCCTCCATCCATTTCTTTATCGCTACCTTCACCTTTTTTATTTTAAAGTACGGTAAGTAAACTCCTCAGCTAGCAGAATTAATTCTTAAAATATCAACTACACCTTCTTTAAAGAGAACAGAAAAGCCAATAGCAAAAAGATCCTTTAAATTGAAATTGGCCTCATTAACAATTGTGTTAGCTTTAATTTATACTTATTTATTAGAGATATTGACCTAAGGTAGGATGTGAGCTGATGCTGCTAAGGATTCAGGCACATACATCTGGCACGCATAAAGCATCGGGTTCTTCTACTGATGTTTCTAAGCATGAAAAGGGAAGCTTCCTGTATGAAGTCTTAGTCATTATAGATGAAAACAGAGAACAGACCAAGCCCTACGAATACTGAAAGCAGCATCCTATATTCCACCCACACAGTTCAATACAATCATAACCATGTCTCTAGCCCTGATAATCAGGTTAGCTTTTTCCCAGACATAGTTATTGTCTGTCTGAACCAAATCAGCAGCTTTCAAGGGACAAACTTATTCTTGCCATGATATGATCCCCACATGCTTTGATTTCCTCTGACTACTTTCCACTGCTTGATGTGTGAAATGGACCAGAAAAACAGTGGGAGGGGGGGGCTACAATTAACATTTTAAAAATATAATCCACATACTATATTTTGGAAGGTTCAGAGCGGGTGGATATAAAAAAAATGAATTAGTGAGAGAGAAAGTAGACTTGGGGACGATTTTCACTTCAGACTGGAAGTATTTTTCACACTTTCCTCTGCTATCAAAAGCAGTTACAGTGGTCCCTCGATCATCGCGAGGGTTCCGTTCCAGGACCCCTTGCGATGATCGATTTTTCGCGAAGTAGCGGTGCGGAAGTAAAAACACCATCTGCGCATGCGCAGATGGTGTTTTTACTTCCACCGCCGCCCGCCCTTCGCCCGCCCACCCCGTTGCTCGCGCCTGGGGTTTCCCCGCGCGCGTGCCGCCCGCCTGCCCACGCCGTTGCTGGGGCCGCTTCCCAGCTGGGAAGCGGAGCTGGGATGTCCCCAAGCGCGCGCGCGTTGCTGGGGTGGCTTCCCAGCTGGGAAGCGGAGCTGGGGTTTCCCCAAGCGCGCGGGCACCGCCCGCCGGCCCACGCCATTGCTGGGGCCGCTTCCCAGCTGGGAAGCGGAGCTGGGATGTCCCCAAGCGCGCGCGCGTTGCTGGGGTGGCTTCCCAGCTGGGAAGCGGAGCTGGGGTTTCCCCAAGCGCGCGCGCACCGCCCGCCGGTCCACGCCGTTGCTGGGGCCGCTTCTCAGCTGGGAAGCAGAGCTGGGGTGTCCCCGCGCGTGCCGCCCGCCCGCCCACGCCGTTGCTCGCGCCGCCGCTGGGGTCTTACCGGGGCAGCTTATCTGCCCAGCGGGAAACTCCACCATCTACGCATGCGTGGCCATAGAAAAAAAGGCACGCATGCGCAGATGGTGTTGTTTACTTCCGGGTTGAAAACTCGCGAAATAGCCCTTTCGCGATGCTCGAGGACGCGAAACTCGAGGGTTCACTGTACTCCCATTTTGCGGATGCTAATTCAAAACTTAAACAGAGCAAATTGGTCCAATTCAGACAAAACCCACGAGGGACAATTGGGAATTCAAATATTTCACAGTTTATAAAACTGCAAAGCTGGAAAGCAACAATATTAGACTTTCATATGCTTTTGTTATTCTTCTCCTTGCCCAAGGACTGATATGACATGATATCATGATATCTCATGATAGCAGTATTCCAGTACAGTGATACCTTGTTTTACAAACTTAATTGGTTCCGGGATGAGGTTCTTAAGGTGAAAAGTTTGTAAGACGAAACAATGTTTCCCATAGGAATCAATGGAAAAGCGATTAATGCGTGCAAGCCGAAAAATTCACCCCTTTTGCCAGCCGAAGTGCCCATTTTTGTGCTGCTGGGATTCCCCTGAGGTTCCCCTCCATAGGAAATCCCACCTCTGGACTTCCGTGTTTTTGTGATGCTGTAGGGAAATCCCAGCAGGGGAATCCCAGCAGCGCAAAAACGAGCGCTTCGCTGGCAACGGAAGTCTGGAGGTGGGGTTTCCCAGTGAAGGGAGCATCAGTGAAGTCGCAGCATCGCAAAAACACCAAAGTCCTCGAAACCACACTTCCGGACCTCTGTATTTTTGCGATGCTGCGATTTCACTGAGGCTCCCCTCGCTGGGAAACCCCACCTCCGGACTTCCATTGCCAGCAAAGTGCCCGTTTTTGCACTGCTGGAATTCCCCTGCTGGGATTCCCACGCAGCATCACAAAAACATGGAAGTTCAGAGGTGGGGTTTCCCATGGAGGGAATCCTCAGGGGAATCCCAGCAGTGCAAAAACAGGTGCTTCGCTGGCAATGGGAGTCCGGAGGTGGTGCATCCCAGTGGCGGCGGTGGGTTTGTAAGGTGAAAATAGATGGTAAGAAGAGGCAAAAAAAATCTTAAACCCCAGGTTTGTATCTCAAAAAGTTTGTATGACGAGGCATTTGTAAGATGAGGTATCAGTGTATTTGAGAGGCTGTCACAAAGAGGAAGGGGTCAATTTATTTTCCAAAGCACCAAAAGGCAAGACAAGAAACAATGGATGGAAACTAATCAAGGAGAGAAACAATCTGGAAATAAGGAGAAACTTCCCAAGAATGAGAATGATTAACCAGTGGAACAGCTTGCCTTTAGACGTTGTGGAGGCTTCATCACTGGAGGTTTTTAAGACAAGTCAGGGCAGCTGCTTGTCTGAAATGTTGTAGGGCAAGGGTGTCAAAATGAAGGCCCATGGGCCGGATTTAGCCTCTGGGGTGCTTATATCTAGCCCGCAGAGCTTCCCTGGAAACAGCAGCAGTACTCTGCCAGCAAAAATGGAGTTCGGCCTTCTTGGAAATGATGAAATTCAGCAGGTTCTGGAGAACTGGTAGCAGACATTTTGAGTAGTTCAGAAAACTGGTAAATACCACCTCTGGCTGGTGGGGTTAGAATGGAGATTTTGCAATATCCTTCCCGTCATGTCCACAGAACCAGTAGAGGAAAATTTTGAATTTCACCCCTGCCTCCTGGACTTCATTTTTAACTGATTTCCGGTTCCGGTGGGGGCAGCAAGAAGGAGGGAGGAACAGCTGCTCCATGGGACAATGGGCGAAACATCTCGGATATAGGTGATAATTTCCGCAAATTCAACTGGTTGAGTTCTCCCCCCGTTTCTGGAGCCCCTTGCCCAACATTTCCCAGTGTGACAGAGAGCCGTACGGACTGTGAAAAGATCAGGAGTCAGTCAGCTGTGCCACAGAAAATGGCGGCCATTGTTTAAGACCAACTGACTCATTGACTCATGCTATTCTAACATTGACTGAGCTGAGACAGGACGAGCAGACAAGAGACCCCAAATTGGTGTGCTGGACAGGAGAGTTTTTGCTTGAGGTATCCCAGGCCCCCCAGACAGACCCTAGATGCTGCAGCACCGGTTGGTGGGGGCGCTCGGACTGCCGGACCATCTGTCTGTCCATTATCCTGGAAATGGGAAATACTGACCCCCTCGGAGAGGGTCCGCAACTTGGGCATCCTCCTCGATCCACAGCTAACATTAGAGAACCATCTTTCGGCTGTGGCGAGGGGGGCATTTGCCCAGGTTTGCCTGGTGCACCAGTTGCGGCTCTACTTGGACCGGGACTCCCTGCTCACAGTCACTCATGCCCTCATCACCTCGAGGTTCGATTACTGTAAGGCTCTCTACATGGGGCTACCTTTGAAAAGTGTTCGGAAACTTCAGATTGTGCAGAATGCAGCTGCGACAGCAATCATGGGCTTTCCCAGATATGCCCATGTCTCACCAACACTCCGCAGTCTGCATTGGTTGCCAATCAGTTTCTGGTCACAATTCAAAGTGTTGGCTATGACCTATAAAGGCCTTCATGGCATTGGACCAAAATACCTTAGGGACCATCTTCTGCCGCACAAATCCCAATGACTGATTAGGTCCCACAGAGTTGGCTTTTTCTGGGTCCTGTCGACAAAACAATGCCGTCTGGTGGGACCCTGGGGAAGAGCCTTCTCTGTGGTGGCCCCGGCCCTCTGAAATCAACTCCCCCCAGAGATCAGGACTGCCCCCATCCTTCTTGCCTTTCGCAAACTCCTAAAAACCTTAGAACCCACCCCTGGAGCAAGGGGTTGGAATAGAAGACCTTCAAGGTCCCTTCCACTTCAATTATGGTTGACAGTCTCTATGTGAGGTGGCTTGGATTTCTGTCTTGGGGTGATCAGGCCCCATCTTGCTTAATGAAGGATTTGTTTGGCCCTTGTCCTCTCATTAGAAGCCTGGAGCTTCTTAAAAAGCTTTCTGTTTGCATGGCTCCTTCTGTTGGTTCTTTAATCTTTCCTCTGCTTTTTTCATTTCAGCTTCATTTATTTAGTTTGACCATATTTTGGAACTTTAATGACTAAGTGAAGTAAGAGTTGGGAGGGGATTAAGCAAAGGTTAAAAGACAAATCTTTGATTTGGAGAAACAGGGGAGAGGGAGCAGAGAAATTATACAAGCGGAGGATGAGACGAGAGACGGTAAGAATTGCTGCCTATTCCCAGTGGGTCCCTGTGTATGTTACTCATCACTCCAATTTGTTAGTCAAATGTGTGTGTTTTTACAAACTTTAAAGCAAATTTCAAAACTCTGTCCCTTTCTGACGAATGCTAAGCAAAGGCAAGAAAACTAGTTTGAGAGAAAATCAAAATAAAAGGAGGGAGCCCTAGAAATCAAGAAATATGGATTTATATTCATGCTGTAAATTCGGATGCCATGGATATAACAGCCATGGCATGAGTAAATAGAAATTCTTTATCTGTATGCTAAGTCTTCCCCCTGCATCATGTATAGTATGAACAAAAAGACCCGAATCTTCTATTTCTCTTTACTTTTAAATAATAATAGAAATATATTTCCAAGCTCTTTGCTTTGATCCCCTCTAGCTGTATAACCTTGTCCTCTTAGCAGGAAGTGCCATTCTGAAGGTACTATAAAAGGCTAGATCAAGACATTACAATGACAGAAGAATGCACGCCATAGAGAAACCATTCAAAACTGAAATTATTACACACTTTATATCCATTGTATTTTTGTGCAGGAAGCTAGCTCAGCTGATCATGTGGTTTGTAATTCTGTCTTCTACACTAGAGTCAGGCTTTTTCTTGTCATTTGAAAAAGGTGGCCTCGTTTTACTTAATAACAGCGCAGGTTCATGCTGTAAAAAATATTTTGAAAGTGATACTTTGGATATCTAAAGCACTTTTGAGGGAATTGTTAAAGCAGGTGCAATTTTCTCCAGGTTTGTATTATTACTTTGGAAGGTGCTCCTAGAGGTCACCACATGCACATACCGGCACAATTGCTTCACATTTCCCCCCAATAATTCTCCATATTTTTCTCCCAGTGGAGCACCTTGGCTTGACATAACACACTTTGCATGCTAAGAAAGCCAGGGAAAACTTCTGAAACAGATACACGAACCTGGGAAAAAAAGAATGCACCTGTTTTAATGATTTAAAAATGTTTAGGACATGTTCCTGCATGTTTCAAATTGTCTTTTTTTTTTTCAAAGGAGGTTATGGTCACTTTTATAATGTGAGATTGGAGGAAAGATGAGAAATCTTTCAGTCTTCAGTCTGTGTTAATACCTGGGCAGCAGTTACTCTGGAAAGTTAGAACACTGAAAAGCTGCAAGTTAACATGACTGAAGAAGACCCTGCAAAGTACTCAACATTTATACAAAATGGCACATCTTCTAAATACACTGCTCAAAAAAATAAAGGGAACTCTTAAACAACACAATATAACTCCAAGTAAATCAAACTTCTGTGAAATCAAACTATGCACTTAGGAAGCAACTCTGGTTGGCAATCAATTTCACATGCTGTTGTGCACATTCAACTTTGTACAGAACAAAGTATTCAATGATAATATTTCATTTATTCAGATCTAAGATGTGTTATTTGAGTGTTCCCTTTATTTTTTTTGACCACTATATTTCTCCTTAATAGAAGTTATAGGACAAGACAACCAACTCATATCAGCCACAATATATCAATTCCTTCTGCTTTGTGGATGAAACAAAACAGAAGATTTATACCACATTATGATGAATTTGACAATGTATTTTATTTTATTAGACGGTGGACATTTCTAACTGCAGTAGATATTCTGCCTGGCCAATTCAATCTTGCAGGTTGGTGGATTTGTTTGAATGAATAGTCATAAATTGGATCCTCAGAAGAACGCCTTCTCTGTGGTAACATCTGCACTCTAGAAAGAGATTTTCCTCTGAGATTTCAGATGGCCACTGTTAGTACTATGTACATAACTGGTTGGGTTTGACAATACAGTATATAAACAAACTATCAATGTATGTTTAAATCAATTATAACACTATAGCTTTAAGAGTTAGTGTTGCAGTTAGCCATAAGAGGGAGCCAGAGGCCTCTCTCTCTCCCTCCCTCTCCCTCCCTCCTTCCCTTATTCATTGCTATTTCTGGTTTGTCTGTGTGACTATGCTGTAGAACTATGTGTTCAAATGATGGTTTAATGTATTTTGTAAGTACGGCTAATAGTATTGTTTAATGTATTGAAAGAGGTTTATAATATTGTATAGGCATTGAGAATATTGACTGATGTAATTGTGTATGACTAGGATTGTTCTTAACTAAGCTATTTGCCAAAGTAAATAATATTTATTTATTTATTTATTTAGTATTTTATTTATTTATTATTTGGATTTGTATGCCGCCCCTCTCCGAAGACTCACTTAATGTATCTGGTTATTTAAACTACTACTTGTATCTCTGGGCTATCAGCTGGATATCTGCCACCTCCAAGTTTCCTCTGTGCATACTTGGTAACTCAAGGGTCACTCTGCATACTCCTTAACACTTATGAGCCAACACCTTTCTGTTGTTCAAAAGAATTGTAAAAGACCTGAAACTGTACAAGATTGAATTGGCCAGGGACTGGCAGATTGAGAGGTGTATGAATTGGTTCCCTGGTTCTACAACCTCTACAATTCCTTGCCATTGGTTATGCCAGCTAGGGAATCAGAAATAGTGAAACATTCAGGTCTTCAATGAGGAAGAATGAGATGCCCTCCCTTTATTGCACTTACTATCTTTTTTTCTTTTAAATGTTTTACTGTAATATCTTTGTTTTGGCATTGATAATTTCTTAGAGTTGCTCAAAGTCAAAGTTTAAAAAAATAATAATTAAGAAGAAGGAAGAAGAATCTGTATATGATGATCAAAACATTTAAATATGTTAAAGGGATAAATAAGGTTTTAATAGGAAAGTGAACACAAGAACAAGGGGGCACAATCTGAAGTTAGTTGAGGGAAAGATCAGAAGCAACGTAAGAAAATATTATTTTACTGAAAGAGTAGATGCTTGGAACAAACTTCCAGCTGACATGGTTGGTAAATCCACAGTAACTGAATTTAAACATGCCTGGGATAAACATATATCCATCCTAAGATAAAATACAGAAAATAGTATAAGGGCAGACTAGATGGACCATGAGGTCTTTTTCTGCCGTCAATCTTCTATGTTTCTATGTTTCTATATTGTTATAGCAGAGAATACCAGGCCAAACAGTAATAGTAATAGTTTACTAGTAATAGTAAACTGATAGTAAGGAGAGAAAGCTTACCTGTGGCCGTGGGTGCCCTGTAACCAAACACTGCAGAACAAGGATGTCACCTTCCCGGATAGTGTATACTCTTTCACTGATGTTATCTTCCTTTACAACACATGCCTGCCCAGCATGGATGATCTGGGCCTGGGCAGGAGCTATGGAGAAAAACAGAAAATCTGAGAAGCAAATATCTAAAGAGTTCATGTCTATCCATTGAAGGGTCCCCAAACTTGCCGACTTTAAGACTTGTGGACTTCAACTCCCAGAATTCTCCAGCCAGCTGGCTGGAGAATTCTGGGAGTTGAAGACCACAAATCGTAAAGTTACCAGGCTTAAAGACCTCTGATCCACTGCATCCTTGTCATATTCCAGTTGTTCTTGCAGCACCTGACTGGAGATATAAACAATGCTACTCCAATGTAAATTACACTGTGCTCAATAAAGCTTGCCCTTAGGAAACCACAACAGGCAGGCAGCTTCAACTATCACGAAGGTCATTAGGTCATGTATCATAAAGGCCATGCCATTATCCAGAAAAAGAAGAATGGTTAGAACTACTGAGTACGTTTGAAACACTGCAAATGAAAGATCACATGGTTATATTTTTATTCATTAAAAACACATGGCATCAACATATCAATTTCTTCTGCATTCCAAGCAATTAATCTCCCAAGATCTACGAATACAGAAGTTACATTGCAGTCCTGAACTAGTATAATGTGGGTCAGATTATTTTTTTCAGGAGATTGATTTCGACTAGGAAATGCTCTCAGGTTGAAGAGAAGAGAGATTCTTATGCAACTATTATCAATTCTTTGGCTATAGAGCAGTGGTTCTCAGCTTTTCTAATGACACAACCCCTTAATACAGTTCTTATGTTGTGGTGACCCCCAACCATACGTCTAGTGCCAATTCTCCCAATGGGGCTTTAAGCTGATTGGCAGGAAGGTCAGAGGGATACCCCCACTATAAACACCTGATTGGTCGGATTGTAAAAATATATTCCAAGGTGTCAAAATAGAAGCTTTAGTTCCTAACGTCGTGGGAAATTTGTCTTTTCTCACAGTCTTCACAGACCCCCATGAAATGGTCATTCGACCCCCAAAGGGGTCCCGATCCCAAGGTTGAGAACCACTGCTATAGAGCAAGAAAGGGAACAAGCATGGAAACAAAAAGGAATCCCAGAGGTGTTTTTTCAAAAGGCAACTGGGACTTCCTTTATTTTTCCATGAAGGCATTTTGCTTTTCATCCTAGAAGCTTCTTCAGTTCTGAAGAGACAGTCCAGTAGTTCAGAACTGAAGAAACTTCTTGCTTGAGAAGTGAAAAGTCTTCAAAAAAAATATCCAGTTGCTTTTTGAAAAAAACACCTTTGGAACAACAATGTTCTGGATGACTAAGAATCTCCATAGATAACAAACAAAAAGGAAGTTAAGAAAGGATAATACATCTTTATTCATATGCATTTATTTATTTATTTATTTATTTATTTATTGATTGATTGATTGATTGATTGGATTTGTATGCCGCCCCTCTCCAGAGACTCGGGGCGGCTAACAGCGACAATAAAACAGTGTACAATAGTAATTTGGTATTGATGATTAAAAATCAATTAATATAAAAACCAAACATACATACATACATACCATTTACCTAAAGTAATTTTTATTTCACATACCCAATGATACAAAAATAGAATCAAATAATCATTTAAACACAATTATAGTCAGGACACTCAATTTCTTTTTTAAACAGAGGTCCACCAAACAAAAACAAATTATGATAAATCTTGACAGATGGTCGGTCTATCTATCTATCTATCTATCTATCTATCTATCTATCTATCTATCTATCTATCTATCTATCTATCTATCTATCATCTATCTATCTATCTATCTATCTATCTATCTATCTATCTATCTATCTATCTATGTCTGCACTACTATTACTGCTAGTTTTTTCTCATCATTCCTATCACCCATTTCCTCCCTGTATGACTGTAACTTGTTGCTTGTATCCTTAAGATTTTTATTAATATTGTTTCTTTGTTGCTTATTTGACCCCATGACAGTCATTAGGTGTTGTACCTCGTGATTCTTGACAAATGTATCTTTTTCTTTTATATACACTGAGAGCATATGCACAAAAGACAAATTCCTTGTGTGTCCAATCACACTTGGCCAATAAAAAATTCTATTCTATTCTATTCCATTCCATTCCATCATTTATCTAGCAATAGCAATAGCACTTAGACTTATATTCCACTTCACAGTGGTTTTACAGCTCTCTATAATCAATTTACATAGGCAGCGTATTGCCCCCAACAATCTGGGTCCTCATTTTACCGACTTCAGAAGGATGGAAGGCTAAGTCAACCTTGAGCCTGGTGAGACTTGAACTGACAAATTGCATTCAGCCTGCAGTACTGCATTCCGTCCACTGCACCACCTCAGCTTCCACCTCTCCCCTTCTCTCTATCTATCGTTATCTCTATCCATCACCTACCTACCCACCTACCTACCTACCTATTATCTCTCTCTCTCTCTCTCTCTCTCTCTCTCTCTCTCTCTATCTATCTATCTATCTATCTATCTATGATGAAAAAGAGACAGAATCATTCAGATGGACCAGGGCAGAAAGTTTAGTAGTTGTAGAAAACTTTTTCAAAGCAGAAATCAACTTTTAAACATTATGATCCTATTTAAGGCAGAAGCAGACAACAGGCGGTCTTTCACAAAATACTGAACTTTTTTTCTTCTTCAAGGGATGAAGTAACACAGGCACTTACATTCACAATTGTTTATAATATGGATTCTGCACTGCTGGTTTAAATCAGATATCAATAATGGTAATAACTTTGGAAAGGTGGCTTCTAAAAAAATATTCTCATCCACATTTAGGAATTGAAAGAATACTTCTTTTACTTACATACTTAATTTGTATTTTCTGAGCCAACAGGTAAACTGAAATGAAACATTCTTTAATAATTGCAGTTCTTTGCATTTTATAATATTAAAATGCATGTATGGTATATTTAGTTAAATAGAATGTAGAGAGAATAATAGAACAAATGAAAATGTGTATTGTACCAATTTCATTTTCATCTAGAGGGAAGATAAAAATAATCTAATATTGTTAACGTAAGAAACTGGGGGGAAATGGAGCTAATAGATCCATCAATATTTACTTTTCCAAACTGGTGTAATGGACTTGTTCTCATACTGCAAATGGAGGAATTGTGACAGCTGAAATCCAAAATGTTGGGATACCTCTGATATGAAGTTTCTGAAAAATGCCCTAATTAATTCATGAGCCACGTGCCAAGTTTCAAAAGAAATATAGTCATTTATTAGGAGCAACATTCTGTCAATTACTTGGTGGCATCAGCTCTGACCTCACAAAATTTATGGCCCCCCATGACCCTGTCTCCCGACACACATCCCTCACTGGGCATGCCATAAATCACATTCTCCAATGAACGACATTGGCAGGCTGTGAAACCCACAGCCCTCCTGCTGACTCCGGTAACTTAGGATACAATCATAAGCGCACCACTGTGCCTAACGCCCCTGTCCTATTGTCTTCTTTTATTACTTTTTATCATTACTTATCTAATGTTTTATTTGTACAAATTATCACCCTATAATTGTTTAACAAAATTAATAAAATAAAAATAAAATAAAATCTGGAGAAGGCATGTGTGGAATGCATTTTCAGCTGGGGCAACCAAGCAGTACCATCAGCTCTCCCCCCCCCCTGCTTATGGAACTTGAAAGCTTTGTAAGTTGACATCTGAATTGGTAGGGAATAGGCGTTGATTGCTTACCTGAATGCCTCTTCTCGTACGGTGAGCGGGTACAGCAGTCACATGGGTTGCTCATGTCCAATCCGGTGGAACTGAGCCTAGTGTTAAAAAAGCTTGCTGGATCCGCCCCTTCCCCAGAATTCGCGAATCCGTAGACTAGGCTCAGATGTGAAGCTCTTTAGTGTTCAACTCTCATAGTTAGAGGAAAGAAGGTTACAGAAGATAGAAGATAGAGAAGACACAAACAAGGGCGGGAAGTGACTGCTGTACCCGCTCACCGTACGAGAAGAGGCGTTCAGGTAAGCAATCAACGCCTATTCTCCGTACTGAAGGAGCGGGTCCAGCAGTCACATGGGACATACCCAATAGATTGGTCCCTAGGGCGGGATTAAATTGCTATCGTGAGAGATAACGGATTGGAGTACCCTTCTGCCGAAGGCAGCGTCCGCTGAGGCGTAAGAATCAATCTTGTAGTGCCTGATGAAGGAATTTGGCGAGGCCCATGTGGCTGCTTTGCAGACCTCCTCCAACGGGGCTTGAGTCGCCCAAGCGGCCGAAGTGGCTGCGCCTCTGGTGGAATGCGCTGTGATGTTCCTTGGAACTGAGAGGGAAGCCGACTCGTAGGCCTTAGAGATAGTCCCTCTGATCCAACGGCCTATCACTGTTGAAGACACTTTGGTACCCATGACTCTGGGATGATAGGCTACGAAAAGTGCTTCCGACCTCCGAAAGGGTCCTGTGCGTTGGATATAGATCCTAAGCGCTCTAATGAGATCCAGAGTGTGCCATCTAATTGCCAAAGGATGGTCCCGTTGGAGGCAGAAGGAAGGTAAGACAATATCTTGGGTTCTGTGGAACATGGAACTGACCTTGGGTAAGAAGGTGGGGTCCAGCCGTAATACTACCTTGTCCTGATGAAATTGGCAGAGGTCCTGCCTGATTGAAAGGGCTGCCAACTCCGAAATGCGTCGGGCAGAGGTAATAGCCACCAGGAATGCTACCTTAAAAGATAGGTACCTTAGGGACGCAGATTTTAGGGGTTCGTAGGGTGCCTGTTTGAGGGAATGGAGAACCCGTGGCAGATCCCAGGAAGGATATCTGTGAACCTTGGAAGGTCTGAGGTTGGCTATACCTTTGAGGAATTCCTGAACTTCTGGGAAGGAACGGAGAGGCTGTCTGCGGGGCCCCGCTAGGACAGAGGAAATGGCCGCCAGATGACGCCGGAGGGTGCTGGTGGAAAGGCCTTGATGGAAACCTTGCATAAGGAAGGAAATGATCCTGTGTATGGGGATGCACAGGGGAGAAAACCCTTCCAGTAGACACCACTGGTGGAACTTGGACCATGTATGGTCGTAGATTCGATTGGTCGAACCTCTTCTGGCCTTTAAAATGACCTCCACTGTGTCGGGGTCGTGTCCACGCAGTTCTAAGTCTCTCCTGATAACAGCCAGGCGGTGAGGTGGAACCACTCCGGGTCTGGATGGAATGAGGCCCCCTGCCGTAGCATATCCCCCGAAACGGGGAGTCGCCAGGGGTCCTGGACGGACAGCTGTTGTAGATCCGCGAACCAGGGCCGGCGGGGCCAATGAGGGGCGATTAGGATTACTCGAGCCGTCTCGCTGAGGACCTTGTGAATCACGTCCGGGAGAATTGGGATTGGAGGAAATGCGTACAGGAGTCCTGGAGGCCAGGGGCTCCTGAGGGCATTGATTGCTTCTGCTCCCGGGGATGGAAATCTGGAAAAAAAGCGAGGGAGTTGGGCGTTCGCTTCGGTCGCAAAAAGGTCCAGTACTGGTAGGCCGAATTTGAGACTGATTTGATGGAACAGGTCTTGATGGAGATTCCACTCTCCTGGGTCTATCGTTGCTCGAGAGAGCCAATCCGCCTGGACGTTGAGGCTCCCCGAGATGTGATCGGCTAGGAGCGACTGAAGGTGTTTTTCTGCCCAAAGGCCTAACTTGAGGGCCTCCCTCATGAGGGCCTTGGATCTCGTGCCCCCCTGTCTGCAGATGTGGCTTTTTGTGGCTATGTTGTCGGTGAGAATGAGAACATGCCGGTTGGGGATGCGAGGAGAGAATTGTTTCAGAGCCAGGGATACGGCTCTTAACTCTAGCCAATTGATTGGCTTGGAGGCTTCCTCCGGGGACCACGTGCCCTGGGCTATCATCCCCTGGGCATGGGCGCCCCATCCCGATAGACTGGCATCTGTGGTGATGACGAATTGTTCCGGGCACCTGAAAGGGGATCCTTTGTCCATGGCCGGAGACATCCACCACTTGAGAGATCTGCGAACAATCGGTGGGATGACAATGCGACGACTTGAGTTGCTGTGCCCCGATCTCTGAAAGGGTAATAGAAGCCACTGTAGTTCCCTAGCGTGAAGGCGAGCCCAGGGAATGATGCCTATGCATGACACCATCTTCCCCAAAAGAGAAGACAGGGTTACTATGGAAACTGACGGTTGAGGTAAAATGCGTGAAATCAACTCCCCTATATTGTTTTTTCTCTCAGGAGAGAGGAAGACCTGGGAGGATTCTGAATTAATAATGGATCCCAGGTGCAAAATGGATGTGGAAGGCTGGAGGTGACTTTTGTCAAAGTTGATGGAAAAACCATGGTCCTGTAGAACTGACATGGTGACAGAAAGATCTACTTTCACTTTCTCTAGGGAGTTCCCATGAACCAAAATGTCATCTAGGTAACATAAAATGTGGATGGGCGAAGCCCAGATATAGGCCGCCAGCGACCCCAAGAGCTTTGTAAAGACCCTAGGGGCCAAGGAAAGGCCAAATGGCATCGCCCTATACTGGAAATGCCTGCCCTGGAAGGAGAAACGTAAGAATTTTCTGTGGCATTTGGCAATAGGAATATGGAGGTAGGCCTCAGTGAGGTCTAATGAAACCATGAAATCCCCCGGGTGGATGGCGGCTAAAATGGATGGTAAGGAGTGCATCTTAAACTTTCTATATTTGATGAATAGGTTCAGCTTCTTTAAATCCAATATAGCTCTCCAACCTCTGGAGGACTTAGGAACCATAAATAGGATGGAGTAAAAACCTCGGCCTTTCTGACCGGGAGGAACCGGTTGAATGGCTCTGATGGACAATAAGTGGGAAATGGCCTCCTCCATACGGTTACGATCTGAGGAGGACCTGGGAGAAGGGCAGGAAATAAAACGTTTAGGGGGAGGAGAAGTAAATTCTAAAAGGAGACCCTTTTGAACAGTATCAATAACCCAGGGATCCTTGGAAGTGAGACGCCAGCTAGAGGAGAAATAGGCTAGGCGGCCACCTATGGGAATCGAGGAAGAACTACCATCTAGGTTTTTTAGAAGCCCTGTTAGAGGACGCTCCTCTTTGGTAGCGAAAACCTCTGCCCCTGGAGTTCCTTCCTTGGGAACGAAAGCGGGGGGAATACTGACCTGGGATTCTCTGATAGGTAGCCGCTTGATCTTGTTGACGCCCTGGGCGGCGAAAGGACTGCGTTTTGGTGGCCTTTTTGGTGGTTGGACCCAATACTTTCTTCTTGTCCGTGGTTTCCGTGAGGAGTGGATCCAGAAGATCTCCAAAAAGCAGATCGCGCTTCAATGGTCCCAGAGATAACTGCCACTTCTGACGTACTCCTGCTTGACAGGGGCGAAGCCATAGGAGTCTTCTCGCCCTTGTGGAGGCCGCAATAGACTTGGCTGCGAATCTGGTGGACTGTAATGTGGCATCAGCCACGTACTGAGCAGCTGCAAATACCTTGTTGAAGTCCTGTTGACCTCTTAAATCATCGGGAGGAATATGCTGTTGAAGTTGGCGAAGCCACAGAAGCATGGCTCTGGAGAAAAAGGAAGCCGCTGCGGAACTTTTAATAGCCCAGGAGTCTGCGGTGAACCCTCTTTTGAGCATCTGTTCAATCCGCTTGTCCTCTGGACGGAGGACCTCCTCTGCTTCGCCTGGCACGGCAGCCGCCGAGTGAAGGATTTTGACAGGTTCATCCGGTTTGGGAAAAGATAGGAGATCCTCATAGGAAGAAGAGAGTTTGTACAACTTTTTGTCCTTGGTAGTGGGATTAAGCCCAGAAGCTGGGAAATCCCACTGCTTAAGTAAGGCATCTTTAAACAATTTAGGCATAGGGATTACCTCGTTATCCTCCTGTTCCTCTGTGAAGTAGGGTAAATTCTCCTCCGGAGGGTCAGTGGATGTGGTGGCCTGCTTCTCTTGGGCCGCTAATCCTGTGGAAATTCTAGCTTTGAGGAGGAGAGATTTGAACAATTGAGAGGGAAAAATAGTAACTGGAGAAGGAACCTTTATTTGGGATTCCTCATCGTCTGAGAGGCCCTGAAATGGATCCTCATCCTCTTCCATATCCTCATATTCATCCTGAGAGGAATCTGATTCATCCTGAATTGGAGCTCTAACCGTTGGGGGAGAACCCAAGGGACGGGAGGGACGAGGAGGTGGATGAGGTAAGGAGGGCACATTGATGGCAGAAAGTTTGGCATCAATGGCCTTGGATAACACAGAAAAAATAGATTGGAATTCTGGAGGTAAACTAGAAATATCAGCAGGAATGGCAGAAGAATCCCTGAAAGCCTGAGAGGATCCTGGCTGGGGGGAATCTTCAATAATATCTGGTTCCTCTGGACCTAATCCCCATAGGTTAGGTTGGGGTCTGTCTAGGTTTGGCTCATCCAGAGATAACACAGTGACCCCAGAAGAAGGCAGATTAGGAGCCTCTGGGGGGTCATGACTACTGAGCACTTGGGCCTGTACTTTCAATCGCTTTGCTGATTTATCATGGATTTTTTGTAGGGCTTGGTCCCTTCTCTTCTCAGCCCTGGTGACTTTGGTCAAGGGGCGGGCCCCTGAAGAAGAGGAGGTCGAGGCCTGGGGGATACTGGTAATCTCATCGCCTGTAGGCCTGGCCTCTCTGGGACCTTGAGTGGTGCCTCTCTTGGGAAAGGAAGCCATAGTCTGACAATTAACAGAAGACAAGGCTGAGCCAAATAAACTGGATTATTAGGGAGAAGAAATTCAAGGCTTTCCCAAGAGGAAGGGATCCTGCTCCTAGGCCTCGGAGCTGCTGAGACTTGAGGGCAATCTGGGCAAACCCAGAGTTCGTGTCCCCAAATACAGCGTGGCCAGCCTCCCTAAACTTTAACTAAAGTAACCAAGGCACTCTGGTTGGAGGCTTAGCCGGTGGAGAATTAAGCCTGAGCGTCTCAAAGCCCACTCCAGGATCCGAGCGGTGGACTAAGGCACACGCGGCTGGCAGAAGGCCAACACGAGAGGCCTAAATTAAAAAGGCGCGAAGGCCTTCGCGCCGAAAAAATCGCTCCGTAACAGTAATTTTAAAGGGGAAGCGATCGACTAAGTCCAGGAGACTAGAAAAAAGCGTCTCGCACCGCAGGAGGTATTTCTCGAGCCCTTTAACAATAGCACTATAAATATATAAATATATAAATACTTGCACAAGGACCTCCGGGCCGAAGGATTGAAAGAATCCACAAGCGGCAGCGGGAATCATAAACGGCAAAAAAGCCGCGGGAAAACGAAACCGCTACTTCTCCCAAAAGAAAAGCCGAGCCGTAAACGGCTGGCGCTAATAAGGCAAGTAACCAAATAAGTATAATAATATCTTACTAATTTTGAAGGAAAGATCGAAGGGAAGGTGTTAGAATGTTGAACGAGCTAATCACAATACTACCGCAGGATGCGAGAACTGAGCGAATTCTGGGGAAGGGGCGGATCCAGCAAGCTTTTTTAACACTAGGCTCAGTTCCACTGGATTGGACATGAGCAACCCATGTGACTGCTGGACCCGCTCCTTCAGTACGGAGAAAATCTATTTTCTATCTACATCTCATTCTAAATGGCCACTGGTGCTGTTTGTTTCTTAATGTAGCATTTTTAGTAACAAGTGAATTCAGGACTAGAACAAACATCTTAGGAGAATCATATTCTAAATAAGAAAATAAAGCAAACACATATCTAAACTATTCGGAGATTATCAAGAAGTTTAAACTTGCTAAATAAGGTCACATTGATGTTAATAATATACAATGAGCTTGGATATTTGGATCATTTTAGATAATTGCAGTCTGGTTAGTGGAGCAGATCTCTTATAAACTAGATCAGAAGCTGTGTGAATAACATCAGGGTATCAGAATATCAAAGTAGCTTAATGTTTTGCTGTGAATGATCAGAAGGCAGCTTCCTCATTATTTTGCTATGTGTTGTTCTGCTATGTGCTAACCATTATCGTTTATTGGGCCTCTCCATGCTCTTCAGCTCCTAAAGCCACAGATTAAATAGCTGGGTGACAAAAATACTCCTTCCTGAGCATTACAGGTAGTCCTCGACTTGCAGGAGTCCATTTAATGACCATTCAAAGTCAAAACAGCACTGAAAAAAGTGAGTTATGACCAGTAGTGGGCTGCTGCATGAATGGTCTGGTGCGCAGTCCCAGTTGGAAAAACAGAGATGTGCATCAATCTCCATGTTCCCAACATGTGCCCATGTGCCCGTGCGAGATTCAACTTCTCTTCCTGGGCCATATCCCTCAACCAGAAATACACTGCCTGTGACCCCCACCTCTTTCACCCTCCTCCCCAGCTGTTGCAGTGTGTTCAGAACTATATCTGGGCATGTTATTTGTCTTCATTTGTTTGTTTAAACCATTTATATAGCTGTCTATCTTTCAGCCAACTCATTCCACCCATGTGGATAAATAGAAAGGCATACCGTGTGTGTCAAAGAGTTTTTAGTCATCACCAGAATTGCTTTTCCTCTTTGGGGCAAAGGCCACGACCCTTGCAGTCCAAATTGTCTTCTCTAAGTCTTGCAGCAACTGCTTTAGTGGCCTTCCCACTGTTCCTTTAAAACAATACTTAGTAGATTCTTCTTCATAGACAGACATCTGAAAATACTCCCAATTTTTTTTCAGATGATAGAATGACGATATGGGCACATTAACAATTAGTTAACTTGTTTTAAGAGGTAGTAATGTAATAAAAGTGCATAGCAGTTCTTTTACCTCCTTCTCTCTCCCTTTCTCCCTCTTATCAACTGACTGGTAATTTATTGTTGTCTATTTCCACAAGCATTATGCAAACAATTACGGATTAATAGACTCTTAGAATGCCTTCACAACAAACGCACAGGAGTTCATCTCTGACCGTCCTCGACTTGCCTTCAACATCTGCAGACCTCCTTCTGTTTTGCTCATAAGAACCTCAGCTGTCATTAACAAATAAATACACCCAAGGCACAGCACAGAGCTCTGTAGGCAGAGCTGAGCAGATGGAAGGCCTGCCCTTCCCAGGTGGACAAGGGATTAATGTTTATTAAGCATGCCAGTATTAGGAGGATAAAACATTTATATAATCCTAAAAAGGGGATTTAGAGCTTGTGCAAGGAAGATTGCAAGGAAAAGGAACAAGGACACAGGAGAATAAACACCTTTGCCACAACATACAAGCTTTACCCACAGTTTCACGACTGCATTACTAAATAGCTGTCTGTGAGCATGCTGTTGAAGCATCCAAGCTCACTATTACCAGTGGGGAAAGCATATCATTCAGCACATAATTTAACCCATGAACTTAATTCTTCGGAATCTTCGAAGAGGGGTGGCATACAAATCGAATAAATTATTATTATTATTATTATTATTATTATTATTATTATTATTTATAACAGAACATGTTGATAGTTGCTAATTTGAATAGCTTTAAGAAGAGTTTGGATAAAATCGTGGAGGACAGGTCTGAACAAGGGCTATCAATGTCCCAAAGGTGCAACCATGACCTGGATGACTGAGAAGGGATGTTGCGACCTACTTGATGCGCCCTTTCTCGTAGGGTGGAGCTAGCCTCCAAGAATAGGAAAAGACACCGCCCTTAGCCAATCAGGACAGAGTCTGAAAGAGTATAAATAGCATCCCCCCGGTGCCTTAGTTTCCCCTCTTTTGACGAGGGATGAAAGTCAGACTCTGTGTGCAATCTCTGAAACAAACCAAAACAATTTATTAACAATTAACCTATGTACAGCTAGATACATGAGAACCAGAACTCAATGACCAGAGAGACCCCAGAAAAAGGGAGTGACTTGGAGGCTAGCTCCACCCTACGAGAAAGTTGGAGCTAGCCTCCAAGAATGGGACATGCCAAAGTAGTCCGCCCCTTGGGAGGGTTATCTAAGTCTGGCTGGAACCCCCACTGTCTGGTACCACCTGTTGCAACACTCTTTGTCTGAAATCCGCCTCCTCTGTAATGACGGACGAGTGGCATAGGTGAAGATTAGGTGGCCACGTGGGAAACCTCTTCAATTAACACCCAGGTATTCCACGCTGCAGTGGTGGCAGGGCACTGCATAGAATGTGCAATGTGCAGTCACACCGGGAGGACATGGAAGGTATAACTGGTCATAAGACATAGAAGTAATGGAATTAATCAAACGCCAGACTGTCATGGAGGATACCTTTTGACCCTTTGAAGAGTCTTTAAACAAAACAAACAGTGTCTCCATTTTACAAAAGTTCAATGTGCGCCGAATACAAATGTTTAGTGCATGTCTCACGTCCAAGAGGTGCCACTGTTGTTCTGCGTCAGAAGCAGGAGCAGGGTAGAAGGTGGGCAAAACAATTTCTTTATTTCTTTATTTCTTTAGTTAGTTAGTTAGTTAGTTAGTTAGTTAGTTAGTTAGTTAGTTAGTCAGTCAGTCCAATACACAATGAGAGTTTTAGTTTATATATATATATCTATCTATCTGTGTGTGTGTGTGTGTGTGTGTGTGTGTGATGGTCCAAGAGGTCCCACTCAAAACGTCGCCAGAAATTTCCAAATCCTACACGGGAAGAAACCCGAATATACCAAGACCATCATATATACAGTGGTACCTCAAGATACGAACCCCTCGTCTTACGAACAACTCGTGATACGAACCCGGGGTTCAGAAAAATTTTGCCTCTTCTTACGAACTTTTTTCGAGTTACGAACCGGTGTTCGGAGACTGCTGGGAAGCCGCATGGCTGTTTTAAAAGGTGACAGCCGGGCGGCGGGGCTTCCTAGCAGCCTCCCGAACGCTGGTTCGTAACTCGAAAAAAGTTCGTAAGAAGAGGCAAAATTTTTCTGAACCCCGGGTTCGGTTCGGGAGGTTGCTGGGAAGCCCCCCAGCCCGGCTGTGACCTTTTAAAACAGCCGCGCGGCTTCCCAGCTGTCTCCGAACGCCGAACGTGGAAGTTCAGGTTTGGTGTTCGGCTTCGGGAGACAGCTGGGAAGCCACGCGGCTGTTTTAAAAGGTCACAGCCGGGCTGGGGGGCTTCCCAGCACCCCCCCAAACCCCGAACTTTTGCCAAACTTCCGGGTTCGGGGTTCGGGGGGGTGCTGGGAAACCCCCCAGCCCGGCTGTGACCTTTTAAACCAGCCGTGCGGCTTCCCAGCTGTCTCTGAACGGCGAACGCGGAAGTTCGGGTTTGGCGTTCGGCTTCGGGAGACAGCTGGGAAGCCGTGCGGCTGTTTTAAAAGGTCGCACCCGGGCTGGGGGGCTTCCCAGCACCCCCCGAACCCTGAACTTTTGCCGAACTTCCGGGTTCGGGGGGGGTGCTGGGAAGCCCCCCAGCCCGGCTGTGACCTTTTAAAACAGCCGCGCGGCTTCCCAGCTTTGTATTTCACTTCAGTGTAGGTACACGTTATAAAAAAATACTAACCCCCACCCCACAAAAACCACTGAAATCTGGTTGATGTCACTCCACCTACCTCTGACTTACTGACTATATTAGCAGAAAGCCTTTGGGCTAACTCCCCTTCCTTTGTGTTTAATCAGTAAGTGAATTTCAATAAGTGAATTTCCCGAATTTGGGTTTTGCCTAAAAATCTAAGCCTCACCACTTATCCTATTTTTTCCTCAGACTTTTTATGACATGCCTCCAATCCTCTCAGTCTTACTTCACCAAATCTCCTTAGCCTCTGAGAAGAAGTTAAGCTCTTGTTAAGTTGCTCTAATGTCTCCGGGAGCAATTTGATGCTGAGAGCTCAATTTTTTTTCCTCCTTGTGAAAACAGGAGCCTGCTGCTCAAGTTAACATCTAGCTGCTTACTGATCTTGCTTCGTTTGTTCGTTTTGATACTCCTATTGCCGTGCCTCCTATTCAAATCTATGTTTCAATTGTGTCCGTTTGTTCCACTAAAGAGTTCATTAAGGGAAATGGGAGAGATCTGAGAAAATCCCCTTTCTTCCTTTTGCAACTCCTCTGTACCACCTACTATGTTATTCCAAAGAGCCTTGCTAATCCTTTGGAGCTGGCTGTAGGGCAACATAGAGAGAAGAGGAAATTACTTCTCCTGCTCTGGAGAATCTCCTCCAGATCAAAGCACTTTCCGTCACCAGAGGGCACACAACTGAGTCCAATCCCTTGATGCTTTGTTCCTCCACTGATATATAGTCAGAGTAACTCAGTTTCTTAAACAGAACAATCCTATTATTACTATTACAGCTGTAGTATTTATACAGCACCTAAAGATTTCTAACTACGATATGGATATTTAAAGAGGAACAGTGTATAAGTATCTTTGTAGCTGGGCATTGCCTGTTACAAAGGGGCTCAAGAACCTTTAATAGTCTTAAAATGCTCAATTACAATAGCAACAAGCTCTCATAGACATGCAGTAAAATATATATCCATGAAATCAATCAGAAACCTGACCAGTTCCAGCTAGACATGCCCCCACATAATTAGCTGACATAACACCCCTTTATCCTATGGCCTCACAAGCATACCCCTTAGCTACTATGGTTTTATGTATGGTTTGTTAGGGTTGTGTGATTGTTTTTATAATATGGGTTTTTAAATTGTTTTTTAAACATTGGATTTGTACATTGTGTATTGTTGTGAGCCACTCCAAGTACTCGGAGAGGGAAGGCATACAAATCTAATAAAAAATTTATTATTATTATTATTATTATTATTATTATTATTATTATTATTATTATTATTATTATTATTCTCCGCTAAATATACAGATCTTTGCTGCATTCATCCAGATCTTTGAAGTGTAGTCGGAGCGGTGTAGTCGGAGTAGATTTATCCTTGTTTTCCTCACATTTTTGTAACAGTCCCTGGAAGCCAATGTGGAGAAGAAGTAAAATTTTGAGCAAATACTAGGGCTCCTACTCTAAAGATACAGCCAGTGACATTTTCTTCTCACAGGAATTTGGGGACATATAAAGGATGTAAGTGATCTAAAGTGAGGCATAATTTTCAGCCCATAAGTAACTCTGCAGAGGATTTGTTAGTAGTAGTACATGGGGTGGAATGTTGAGACAACAACATTTCGATGATGTTTTGGCTCCAGTCTCCATGTCTTATTTTGCTGTTTCTTTCGTATGGCACATCATTCTCTCTACCATGCCATTACTGACCGGGTGCCAGGGAACAATTAAGGCATGGCAAATTCTAAGGGAGGTCAAATGTCCCTCAAATGATAGACGTAAATTGGGGATTATTATTGGAGACAATTATGTCAGGGTACCCATGGGTGGAAAATATGCTATCAAGGCAACGAATCACAGATTCTGAAGTAATAGAGGGCATAACACATACCTCCACCCACTTGGAACATGCATCAACAATATGCATTTTCTCATACAACAGCCTGGCCAAATCAATGTGCAATCTAGACCACAGTCTGGCCAGATTTTCCCACACCAGGGTTTAGTTCTTGGAGGCGTCACCCTTGTCTCCTGGCAGGGGGTGCAACTAGCAACCTTAGTTTCCTCATAGTGACCTTGGTCACCAAACATAACCCCTTGCCAGGGCTTTCCTTTGAACCACCCCAGGGTGTTCTCTATGCAACATTTCCAGAACCCAAAGGCATAACTTGTGAGGAATAATAACCCTGGAGCTCCACAGTAAACACCCTTGTAATACAGAAATTTCACCACATAAAGAAAAAAAAGGAATACATTTAGAGCAGATCAACCCCGCAAAACCCAAGACATCACGATAGAAAGTGTATGGTCCTTTTGCAATTCACTGGCCACATTCTGGGCAGACAAAGCTATTAGTGAGTGTTGGATGTACAACACTGAAGAAGCTGGTGCCTCAGTTTGGAAAAATGTTGGGAAAAATTCTTAAAATTACATACATGAGGACATAACATAACAAGACTCGTGTATATCCTTAAAGCACCACAATAAAAAAGGGAAACAACAGTTACTGTTTTAAAAAATGCAGCAATAACAGCTGCTTTCAGAAGATCTCAACAAATTTCATTTTAACTTCCCAGAGGCTGCTGGAAAGAACTGCTGCCTGTCAGTGGAAGAGACTGAGAGAGAAAGGTAGATTCAAATTGCCCTCATTACCTTTTAACATCCCAGAAGCTGGAAGGAGGAGCTGCTGCCTGTGAGTGGAAGAGACTGAGAGGGAGTACAGAGGATAAAGGTAGCCCCATGCACCTAATGGCCTGTGAATCATAACTACAGAGCAAAAAAGCAATAATACATTTAGTGCGCTTCAGATTGTGATTTCATTTTATTTTAAAATGACTAGCTTCGTTCAGTGTACTACTTGTTTTTCAGTTGTGTTTTGAAGTACTCTTTTCAAATTTGGATACTGTCCTCTTTGTAAACAAATTACTAGGAAACAAATTTAATAGGAAAGTGAACACAAGAACAAGGGCACAATCTGAGGTTATTTGGGGGAAAGATCAGAAGCAATGTGAGAAAATATTATTTTACTGAAAGAGTAGTAGATGCTTGGAATAAACTTCCAGCAGATGTGGGTTGGTAAATCCACAGTAATTGAATTTAAACATGCCTGGGATAAACATATGTCCATTCTAAGATAAAATACAGGAAATGGTATAAGGGCAGACTAGATCAGTGTTTCCCAACCTTTTTTGAGCCGCGGCACATTATTCATATTTTCAAAATCCTGGGGAACACTGAACGGGGGGACGGGGGGGCGCGCGGGGGGGCTAAAGAAAAGTTTGGACAAAAAAAATATCTCTTCCTCCATTTCACTCTATTTCTCCCTCCCTCTTTCTCTCTCTTCCTTCCTTCCCTTCTTTCTCTCTCTCCATCCCTCTTTCTTTCTTCCTCTCTTTTTTGCTCTCTTTCTCTCTCCCTCCTTCCCTCCCTCTATGTCTTTCTCTCTCCCTTGCTCTCTCTCTGCCTCTCTTGCTATCTCTCTTTCATTCTCTCTCTTTCTCTCTCTTTCTCTGTCTCTCTTGCTATGTCTCTTTCTTTCTCTCTCTATCTCTTTCTCTCTCTCTCTTTCTCTGTCTCTCTCTCTGTCTCTCTTGCTATCTCTTTCTCTCTCTTTCTCTGTCTCTCTTGCTATCTCTTTCTTTCTCTCTCTCTCTGTCTCTCTTTCTCTCTCTTGCTATCTCTCTTTCTCTCTCTTTCTGTGTCTCTTGCTATCTCTCTTTCTTTCTCGCTCTCTATCTTTCTAGCTCTCTATCTTTCTCTCGTTCTCTGTCTCTCTCTCTGTCTCTCTTGCTATCTCTCTCTCTCTCTTTCTATCTCTCTCTCTCTCTCTCTCTTGCTATGTCTCTCTTTCTCTCTCTCTCGGGCGGGGGGTGGGGGCTAAAGAAAAGTTTGGACAAAAAAAATATCTCTTCCTCCATTTCACTCTATTTCTCCCTCCCTCTTTCCTCCCTCCCTCTTTGCATTGTATCTCTCCCTCCCTCTTCCCTCCCTCCCTCTTTCCTTTCTATCTCTCCCTCCCTCTTTCCTTTCTATTTATTTTCTTTCTATCTCTCCCTCCCTCTTTCCTCCCTCCCTCTTTCCTTTCTATCTCTCCCTCCCTCTTTCCTTTCTATCCTTCTCTCCGTCCCTCAGCGGCGGCAAAGAAGAAGGAAGGCAGGCTGCAGAGGGCACCAAGGACAACAGCGCTCGCTCGCTCCCTCGCCCTCTGACTTCCCTCCCTCGCTGCTGAAGGAACGAGTGCGGGCACGAGTGCGCGCGCAGGCCTGTTGCAAGAAGTTTTTGTTTGGTTTTTTTTTTCCTTCCCCCGGCTCACGGGAGAGAGAGAGAGAGAGAGAAAGAGTGCAGCCAGGGAAAGTGGCCTCGAGCCGAGTGCGAACTGCAGGATGCAGCAAAGGACTCCTTGCCAACCAAAAAGGGGGTGGGGGTGGTGAAGGCAAAGCCTGGGAGGCGGGGAAGGGAAGAGCGGGAGACCCCCAGACAGAACGGCTGAGGGGAAGGAAAGACGGAAGGAGGGAGGGATTGAGAAGCGAAGCCAGGGAGGGCTGAGAGAAAAGGGGAGCGGCGCGCGTGAGAGAGGGGGGGCGGGCATTCCCGAAACAGACGGAGAAAGCCCTCTCTCGCAGCGAAAGCGCTACCAGCCAGGGGGCTGCGAGAGAGGGCATCCTCCGTCCGTTTCGGGAAAGCCCGCACCGGCAGCGCCCCGCCCAGCTGGAGCTTCCCTAGGAGCCCGCGGCACACCTGGCTGTTTGCCGCGGCACACCAGTTGGGAAACGCTGGACTAGATGGACCATGAAGTCTTTTTCTGCCATCAATCTCCTATGTTTCTATGTTTCTACTAGTCTAGGTGAACAGATAACCTATCTAGAATCTCAAAGTTGTGCTCTCCAAGCAGAAAGTAGGTGCCCAATTCAGCCATTCCACTCTATTGAACTGTTGCGCTATCTGACCCCTCTACCACAAAGATCCTGCAGGAAAAGGGCAGTATGGACAACCTTGGGATCTGCCAGGATGAGAGCTGTAAACCATAAAGACAAAGCTTTTGCTGGGTCCCAACATAACAGATATAGTGCCCTTGCTGACCTTAATAGGGACACTAAAGGGGCAGATCCACGTAGTTGTGATAATGATAACTCAAATAAGCAGGGGGTCGTGATCCAAAATGAAGAACTTACATTGGAAAGAGGAAAGTGTGAATCAGCTATTACACAACAGTCACACAGGAACAGCAAGGTATCAAAAAAAGAGAATCCATCTACTGGTTGATGATTCAAATTAAGGGATGTAAATTTAGGAAAGGATATGGAGATTCTGAAAGAGGTCAGGTGTCTGCCAGGTATTACTGCCAGCAGAGGCAAGAGGCATATTCTTAAGGTAGTCAAGAATGCATGTAAGTACTGTGATGTTGAATCTATTATACATCTTGGCACAAATGATCTGTCCCAAAAAGATGTACTTTCTGTGCAGAATGACTTCCAGAGCTTAGGGTTTGAACTTAGTAGTATAGATTGTAGGCTTATCTTTTTAGAGGTTTTACCAGTTTATAAGGAACAAAAAGAGAAAGGTCAACATGTAGCAGAGTTTAGTGTGTGGCTAAAGAAGTGGTGTAAAAAGGAAGGCTTTGGTTTTATTAGTCATGATGATGTCTGCAGCTGGTCCAATGAAAAACTGTATAAAAGAAAGGGACTGGGTTACTTGGTATTAAATTCACAGATTTCCTGATAAACATTTAAACAGAACAGTGGGAACAGTGAATTAATCGATAAAGAACATTTCTGTCCCCAGCAATCTAAATTAATAGAGTTATTATGAGTGTATGCAATATAGATGTGTGTGTATATTGGGTAATGGACCCCCTGGTAACAAAACCGCAGGAACTGCTGCTGGGACTGGCAAACTGGAACATGAGGGTATGGTTCTTTGAAATCAATGGAAGTTAGCCAATCTTGACGCCTGATGCACCCCAAGCATCAAGCCTAGAACTAAGAAGCCATAAACAAGATTTAAGTATTGCCCACAAGATCATATGCTGCAACGTTCTGCCTGTCGGCGACTACTTCAGCTTCAACCACAACAACACAAGAGCACACAACAGATTTAAACTTAATATTAACCGCTCCAAACTTGACTGTAAAAAATATGACTTCAGTAACCGAGTTGTCGAAGCGTGGAACTTATTACCGGATTCCATAGTGTCATCCCCAAACCCCCAACACTTTACCCTTAGATTATCTACGGTTGACCTATCCAGATTCCTAAGAGGTCAGTAAGGGGCGAGTACAAGTGCACTAGAGTGCCTTCCGTCCCCTGTCCTATTGCTGTCCTATATCTCCTATACCTTTCTTCTATTCTTATATCTCTTCTTCTATTCTTTCATTGATATGTTCTATTACTATATCTTCTTTTCTATTCTTTCTTAGAGATATTTTAGTATGAGTATCTCCTCTATAACCTTCATCATGTATTTTACTATGTGTATATATATATACATACCCACTAAAACTCTCATTGTGTATTGGACAAAATAAATAAATAAAATAAAATAAATAAAGATGGAAGATAGGGAGGGTGTCTTGAAGTGGTAAGCACAATTATTTCAATTATAATGTACCCTGACAACGTTCTGCACATTCCCCAAGCTAAATAAAAATGCAAGACATAGCTAAATGCAATAATCACACAGAGATTGATCTAATTGTGTAAACACACTCAGTCAAATGATTCCTATTTAATATAACAGTTTGTATACAAAACATTAGTTTCATGAAATTACATCCACACAGAGAGCAAGCAAATCCCTCTATTTCTTAATTTTTGTTTTGAGACATGAATTCAGGCAAACTCTTATGTCCCAAAAGGGAGTTTCCTGGCTTAGGTAGCTAAACCCTGGATATATTTACAAGCACCTACTGTTATATTTATAGATGTCTATATTACTCTTGTTCATCCCGGAGAAATCTGTGCGATTGCTACGAGTCAAAATCAACCTGATGGCCGAATATAATGAATCCGCACTGCTCTTACATGGCTTCTCTCCTGTTTTGTAGAGTAATTAATTATATTTTATTTCTTGATTGCATCAGGGCAAGTAACTGGCTACAGTGGGCCAGATGACATTAGTATATATCTCCCATCTCCAAGATTATCAATCATCTGATAGGAAACTATAATGCCCTATCTCCTCCTGATTGGACAGAATCAAGCTGAGGCCACGTTTCATAAGGCTGAGGGTGCTGGTGGTGGTTTAAGATTTTAAACATTATAATTAGTACTGTTAGTTAAATCCAGAAACGATTTTTCAGCCAGTGCAAGTGGACAGAAAGAATACATAAAACTCCTCTGTGTAGTTTGTTGGGGCATCCGGAAGAAGGAATCTGTCTAGATTAAGGCATGGCTACTCTAATGAAGGGACAGGGGTGACATTATAGCAGTGTTTTCCAATATTTGAGGGCCTGTCACAGAGAAGGTGGGGGAAAACAACCTATTTTTCAAAGCATCTGAAGGCCAGACAAGGAACAATGGATGGAACTGATCAAGGAGAGATTTCAACTAGAAATAAGGAGAAATTTTCTGACAATGAGAATAATCACTATTATAACAGAGCACTGCACACCAAGACAACTAGACACAAGAACAGTTTTTCCCCGAACACCATCACTCTACTAAACAAATAATTCCCTCAACACTGTCAGACTTTTTACTAAATCTGCACTCCCATTCTACTAGTTTTTCTCATCATTCCTATCATCCTTTTCCTCCCACTTAGGACTGTATGACTGTAACTTGTTGCTTGTATACTAAGATTTTTATTAATATTGATTGTTTCTTCATTGCTTATTTGACCCCTATGACAATCGTTAAGTGTTGTACCACATGGTTCTTGACAAATGTATCTTTTTCTTTTATGTACGCTGAGAGCATATGCACCAAGACAAATTACTTGTGTGTCCAATCACATTTGGCCAATAAAATTCTATTCTATTCTTCTATTCTAATCAACCAATAAAAAACTTGCCTTCAGAAGTTGTGGGTGTTTCATCACTGAAGGCTTTTAAGAAGAGATTGGATAGCCACTTGTCAGAAATAATAGAGGGTCTCCTGCTTGAGCAGGGGTTGGACTTGATGACCTATACAAGGTCCTTCCAACCAGGGGTGGCATTCAGCCCATTCAGACCAGTTCAAGCGAACTGGTAGTGACAACATGTATTAGCAACACACCCACCCTGCCCCAGCTCTATGTCGTCCTATTTAGGCATGTTTTGAAGCCACACACACACGTGTGCAAGCCGCGTGTCGAACAAAGCATGTGTGCAGAATGCTGTATGGATACATGAAAGACACACTAACGACCAAAGTGAGTGTGTGTGTAAGTGCTCACATTTGTGAACCCCTTAGGGAAAGTAAGTTAATACCACCTCTGCTTCCAACTCTGTTATTCTGTATGTATGCAGACAACTTTTCAACCTGAATAGAAAACAAGAGGACAGAATAGAAAAGGCCACTTTCTATTGGTGGTGTCTTCACAAAAAATGAAGACAAATGAAACAGACTCCCGTGGCCTGCACTGCTTTAAATTGTCCCTGCGTGAAAACATAGAGTCCCAAGATTGGAATAAGTGGTCACCCTTTATCTAATGAAATAGGATAGAGATTGATCAGACCACCTGAAGGGGCTAATAGACAAAGATACCCTATAAGGAAGACAAGGAAACACAAACAAAAAGGAATTATCTCAGCAAATGAGAGAAACAATAAGAAGAGATACCTTTTTAGATACTGAAACAAATGTCTGGTTTTTACACACACTTGATGTTTTCAAGAGAGGAAAATAGAGCAACAAGAAACAATAAGATCATTGAACAATTGAGAGGATATGGCTGCATTCTGCAAGAAATCAAACAGAAGTAATTGCTAACTCATAACTACGAGGAATTAAAATGAATATGAATTGACTGGACCTTTCATTCCAGGAAGCGTTTGTTTGCCAGAAGCAAGGATTAGAGATGTGATAGAACAACATCCAAATCCATTAGCAATTATTTTGTCTTGCTAATTTACTTAGGGACAAATGATATTATAACGAAGAGATACCATCTCATCATGGACATGGAACATCTTCTGAGAAGGACAACAAAGACATACAATGACAATGAGGATTTTTGAAGAGAGATTAAATGAAAATTTCAAGTTTAACCTTGAGAAAAAACTCTGAGCCACAATGTGATAACACTCTTATCTCTTCAAATTCCTGAAAGGATATCACACAGAAGTTCAAGAAGTGTTATTTTTCTAGAGGGCAGGACAAAAATATAATAGATTTGGGAGGAATGAGGGTGGTGATGAGCTAACAGAACAATTTACTAGTTTTATCTTTTATTGTTATTTTTTTTTACAAACCAATTTTATTCATACTCTATTTTACTCCCATCACTCAACTCTAACTCCCCCCCCCCGTCCGCATGAAGACTAGGCAGTCATCCTGATCCATCTAATTTAATGGATTAGAAGGCAGGTTCCTAATGAACATTAGATAAACTTTATTAGTAACAGTGAATGGGTGAACAGTGCAGTCAGGCGGTAGGGAAAGCAAGTAGAATGCTTGGCTGCATAGCTAGAGGTATAACAAACAGGAAGAGAGAGACTGTGACCCCGCTGTATAGAGCGCTGGTGAGACCACATTTGGAATACTGTGTGTTGTGATTCAGCCTGAGGCTGCTCAGGGACCAGCTGTGTCTTTGCTGGCTCCATGCCCGGAGGAGGAGGACAGCGAAGAGGAGGGGGCTGAACAGTTGGACGGGGGAGAGGAAAGTCAGGAATGGGACGAAGGAGAACAGCATGAGAGCCCCGGGGGGGGGGGCTCTCCCCAGCCAGTAGCTTGGAGTCATTAGGTGATGACGCACAAGCCGTCATTGACATGCGACAGAGACGTTCAGATCAAAGAAAGGAGCAATTAAAGAAGTATTATCAGCACTGAATTAGGAACAGCTGGGCTTGGGTGTGGTCCTCCTTAGCAGGGTTTAAAAGGCAGGCAAGCCCTTGAAGCCATGTGGAGTGTTATCAATTGGAGTTACGGTGTCCTGCTTTGTTCTCGGCGTCTCTGTTCCTGGCTTGTGGCCCAGCCCAGCAGTTTGGGAGACCCGTGGGAGGTGTAGGTCTGCTATCTACAGCCTCGTATTGGCAGCAAGAATCCTGTATTGCTGCATGGACTTTTGCCTTTGGGGATATATCTGAAGATACAGCATTTTCCTGTTTGTAAGGACATTTTCTGTTACCTGTGTTTTTTCTTGAATTTTATAAACTGCCTTTGCCTTTTATCGGTGTGTCTGGCTTCTCTTTTTGGGTTGGTATTGGCTTCCGGAGTGACCCAGACAGAACACTGTGTTCAGTTCTGGAGATTTCACCTACAAAAAGATATTGATAAAATTGAACGGGTCCAAAGACGGGCTACAAAAATGGTGAAAGGTCTTCAAAAGGAAGGAAGGAAGGAAGGAAGGAAGGAAGGAAGGAAGGAAGGAAGGAAAGAAGGCTTAAAAATACTATTAAGAAAGACCCATGTTACAATTAAGTAGATGTGCAACTTTTAAAGGGCAATAAAAGCTTTTATAATATCCCAGTATGTCTCAGCTTTCCTGGAAACTCAGCATCTCTTGGATATGTTTGGCCTTTACATGTACTTGACCTCTGCAGCGAGCTTTCTAATGAGCCCTTTGCTTGATGTATATATACATTAAAATGAAAGGAAACTGAAAGGTATAAAACACCTTTATGCCCAAGGCAGTGTATTCCAAATTCCCATTATTACCATAATATATGATGTTTATAGGCTTTCTGCTACTGAAAGGAACGGGCACGTTTATAAAAAGCAGCAATGGGGAAAGAAGTTGTTTTTCATCAGCACTAAAACCAACACTTTATTGTAAGCTATAATTAAGATTATTTACTTCAACATAATGTCCAAACTACATGCAACAGTGTGTAACTAATCAGGAAAAGGTTTGCCTTTCAGAAAAAGAGGGGAAGGGGCAGATTTCAGGGTTAAGAGTTAAGGAAGGAATTGGCACAAAACAGTATAAAATTCTCTGGCTGTTGTGACAAGAGCCCAGCTAAGGAAAGATACCTGTTTCCCAATTCATTGTGGGTTTAAAAGGCAAGCATCCAAGCGAGCAAATTCTTAAACAACTACTGAAGACAAAGATTACAATTATATACAAAGTAAAGGAATAAGTGATTGGCGTGCACCTGAATTGCAGTTGTGGGTTGCTAGCCGGTACACGCCACACTGCGTACTGGTAATGAAAATGGAGCTGCACACACAGTTCTGGGTGACTGGCGGGCGGACGTGCATGTCCGAGCAAGATTTGGCCTCTGCACATGCACAGGAAGCAAAATCTTGCGAGAGCACACGTGTGTGTGCGAGATTTCGACTACTGTAATGCTCTCTACATGGGGCTACCTTTGAAAAGTGTTCTGAAACTTCAGATCGAGCAGAATGCAGCTGCGAGAGCAATCATGGGCTTCTCTAAATATGCCCATGTTACACCAACACTCCGCAGTCTGCATTGGTTGCCGATCAATTTCCGGTCACAATTCAAAGTGTTGGTTATGACCTATAAAGCCCTTCATGGCATCGGACCAGAATATCTCCGGGACCGCCTTCTGCGGTACGAATCCCAGCGACCGATTAGGTCCCACAGAGTTGGCCTTCTCCAGGTCCCGTCGACTAAACAATGTCGTCTGGCGGGTCCCAGGGTAAGAGCCTTCTTTGTGGCGGCCCTGACTCTCTAGAACAGTGATGTCGAACCTATGACACGCGTGAGAAACTTTCGGAGAGAATGCGCCAAACGCACGCGACGCGAGCCAAAAAAAAAAAGCCTCCTCACTCTCACCCCTCCCTCCTGTTTCACCTTCATTGCTGCTTGGAGAAGCCCGCACCTCCTTTGCCTCCCCCCCCACCCAGCCCGAGAAGTAAAAAGCCGGCAGAGCGCAAGCGCAGGTTCTTAAAGGATCTGCGTTGTTGATTTCCGAGCACCAAAAAAAAAAAAGGATGTGCGAAGAGCGAGAATAGGAGCCCGGCCCGGCTGGAGCTTCCCTGGCAGTGATGGCACGTGAGTTTTTGGGGGCCGGTGGGAGGGCGCCGGCCATTGTGTGCCCGCACAGCCATTAGGAACCCCCTCCCCCGGCAGAAATTTTTGAAGTGGCGCAAAGCCACGCAGTCCTGAATCGCTCCCTTCTCCGGCCAGCAAAGTCGGCTGCCCAGGAAAGCGCCGCATTTGAAAAGCGTGCGTTTAAAAATCGCGCCACTTTCCCTGGCAGCCGGCTTGCTGGCCGGAGAAGCGAGCGATCCGGGACTGCCTGGCTTTGCGCCGTGATGACAACAACGGCGCCATGGTGGCCTTCAAGCATCGCCCTTCGTGGCGCCCAACCACCCGTTCCTCAGGTAGATGTCTGGCGTGCTACCGAGAGGCGGAGGCGGCGCGTGGCCAGGCGCTGAGCTCCATGGACACCTGGGAGGGCAAAGGGGTGAATGTGGCTGCTGCCTCTTAGGCGGAGGCGAAGGCGATGGCGGAGTCTGTGCTGGGGCCATGCAGGGACGCTGATCCAGGGGGCCACGGACCGGCAAGCCGCCCTCCACTCTCTCTCCACTCTCCATCTCTCTTTTTCTCTCTGTTGCTGCCGTGGTGCACGAGAGAGAAAGAGAGAGAGAAAAAGGAGGAGAGAGAATAAGAGAGAAAGAGAGAGGGAAGGCAAGAGAGAGAGAGAGAGAAAGCAAGGGAGAGAGAGAGAAAGATTGTGTGTGTGAGAGAGGGAGAGAGAGAGAGAAAGAGAAAGAAAGCAAGAGAGAGAAAAAGAGAGAAGGAAAGTAAGAGAGAGAAAGCAAGAAAGAGAGAAAGCAAGGGAGAGAAAGAAAGCAAGAAATAGAGAAAGGGAGGAAGAGAGAGAGAGAGAAAGAGAAAGAAAGCAAGAGAGAAAGAGAGAAGGAAAGCAAGAGAGAGAGAAAGAAAGAGAGAGAAAGAAAGCAAGGAAGAGAGAAAGAAAGAGAGAAAGAAAGCAAGAGAGAGAGAGAAAGAAAGAAAGCAAAAGAGAAAGAGAAGGAAAGCAAGAGAGAGAGTGAGAAAGAGAATAAAAGAGAGATAGCAAGAGAGACAGAGAAAGAGAGAGAGAGAGAAAGCAAGAAAGAGAGAAAGAGGAAAGGAAGGAGAAAGAGCAAAAAAGAGAGGAAGGAAGAAAGAAAGAGGGATGGAGAGAGAAGGGGAAAGAAAGAGGGAGAGAGAGAGAAATAGGCGAAAGGGAGGAAAAGAGGGGGGTTTTGTCCAAACTTTTTTTCTCAAGGTGACACACCACCCGAGTTATGCTTGGTTTTTTGGCGAATTTTGACACACCAAGCTCAAAAGGTTGCCCATCACTGCTCTAGAACCAGCTCCCCCCGGAGATTAGAACTGCCCCCACCCTCCTTGCCTTCCGTAAACTCCTTAAAACTCACCTTTACCATCAGGCATGGGGGAATTGAGGCATTATCCTCCTCCCCCGGGCCTATACAATTTATGTATGGTATGTCTTTGTGTATGTCTGGTTTAATCATGGGTTTTTTAATTTTTTTTAATTTATTAGATTTGTTGTGAATTGTTTTATTATATGTTATGAGCTGCCCTGAGTCTACAGAGAGGGGCGGCATTCAAATCAAATCAAATCAATCAAATCAAATCAATAAAAAGATAAATAGGTAAATAGGTAAACAGATAAATAGATAGATAAATAGATAAATAGATAAATAGATAAATAGATAAATAAATAGATAAATAAATAAATAAATTTCAGTGATTTTCGGTGATTTTTTTGCTTCCACGCATGCATGGATGGGGGAAAAAAATCACCAAAATCTCATGCGGCTGTATGTCCTCTTGCAAGATTTCACTTCCTGCACATGAAGAAGCCAAATCTCCCTCCGATGCGTGGGCCCCTCCACCAATCACCTGGAGCTGCACGTGTATCACACCGGTAGCGGCAGTAAGTAGGAACCCCTGCCTGAGGGAGAGATACTGCAAATTGCAAGTCAGCAACATTTAAGTGAACACATTCTCTAGTGTGGTTCCTTATTTTTATCTTTAAACCCTGCTTTTTATTCAGAAACTGAAAATGGCAATTGTGCCAGTCTCTCCTGCATTTTTCTTCACCTGTGAGGTTAGCTGGGTTGAGAAAGAATGACCAATCCAAGGCCGTTCAGTGAGCATCTGCAAGTGGGATGGAATAGAACCAGAATCTCCCACTCAGAGATCATAAAAGAATTTTAAAATCTTTTTTCCTCAGCGTGTTTTGCTTTTTATGACTAAAACTTAATAATGGATACTAAATCCTGTTGCTACTGGTTTGCTCATGCATGAGTGAGTGCGACGCTTCTGTACATGCGCAGAAGCATCCTGGGTGGGTGGGCGGAGCCTTCCACCATCTCTGCTACTGGTTTGCCAAACTGGGTCAAACCAGGAGCAACCCACTGCTGCTAAGACCTTTATCAGAGATATACTGATCATCAATTATACAATTCTTGCAATGTCCATGTTCAGTGACTTACTGAAATTATATCTGATTTTTTTTAAAAATTCCCTTGCTTTTTATTCTTTTATATCTGTTAAAAATAGATCGATAGATCAATAGATAGATCGATAGATAGATCGATAGATCGATAGATCAATAGATAGATGATAGAAGATGTGGGTACAGGCAGGCAGGCATCCCCTTATTTTGTACACACAAAAGAAATATTAAAAGACCTCTAGATTGGTGGGCACCGAATAGAAAACACATCACAATACATGTGATGTGCAACTTTTAAAGGGCAATAAAAGCTTTTATAATATCCCAGTATGTCTCAGCTTTCCTGGAAACTCAGCATCTTCCTTCCAGTTTTGCTTCCCAGCTACCAGTACTGAAGATGTGCTGAAGATAAATTCAGTATTGAATTTATTTATACAGAAAAAAACATGCTACAGATTCCCCTGTTTCTAGAGCAGATGTCACTCTTACACATAACTTGAACTAGTGTGTTCATCCTTTTGCAACCTAACTAGCAGCTGTTTCATTCTGTATGTCAATATTTATCAGTGTCCTGTGAATTGATTTCTGATACTTTGGGTGTTAATCTCAGTGTAATTCAATCTCCAGAAGAATGTGTTTGCAAAGGGGAAAAAAATAAAAAGAAGAATCAGTGACCAAAGAACAAATGATACCTGACAAAAACCCTAGACTCAAAGTACTCATGACTTTGAGCTGTATTTTAATGTTCAGTGTAGCAGAAAGGGATGTGGGCTAAAACGGATTGGAACCATGGTAGAGAAAAAGGGTTGATTTGAGGAATCTCAGAACAACTCATTGTTTTCATGCAAATCATATAAGCCACAGACCAAGCAGAACATGGTAAAACAGACTGGCTCCAGTCCTGGTCCCCAAAAGATAAGAGTGTATAGTTTATTCAACCCACATGCTGAATAGCCCTCCCATATTTGGGTATACTAGGTGATGTGACAGAAAAAACATTTAATCTTTCTCCTGGCTCAGCAGATAAGGGAGGAGAACTTGTGACTTAGAGGGTAAAAGCACTGCAAACCAGGCAAGCAGCCCAAGTTTGAATCCTAGTAGAGTATGGCTAGTTGATGAGAGCTAAATAGCGTGAAATAGATCCACACTAGTCTACCTTTACTTCTTTATCAGTTCTTTGAAAGAAATGTGTCTTTTCCCATGTGAGATGGTCATTCAACCCCTAAAGGAGTCCCGATCCCCAGGTTGAGAACCACTGTCCTAAAGCATTTTGGAACCAACCACAGTGTTTTCTAAGACAAAATGTACATTTTGAATTAGAACTTGGAAATGTATGGTAACCAATGCAATGACCAGCAAATTGCTAACCTGGTATAATAGCAGCTTTGATCCACTTAAATTCTGGCCATTGCATTTGTAACCACTTCAAATTTTAGATGGTTCTAGGAACAAGAGTCATTATCCCCAGTGGACACCCAGGCCATGAAACCCAGAGCCACTCAGTCTTGAAATGGCTGAATCTTGATGTTCCCCATCAAGACTCTGACATCTTCTATGTATCAGGATAAAATGCTCATGGCAATAGAGATATATAATATAATTTTTCTGAAAGGAACAAACTTCCAGCAGACGTGGTTGGTAAATCCACAGTAACTGAATTTAAACATGCCTGGGATAAACATATATCTATCCTAAGATAAAATACAGGAAATAGTATAAGGGCAGACTAGATGGACCATGAGGTCTTTTTCTGTCATCAGTCTTCTATGTTTCTATGTTTCTATAATAATCATGCCTCAACCCATGGCGATGGATGAGCTTACCCAAGAGCCTCATGCAACTGTTAAAAAGGAGAAGAGAGAGCACCAGGTACTATGGTAGCCCACAGAAATTAAGGGTGGGATCTCTCTTCCTGTGTCAGAATCAACCCTGAAGGAAGGAGCCTTCATTGTTAGCAAATGCTTAATCTGGGATATACAGTGCTCAAAAAGACAACAGAATATAACTCAAAGTATTCAATGAGAATATTTCATTCATTCAGATCTAGGATGTGTTATTTGAGTGTTCCCTTTATTTTTTGAGCAGTATATTTTTACAATCCGACTAATCGGGCATTTACAGTGGGGTTGTCCCTCTGATCTTCCTGCCAATCAGCTTAAAGCTCTGTTGGGAGAATTGGCATTAGACTTATGGTTGGGGTCATGGCATTAGAAAGGTTGAGAACCACTGCTTTAGGACAATAACTTCCAGGTGGAATTTGCCTAGCACACTAGGTTGACTCAGCCTTCCATCCTTCTGAGATGGGTAAAATGAGGACCCAGATTGTTGGGGGCAACATGCTGACTCTGTAAACCACTTAGAGAGGGCCAGAAAGCACTATAAAGTGGCATATAACTCTAAGTGCTATTGCTATACCAGGGCAAGCAAGGTTGCCTATGAATCTGAACCTATGAGATCAAAGGAACATTGACCCAAAGACAATCCTTCTCTTTAATGGTTCATTTGTTAAGAAACACATTATTAACTGAGGTGCACCAGCCTTTGTTCCTATTTCCTTTTAGAAGAGCCATGAAAATGACTTATTTCAGCAGGTTGATCTTTAGCATTCTGGCTACAATTGTAGGGCATTTGGATTGCCATTTTTATTGAGTCCATGTCTCATATAAATATTTTCCTTTTAGAATAACTCACCCAGAGTCTTGTGTATCAGAGAGTCCATAAATCCTTATAAATAAATAAAATTAAAATTACAGTTGCTAATAAAAAATAGCAAAAATAAAAGTTCAGGAATGTACAAGCAATTAAAAATACTCAGGAGCTTGCAACAAATGACGAATAATTATTTGAAAGCAAAAATGGAAAGCAAAAATCTTGCAAAATCTCTGGAGATTTCCTCCTAGAATTGGGTGCCCATGCTGAAAAGTCCCTTTAACAGGTTAAACCAACCTTAGGTTTAACCTCAGGTGCATTAGGGTAGTGATTTCCAGACTGTTACTAGTAAAATGGAGAAAACTGATCATAGGTCTTTGTTAAGATATTCCTGAACTGGGAGACCTAGCGGTAACAAGATCAGCCAACGAATAGGCATAGCAACTAAATCAGTCAATGAGAGCTAAACACTTTCGAGGCTCTGCAGAGAACCCAAATTGAAACTTTAGCTTATGGCTGGGCATGGGCTCATCCTCCACTCTGCTCTTTGCCCTCTCTGTGCTTGTGAACTCCGCTGAAATGAAACTAACTGTTCTCTGTTGCCTGTAACTGATTGAAGAAGAATCTACTTGTGGTATCATAAATACATATATTATTATGTTTATTAAAAAGTTATTGAATCCAGCTGAATCAGTCATCAGTGTGTGCTTCTGGTTTTGATTTGCAACAATTTTAATAGTCTTGCTTGATCAAAGATAATAATGGGAGAAACAGAATACGTTTTCATTCTTTGTACTGTGCTGAAAGTAGTATTTAAGATTGGAATGAAAGAGAAAGAGGTCTCCTTAAATTCTTCAAGAGAAAGAGGTCTCCTTAAATTCTTCTTCAATTCTGCAATGCTGATCTGCAGGAGGGGATATTTCCAGCAGATCTCTTTTCCTAGCCAACACTGAATCAATCTGGTTACATCATCAGCTCCTTTTGCTGTGGCCAATTAAGGCAGGGCTTCCTATTAATACCAGTTTGTTCTCCTTTTGCTTTAATTCTTTCTAAATAGTAAAAATGGGAATTTCTTTCATAGAAACAATATTTCAAAAATGCCTCCATATCGTTGTTCTTTTGGATCAGTACTACAGATGCAAGAGATAATAAAGCAAGACATGGTAAAGTAATAGAGAGATGCAAGGAAAGACATTTGATAGTGTTCTGCCGGCATGTCTCAACCGCCCGTAATTACAGGGTAATTAGTCCAGGAAGACACACACCACACGATAAAAGGAAAACCCAAAAGTTTTGATAAACAGAAAAACAGAAACAGCTCCCTTTTTAAATGTCAAAGGGATTTTCTGGTACACACAAGGCACAGGTTAAATGCAGTCCAATTGCTCACCCAATAACTGGGAAATTGAGTCCAATTCTAAAGTCCAGAGAGTCCACACACACACAATCCTGAACAGCAAAAACCACGATCTTGACGAAACAATGAATCAGATAAACTGCCATGAGGCTAAAACACCAGGCTGCACTTTTATCTGTAGCACTAATTACAGCAGCCCCACCCAACCACAGGTGGCCTCATTTTCTCTTGTAATAATCCTTCAGTTGTTGTCTCCTATGCATCACTCTACGCATGCATGGATGTGTCATTAATTCTTGTTCAGAATCCAGGGATGATACAGATGACTGATCTTCTCCTTGGCTGTCTGCCAAACTCCCCTCTTCCTTGTCACTCACGCTTCCTTGGTCAGAGGAGACTTCGTCGGCAGATTCTACTGGGAGCAAAACAGGCCTGCGACATGTGGATGTCTCCCCCACATCCACCTCCACATTCCTTGGGGCAGGAGCTGGGCCAGAGCTAACCACAACAGATAGTATAATTTTATACTTCAGTAGTGAAGTCATACTTGCACATAGTTACTGCATACAATTCTGGTCAACACTATGCAAAAATGCTGAAGAATCCCTCAAAAGTGTGCAGAGGAGAGGAACTAAGATGATTAAGGGTCTGGAGGCCAAATACTATGAATGGTTGAGGGAGCTAAGTATGTCTGGTCCAAGGGTGTCAAACTCACAATATCATCATGTGAGTTATCAAAACTTTTTGCCCCTTTGATAAACTGGGCATTGGCATGGCCAGTGTGTGATACGTCTGCCCTGGGGGCTGTGGGTTTGACAGCCCTGGTTTAGCCTATAGAAAAGAAGGATTAGAGAGACATGATAACTGTGTTCCAATACTTGAAGAGATGTCACAGAGAAGAGGGGAATAGAGTTGGTTTATCTGGGAAATTGAGTCCAATTCTAAAGTCCAGAGAGTCCACACACACAATCCTGAACTGCAAAAACTGTCTGTCTGTCTATTTGGATTTCTATGCTGCCCTTCTCCAGGGGACTCAGGGCAGCTTATAGTTTATAGCATAAAAAAAAATACACAATCAACAATATAAAATCCTACGCTAAAAACTACATTTAAGAATCCAAACAATTAAAACCTACCCTTAAAACCCAAAACATATAAACCATTCAACCAACATTCATCTCATCAAAATCACATTATTCGGCCAGAGCAGGTATCAATGTTCAATGGCCCCAGGCCTGCCGGCAAAGCTGTGTTTTAAAGCCTTATGAAAGGCCAGGAGGGTGGGGGCTGTACAGATCTCTGGAGGGAGTTGGTTCCAAAGGACCAGAGCCGCCACAGAGAAGGCCCTTCTCCTAGGCCCCGCCAGGCAACATTGCTTGGCTGATGGGACCTGGAGAAGGCCTCCTCTGTGGCATCTGACCAGCTGCTGGGGTACATGAAGCAGGAGACTGTCCCGTAGGTAATCTGTTATACTCCAAAGCACGAAAGGGCAGAGAAGAGTAGAAGTTTGTTAAAGAGCTATCCAGAAGTAAGGAGAAATTTTTGACTGTGATAGTAATTAACCAATAGAATAGCTTGCCTCTAATAGCTGTGGGTAGACTGTACAATAGAGCCAAAAAAGCCTCTAGAGTTGTTAACCTGATCCTACGCAGCTTCTGCTCAGGCAACCTCACTCTACTCACAAGAGCCTACAAAACTTTTGCCAGACCCATCCTAGACTACTGCTCATCTGTCTGGAACCCATACCACATGTCAGACATCAACACCCTTGAAAATGTCCAAAGATATTTCACCAGAAGAGCCCTTCACTCCTCCACTCGAAACAGAATACCCTACAAAAATAGACTAACAATCCTAGGCCTAGAAAGCCTAGAACTACGACGCCTAAAACACGATCTGAGTATTGCCCACAAGATCATATGCTGCAATGTCTTACCAGTCAATGACTACTTCAGCTTCAACCGCAATAACACAAGAGCACGCAACAGATTCAAACTTAATACGAACTGCGCCAAACTTGACTGTAAAAGATATGATTTCAACAATCGAGTTATCGAAGCGTGGAACTCATTACCGGACTCAATTGTGTCGACCCCTAACCCCCAACACTTCTCCCTTAGACTCTCCACGATTGACCACTCCAGGTTCCTAAGAGGCCAGTAAGGGGCATACATAAGTGCACTGTTGTGCCTTTCGTCCCCTGTCCAATTGTCTTTCCTTTCTTTCACCTATCTTATATATTCTCTTCCTTTCATATATCCTCTCCTCTAAGTTCACTTTCACCCTCTTTTACATAGAAACATAGAAACATAGAAGTCTGACGGCAGAAAAAGACCTCATGGTCCATCTAGTCTGCCCTTATACTATTTTCTGTATTTTATCTTAGGATGGATATATGTTTATCCCAGGCATGTTTAAATTCAGTTACTGTGGATTTATCTACCACGTCTGCTGGAAGTTTGTTCCAAGGATCTACTACTCTTTCAGTATATTCTCTTTTATATTCTCACATGTCTATTTTCTTCCTGTGTATTCATTTGTATTGGACAAATGAATAAAATAAAATAAAATAAAATAATAAAATAAAATAAAATAAATAAAATTATATATGGTCTCCTGCCTTGAGCAGGCGGGCCTAAAAGACACTTCTAGTCCTGAGATTCTATGTTCTAAGTAGGCAGCTGATATGTCACAAGCTGTAATAGTTCTGCTGTTTCCTCTTTAACACTTAATATACTTTTGTGGATGGAAATAAACAGCTGCTTTATACTGAACTGCATAATCTTGCTGAGTAGAAATTGTTCTGGCTAAAACAGTTCTTCACCGCTGCAAGCTGAGAACATTCCACCATAGAGCCTTTTTAACCAGAAGTACCAGGTGACCTTGAAGATGTGCTCCTCTTCTGAACTCCAGCTATCTCTGAGTGATCTCTCCTCCTAAAAGTACTGTACTCTCAAGTTCTTGAATAATGTTCTAATCCTAACTTTTCCCTTGATAATACTGCAGCAAGCAACACTCAACATTTTGTGGCATATTCAAAATGTTGCATTGCTAATGATGTTATTTAAATATTCAGCAATCATTCTAAGTAACAGCAAACAGCAGGTTTCTGCTCTTTAAAGTTTTTTTATCCTGCTGACATACTGTACAGCAGTTTTACCAGTTTCTTAGTACTGTTTTAGGTGTTTGGTGCTATCGAATATCATAGTGTAATATCACAGTGTAATCCAAACAAGATGGTTTGTGAAAATACAACGTTGCCTTACATTAAAACCATCAGCCCATTAAAATACACACTTTCCATATGGGAACACTGCAAGACATTTCATTCAATCATACAGAAGTCTTCCGCAGCCCTAAATTCCCTCTATTTAGGCCTGCTGACAATTGGACCGAGACCCTTTTCTGCTGATGTAGAATTTCTGGGCTCATCTATATGTTTTGGTGAGAGGAAAGAAACACTAAATTTTGTATTCAAATAGGGAAACCAGAAGTTCACATGGAGCCAAATTCTTTTGGGAGCGTTGTCACCATATATTCTGGGATGTGATCCAGAAAGCTTCCTGGGCAGAAGCATCCCCATGTGCCACTTTAACACGGGTAAACATAAGAACAGAATACAACTATCATAAATATTGAGAATGATGGTGAATGGAATGCTACCAGGTGATGATTTATTACTGCTCTGCCATGAGATAAACAAAGCATCTGAAACCAGCCTAAAATAATAACTCGGGGAAAATAAACAGTGGATTTTATAACGAAATGCCAGAAACTCCAGGCGCTCGGATTTACTTCTTTCGCGGTGCCAGGTGCAAAGCTTGTATTGCTGGATGCTTCTTGCATCCAATCACGAAAATAGGACAGCTGGCAGGTCTAGAGGACTTGAGCAGATGGCTCCTAGAAATCTGGTTTGGTGAGTTCACTCTCTTCTTCCCTGGACTCACTGCATGTGTCCTCACTGCGTCCTGCTGTATAGGCTTATGCAGCATCCGTTTGTGAAGCTTTATGCTGCCTTTGTTACCCATCCCTATTGTTTCGAGAGCTGCCAGATTGTAACAGGAATCCTGTTGAGACCTTACAATTGGAAAAGGAGAAGATTGTCCTACCAGAAAAGATTGTCCTACCAGATGTTGTCTGTTGGCATGAAGAAGATTCCTCCTCCCTCCCCCGCAATCTCACATTGCATTGGTTTGTTGGTTTGTCTGGTGCTAATATCTTTAAAAATGAGGAGAGAATATAATGGTGTAACCGCATGAAATTCAATGTAGAAATTCTTCGAATGAACAAATACTACTTCCCCGTGCTTGCTCTCAAATCCATCATGCGAGTGAATAATACACTTCTCTGCGGAGCATTAGATGAAATGGACAAGACAGTATGATGAAAACAAGAGAAAAGGCTTCTACTTAGCATTCTCTGATATGGTGCAATGGTGCAAAACTGAATGAAATATGAACTGGGGAAGAAAAGAAATTGCTTAAGGATTTCTACTGCCTTGCATGACATAACTCCAGTGTATCCTCGCATTTTTGTGACTGGCATCGGTGACTGATTCCTAGATAGTCTTATACTCCATCATTTCTGTTGAGCCTAACATCTTCTTCCCAGCCAAATTTCTTAGAAAGCTCACAAGGGATGCCTTTTCTTTCTTTCTTTTTTGCCTCCTGCCTGCATGGCATTTGCACTTCTTTTTTCACAAATTAGGACGTAGGAAGAAAGGGAGAAGATGCAAATAATTCATCTACTTGGCATAAAGCAACTCAGACAGGGATGAGTCAGAATTATTTTCCTCTGTCACTTTGTTACTGCTTCCTTGTGATTTAAATTCTGGCCTGAGCATTTGTTCCTTCTCAAATCAGAAGAACCTGAATACTGAAAAAGCGGCAGCTCTTAATGTTTACATCTGATTGCCAGATATTTTTGGCAGAGTCTCTGGATTTCTCTTTAGTGCTATTCCAGTGGGATCGCATAAGGTAAACAAGGGCTGTCTCTCCGATGAGACTATCAGACACGACTTGCAGGTTACTGCTCCAATGTTGGCAGAGGAGGTATGAGTGATGTACAACTCTCCTTTCTGTTTGTACTTTCAGATAAAAATATAAATCTTGGCAGTAGAATCCATGCTCGACACAGTCGAAACTCTTTTGTAGGTTTTAATCCTTCGGGTTTTATCAGACGCCAAGTTTGCAAAATAAAACTTAAGGCTACAAGAGTGACACACATCCGCAAAAAGAATTCAGCTGGAGGTAGGATTAGGTCCCACAGAGTTGTCCTTCTCCGGGTCCCGTTGACTAAACAATGTCGTCTGGAGGGACCCAGGGGAAGAGCCTTCTCTGTGGTGGTCCCGGCCCTCTGGAATCAATTTTCCCCAGATATTCGAACTGCCCCCACCCTCCTCACCTTCCGCAAGACGTTGAAGACCCATTTATATCGCCAGGCATGGGGGGCCTAATCCCCCCCTCTGAATTGTAGCATTTGAGTGTGGTGTGATTGTGTAGTATTGATTGTTTTTAGTAATACAGTAATGGGTTTTAACTTGTTTTTTTTTTATATTAGATTTGTATTATAGTGTGTTGTTGTTGTTGTTGTGAGCCACCCCGAGTCTTCAGAGAGGGGTGGAATACAAATCTAATAAATAAATTATTATTATTATTATTATTATTATTATTATTATTATTATTAATTAGATTTGTATGATAATTATTATTATTATTATTATCATTGTTGTTGTTGTTGTTGTTTTGTTGTTGTTGTTCTTGATCTTGTTCTTGTTATTATTATATCCTTCACCAGACTTTTGTCCACTGCAATGGGTCTCCACTAAAGTGAATTCCAGCAGCCTCTCAATGGAGACAAATAAAGCAAACCAAAAAAGGAGATACCTGGCTTTTCATTTATGTGGCTGCAGGGCATGCATAAGATGTGCCTGAAATTAGCTGAATTTGCTCCCTGCCTGTCTCTGATCCTTTCTTTTGAACCATGGAAACTGTAAATAAGCTTGTGGCTAAACTATCTTTCCTTATTTATAAGGCAACCCCAAGATCGTTATGTGAGACTCTTCTAGATGCATGTAGAGAGGCTAGTGATTTAAAGATTTGCAAAGTGATGCAGGATTTTCTGATATCTGTTGGCCGGTTTGAGCACTTGAATGGATCGCATGATCAGTAGCAATTATAAAATGCAGCCTATATGATTCCAAACAAACTGAAGTGTAAATTCTAGTCTATGTTCCATTTTCTTGGTGTTGCGTAGTGGTTCAATATAACATATTTATGTAAGTTCTTCTATATGTATTCTCTTTCTCAGTTTTACCTGAATTAATGCATTGACCTTAGACTTCCAAGATTCACTGGCTAATACAGACGATGCACCATGACAACATGACAAACGTGACAAAGACAACATTTTTATGCAGTAACCTCTCTGACTGACTCAGTAAGACAGAGTTAATTTTCATCTAATACAGACTGGTGGTTGCATCTCTAAGGAGTTTTCCTTCATTACTCTACTGGTGACATTCATTATCCATCAAGGATGAAAGTTGCTAGCATCACAAAGATTTTAACAAAAACAAATAATCAGCTTTCTTCTCCTTCAGCCTGGAGATTCAGCACAATATTGATGGAGATTTTGCAAAAAAAAAACCTCACTTCACTTTGAGACTGGCTATGGAAATAATAACATATGAGCAGTAACCATTTAATCCATCATGAACAACAAGGATTGATTATGTATTAATGGTTGGAAAGAAAGATAGTTCCATGCCCATCAATATAGTTAAACAAAGACAAAAACAAAACAAGAGAACGAGATGATGGGAGAAGGTATGTAAATGACCAAAGGTTGCATTGGTCAGCTGACAATTTATGGTGTTTACGTTTGTTCCATTGTTCAGAATGTTTTCATGGCCTTTCCCCTATTTCAGTTTTGAAATATTTGGGGAATCCTTAGAATTTGCCTGAGTTGGACAGTATGGAAGTTGTGATCTTTCTAGCTTTGGGTTCATACAGATTAATCTTGACCTTTACTTCTCCCTAACCACTTCAAATTGATACCTGTCTACCTGACACTTTGGGACCTATTCTCGCTAGATCCTTATAGGACCATGATGGCAAACCTATGGCTTGTGTGCAGGCATGGGCCTCAGGCAGAACGGGCAGAACGCCTGTTCCTCCAGGAAAAACTGAGCATGGAGGCCCGTACTGGTAGCAGTTGCAGTCAGGGGTGCACGTGCAACCGGAGTGATTCCGGTAAAAGACTACCGTTTTTTTGCTTCCACGCATGCCCGGAAGCAAAGAAACCGGCACGTTTTGCTGCCAGAAAGAAATTCCAGCTGCCGCGCCTAGAGCAGCAGCTAGGGCGGGCAGCAAAAGTGGTCCGCCCCAGCTCCAGCCGCGTGGCCTGCTCTTTGATCTCCCAGACCACAGGAGAGATGCCTCCGGCATGGGAGAACATAGAGCAGGCCACGCAGCCAGAATTGGGGCCACCCAGCCTGCTCCCTATGCCATGGCCCCTGCAGGAGGTGATCAAGTAAGCAAGGATGAGGGGTGCGGCAGGAAAGCGGTGGGGGAGCAAGAGTGAGGGGCGTGGCAGGACAAGTAGCGGGGGAGCAAGGGCAAGGGGCGTGGCATGGCAAGCGGCAGGGGCAGCAAAGGCGAGGGGTGTGGCGGCAGCTGGCAGCATGGTGGCCAGCTCTTACCTCGTCTCTCCAATTTCTGGGGGGTTTTGCTTCTGCGCATGAACGGAAGCAAAAAAAACCCAGAAATTGTATGTGCGCACATCTTTGTGTGATATTTGGCTTCTGTGCATGCTCCCGGCACGTTTTGCTAGGGCTGAAATTGGTGGCCCACCACTGCTCGTGTGCCACAAATAGCAAGCAGAGCCATATTGGAGGGCACGTGAGATGCTGCCCTATGTCAGCTCCAGAGCGCACATGCTACCCAGCTGATTTTTTGCTGTGGGGAAGGCCATTTTGCCTGGAGGCTTCAGTGCAAAAAACCGCCCAACGGGCAAACCGGAAGTTCAGAAAAAAGGACTTCCGGTTTGCCCGTTGTGCTGGTTTTTTAATTCTGGAAGCTTCAGAGAAGCTTCCTGAAGCCCCGGAGTGTGAAAAACAGCACAATGGGCAAACTGGGAGTCCACTTTTTGAATTTCCTGTTTGCCCATTTGGCCATTTTTTTCACCTTCCCAGGCTTTAGTGAAGCCTGTATGCATGTGTGGGAACGCGGGGGTGGATTGTGCACATGTGTAGGGGCAGCAGGGGAGGTGGATATGCAGGGGGAGGGAATGGGTGTGGCATGCTAGCATGCACATACACACACACTTTGGGCATGTGAACCAAAAAAAGATTCACCCCCACTGTTATAGGACTTTGGTAAATTCTTATAAAAATGTCTGTCATTTTCCCCAACATCTCCCTTTTTTATTTTTATTTTTGTGTTATATTTATGCCCATCTGTATCAACTAAGAATGAACAAGTCTATGTCGACTTTAGGCATATTGTGTGTTGTTTCTGATTTCCTCTATGCTAAACAAATTCAGTGTATCTGAACATGCTGACAGGGAAAGCTTCTTGATTCATTATGTCATAGTGAGTTTCTGAAGCCTAAATATTTGACATCTCTGCTTGGAACAGATTCCTGAGAAACAGAACAGTGTGTGAAATCTCTAGGATGCTTTTAATCTTTCTGAAAAGAAACAACCAACAAGCAGCGTCTAATAGCCGTTTTCATAAATTAACATCCCACCAAATCAAACTCATTTAGCTTGTACATAAACATATCACAGAATATAATGGATGTGGAATATACACAACATGCTTTGCAAATATGCACTTCAGTGATGGATTGCGACTGGTTCCCACTGGTTCAGCAAACTGGTAGTGGCATAGTCATTAAAAACACTCTGTGCATGCACAGAAGCATTGCATGCATACAAAGCATGCATATGCGCACCTATTCCTGAACTGGTAGCAATGGTAAGTGGAACCCACTACTGATGCACTTGCTTTATAAAAAGAGGGGACAGAATTCAAAATGACGAACTAACAATGGTACAATACAAGGATGACACTACAGTACAATGAGTATGACACCTCAATTTATCCTCAGTTTTCCTGTGCTACCCTTTCTCACTTTAAAATCAGAGATAAGATTATCTACTATATGTATTCTTTCCTAACCTTTCCTTCTGTTTCAAGACTGATTCTTCTACATCATTCTATAAATTGTGTAAACAGTAAAGATATTAATCAGATGAAATTAACATTTAAAACATATTTTCCATTCTCAATAATACTTTAGTATTATGTAGTCACTTCAGATATTGCAAAGATAGGTATTAAATCTAGACATTATCCTTAAATATATAGATCGCTGCTACACACACCAGACTGTCTCGCAATAGCCTCAATCCCTTCATACTGTTTAGGGAATATTCCACTCAATTTCTAGCAAATAGAAATAAAAATCCTTTTGCAAATCCTTTGAAATGAAGGATTTTGAAGGCAGGTTTAGTGTAAACTAGTACAATCACTTATGCAATATATGAATAAGATAAAGAGATCAGAACAGTAAGACAAAGAACAACAACCCATGAGAGACATTTAATTACCAACTTTTTTTTTGTTACAGAAATTTAAGAAACCACTAAAAATGGCAATGATATTTTCCATGGGTTTCTTTGAAAGCTAAGAAGTAAAATAAGTAAACCCTAATTCATTATTACATTTAATGAATCTGTTTATAATTTAATAAAACAAAATACTAATTATCTCATCCCCAAATGAGGAACAAAATAACTCCCAAACTGCTTTTTTGTGTGTGTCACTTTGTCATTGCCATACTTGCTCTCTGGCTGTTGATTGTTGAAGAAAAAAGCTTATAACAGATTTTTAACAAGAGCAGTCAGGAGGATCAAAAGGATTCTGTCTGTGCCCCCTTTTTAGCTGTAGCCTGGAAAGCATTTGTTTCTTTTTAGTTATCCTTTGAAAGGAAACCACTGTCAATCCCATATGCTTTGCCACTCTGTTTCTTCTCCCACCTGTTTGAGATCAAATAATTTCCAAGGTCACAAGAAGCACCGTTTGCTTTATTTCCCCCTCTTTGTTTACTACTCTAGTGCAGTGTTTCCCAATCTTGGCAACTTGAAGATATTTAGACTTCAACTCCCAGAATTCCCCAGCCAGCATTTGCTGGCTGGGGAATTCTGGGAGTTGAAGTCCAGATATCTTCAAGTTGCCAAGGTTGGGAAACACTGCTCTAGTGCAACCAATTGTGATCTTTTTCTACAAAGACATCTGGCTCTGATCATTCTGAAATCCTAGCACCTTGAAACTCAATTGCTGCTCTATTGAGACTCCATTCCAGGGAGGGGTGAAAGGGAAATCCAGATAAAAGTGCTTTATCCCTTCAAAATGAGAAGGAAGATGTCAATTTGACTTCTCCAGATTCCTTAGGGGTCAGTAAGGGGCGAGAATAGGTGCACTAGTGTGCCTTCCGTCCCCTGTCCAGTTGTCTCTCCTATATTTTATATACCTTTTCTCCCATCCATATATCCTTCCTCTACTCTTCATTGATGTATTCTATTCTCATATCTCTTCTTCTATCCCTTCCCTGGTATTTACTACTACACATTTTTATTCTCTTTAACTTTCAATTTGTATTGGAGTAAGTAAGTAAGTAAGTAAGTAAGTAAGTAAGTAAGTAAGTAAGTAAGTAAGTAAGTAAGTAAATAAATAAATAAATAAATAAACATCTGTCACCTAGATTGGTCACAAAGTACATATGTGCATTTTTGATTAATGAGGGATGCTGAGGTCTATGTTACAACAAGTCATTGGCCAACAGCTGTGGCTTCTGTGTTAGTAAAACAACACAAAGGCAGAATGAGAAGTGCGGTAAGGCTGTCCCTGGCAGGCCAGCTACCAAACATTCAAGACTTCCCTAAAAATAAACAAGGGCTCAGCATCAGAGCAATAAGCAAGTTATCCTGCAAAATCCTCCAACATTTGTCAGCTGCAAACCCTAATGCTGAAAAGCAATATAAAATTACTTCAGAGCAAGATCTACTGGTTTCAAAAAAGGGATGAAGTAAACGAATGAACTGCAGTAAAGTGGATGAGAATCAAAACAGGACAATGAACAGTCTTACTGCTTAGCACAGTGTTTCCCAACCTTGGCAAGTTAAAGATATCTGGACTTCAACTCCCAGAATTCCCCAGCCAGCATTCACTGGCTGGGGAATTCTGGGAGTGGAAGTCCAAATATCTTCAAATTGCCAAGGTTGGGAAACACTGGCTTAGCAGACTTAACAGTATTTGCCGTATTTTTCAGAGTATAAGACGCACTGAAATATAAGAAGTACCTTAGTTTGGGGGCAGGAAAATAGGGAAAAGAATCTGCTTATCAGGTATTCATCTGGCTAGCGCCCTTAGTCTGGTCAGCTTCAGCACACTATTTTATCCACTGGTTAAGGGCTTAAAATGACCTATAAAGCCCTGCAGGGCATCTGACCAGAATACTTACGAGACCGCCTTCTGCCGTACGAATCCCAGCGGCCGATTAGGTCCCACAGAGTTGGCCTTTTCCGGGTCCCGTCGACTAAACAATGTTGGTTGGCGGGACCCAGGGGAAGAGCCTTTTCTGTGGTGGCCCCAGCCCTCTGGAATCTATTCCCCCCAGAGATTCTAATAGTCCCCCACCCTCCTCGCCTTCCGTAAAATGTTGAAGACTCACCTCTGTCGCCAAGCGTGGGGATGATTAAGCCCACCCTGTTTGTTGTTTTTCTGACCTCTCTATTATGATTAATTGGGTTGAGTGTGTATGATTGCGTAGTTGATTATTTTACAATACTGATTATGTTATATTAATGTTTTTAAATTAACTTTTTAAATTTTTTTTAATATTAGATTTGTACTGTATTGCTATTTTGTGAGCCGCCCCGAGTCTTCGGAGAGGGGCGGCATGCAAATCTTAATAAATTATTAATTATTATTATTTTTAAAAAATTATTCTGAGAGACTAATAATGAAAGAGCTTGCAAGCCAGTAAGAGCTGGGAACATCATTAGTCCCTGGAAAGAAACAGTCTGAGCAAGGAGACCAATGGAAAAAAAAACCTGCAAAGACGTAGGGCTTGGAAAACATTCTTTGCAGAGAGAAACAATGAAAGAGCCTGCAAGGTAAGCTGGGAAGATTGTTAGAAACTAGTTAGGGCTGGGGGGAAAAATCTACATTCAGGGTACAAGATGCACCCTAATTATCAGCCTCTTTTAGGGAGGAAAATGGTGTGACTTATACACCAAAAAATATGGTACTGCTTGTGGAATTGGATCTTGTGCAAAACTCTTGCTGAACAAGGCAAATTTCCCACTTTCTGTGGGAAAATGAAAGGGCACTCAGTGGATTCTGCATCAAAAGCCTACTCAGATGATATCCCATTCCCTGCTCTATTAGTAGGATGAAGCAGAAACATGCATTTTACATAAATCATCAGGACAAATGGCCCTGGGATAAAAAGGAGAATAAAAATAACAGGCAGGCAGTGACAACCAGCCAACTCTCTTTGTTGCTGTTATTAACACTAAAGTTTGGGGAAGGGGCTTCCCTCTTTTGAAGAGGTTATCAAAACCCACTGCATTGCAAGGGGAAAGAGCACGCTATTTGCTCCAAGGGTTATCTGTGCTTGTCTGAACAGTTAATTTCCATCACAGTTAGAAATTACAGTTGGATGCTATTAGTGCTTATAAAACATGAAGGATTCATGTCTCATTTTTTCCTCTCTAATCCCCTTTTCTTTGGTATCATGTATTTTTAGATTTTAAGTAGGGAAATGGGGTTATCTGGTTCTCATTTTTGTGGGAGCTGCTCTGGAAATCCTTTGAAACTGAAGGGTGGGAGTATAAATCCTTTGCAGGGCGAAGGAAACAAGGCCGGAGGAAGAAGTTCCAAAGGGTATTCTAAGGCAGGGGTCTCCAACCTTGCCATCTTTAAGACTTTTGGACTTCAACTCCCAGAATTCCTCAGCCAGCAAAGGAATTCTGGGAGTTGAAGACTACAAGTCTTGGTTGTGGTTCAGCCTGAGGCTGCTCAGGGACCGTCTGTGTCTCTGCTGGCTCTATGCCCGGAGGAGGATGACAGCGTAGAGGAGGGGGCTGAACAGTCGGATGGGGAGAGGAAAATCAGGAATGGGATGAAGGAGAACAGCATGAGAGCCCGGGGGGGGGGGGCTCTCCCCAGCCAATAGTTTGGAGTCATTAGGTGATGACCAGTAGTTTGGAGTCATTAGGTGGAGTCATTAGGTCATTGACATGAGACAGAGACGGTCAGATCAAAGAAAGGAGCAATTAAAGAAGTATTATCAGCACTGAATTAGGAACAGCTGGGTTTGGGTGTGGTCCTCCTTAGCAGGGTTTAAAAGGCAGGCAAGCCCTTGCCTTCCTGGATATATCTGAAGATACAGCATTTTCCTGTTTGTAAGGACATTTTCTGTTACCTGTGTTTTTCTTGAATTTTATAAAACTGCCTTTGCCTTTTACCAGGGTGTCTGGCTTCTCTTTTTGGGTTGGTATTGGCTTCTGGAGTGACCCAGACAGAACAGTCTTAAAGTTGCCAAGGTTGGAGATCCCTGTTCTAAGGGACATTCGTTAAGCATCCCTGTGTTAGGCAGACACTAGAAAAACCATGCAAGTACAAGTTGCACATGCACATAAAGTGGATGTTTGTTGGATGTTGAAAGCAGCACAAATGTGTGAAGATCACCGGTTTATGCAGTGATACTAATTCAAAACCCTAAAACCCTATTTGTTGAAGGTCCAATGAAGAAGCGTTATGAACTTATCATATTAGTGCTATAGGATTGGACTCAGATATTCTGTAAATACCTTTGTGAGGACAATTTGAAGAAAAGGGTTTTCACTATTTTTGTATTATAAAATATTTTGACAGCAGGTTTAAAGCTTATTCTCAGTCAGAGGTGGGTTCCTCCTACCCGAACCACTGATTATGTTATGATGATGTCATAGAACTGGTTCGGTCAGTACTGATCTGTGGGCACCGCCATCTTTCCCCCCCCCCGAATTTGTTTTCGAATTTCCCCCCCCAAAGGATTTGATATACTAAATTGAACATTCCTGATCATAAGAAAAATATAAATGAACTGAAAAAATTTATGCTTATCGGTTTATTTTCGAATATGAGACCATAGAGTCTTATACTCGAGTATAAGCCTACTTGAGTATAAGCCTATTTGAGTATAAGCATGGGGGCCTTTTTATGAGCAAAATAAACCAATAAGCATCTTTTTTTTTTCAGTTCAATTTTCATATCATTGTGTGCAGAAATGTTCAAACTAGTTTCCAAGTGAAAAAAGCTTTCAAAAAGACCAAATATAAGTACCTAAAATAAGCAATTTTTGGTCCGGGTCAAATAAACCCAGGAACAGTACAAGTATATAGTCTTCTTGAAGAGAACAGCAGGATTAATCCCGGCCATCTCGGGCTTTTCTGGGCTGCCAGAGGAGCCTTTCAGTGGCGCTTAAGGAGGCTTTGGCAATCCAGCATTTTCCTTTCTCTGGGTGCTTGGAGAAGGAATAAACTTCTGCCAGCGCCCAAAGAAAAGAAACGCTCCCTTCGCTTTGGGCAGCGAGTGTGTTCCTCCTCTTCTTCCTCCTCCTCCCACCCAAATTCCAAGCTTTTATTTCTTTCCTAATAGGTTTGCACACATTATTTGCTTTTACATTGATTCCTATGGGAAAAATTGTTTCTACTTACAAACTTTTCTATTTAAGAACCTGGTCAAGGAACAAATTAAGTTCTTAAGTAGAGGTACCACTGCATATGTACACTGTGCTAATAGGTAACCAACATTGCAAATTGAAAAACAGATATAAAAATAGTGGATCAAGATCATATACCGGTACTAGTATTTATAGTACTGTCCTGTCCTAACAGCCCATCTTTATACTACATCATATTTTGTCTTTTGTTTTTTAAATTCACATCTCTCATTTAAGAATTTTATCAATTCTGTCCAAACCCAAAACCTACTTGACTTTTTTCTTTTTCTTTACAGGCATAAAGGTGATTGCATCTCTCAGCTTTTTCTCTCAAACCATTTTAATCAAAATTGTGCCAGGCACTTTCCTCCAGTACAGCTAATAGAGTAATTCTTCTGTAATTTCTGAATTTATTCTTGCTCTCTTTCCTTTTCAACAGTGCAATAATAGCACTCTTCCAATCATCAAGCATAAAAGCCACCTTCATACTCATGTTAAACAAGTTACACAGCAATTCCAAAAGCAAACATTATCTACATTTTAACATATTTTCTACATATACCTTAATATCTTTCAATATCCTCGTAGTTTGCATGGCTTTCTTTTCACCTGTGTTGTCTGGTACGTTAACATTTATAGCATTTGCTTCAATTTCACTCTTTTACATCACTATCATTTCTATTAGAACTTACTTCTTCCAGCATCCCCCATCACTTTTCTTCCTCTTAATTCATCTCATTCTGTTGGAGGCCCCCTGTTTTGTCTGCTTCATCCATTTCCCGCACATTTGTGTTTGTGCATTTTTTTATTTAGATCAAAATTATTCTGAATTTTTCTATCTCTTTCAATTTTAACAATCCTTTGCTTTTTATCATCACGTCATTTGCAATTTTATACACATTGTATACTCATATACACTTCCTGCTTGTATCCTTATGATTTATATTAATATTGATTGATTGATTGTTTATTGATTATTGATTAATATTGATATTGATTGCTTATTTGACCCCTATGACAATCACTAAGTATTGTAGCTCATGATTCTTGACAAATGTATCTTTTCTTTTATGCACACTTAGAGCACATGTATCAAAGACAATTCCTTGTGTGTCCAATCACACTTGGCCAACAAAGAATTTCATTTCTATTCTATTCTATTCTACAATATCTTTATTTCTTCATCATTTGTTGCAACTCTGTTGGTTTCCCCCCACCCCTCATTCAGAGTTTTCTTTGCTTTAGCATTCCTTCAAAGCACCCTTTTCATCTTTCACCAGTGTAACAACACACACTTCTCTGGAAGTCTGCAATATAATTCTTTTGATTCTGTTTCAAACAACTTCAACATCCTCTTTCTTTATGTCCCCTTTCCAGATGTTGCTTGGATGCCGAGAGGAAGGAAGGGAACGTTAATGGAGATTTGCAGGCTCTGTTGATAAGGCAATAAAGCGTAAATCATAATCAAAGTTCAGAACATCCAGATAACATTCTGAGATGGCTCAGAAAGAATTATTGCTAATTAACTGAACTTTATTATTTTATTTTATTTATTATTAGATTTGTATGCTGCCCCTCTCCGAGGACTCGGAGCGGCTTCCAACAACAGTGCAGTCTACAAATCCAATATTAAAAAAACCTTATTAAAAACAATCACACAGCTCAACAGACAGGACAGTGGGGGAGTCAATTTCCCCATGCCTGGTGACATAGGTGGGTTTTCAGGAGTTTACAGAAAGCAAGGAGAGTGGGGGCTGTCCTAATCTCTGGGGAGAGTTGATTCCAGAGGGTCGGGGCCACCACAGAGAAGGCTCTTCCCTTGGGTCCCGCCAAATGACATTGTTTTGTCGACCGAACCCGAAGAAGGCAGACTCTGTGGGATTTAATCGGTCACTGGGATTCGTGCGGCAGAAGGTGGTCTCAAAGGTATTCTGGTCTGATGCCATGTAGGGCTTTATAGGTCATAACCAACACTTTGAATTGTGACCGGAAACTGATCGGCAGCCAGTGCAGACTGCGGAGTGTTGGTGTAACATGGGCATACCTAGGGAAGCCCAGGATTGCTCTCGCAGCCGCGTTCTGCACGATCTGAAGTTTCCGAACACTTTTCAAAGATAGCCCCAAGTAGAGAGCGTTACAGTAGTCGAGCCTTGAGGTGATGAGGGCATGCAGCCCCTGTTAATTCCAGGACATGACAGTCCCCACCCTCCAGGTCTTCCGGAAAGCCTTAAAAAAATAGCTCTGCCGGCAGGCCTGGGGTTGTTGAGTTATAGTACTCTGCTCTGGCCCAGAATGTGATGATTTTTTAAATTGGGTTTTAATTGTTGTATATTGTTTTTATCATTGCAGCTGCCCAGAGTTCGTCAGGACTTGGGGGCGGCTTATAAATCCAATAAAACCAAAGCCAAAATCAGACCAACTGTAGATACGGAGCTTCTGGCTAAACACAGTTTGAAAAAAAATGCAGTCATATCACTATCAAAAAATGCTTTTACCACTGGTACTGAAACCAATTTTAATATAGCTTAAATATATTACACTGTTTGCAAAGATTTCCCACACTTGATTTCCTAGAGAGGCTATCTAAATATTTTTCTCTCTGTCAAACCTTAGTCCAACAACTGAAGACTATTTTGTTCTAATATTTCATGTGATCTTTAACATTCTTCTATCATTCTCTGGAGTCCACATTTCTGTAGTATTGCTATTAAGGTATTAAACTTGTGTCTTTGTGTATTCAAACTCTGACCCCAATAGTTTTAAGAATAAAAAAAAATCACTCCCCTCTGTAAACAATATGGTTTTTATATGATGTGGCTGCAGGGAAAGTACCCAAGCATTCAGCCTTTTCTTTTCAACAGCTTTAAGATGCTGTAACAGTGATGGGCTACGAGCCAGAACGCTAAATTGCGCTTGCCACCACGGTTCGCAAGTTCTTGCAGGACCAGTGCGATTTTGCTGCTGCACCTGTGGAGGTAGCAAAATTGCGCTCATCTTTCGGCAAGGTTTTACCTGTGGATCAGTGTGCAATTTTGCTACCTTCACAGGTGGAGCAACAAAATCACGCTGGTCCCGCAAGAACTTACAAGCTGCGGTGGCGAGCGCAATTTAGCATTCCGGCTTGTAGCCCACCGCTGCACTGTAATCACCAGGATTCGTGAACTTTAAGGGGCACAGAACACTCTAAAGTGATAGTAATATATAGTTCAACATTTATTTATTTTGAACATGTGAGGGCTGGTGGATTTTAAAACAATTCAATGATGAAATGAGAAATAATAACAAATTGTTCAACCAAAGACAAATACATCCCAATACAAACCAATGTTTGCAGCTGCGAGGATACCTCATTGCACGAGTTATTTAAAACATTCAGTTAAAGATTTCTTAGCAGCTTTCAAAGCTGAATATAGCCAGTAATAATAAAAGAACATGCAGGTGTATATCTTATGAATACTGTACTGCAATTAAAATTGTATTACATTAAGAATAAGCAAAAGAGATTTTTTTTTTAAAGTATTCTCTGATCTATTCTGGAAATCTTTTTTTCCTTTTTTTATAATGTATTTTGAAATTAAACTATCTAAAAATTCTCAGCCATAGTTTAAGACACCTTTACAGGTAACATATTAATGATTAAGTTTCTATCACATCCACAAGAGAAAGCAACTATGTCTTCCATCCAAAAAGTATGCTTTAAACCTCGTGATATTGATAGCAGTATTCCAGTATTTGAGGGACTGCTGCAAAGAGGATGGGGTCAACTTATTTTCTAAAGCACCAGAGGGGAGGACAAGAAACAATGGATAAAAACTGATCAAGGAGAGAAGCAACTTGGAATTTAGCAGAAACTTTCTAATAAGTTAATGTCAAAGATGAGTTCAATCCTAGGTGATATTCCATCATGTTACCATATAAGGTAAAAGAAGCATGTTAAACAGTAATGAATGCTGAGTGAAAGGGTGTAAACTGCAACCTGATTGGGACAGAGCATTATAAAATACAAAACAGCTTTACAATGATTGTTAAGCTGTTGTCTGTTGCTGTTATTGGTGGTAATATTGTTAGTTGGCTGGCTGGAGCAGTTTTGAGTGTGAGTTAATTATTGAATCAAAGCTGTAGTATTGATACGGAGAAACCTGGATTGGTTTAGTATCTACATGTAAGTAAGCTTTACTGCATATACTGTAGTTAAAGCAAAGTTGTTCCTGTAAATAGAAGACTAAGCCAGAAGGTATTTTGAATGCACTGAAGAGAAAAACTGTTTATTACTGTTTTCTACAAAAGTGTCGTTGTTATTTCTCTGCACTGCTTTCTAAATTGCCACACTGTAAATTCTAGTATCTTGTCAAGTCCTACTGCGTGGCTCTGTATATCCAGACAGTTAAGGACAATTAACCAGTGGAACAACTTCAGAAGTTGTGGGGGCTTAAGAGGATTTTAAGAAGATATTGGATAGTCATTTGTCTGACATGGTATAGTATTTCCTGCTTGAACAAGGGATTGGACTAGAAGACCTCCGAGGTCTTCGGCTCTATTCTGATTGAATTGAATTGAAGTGCACCATTGTTCCTACTGTCCCTGTCCTACTGTCCTATTGCCTAATTTACCTGTACCTAGTTTGCTAATGTTCATGTTTAAACCAATACCTACTATCTTGTAGATAGATAGATAGATAGATAGATAGATAGATAGATAGATAGATAGATAGATAGATAGATAGATAGATGATAGGTAGGGAGGTAGGGAGGGAGGGAGGGAGAAATAGATAGATAGATAGATAGATAGATAGATAGATAGATAGATAGATAGATAGATAGATAGATAGATAGATAGATAGATACATAGATACTGTACATAGATAGATAGATACATAGATACTGTACATAGATAGATAGATAGATAGATAGATAGATAGATAGATAGATAGATAGATAGATAGATAGATAGATAGATAGATAGAATGTAACTGCATAGCACGTACTATTTTAACTTGCCTCCAGGACTCAAAACTCAGTTCATGCTCACAGAAATGGAAAATAAGCCTGTGGATTTTTAGATTGACAAATTAATCGTGATTGGCCCTTCAGTGTCATCCAGTCAAAAGTGCCAGCAGCAGCTGTCAGCTGGGGGGATCCTGCATGTCACGTTCCAGCAGAGTTTAATCAGCCAAACTGTGCTCACATAACAACAACAGCAACAACGCCCCCCCTCAAAAGGAGTGAGGGAAATACTTATACTCAACAACCTCTGGATATCCTGCCAAGTGATTTTCATCTTCGACAGCATCTTGTTAAAGTTCCTATAAAGCCTCTAGTGCACAAAGGACTACATAGCCCCTATTCTTCTCTTCTCATGTCCCAATATTTTTTTAAAAAGTCATCCAGCCAAACAAACAGTCCGTAAATTCCTTCTTCCACCAACAAGAGGAGCTGTTATCTCCTTAACCCTGACCGTCTTCGTTGTTTTATTCTCTTCGTGTTTATTGATCCTTTATGCACATAATGCAAATTGACATTTAATAATTCAGCCAAGTTAACGGTGCTTAAATATTAAAGGACTTTTCTCTTTTAATTAACTGCTGCAAAACAAGCAACAAGGGGCTGGAAGCAATTATTTGCTGAAAGCGTTGTCTCCAGAATCTTGCTCCAGGTTCGGCCCAAGTGGGGCTTCAGATAATAGGGGAAATATACTCCTTTGGTGCTATGCTGCTTCACAGAATGAAGTATTCCCAAGGGCTTTTAATGTGTCTTAGCATTTTTGGGCAGTCTAGACAAGAATACTAGCTCTGTTGTTATTGTAAGGTCATGTGAAAAGTATTTTGCAAGACTTAGAAGTATTTCTCCCTGCCTCGGACCAAAAGAGAGAGAGAGAGAGAGAGAAAGAGAGAGAGAGAAAGGAAGAAGGAAGGAAGGAAAGAAAGAAAGAGAAAGAAAGAAAGAAAATAGGGAGTATCCCTTCTGAAGCACCTCCCAACCTATCCTCCTCTTCTTCTGCCGCAAAGAAGAGGGCATCAAATTATTCTCCAAGGCACCAAAAGGCAGGACAAGAAACAATGGTTGGAAACTAATCAAAGAGAGAAGCAATCTGGAATTAAGGGGAAACTTCCTAACCATGAGTACAATTGGAACCACTTTTAGACATCATGGTCACTCCATCACTGGAGGTTTTTAAGAAGAGACTAGACCAGTGATGGCGAACCCACGGCACGCATGCCACGGGTGGCAGGCAGACCCATATCTGCTGGTACGTGAGCTGTTTTCCTAGCTCAGCTCAAGCACGCAGGTGCATGCTGGCCAGCTGATTTTAGACCCCCTGGGAGGGTGTTTTCGGCTTCCAGAGGGCCGCCAGGGAAGCCTCTGGAGCCTGGGGAGGGCGAAAAATGGGCCTACCAGGCTCACCAGAAGTCAGGGAATTGGCCGTTTATGGCCTCTGGGGTGTGGGGGTCTATTTTTGTCCTCCCCAAGCATTGAATTATGAGTGTGGCACTTATGCACTCACAATAGCACATGCACACATGAGCACTTTCGGCACCCGAGATAAAAAAAGGTCCGCCATCACTGGACTAGACAGTCACTTATCTGAAATGGTAAAGGTACTCCTGCTTCAGCAGGGGCTAGACTAGAAGACCTCCAAGGTCCCTTCCAGCTCTACTCTATTCTATTCTTCTGCAGACTAAGATATCTTTTGCATGCCACATCTAGTCTGTGGCTCAACGAAGAAGGGACAATTCTTTAAACATTTAATAGCCACTTGCCCGAGAGCCAAACTCTAGGTACTTATCACCCAAAAACTTTGGGAAGTTGATTGTGTTATTTTGTTTTGGATAGAGCTCTAAAACTAACACTTATTTCAATTGATTCTAGACTGTAAAATTGGGATGTCAAAATCCTAACTTATATCACTTCCCCTTCTTTTAGCAGGAACTAGGAAAGCTATTCCTATGTTGATTCCTTTCTTCAAAGGCTTTCATACAAAGTATTAATGCAACTGCAATTCCTAGCTTTCTTTTGAAAACCAACTTTACTATATTTGATTCTTAAAAGCAATTCTCAAATAATGAACAACAAAAATATATCAGCAGCAGCAGCATCCCATCAACCCATCTGTGGCCGTAATTGTTTGTGTTCAATTTGCATGAAATCACTTTCTAAATGTATACTTTGTGTTCAGGTTCCCTGCAACAGGCAAGGTTTCATCATAATCTGCTGTGAAAACTTGCTCTTTGCAATTGAATCTAATGGATCAGGTTTTGAAAAAAAAAAAATTTATCAGTAAATTTTGATTTTTGATTTTCTTTTTTTCCCGTCTGGGCTCTGGGTATGTTTTTCGTATCACACTAAATGAGATTGAATGTGTATAATTTTAGAAGAGCTGTGCATGCATGTGTGTACATACACTTTATATAGTAGATAATCAGGGGTGGGCTACTGCACGGATAGATGGACGGGGGGAACGCAGTGGGGTAGCGAAAATGGAGCTCCACCCCAGCGCACCCAATTTGCACTGAAAGATGTTGAAGCAAAATGCATAAGCAACACTTACAGTGTGGTAGTAAAAATTTTGGTAGCCCATCACTGATTACATACTACTTGCATCTTGTACCTGCTTCCATGATTAGCTTTGTTCTGCTCTCTGGTAACATAAGCTAGCAGAGCAAAGATTATTCATTCAGGAACAATACCAGAGGTGGGCTGCTGTTGGTTCAGACCATTTCACCTGTACCGGTAGTTCTAACCATCGGCTGGGGCCACCCACGCACCCCTTTGCTATCCTGTCCTATATATCTCACTCTCTCGCTCGCTCAGCCTGCTCATACAGCCTAGCTGATTTTTCATGTCTCACCCGCTCTACTCACCACAGTGTGTTGGAAGCCACACACATGAAATTGTCATGTGTTTGAAGCCATGGGCAAATGTGGAAGATGCAAAGCTTTCATGCACGCGTGCACTCACATTTTTGGTTGTGCAATAGGCAAACCAGTTGTTAATTTATGTAAAGCCCACCTCTAGACAGTACCATAATTTAAATGCAAATCTTTTAACAATCTCTAGGCCCTGAGAAATTTTTATTTCCATACATTGCTGACTGAGAAGCTTACCCACCAACTGCCTCCTACATAGTTAACTTTCAGCAGTTAAACCAGTGCTAATTTGATCTGGTGCTTAAGGCACCAATCTGGAAACCAGGAGACTGTGAAGTCTAGTTTCACCATAGCTAGGAAAGCCAGCTGGATCATCTTGGGCTAGCCATTTTCTCTCAGCCCAACTCATTTCACAATGTTGTTGGGGGGGGGGGGAGAATAGGAAGAAGAAGGAATATTAGATTTGTTTGTTTGTTTGTTTGTTTGTTTGTTTTCTATGCCGCCTAATCCCGTAGGACTCGGCGGCTTACAACAATATAAAATGATGCAATTCACCACAGTGAGTTGTTTACAAAAACGATAAAGATGGAATAAATAAATGTGAATATCCCAGGTTTAACTATTAAAGGAAGCCCCACCACTAACCTGACTTATGATAAACCAAAGCATCTTCTTCCCAAACCTTTAGCAACAGTTTAACATTTGTAATAATTCAATATAATTTAGCCACAACTTCTGATTTTGTTTTCTGCCTGGAGCATTTAAGGCTTTTCTGGAGAAAAAATTAGATGAAAGAATGGACAATCATATTCTGATGTTTGGATAAATGTTCATTGATGCTTGAAGGTTATTGATTTTGAGAATAATGAGTAACACAGACCATATTTTCTGTTGCTTGCTATATACTTTGCCTGCTAAAAACAAGTTATTAAGAACAGGTTTATAAAGGAATAATAAATAAGCTACTACTGTTCCATCCTGGCAATGCTTTACTGGGGTGGAGCTCCATTTTCGCTACCCCACTGCGTTCCCCCCGTCCATCTATCCGTGCAGTAGCCCACCCCTGATTATCTACTATATAAAGTGTATGTACACACATGCATGCACAGCTCTTCTAAAATTATACACATTCAATCTCATTTAGTGTGATACGAAAAACATACCCAGAGCCCAGACGGGAAAAAAAGAAAATCAAAAATCAAAATTTTGCTACCGGTACTATGTACCTGACCAAACTTTTGCTACCGGTACTGCGTACCTGACCGTACCCATAGGAGCCCATCACTGTATGTAATGGACATCTAACAGAGGGGTCTCCAACCTTGGCAACTTTAAGACTTGAGGACTTCAACTCCCAGAATTCCTCAGCCAGCTTTGCTGTGCATTGCACATAGAATAATATTGCAGACAGAGAGTAGTAGAAAGATTCCAGAAAACAGGAAAGAATTGCAATCCTTTCACACTGTGGCAAAAAATGTATGCTGAAAATTGTTCCAATGCAAGAAAAAAAATGACCAAAAAAGATAGCAAACACAGAAGATGGCATTTTTTTCACCTGCTTCATTTTGCACAACAAAGGCAGAATTATCTGCTACCCACTTTGAGATCCCTAAATAGTCTACTTAAATAAGGTTATATGTATTTTGCTTCTGTGTATATTCCACTGCACTGTTAATTATTAATGAAGGATGTTAGTTATCCTAGAAACTGCCTTCAAACATTTTAAATTTATACAAGGTATTAATATGCATTTGCCTTGAAACCTTTTCTTTGGGGTAGTGGAGAAAAAGAGTTGAAACTGAAAAATGCAATCCAGTTTACTACATACTGAGTTAACCTATGCTATGTTGTTTACTCTTGGGCATTTTTGGTGGCCTCTTTTCCTTTCAGGAGAAGCTGCATTTTTGAGCAGAAACACAAGGCAATACTTGTTCAAATCTTTCTGTGTTACCATGAATCCAAATAGGATTGCTTCTCAAATTTATTGGGATAAAGATAGGTTTGCAAGAATGACAGTCACAAACGTTTTGAATTTTGCCCTCTTAATTTAACAATAATCTATTGTCAAGTATTTTGGAGGACCTTCTCTTCTTTGACAACAAATACAACAAGTTTGCCTTTCATGCTAATGGTTTTTACTCAATCCCATGAAAAAGACAAATACTGTACAGTGATTTATCCCCACTATCACCATGCATAGTGGCAACTTGCATCAGAGCATATCCGGAACAATGATCATGCAACAAACTAGTTTGACCATCAGAACAAATAGTTTATTTTTGTGCCCCATTAATAGATTTTCCATATGCTCATCCAGCTGTGCAGGACATCTGGCCCAGCTGCAACAACTGCACATATGTTAGTTATTCTCGTATTTCTGCTTGTCAACATCAGCTCCCAAAGAGAACGCAATCCCCTCTGGATATGCAGTTCTTCCAAGAAATGTCATAAGTAATGAAGCAATGGCCATTTTGCAATGTCTTAAAGATCTATTTATCTGAATCATCCTTCTATAGTCATTACCTATACCTAAGGCTACAGCTTAGCTCAACTGAAGCAGCTGTCCACAAATATAACATTAACCATTGAAATGCTGTAGTATCTATGTCGAAACTATGGAGGACAATTTACCAGTGGGACAGCTTGCCAACAGAAGTTGTGGGTGCTTTATCACTGGAGGTTTTTAAGAAGAGACTGGATAGTCATTTGTTTGAAATGGTATAGGATCTACTGCTTGAGCAAGGGGTTGGACTAGAAGACCTCCAAGGTCCCTCCCAACTCCATTCTGATTGAACTGAACATCTCTTTGGCCTTTTGTCTGATGTGAAAGATTTGTTCCTAACCAGATTAGCAGCTGTTGACTGCTGCAACTAAGAAATCCCCTTCACCAGACAAGGAGCAGGGCAAATCGGTGTAGCTTAACATCTTGACTGACAGTGACGAGATAAGTTTCTAAATCACAACACACGACATATGATTGAAAGAAAAACATTTTAACGCGCCCCACTTAATGGAGTGACTTAATCTGATACACCCACCCCTTCATAACCAGGTTCAGCCATATGGAAAGTTCTACATAAAGCTTTTTTTTAGCTATACTGGACCTACCAACTTTATAGTTCATGCCTAAAACGAGGCCATAGATCTTGTTTAAGGGATGAAGACCTTGTCAGAAAAGGTCTAAAAGGTTTATGCACTAGAAAAGCTAGGGAAAAATATGTCAGCTGAACAGCATTTCTCAATTAGTTTTTTATATCAAGAAAAAAAAATAAAGCTTCCCTTAGAGCAGGGGTCCCCAAACTTTTTACACAGGGGGCCAGTTCACTGTCCCTCAGACTGTTGGAGGGCCGGACTATAAAAAAAACCCATGAACAAATCCCTATGCACACTGCACAAATCTTATTTAAAGTAAAAAACAAAATGGGAACAAATACAATATTTAAAATAAAGAAGTAATTAAATAATTAAGTAATAAAAGTAATTTAAACTTAAATCAACAAACTCCCTCCATTTCTCCTTCCTTCCCTCCCTCCCTCCCTTCTTCCTCTCCATTTCTCTCTTCCCTCCCTCTTTTCTTCTCTCTCATTTGTTTCATTTTCCTCTCCCTCGTTTTCTCTCCATCATTTTCTCATTTTTCTCTTTTTCTCTCTCTCTCTCTCCATCTATCCCCCTTTCTCTCTTCCTCTCTATCTCTCCCTCTTTTTCTTTGTCCCTCTCTCTTTCTCTCACTCATTTTCTTTCTCTCTCCCTCTTTGTATCTCTCCCTCTTTCTCCCTCCCTCCCTCTCTCTCTCCCTCCTATCAGCCACGCCCCTTGCCTCTGTACCGCCTCCTCGTTCAGCAGCAGACCGCGGTGAGTTGACAGGAGATTCGGGAGCTTATTATATCTATTGATAAAATCTCGTGGGCTGCTGCGGGCCGGATAAATTGCCTCAGCGGGCCGCATCCGGCCCCCGGGCCGTAGTTTGGGGACCGCTGCCTTAGAGGCATAATTCACTTGGCAACTACAAATAGCAAGACTTTCACAAAAGACAATTCTGAGATAAGCTGGTTTCTTTTCTTTCTTTCTTTTTTTAAAAAGTCACCTGGGTGTCTTTTGCAGATAGGTAAAGAAAACCAAAGTAATAACCACCATTGGCATAGAGTCTCTTGCTTGGGCAAGGGAGTTCAACTAAAGAAAATGTCCAGGCTCCCTTCCAACTCTGTTATTAAGCTCAGAAGGAGGGGGCTGGAAAGAGAAGGGGGAGGGGGGAGGGAGAGGGAGAGTGACAGAGAGAGAACTTTTCATTTTTTTAAAAATTGAAAACTATTTCAATTGATTTTCTTTAACAGAGAATACCTCTCTATTAGATATTTAGCGCGCCAGATAAAATGGATTACATGCAGATATACATGCTCAAAGTCTATTAATCTGTTCACTTCTGTAACTGATCCCATTAGATATGATAGGGAGCTTTCCTCTTGGTGAAATACCCTGGGAATATCATTCAAGAGCTGATCTTTGTGGCTACAGAGTGATATGGGACTTCATGTACAAGTGGAAACTTATATATGGGCTGAAATCATAATAGCAGTGGATAGCAGCTCCCCATTGCAGACCATTTTGTGTTTCAGATGGAGGTTAGCTCCTCAATGAGCAGAATGGTTTGGAGAGAGGAGTGGCAAATATATTCCCTGAATAAGGCTATTGTTTAAAAAGAAGTAAGAGACTCATTCCTCAAAATACTTGGTATGACATGGAAACCTAATCCCCTTTTCTATTTCAGTTTACTCGGTGGAAAATACATTGTTATTTCCTTCAAAAGGCTTCTCATCCCATCACTTTTGTTCATTATTTGTTTTCGCCAGCCTAAAATAAAAAACAAATACATAGTTTCCAACATAAAATCAAACTTATTATCAAACATATACATTTTTTTTATTTTTACTTTGTAATTATTCAGTGGAGGCTCCTATATCTCTTTCTTTCATAAAAGAACTGTAGAAACATATAACATCTTATATATATTCAAAAACCTCTTAAAATATAGCTTTTCTCCAAAACATTACAATAACCTTTACATTAATTGCTGGTCATCAAATTCACATTTTATTTGAGTCTTACAAATATATTGAACTAATTGTTCCCAAAACACTTCACTTTCGCACAGCTAAAAACAACCATCCACAGTGATTAAAAAAAAAACAAATCTCACACTTTATGAGTTAAGAATGACAGGTAGCTTTATTCCAGGCCAGGCCAACCATCTACCTATGCAGAGTGTGTGATCTACTCTGGCTAGCAACTGTTCTATGGGTTCCTATAATTTGTTATCTGACTTTTTAATTTAAGAGAAGGAAGGAAGGAATATTGATCTTGAGTATATTGACTCCAGAAGAGGTTGGGCGGCTTATAAATCTAATAAATAAATTATAAATCTAATAAATAAATCTACAGGGTTGCACTTTTTTAAGCATCCAAGACTCTACAGGTGGCATGGCTAATATTGTAATAAGGCCATCAGTGAGGAGGCTAAAATTTTTGACTGTTTTTCACTTCCATGATGTTTTTGCAAACACAAAAATGTTTTCCTAAGCCTCTCAAAGGCTCAACATCCTTATTTGAAACCTTAATAGTTAAACAGTTAAGCTCTTTCAGTACGGAGAAAATGAAGAGGAAAGTTGAAAGTTACAAAGATGATTGGGTGGGCCCTTGCATACTGCTCTCTTTTTACTGAAAATGTCAGTAGGGAATTTCTGTATTTATACACACACTCTGTGAGATTGCCAAAAGAACAGGAAACAGCAGCATGACAATAAAAGTGACTGAAATAGTTCTGAAGTCATTACAGTAGAGTCCTCTTATATGTTTTATTTGCTTGTTGGCTTTTCACATTTCTAACCCATTGCAATTTAAACAAGCTTGCTGGCTTAGATAGCATAATAAATAAAAACTATATAAAAAAGTTAAAGAACCTGTGATCAAATCAGATTCTCATCAAAGAAAGGTAATATCTGAAAGGACATACAGTAAGTTAAATGTGCTTTTTCTCCTAACTTAAACCTTCCTGCAATTCCTTACGAATAAAACCAGCTAGTACAGTATACGCTCAAGTAATTTCCATGAAAGAGAACCTGCATTTGTCAACCATGCTGTGCCTTTATTGAAAAGAAAGAAGCTTCTGGGTGGCTTTTTATAAAATTGTCTTGTGAAACCTTATCAGTAGGAGAATAAATCATTACAGAGACCAAGGCAGTGGGTATCTACACGGTGCCATTACCATATAACAATAAGAGAATGAAGTTTGCAAGTTGGAAAGAGAAGTTCAATCTCACCTTTCCCTTTAAATTACTGCAAACCTTTCCAGATGAAGTGCAGAATGGGAAGAGAGCCACAAATCAAGGAATTCATTGAGAGTTCCATTTTCCAATTTTGTTATCTTGGTTCCCAACCTTGGGTAATTATTTTTAACTTCTTTCTTTCTCAATTTCCCTAGACAATTAATAGGGAATTATCACGCGACTCCTTTTTCATTTGATGTTTATAGGATTATTGTCCGTATGGCTCTTGTTGAACATGCAAAGTGTTGTATAAATTGTTCGGTATTATTGATATTATTAACTTCCACACAGGGGGATTATGCGACTTTATAATTAATGTTTATAAAACAATCTCAGATCATCACACGGAATGGGCCAGAGAAGTGCCAAGGATTAAAGTGTTCTATAATCTGCTGTGGGCTTTAATTCTTTCTGCAATGCTTAATTGAAAAAAGGAAAAGAAAAAATAAATCTAACATTTTGTTCCTCCTGCAAAGAAGAACTGGGTTGATGGTGCCATGCATACTATCTTCATTTAGAGGTAGACCATCATTTTCCAGAATCTTGTATAGAAAATGCTTTCTTGCTTCAGGCAGTGAGTGAGCTAATGGAATCAAGTGGTAGCTGTCACCATTACTAGGCAGACCAGACAGGATACATGATTGGATAAACAAATTCTAGTTTACCATAAAGCTATGTTAACAGCATCTTGCAAGTCTAAAAATAAACTTTTCTCACCATCATCTTTAGAATCTGAAAATTAATGTATTTATTTATAATCAGAATTGGAAGGGGCCTTGTAGGTCATCTAGTCCGACCCCCTGTTGTTGCAGGAGACCCTATACCACCCCAGATAAATGGCAGTCCAATCTCCAGCTGTGCTTAATAACTACTGTCCAGTCTCCAACCTTCCCTTCATGGGGAAGGTTGTCGAGAAGGTGGTGGCACTTCAACTCCAGCGGTCCTTGGATGAAGCCGATTATCTAGGTCCTCAGCAGTCTGGATTCAGGCCCGGCTGCAGCACGGAAACTGCTTTGGTCGCGTTGATTGATGATCTCTGGCGGGCCAGGGACAGGGGCTTGTCCTCTGTCCTGGTGCTCCTTGACCTCTCAGCGGCTTTCGATACCATCGACCATGGTATCCTTCTGCGCCGGCTGGAGGGGTTGGGAGTGGGAGGCACTGTTCTTCAGTGGTTCTCCTCCTACCTCTCCGGTCGGTCGCAGTCGATGTTAGTGGGGGGTCAGAGGTCGACCCCGAGGTTTCTCCCTTGTGGGGTGTCTCAGGGGTCGGTCCTCTCCCCCCTGCTATTTAATATCTACATGAAACCGCTGGGTGAGATCATCCAAGGGCATGGGGTGAGGTATCATCAATATGCCGATGATACCCAGTTGTACATCTCCACCCCATGTCCAGTCAACGAAGCAGTGGAAGTGATGTGCCGGTGCCTGGAGGCTGTTGGGACCTGGATGGGTGTCAACAAACTCAAACTCAACCCAGACAAGACGGAGTGGCTGTGGGTTTTGCCTCCCAAGGACAATTCTATCTGTCCGTCCATTACCCTGGGGGGGGGAATTATTGACCCCCTCAGAGAGGGTCCGCAACTTGGGCGTCCTCCTCGATCCACAGCTCACATTAGAAAAACACCTTTCAGCTGTGGCGAGGGGGGCGTTTGCCCAGGTTCGCCTGGTGCGCCAGTTGTGGCCCTATTTGGACCGGGAGTCATTGCTCACAGTCACTCATGCCCTCATCACCTCGAGGCTCGACTACTGTAATGCTCTCTACATGGGGCTACCTTTGAAAAGTGTTCGGAAACTTCAGATCGTGCAGAATGCAGCTGCGAGAGCAATTATGGGCTTCTCCAAGTATGCCCATATCACTCCAACACTCCGCAGTCTGCATTGGCTGCCGATCAGTTTCCAGTCACAATTCAAAGTGTTGGTTATGACCTATAAAGCCCTTCATGGCACCGGACCAGAATATCTTCGGGACTGCCTCCTGCCGCACGAATCCCAGCGACCGGTTAGGTCCCACAGAGTTGGCCTTCTCCGGGTCCCGTCGACTAAACAATGTCGTCTGGCGGGACCCAGGGGAAGAGCCTTCTCTGTGGGGGCCCCGACCCTCTGGAACCAGCTTCCCCCTGTGATTAGGATTGCTCCCACCCTCCCTGCCTTTCGTAAACTCCTTAAGACCCACCTTTGCCGTCAGGCATGGGAGAACTAAAACACCTCCCCCTTGCCCATGTTGTTTTGTTGATTGATTAGTGTGCCTGTTTTTTATATATACTGTTTTTATGAGATTATTAATTTAAATTGTAACTAGATGGGTGGGCATTGGATTTGGTATTATGTACTGTACTGTTTTTTATTATTGTTGTGATCCGCCCCGAGTTTGCGGAGAGGGGCGGCATATAAATCCAATAAACCTAACCTAACCTAAACCTCCTCTCGAAAGTCTCTCTCTCACCGTTAGAAAGTTCTTCTTCTTTTTTCTTATTGTTATTTATTTGACCTTTATGCTGCCCTTCCCCTTAGACTCAGGGCAGCTTACAACATGTTAGCAATAGCACTTTTAACAGAGCCAGCATATTGCCCCCACAATCAGAGTCCTCATTTTACCCACCTTGGAAGGATGGAAGGCGCTCTCTCTCTCTCTCTCCCTCCCTCCCTCCCTCTCTCTCTGCCATTGGTCAGAAATGGTGTAGGGTCTCCTACTTGAGTGGGGGCTGGACTAGATGACCTATAAAGTCTCTTCCATTTGTTACTCATTACAAAGATTTTTTTAAATATTCTGGACATTTTGAGAGAATATTCCATAAGCCGGATTGCAAATTCAATGCAACTCTATCTTCAGGCTACACTTCAATGTTAAATTAAAGTTAAAGCATTCAAAACCAGCTAGCATTAATGAACCATCTAAAGCTGCTATTTATTTATTTTTGTTATCACTGGAGACTGCATACTGGATATGAAGTGAGGTGCATACTGTTGTATGTGCATTCAGCAACATGCTACTCAAGGAAATGTATAGAAGACCTTATGAATATATTAGGGGATAATTCTGGATGTGATAAATAGTCCACCTTTTCAAAGTTTTTTCATGTATGAGTGCATAGATTGGACAGAATACCTCTTTTCCTGCAAGGCATAATTGGGGGAATGAAATATGCTGTTTGCCTTTCCACTCTTTGACTAGCTAGCAGTCTAATCAGCCTTTAAGTCCAGTTTCTATAGTTTAGAATGAATACTCTAAAGCAGTGTTTCCCAACCTTGGCAACTTGAAGATATTTGGACTTCAACTCCCAGAATTCCCCAGCCAGCATTCGCTGGCTGGGGAATTCTGGGAGTTGAAGTCCAAATACCTTCAAGTTGCCAAGGTTGGGAAACACTGCTCTAAAGTCAACATGAAGTACAGGTAGTCCTTGTTTTAAAACTCCCTTGTTTAGCAGTCAGATATGACAATCCTGATGCTGATAAGGAGTGTGTTAAAGTGAATATGAGAGAAAAAGGAGTGGGAGAAAAAGAGGCAGAAAGCATTCAGGATTCTTGGTAAATTATTCTAATCTGAGAAAGGAAATCACTGACAATTCCATTAACTGCTCGAGTGCCAGCTGCCTCCTCCACACAGTAGATGGTGTAAAACTGAGCAACTTGATTGCACACAATAAACAAAATAGCCCTCTGGATACTTAATGTCACGAATAATCAATAATACATACACAGACAGCCTGCTCCTATTCCCTGGGATAGCAGATGCAGAATATGCAGTTTGCTGTCTACCTCTCAGGGAACCATCATGGTGAATCCTATTTAGATAGTTACGCATCATTCGGTGGAATTACCAAACCATGGTGGTGGTCTGAAATTTACTACAAGCATGTGAGGGGCGGGAGGGCTTTGCTTTAGCTCTGTTTTGGTCCTAACTCCTTCTGGTGCCAGCTCTCTCAGGCAGGATGCCAAGGAGACAGACAGTAAGCCACTGTTGCTTTTGCTCCTAAACGATTTAACCAATTAAGTTTGAAGAAGGAAACATCACATATTCAGGGAGCTGGGGTGGAGGGGGGTGGAAATAGGAGGTTTTCTTTGCTGGGGATTGCCTTTTTCTCAAGACATTCAACACAAAAAGACCCTTGCAACTTTTATGCCAAAGCTTCAGTAATCGGCTATTGGGTTTTGCTTTTTTTTTTTTTTTAAACAAACAAGCTGGCATTCATCACCGGAGTATAAACAATATTAGAATTCAGTCTCCAGAAGCTATTAGCCTATAAGATTGTTCCATAGCCCATCTGCCCACACATAACAATGTGATTTGTTAATGAGGGGAAAAAATGCCCCTCTTTGATTGATAGAAAGTTTCCTGCATATTCTGCTGAAACTAATTCTCAGATAAGGGTGATCTCTTCGCAATCACACACCCCTTCCTTTATCTCTGTTTTGGAGGAAGAAAAGATTGTATTGTATTGAGTTATCCTTTTTCTCCTTCCCTAAATCAACCTTAAATATATGTAGCGTAGTTTGCACAGCTGAGGATAAGTGTTAGAAACACATCCATATCGTCACAATCAGTGCTTCAGCAGTATGCTTTACTGTACTGTATTTCAGCTGACTACCCTTGTATTTTTTTTTTTCATTTTTGCAAAAGCTCCTAAGCTTTCTCCATTTATTTCTCTAAAAGGTTCAATTTCTCATTGGTAGTATGGGGAGCATGCAGCTGATATCCTTTGGCACTCTTCCACTTAGAATTTTCTTTACATTTTCTTGTAAATGGAATGCTGGTAGTAACACATATTAACCTTGTTACAAGTAACTTCCTTGCTTCAGAGCATGGTAAAAATGAGATAGGGCAACAGAAGTTCTTGAAATGTAAACCAATTCAAGACACCAATGTCTGCTGGTTCACAGATTTTTAAATCCTGTATACCAACTCAAGCAAAGCTTTAAGCAGTATCTTTCCAATGATCAGATGCTTGGTTCTTAGGATGGGGAGAGGACTAAATGTTTTTCTGTCCTGCTTGTAGGCTTTCTGTCACTATCTGGTTGGCCACTGTTGTATGAAATATTGAGTAGGTGTCCCTTGGTCTCCACCATAAAGGAAAGGAATTCAACATCCTGTACATCACACAAAGATAACAATGACCCTAAAGTGGAATGAACACCACAATGACAAAGACTGAGCAAGGACATTTTCTATGATAGTGCTGTTGAGCAATTGAAAAACAAATGACAATCTGGTCATCTACATCTAATAAATTAACGTTTATTGCTCTTGTTCTTAAACTACATTTGCAGGCAGACTAATGTGGTTCTTGTCTCAAAACTGCCTGTCAACCACATGATAATTCATAGTCGTCTAAATGGCATGGGAGCCACAGTATAGTAAGCATTTATCTCTAAACACGCACTGAAGCTGTATATTAAAAAAGGAGAAGCTTTCATATTACATTTCTTTTTAAGAGTATTTCAAGATGTCACCTTTGAACTTGATGCCAAATATTAAAGACAGATTTGTCAGCTGTAAACCGAGAAACAATAGAATATATCTTACAGTAATGTTGTAGTTAGTAGGTAATATTTTAAACATAGCTTTTATTTCTCACTTTTTGAAAGCACATTGATATAACTAAAAAATAAAACACAATACCTATGTGCAAAGGTGCTTTTTCAAAAGGCAACTAGCTGGACTTTCCGGTTTTTCTTTGAATATGTTTCACTTCTTCTTGGATGAGAAGAAAAACGTTTTTAAAATAAAACAACAGAAAGTCCAGTTACCTCTTGAAAAAGCAGCTTTGGGACAACCATGACCTGGATGACTAAGAATCTCCATAGACAAGTTAGCCATGAGCATAAGTCCTTTTCACAAGCAGGATTGGGTCAAATAACCTCAATTTATGTATATTCAACAGAATGTCTAAATGAGGCTACATGGTCCTTGGACTTCAAGAGCAACATCTGCCTTTACAGATCCAAACACTCTGCACTGAATGTGAACGTGTGAATTGACAAGCCACAGACTGTCTGTGACTATGTGTAGGGGGCAGGGGTTAGAGAAATATGTAATATAAATAATTACCACATTTTTGGTGTATAAAACGCACCTTTTTCCTCCCTAAAATAGGCTGATAATTAAGGTGTGTCTTATACTCTGAATGTAGCTTTTTTTCCCCCCAGCCCTAACTAGCTGCTAACAATCTTCCCAGCTCTGACCTTGCAGGCTCTTTCATTGTTTCTCTCTGCAAAGAATATTTTCCAAGCCCTAAGTCTTTGCAGGGTTTTTTTCATTACTCTAACTTGCTCTGAGTAAATTTCTTTCTAGCCCTAACCAGATACTAACAATGTTCCCAGCTCTTACTGGCCTGCAAGTGCTTTCATTGTTAATCTCTGCCAAGAATGTATTCCAAACCCTGTCTTTGTAGGGGGGGTTTCATTCCTTTACTTGCTTCAGATATTTCTTTCCAGCCCAAATCAGGTGCTATTAATGTACCCAAGCTCTTTCATTGTTACTCTCTGAGAAGAATGTATTCCAAACCCTGTCTTTGTAGCGGGTTTTTTCATTGTTTTACTTGCTCAGAATGTTTCTTTCCAGCCCTAACCAGGTGCTAACAATGTTCGCAGCTCTTACCCAATTGCAAGCTCTTTCACCATTACTCTCTACAAAGAAGAATGTTTTCCAAGCCCTACGTCTTTGCAGGGTTTTTTCCATTGCTCTATTTGTTCAGACTGTTTCTTTCCAGGTGCTAATGATATTCCCAGCTTTTACTGGCTTGCAAGCTCTTTCATTGTTACTCTCTCAGAATAATAATTAAAAAAGCCCTTAACCAGGGGATAAAATAATGTGCTGAAGCTGACCAGACTAAGGATGCTAGCCAGATGAATACCTGGTAAGCAGATTCTTATCCCTATTTACCTATCCAAAAACTTAAGTATAAAATGTGGTGCATTTTATACTTTGAAAAATACGGTATCTATCGGGCCTGTGATTGGCACACACACCTGTGAACCTCCACTGCCATATGAAAAATGATTTAAAAGTGTGATCTGCCATATTCACACACTGGTGGTCCATTCGCACATGCAAGTGACTTGATGAAAGGTCATGATTAGTTGCACCGAGCCTGAAAATGTGTTCTGTACAAATGGTTATGCAGGAATGGAGATACTAAGAAGCCTTTCTGCTTCTTGTGCTGAATCTGTGATGACCCACTCACACAGGCTAATCCATCCTAACTATTTGTTGCTGCAACAGGCAATAGTGACCCATTGCCTGTTTTAAAGCCCAACTAGTTTAATTGCCAGGATCCTCCTAGACCAGGGATAGGCAAAGTTGGCTCTTTTATTACATGTGGATTTTAACTCCCAGAATTCCTGAGCTAGCATAATTGGCTCAGGAATTCTGGAAGATGAAATCCACAAGTGATAGAAGAACCAGTTTTACCTACCCCTGTCCTAGACTCATGGATAAATGGATATGATGGAACCCGTATGACAGACAATCAATCACATCTGACACCACAAATTCCATGACTCTTCCTGCATCTTCTGCCATTCTCCTAAACCAGTGATGGCGAACCTATGGCACGGGTGCCACAGATGGCACGTGAAGCCATATCTGCTGGCACACGATCCGTTACCCTAGTTCAGTTCCAATGTACATGTGCATGCTGGGCAGCTGATTTTCGGCTCACCCGGAAGCACTGGGAGGGCATTTTTGGCTTCCAGAGAGTATCCAGGGGAGTGGGGAAGGGCATTTTTGCTATCTCCAGGCTTCAGAGAAGCCTCTGCAGCCTGGGAAAGGCAAAAATGGGCCTACTGGACCCACCAAGAGTTAGGAAATGGGCTGTTTCAGATTTCCAGAGGGCCTCCGGGGTGGGGGGAGGCCATTTTCAATGTCCCCAGACATTGAACTATGGGTGTGGGCAGGGCCGCCATCAGGAATTTTGGGGCCCCATACAGCCTAAGTGTCTCCCCCCCCCCCGCCATTTTAAAACTACTTTATTTTGCGACATGCCAATTATGTATTAAATTTACCTTTCAAACAAAAAAATTTAAACCCTGCCACTACAACAAGGTACACTTGTTTGACAGATTAATAATATGTTAATAACGCAGAAAATATATTCAAGTGACTTCAACATATTACATACATATAAATAAATAACCAGAACAGTGCAAATACACCAAATTAACAAAATATTATTAATTTTGCCATCAACAATATTAAAAGCAGCAATAAGATGGCACAAAGGATAAAGACAAAATACTCCTGCATCACACTAGAAAAATATTGGTTTTCACAATAATACCAATAAATAACAGGTAACCAGAAGATAAATTATACACAATAATGTTTAAAACTATACGTAAACTCCACCATAGGTGTAAAAAGCACAGTGCAAGAAAAAAGAAGAGAAAGAGGAGGGAATAGCAAAAAAACCTTCCCTCTTCTTCTCATTAAACTCTCCACCTATCTCCTTATAGCATTTTCCAAAGTTTGCAAAAATTTTAAAATTACAGTACTTTATAAAAAAGAACATACCCTCATGTATCATCAAATCCATATTATGAAGCAAATATGCAAAAAATCCAAGATTTTTTCTCATACATGTACCTGCTATTGAGTTCCATAACTTAATATACTTAAGCTTTTAAATGTGTAATGTATAATGTCTCTTAACAAATAGCATGTTCGTGGCTCTAAGAGCAACACCTTTTTTTTCTCTTTATTCTTTCTTCTTCTTTTCCTAGGATGTTATCATATCTATTAAACATACGGTGAGATATTACTTTGTATGCATTTAATATAATTTAGAATGTGAAATTTAAAATAACAAACTCCTGCTTCAGATCTTCTCTGTACAAGTCTCAAAATATGATGTACAGTAGTTTGTTTTTTTGAAGTCTTTAGTAGCTGTACCCAGCTTCTCCTTTGCATATTCAAATCTTCCCACTTCCCACAATGCTTGCTTCTGGAATCCAGGATGGTGTTTGCTTCCCAAATCTAAAATGGCGAGACGGCTCCAAAACACATGTCAACTCCAAAGCAACACATCTTTTCCTCACACTTAGAAGGGAACAATTTTGAAAAAAATCTAACACCATAACCAAAATGTATACCAAATTGGCTCTGATCCAAACTTCATGTTTAGCAGCTATGAAGCTCTTTAGGCAGAATAGAGAAAAATTAGGCATTTTTGCTGATGTGTTCCCTTTGCCTGGTCTCGATTGTAACAATTTTGTAACTGAATTCAATTAGCACTCCGACGCAGAAGTTACCGGTCCTCTTCAATCGCTGCCCCCCCCCTCATTTTTTCAATTTGCCCGGGCCCCTGACACCAGTCCCGGTAATACTGCCCTATCGGCGGCCCTGGGTGTGGGTACTCGCGCATGCCTGATAGAACATGCATACATGCTTTCAGCACCAAAGGGAAAAAAGGTTTGCCATCTCTGTCCTAAACTCTCCTTGGCTTAATAAAAATGGTGCAGGTGAAGATTATGAAAACTACCACTGAATTCCAACTTTTTGTGATCACATTCTATTAGCTGTGGTTTTGACTTGCATGGCACCAAATAGTTTTGAGCCAACATATCCAAAATATTTTTTTTTTAAAGATTGCCTATTCAGAAATTCTGCTGACTGTCCCAGCAACAGGGAAGGCTAGATTATTTTGTTATGAAGTTATTGTATAAATGTATTTTTTTTCTATTTATTTCTGCCCAGTGGCAGAAATGTGATTCATAAATATTTTTAAAGAATAATGTATTTTCTATAACACTAAAGGAAAGGTACTGAAACAGTCTACTGCTGTCTCGCTATCAATTCTCTCTGGCTACACTGCTTCTATCCTGACCTTTTCTGCAGGTTAGAAAAACCAAGCAAATCATGTATGCTTGGAAGTACTGCAAGGTGCTGGAAATGGAGGTGTGGGCGAAGGAAAACGTGATGAATCAATGTTCCTCTTTCCTTGCATGACCCACCCTTTGCACCGGAAAAAATGAAAACAACATGCTTTTGCAAAAGCTGCTGTTGCTGCTGCTGCAGTCTTCTTCCCGGTCCAACTATATACAAAGATGGAAATTTTTTTAAAGCTTTACGTATGGGCTATCAGGTGGCTTTTTAAACATATATAATTTTATATGACTCTGCCAAGCAAGGCACATCTTTCAGAGAGCTCTTTTTTACTGACTTCCTCATAGGACAACTCCATCTGTCCGTCCATTACCCTGGGGGGAGAATCACTGGCCCCCTCAGAGAAGGTTCGCAACTTGGGCGTCCTCCTCGATCCACAGCTCACATTAGAGAAACATCTTTCAGCTGTGGCGAGGGGGACGTTTGCCCAGGTTCGCCTTGTGCACCAGTTGCGACCCTACTTGGACCGGGAGTCACTGCTCACGGTCACTCATGCCCTCATCACCTCGAGGCTTGACTACTGTAATGCTCTCTACATGGGGCTACCTTTGAAAAATGTTCAGAAACTTCAGATCGTGCAGAATGCAGGTGCGAGAGCAATCATGGGCTTTCCCAAATATGCCCATGTTACACCAACACTCCGCAGTCTGCATTGGTTGCCGATCAGTTTCTGGTCACAATTCAAAGTGTTGGTTATGACCTATAAAGCCCTTCATGGCACCGGACCAGATTACCTCAGGGACCGCCTTCTGCTGTACGAATCCCAGCGACTAGTTAGGTCCCACAGAGTGGATCTTCTCCAGGTCCCGTCAACTAAGCAATGTCGCCTGGCGGGACCCAGGGGAAGAGCCTTCTCTGTGGCGGCCCCGGCCCTCTGGAACCAACTCCCCCCAGAGATTAGAACTGCCCCCACCCTCCTTGCCTTTCGTAAACAACTTAAAACCCACCTCTGCCGCCAGGCATGGGGGAATTGAGATCCTCTTTCCCCCTAGGCCTTTACAATTCTATGCATGGTATGTATGTATGTATGTATGTTTGGGTTTTATATTAATAGATTTTTAATCATCAATACCAAATTACTATTGTACACTGTTTTATTGTCACTGTTAGCCGCCCCGAGTCTCTGGAGAGGGGCGGCATACAAATCCAATAAATAAATAAATAGTTATAATGTAGTCCATCATCTGGAGCCTTTCCTATTCCATTCCATTTGAATAGAAGGGGAAAACTCTAATTCCTATAAACTCTAATACCTATAAAGCCCTATATGTCTTAGGGCCAGATTACTTAGGGCTTAGGGACTGTCTCCTGCCACATACCTCTCAGAGACCAATTAGAGCACACAGAGTTGTCCTCCTCCAGGTCCCGTCAGCCAAGCAATGTAGACTGGTGGGACCTCGGGGGAGAGCCTTCTCTGTTGCCTCCCTGGCTCTTTGGAATCAACTCCCACCCAAAGTCTGCACTGCTCCCAACCTGCTGGTTTTTCGTAAGGCCATGAAGACCTGGCTGTGCCGGCAGGCTTGGGGACCCTAAATTAACATCTACTGACCACCTGTATGAATATGACTTTGCATGAATGAGATGAACGTGTATTGTTGAGCCGCTGTTACAAGTTTTAGATTTCTTGACTTCTTTATTATTGTTTTGTAACTCTATATGTAATTTTATATTGTTGTAAGCCGCCCTGAGCCCTTCGGGATTGGGTGGCATAGAAGTCACATTAATTAAATAAGTAAGTAAGTAAGTAAGTAAGTAAGTAAGTAAGTAAGTAAGTAAGTAAGTGTTCTGTCTGGGTCACTCCGGAAGCTATGACCAACCCAAAAAGATAAGCCAGACACACCGGTAGAATCCAAACACAGTTTTATAATGGTAAAGAGAAAAGAAGCCAACAGAAAATGTCCTTACAAATCAGGAAAACACTGGAACTCCAAATAGATACATGAAGGCAATTGTTCATACAGAAACACAGGATCCTTAATGCCAAGACGAGGCTGTTGAGATAACAGACATACACCTCCCACTGGTCTTCAAGACTGCTGGGCCACGAGCCAGGAACAGAAACGCTGAGAGACAATGCAGATAACAGCAACTCCACTCTGATAACACTCCATGCTGCCGAAAGAGTTTGCCTGCCTTATAAACCCTTCCCTGCTAATGAGGACCACACCCAACCCCCTGGTGTTCCTCATTCAACGCTGATAATATTTCTTCAATTGATTCCTCCTTTGATCTATGCGTCTCTGTCGCATACTAATGATAGCTTGTGCTTCATCATCCAATGACTCCAGAGACTCCAAGCTACTAGCTTGAGAGAGCCCCTCCCCAGGGCTCCCAGGTCTTTCTTCCTCGTCACTTTCCTCTCTGCTCTCATCCTCCCCTGGGCATGGAGCCAGCAGAGACGCAGCTGGTCTTTCATCTGACTCAGGCTGAACCACAACAGTAAGTAAGTAAGTAAGTAAGTAAGTAAGTAAGTAAGTAAGTAAGTAAGTAAGTAAACAAACAAACAAACAAACCAACAAACAAACCACTAATTTGGGGAGATAGTAGCTGTTGAAGAATTAAACCTTCTAAAAATCATCCCATTGTAGAAAGTAGTCGCCCACCCTTCTCCTAGAAGAATGAAATATTTTGAGAAATATTTAAAAAGGCAGAATATTTCCCTAAATGAGAAATGGAGAAACATGGGTTTTTTTAGAGGCAGGAAGTAGACTCACTCTTAATAACCCTTCCACCAAGCAGATATTTTGTGCACATTACGAAAGACTAGGCCAGCCTATCTACAAAACAAGAGACCTCCAGGATGATGGGATTATGCTTCAGGACATAATAAAATTAACACACTACCATTTAGCAAAAGACACAGGACTCTCTACATGGCACAAGCTCCTAAAATCATTTCAGAACTTCAACCAAACCTGGGAGCTTAGACAAACTCCTAAGATTTGTACTTTACCTATAGAGCCAGCTATGACCTCTACATAACCCCTACATGGCCCCATGGGAGCCAATAGAATACATGTTCCTGCACAGGAACAGGAAGCTCAAGTGCAAAGCCCAAGAGAAGGTATTTTTAAAAACCACTCTCAACTCCATATGTAGCCACATGTGTTCTGCTTCATTGCTAAACCTTCTTTCCAATCAGCCTCCATGTTTCCAGTGTCTTTCTCCCAGATTGGAACTGAACCAGATGGATATTTTCTTCTCACATTGGTGTCTGCACCAGCGGGACACCGCAAGATTATTTAGTGTCATGCACATTAAGAGTAGGGTGCATTACTTTGGGCACAACTTCAGCCTGTTATTGTTAGTTTATTTTAGTATAGAATTTAAGCAAACCTTATTAAAGCAAAGTGTAGCTCCAGAGACACCAAAAAAAGCTATTTGTGTGCTAAAAGACACCCACGTGCTTAAGTACCTTGAAGAACAGAAAGCATTTGGACTGCAAATCCCAGCCTCCCGGAAAGGATTATAAACATAATAAAAGTGGGTGGGTGTAAATCCTGACAATAATATTCAATGCAGATTATTTGTTGAGCCTGTACTTGATAATAGCTTTGCTGATATGAAGTGTGGGTGAAGCAAAACAATTGAAAGCTTGTTAATAAGACCCAAAGAGTGTTCTCACTTGGAAATTCTTTAAAAATACCCTGTGCCACAATGCAATCCTTTACAACACGGAAGCAAAGCAAAATACAGGCTATTTAGGTGTGTTTTTGAGCACCATAGGGATGCTATTTTAAAAGAATAGCAAGCTGGGTGAAGGCTGCCTTGAGTGTAGGCCTCTCACCTCAAGCTCTGCTTCAGAATGAGAAGGTTGTACTCAAAATTCTCTCAGTTGAGCAAATTACAATAGATTTTTGCAACTTTTCAGAGAATAAAAAAAGATCAACTTCCACTAGTACATAATTTTAAGAAGGAAAGCTTTCTTACTAAACAGGACAGGCATAATCAGGATATGATCCAAAGCCCGCCAGCTTTTAATTTGAGTTTACTTATGCCTAAACTCCAAATTCTTAATGAGCCCTGCTATTTCCAATGGCTCCCATGATGCTGCAAGAACTTTCATACCCCACTATGATTATATCCAGTGAAGGGCTACCAAAGGTTTTACTACCACACTGTGGACATGGCTTATGCAGGACACCCTGCATTTTCTTTAAATATTTTTCAGTGCAAATTGGGTGCTCTGGGGTGGAGCTCCATTTTAGCTACCCCATTGTGTCCCCCCCACCCGGTCCGGGCAGTAGCCCACCCCAATTATATCGCCATATTCCACCTTTTATTAGATGCCATCAACCTGATGTTGAGTCATGGCAACTCTGTGGATCATTGCCCTGAAGAAGACGAACAGTAGCAAATGATTACGTTTGTTCAGTTACAGTAGCAATGATTACACTTTTGGAAATGCTGAAGGACAAGATTAGAGACAGTTATCATGGAGAAAATCTATCTCCATGCTAAGAGCTGACAACAACTTGAAGGCACACAATCATCAACAAATATTCTTTCTGTTCACATTATGTGTCTAAAAGATGAAAGTCATAGCCTTGTCATTAAGCTTCTAAGGAAAGCTTAACTTAATTTCAACCAATGTAGATTTATTTATTTGCCAATCAGCCCGTGACATTTGCCAATACCATAATTCAAAAGCGTCTATTTTTTTCCTGTCATGTTTCTTTATTGTCATGTTTACACCCAGATAATATTGAAAGGACCATGGTCTAAACAATGTTGGGCCTATCTATGCAAAGGGACATCTCCCCACTTAAAGATCTTAGGATATCTTGATGCATCTAAAATCCCAGAAGCCTAGAGAAATATACTACAGTGGTACCTCATCTTACAAATGCCTCTTCTAACGAACTTTTCAAGATACGAACCCGGTGTTTAAGATTTTTTTGCCTCTTCTTCCGAACTATTTTCACCTTACGCTGCTGCTGGGATGAAGGGGTTTCTTTTTTCCCCCTTTTTTGAAGAAAGAAAAGGGAGGGGCCGCTTGCAGGGGGAAAGACTTTGGAGAGAACAGCAAAGGGTGTCTGTTGAAGAAAGAAAAGGGAGGGGCCGCTTGCAGGGGCAAAAAGACTTTGGAGAGAACAGCGTGCTTGCACAGGCACTGAAACGGTGTCTTTTGAAGAAAGAAAAGGGAGGGGCGCCCCCTTGCCTTTCTTCCTTCTCACTCACCCTTTAGCCTAGCCTTGCTTCTTCCACCCGTCCCCTTTAGCTGCTCCTCCCTGTCCTCTGTTCGCCTCTCTTCTAAAGTTTGGGATTTTCCTGAAGGATTTGCACGCATTATTTGCTTTTACATTGATTCCTATGGGAAACATTGTTTCATCTTATGAACTTTTCACCTTACGAACCTCCTCCTGGAACCAATTAAGTTCGTATCATGAGGTACCACTGTACTGACATCACAACACTGAGTCTATGAAGCTTTCTTTTCTGTTCTCTGAAACTCATTTTGGTGCTATAGAGACTTTTCCTGGGAACTCACATATTCTCTTTCCATCCATTATGTATTATGCTGAGCAAAGTATGACACATTCCAGCATCTCCAACGACCTACATCGGACAATGAGGCTGATGGAGGAAGAACTCTAGGGTGCAAGAAATATCTTGGTTCTACCTTGAATCTCCAACTCCCAGTGCATATGAAAGTCGCCCAGGAGTGGGTTCCTCCCATTTCGCACCAGATCGCCCAAACCGTTAGCAACCTGCTGGTGATGTGACTATGGTATCAAGGATCCGGCAGGAAAAAGTGGCAGAAAAAAAACATCTCAGACATATTGTTAAACATCTTTTACTCCGACAGTTATTCCACTGAGCAGCAAGCAGCCCAGGAAATCTAAAGATGAATTAAGAGAAGCTGAATGGGAATCTACATATAAGTCATGCTCCTCTTTATAGGGTTGAATCTCCATTCTGCCTCCCCCCAGAGAGTGATGAGTGAATGTTATTGCATTCAATTCAGCATCCCTCCTCTACTGACTACCGGTAACTCAATTTTACTGGACCCTGAGGACCTGTGTGATACATTGTTCTCACTGTGCAGAGATTACATTGTTTAGTGGACATGTTAGTCCAAACAGCATAATTTTATTAGCTGTCAGCACTGATGACAGGGGACAATCAGGAGCAAAAAAGGGAGTTTCAAAAATAATGATAAAAAGAATTTCAAAGAGCAGAGCAGTGTTACTTTTTCTTTCTGGACAAAATAAATCTTTTGTGTGATCTTGGCATATCTGTTTATTATTTCAATTCTGATGAAGACATGTTGCTATCTTATTTTAACTTTATGCTGTTAGTCTTTAGCATCCTTCAATGCCACAAATGTTAGGGGGGAAAGGCAAACTTTCATTGTTATTAGGCTAAGATTAGACCAATGTCTAACAGTTGTGGCTAGGGGGACCTTTGCACTGGTTCATCTGCTGCACCAATTGCGACCCTACGTGGATCAGGAGGCTTTCCTCACAGTCACACATGCCCTAATCACCTCATGTTGGATTATTGCAACACACTCTACATGGGGCTACCCCCCCCCGAGCCGCTCCGTGTCCTCGGAGAGGGGCGGCATACAAATCTAAATAATAATAATAATAATAATAATAATAATAATAATAATAATAATTATTATTATTATTATTATTATTATTAGTCTTTGGAGACTCTAATTGGTGCAGAATTCAGCTGCATGAGTGGTTGTGAGTGCACCTAGGTACACTCACATTACACCTATCCTCTGCGAGCTGCCCTGGCTCCTTATTGATCTCCAGGCTCAATTCAAGGTGTTCATTACCTGGCTCAGGGCCAGGTAATCTTCGATACTAACTTCTACCTCATAGTTCCCAGTGACCAGTAACATCCCACAGAGTTGGTCTTCTCCAGTCCCATTAGCTAAGCAATGTCAGCTGGAGGGCCTGCAGGGAAGGGCCTTCTCTGTGGCTGCCCCGGCTCTCTGAAACTAACTACCCCAAGATCCAGACTGGCCCCACTCTATTGGCCTTGCAGAAAGCATTGAAGACTGGCTTTTCTGGCAGGCTTGGGGCTGTTGATCTCGCAATTTGCAAGGTCTGGCTTAAATGACATGTATGTATGAGATTTTTTTACTGTTTTTTAATTATTTATGATGTTTTTAAATGTATTTTCTATATCCTTTTGTAAGCCACCCAGAGTCCTTCTGGAGTTGGGTGGCATAGAAATAAATTAAATTAAATTAAATTAAATTAAATTAAATTAAATTAAATTAAATTAAATTAAATTAAATTAAATTAAATTAAATTAAATTAAATTAAATTAAATTAAATTAAATTAAATTAAATTAAATTAAATTAAATTAAATTAAATTAAATTAAATTAAATTAAATTAAATTAAATTAAATTAAATTAAATTAAATTAAATTAAATTAAATTAAATTAAATTAAATTAAATCTTTTTTTTAACTCAGTGCACTTTGGTTCTTTTAAAAGTGAATATTTAACTGAGAACAGATAGAATATATCACGAAACAGAAGGAGATCTGCTTTCTTATGGAGGGAAGTTTGTTTCTTACAGAATGGGAGTTACCATTGTTGTTGAATGTTTAGAATGGTTATTTCAAGGGGCAAAATGAGATTCCAGGAAGCAGGTTTCCTTTTTAATATACAAAGCTTAGAATATGAAACAGCAAGCTGGTACATCCCTCTGCAAATAACCTGCTTTGATGTAGCCCTCCATTATCCCTCACTGTTAGTCTTTGCATATAGGCAATTCAAACATACAAGGAATAAATTGCAAAGGAATAAATCAGGGATTCACAAAAACCACACCAGAAAAATCAGAGAAAGAAAACTCTAATTCCAACCCACTCTGAAAGCTGCACCTTTGTATTTCAACATAGCCTGCTTATTCTATGGTGGACTGCTCATACCTGTTCATAATGCTTGCCGGCTCACTGATTACTTGGGAAAAAAATGCTAATTTCAAAATAAAATTGAAAAGCTGAATACAAGCTTCTCCTCTAGTGTCACTGATACGTGATATGATCAAGAACCAAAAGGAGAAATGTCTCTCCATGGGTGCATATAAATGACATTTTTGCTATCACAAAAACAGTTCAGCCATTTAAGACAAGAACTCGCATCCTCTCTTTGTTAAAGTGGACACCGTGGACACATATTGCTTCCAGAAAAGAACTACCGTAACTTGTATACCAATTTCAAATATGGGTCTTTCATATGTTCTGTGGTATCTAACCAGGATCTTTTCCACTCTAGTTACTTCATTCAACAGAATTAAGAGAGGCCGGGACATGAAAATGTGGATAGAATTCCTCTTCCAGGCATCACACCCCATTAGACAAACATCTGAAAGGAAAAGAAGAACCAGAATAAAGGGAAGAGGGAAGTTCCATAAAACAACTTCAGCAGGAATCCTTAGGGTGTTTTGAATCAGCAGGTCTTTACGGGTTTATAAATATCACCGGAAAATAACCCATGCTAGAAGTATGGTTCTCCAATCACATGCAATATGGAGAAGGGAAATGAAGTCTGAGAAAGCAATCCCAAAATTACTTGGAAACCAATATGATTCCTTAGTAGGAAGATAACATAACTATAGTTATTTTAGCTGGAACAAAGTTCAAAATTTTGTAATTAAGGATCATTGGTAGGAAAGCAGATCAGGACATTAATCTGAGAGGAACAGTAAATTCCAGCCAGTGGGAGCCAAAGGGTTTGTTCAGTGAGGTTATAAATATGGAACAGAAAAGTCTTCTATCTATCAGAATCTGCCTTAAGGTGTTTATTTGGTTTAAGCTTATTAAATTACAGTTTATTTTTTTCCAATTTGCCCCCAACTGTAGTTGCAAACACAATAAAAGTCATGGTTCAGAGAATAAACTTGTAGTTATGTGAATCAGAAATAAACCCGGGGCAGAGCAACAGATCATCAGTCAAGAAATGGCTAGCTTCTTTGCTACTATTTGGCTATGATGCTATGACTCTGCCTGAAGGTATCCTTATTGGCTATGTCACCCCCAGTGTTCCCCCCACCTTGCATCAAAAGTGGACAAACTAGCCAAAAGAAGAACTAGGAGAGACATGATAGCTGTCAGGCCAAAGCCATCGTTTTGAGTTAGAGATTTTGGCCTGCCACAAGTAGAATAGTACTATGGGAATTGAGGAACGGTGATTGTATGAGAGAGAAAAATACTAGCTACAACAAATTCTTTCCAGAGATTCAAGGTCATCCATTGTTCAGCACCAGCCGGAAGTACAGGGGAGGATCATGGATATTGAGAGAACCAGAGTGGTCCATGTGATGAGCTTGTGGGTTTGGGGGGCAAGGGATGAATCTTAACCTGAGTGGAGAACTGAGGGAAAAGTTAGTATCGGTTGACTACAGTTCATAACCAACATGGCTCTATTAATAAATTGGAACTTGGAAGAAGGCCAAGATTTGGACTCTGATTTATTTCTCGGATGCTAATTGGAGCACTGACAATAGAGGGGCTGCCATAAAAACGAGGAGATCAGTCTATTTTCCAAAGCACCAGAAGGCAAGATAAGAAACATTGGATGGAAACTAACCAAGGAGGAAAGCAACCTAGTACTAAGGAGAAATTTCTTAATGATGAGAGCAATCAACCAGTGAAATGGTTTCCCTTCAGAAATTGTGGGTGCTTCAATATGGGAAGCTTAAAAAACAGATTGAACAGTGATTTGCTTCAAATGTTATAAGATCAAGCAGGAGATTGAACTACATACGTCTAAGATCTTTTTCAACTCTGTTATTCTCATAATTCCATTAATTCACAGCTTCATGGCATTCAGCACTTAATGTCCCATTTTTACTAGAACAAAGGAGCCAGTTTATACTGTAGATATTCTACAATCAACTCACATGATTAAAGTCAGAAACTCCAGGATTCCGGGATTTTCACAGATCATGTAACGTATTGTAATTACACCTGGAAATATCCTTAAATATACAGATAGGGCATTTCTTGAATTATTGAGTACCAGGAAGCTGATCATTTATTCAATTCTTAAGCTTTCTAAAACTTACAATAGGATCCTCAGCACTGTTAATAACCTAACGTATTAATATATCAGATAGACTCTCTTCAGCAAAACCATTTTTGAAATTATTCATAAATGAGGGCTTAGAGCCACAGCAGTTTGGTGTCTGCTAATGAGGGATACTCCAGGTGCATAAAAATTACACTTCATCAACTACGATTTGTGTAGATACAGCTGATGGGCACCGTCAAGCCCTGCCTCTACCTACTTTTGCAATTTAATTGGTAAAGAGGGAGCACAGTTGCTATGGATTGTGGGATGAGACATAATTTTAGTCTATCACAGTCCAGGAAGATAGGTAATGTTTTATGGATCCCTGGGTCATGGGGTGTATATAATGAATGGACATGTTTGAATATTTATTGAAGAAGGAAAGAATATTTATTGGAGACGGAAATTCCTTGTGTCATCTTTTCCTGGCCTGTGCATTTACCTTTCCAGCATTTCAGAATTACCACCTACAAAACTATCTACTGGCAACAGAGTTAACCCTTTGTTGTATTGCAAGATGATTGCAGTAAGCTTTCTTTGTAAGACTATTTGCATTGGCATCCTTCAGTTTTGAAAGACCGTTTTATCATGCTCTGGATTTCCCAGAGCATGAAGCCTGGGTAGGTTAGTATGGAGGATAGACTGTCACCAAGATTATTTATAAAGTCCCAAAAAACAAACAAGTACATGGGGCTACCTTTGAAAAGTGTTCGGAAACTTCAGATCGTGCAGAACGCAGCCGCGAGAGCCATCGTGGGGCTTCCAAGATTCGCCCACGTTTCATTGGCTGCCGATCAGTTTCCGGTCACAATTCAAAGTGTTGGTCATGACCTTCAAAGCCGTACATGGCATTGGACCAGATTACCTCCGGAACCGCCTGCTACCGCACGAATCCCAGCGACCGATAAGGTCCCACAGAGTTGGCCTTCTCCGGGTCCACCCTCCCTGTGGTTTTCCCAATCGCACGCATTATATTGATTCCTATGGGAAAAATTGCTTCTTCTTACAAACTTTTCTACAACCCTGCTGTTCTGTTCGGGTCGTATGCGACCCGAAGCCAAGTTTGAGTCCCTGTAAAAAATTTTCCCTGCATATCTGAAACTTGAAATTTCATGACTTTTCATCATTTCAGGGGTTCTCTCTATGAGAATTTTTTTTGGGGGGTGGGGGGCTTAGTTTTTGCTGGGCAAAAAAAGTTACAAATCTTCTGTTCCCGGGTCACCCTGACCCAGACCGAAAACTCTTCATTTGCAGTGCTTATGTTTGGTCTTTTTGAAAGCTTTTTTCACTTGGAAAGTAGTCTGAACATTTCTGCACACAATGATATGAAAATTGAAATGAAAAAAGTAAATCTTATTGGTTTATTTTGCGGATATAATGCACGCCCCCCGCCATTTTTGTGAATTTTTTTTCAATTTATGGATAGTTTTGCTTGCAAAATGCATTCTATTTTACTAAAGTTGGTGTGGGATTGGTAGCTTGAACATTTCTGAATATAAGAAAAATATAAAGGAACTGAAAAAAATGATTCTTATTGGTTTTTTAATATCAGAAATAAGCCCCCCCCCCCTCGGCTGCTTGCAACCATTTTCACTTTTTATTTTTTTATGCTCCAAATCCGAAATATTCTTTAAAATCTTAGGCATTCATTTACTCAATTTAACAATGCTGATCATCAAAAAATATTTTTGGGGTGGTGGCTAATTGTTTTCTGGGCAAAAAAAAATCATAACTTCGAGTCTGTTTCTGTTCGTATATGACCGGACCAAAAATAATTTTTTTAGGTACTTGAATTTGATCTTTTTGAAAACGTTTTCAACTGGAAAACTAGTTTGAACATTTATGAACATAATGATATGAAAATTGAACTGGAAAAATTGAGACTTATATTTTTATTTTGATCAAAAAGCCCCTCCCCCCATCCTTTTTAAATTTCGTGTCAATTTCTATTTTTTAAGGCTACAAATCCCTAAGGAATTTCCCCCCAAAAGGTTTGATATACTAAATTGAACATTTCTGAATATAAGAAAAATATAAATGAACTGAAAAAAATGGTTCTTATTGGTTTATTTTTGCCACAAAAGGGCCACCCCCCAATCCCCGGCCTTGCTATGTGCCATTATTGTCACTGTTTATACATATTTGTCTAGAAATATTTGGAATGTCCTTTTGAAAATCAACCACATTGTAGCCAGAGAACTAATTTTATGAAACAAATCCATTTTACTAAAAAAAAGTATGTAAGTTTGAAATTAACAGCATAATTTTTATATAAATTGAAATAATTGAACACGGGAGGAGGCATACATTTATGTGCATAATAAACCAATATGCATCAATTTTTCCAGTTCAATTTTCATATCATTATGTTCAGAAATGTTCAAGCTACCAATCCCACACCAACTTTAGTAAAATAGAATGTATTTTGCTAGCAAAACTATCCAAAAAGTGAAGACTATTTTTAAAAAAACGGGGGGGGGGCGTGCATTTCATCAACAAAATAAACCAATATGCATCAATTTTTCCAGTTCAATTTTCATATCATTATGTTCAGAAATGTTCAAGCTACCAATCCCATACCAACTTTAGTAAAATAGAATGCATTTTGCAAGCAAAACTATCCATAAATTGAAAAAAATTTCACAAAAATGGGGGGGGGGGGGCGTGCATTATATCCGCAAAATAAACCAATAAGATTTACTTTTTTCATTTCAATTTTCATATCATTGTGTGCTGTTCAGACTACTTTCCAAGTGAAAAAAGCTTTCAAAAAGACCAAACATAAGCACTGCAAATGAAGAGTTTTCGGTCCGGGTCAGGGTGACCCGGGAACAGAAGATTTGTTACTTTTCTTAAACAGAACAGCAGGGTTAAGAACCTGGTCATGGAACGAATTAAGTTCGTAAGTAGAGGTACCACCGTAATAACGGGTACACCAAATCCAAATGTGGACCTTTCATGTATTCAGAGGTAACAAAATTAACAGAATTTAGAAGCAGGTTTTATTGGGTAATAATTTTTTTAAAAAAAAATCAAGTTGTGCTTTTGTCCTAAACTGTTTAACAACAGCAAATGGATTAATAAAGACAAATAAATTTCAACATCTAAATGAAGATGTTGCTACATGTAAAAGATAGATGTCATTACAAAACTTTGTATAGTACAAAGGAAGCTACTTTAGACATTGATAATAATAATACAAATAATACAAAAGTGTAAGAGTTAGTACAAAGTTAGTAGATAAATGTTTCCTATATTTCTGATGAAGATTGGGGTAAAACTTTGGATATTTCTGTGCTGGAATGAAACACTTGGTAGTAACAGAATCAGAAATCTCACATTTCCAGGTGGCAGGTGACTCTGTTACAAACAGTTTGTCCCTGGAAAATTAATAGGTGCTTTAGAGTTGCATACTTGTGCACACTTTATTATTTATTTATTTGTTTGTTTGTTTGTTTAGTCAAGAATGTAGTAGATAACTGATAAAAGAGGAAGACAATAGAACAGTAGGACAGGGATAGTAGGCACAGTGGTACACTTAAGCATTTTAAACATTTTAAATGTTTTTAAAATGTTTTTAAATTATTAGATTTGTTATTAATTGTTCTATTGTTCTATTGCTGTTGTGAGCCGCCCCGTGTCTACGGAGAGGGTCGGTATACAAATCTAATAAATAATAAAAAAATAAAAATAAATTCCTCTTACAAACCTCTTAGAAAAGGGGAATATTCTAAATTATGTTCTGTCTGGGTCACTCCGGAAGCTATGACCAACCCAAAAAGATAAGCCAGACACACCGGTTGAATCCAAACACAGTTTTATAATGATAAAGAGAAAAGAAGCCAACAGAAAATGTCCTTACAGATCAGGAAAACAGTGGAACTCCAAATAGATACACGAATGCAATTGTTCATACAGAAACACAGGATCCTTAATGCCAAACGAGGCTGTTGATAACAGACACCAACCTCCCACGGGTCTTCAAGACTGCTGGGCCACGAGCCAGGAACAAAAACCGCTGAGAGAAAATGCAGATAACAGCAACTCCACTTTGATAACACTCCACGCTGCCGAAAGGGTTTGCATGCCTTATAAACCCTTCCCTGCTAATGAGGACCACACCCAACCCCCAGGTGTTCCTCATTCAGCGCTGATAATATCTACGTAATTGATTTCTCCTTTGATCTATGCGTCTCTGTCGCATACTAATGATAGCTTGTGCTTCGTCATCCAGTAACTCCAGGGACTCCAGAGAGATAGCCCTTCCCCAGGGCTCCCAGGCCTTTCTTCCTCGTCACTTTCCTGACTGCTATCTCCCCTGTCTGGCTGAAAAGAACCCTCCCCTCCACTCTCAGACTCCCCCGGGCATGGGGCCAGCAGAGACGCAGCTGGTCTTTGATCTGGCTCAGGCTGAACCACAACAAATTCACATACCAATTTCCCAAAACAATAGAAATCTTCAGCACATCTTTTCACCAAGAAACCTCAGAGCCTGTAAAAGTGTGATATCTAAAAATACTCCATGACCAGAGATCCATAAAACAGTAATTGTCTTTCTGAACTGTGAGAGACTGTCATGTCAATAAAGAGGAGTCATATCCAGGAAAACTTCTTCTTATTCTCTCCACGAGCGGAGAAATAAAGAAAATGATATTTAATACTGACAGAAAAATATAAAATGCAAATACAGTGGAACCCCGACATAAGAGCTGCTCTACTTAAGAGCAACTCGAGATAAGAGCTGGGAGGGGAGAGATATTTTTGTTCTACTTACAAGCCCAAATTCGAGATACAAGCGCCAAGGAGCTGTCTCCTGAAGCCAAACGCTAACTTCCGCGTTCGGCTTCAGGAGGCAGCTGCAAAGCGGCGCACGTGTTTTAAAAGGTTGCAGCCGGCCTGGGGGGCTCGGGGGGGTGCTTGCAGCTTTCTTTCTTGCTCTTTTTCTTTCTCTCTTTTACCTTCCCTTCCTCTATTTCTTCTTTTCTTTCTCCTTCCCACCTTCTTCCCTCCCTCCCTCCCTTCACTCATTCCTCTCTTACTCTCCCCTTTCATAAGTTTCCTTGCTTCCTTCCTCTGTTCCTGTCCCTTCCCCCTTTCTTTCTTTCTTTCTTGCTTTCTTTCTTGCTCTTTTTCTTTCTCTCTTTTACCTTCCCTTCCTCTATTTCTTCTTTTCTTTCTCCTTCCCACCTTCTTCCCTCCCTCCCTCCCTTCACTCATTCCTCTCTTACTCTCCCCTTTCATAAGTTTCCTTGCTTCCTTCCTCTGTTCCTGTCCCTTCCCTCTTTCCTTCCTTCCTTCCCACCCTCCGTCCATTCATTCACCCATTCCTCTCTTGATCGCTTAAAGCCGGTCCCTGGTGCAAAAAGGGTTGGGGACCTCTGTCCTACAGGATTGGGTGGCAGAGAAGTTGAACATATGTAAATTTAAAAGTTTAAGAAAGTTTACAAGTTAAGTGAAAGAAACTTCATTATTCATTTATATGTACATGTACATTTCTTCATTAAAAACATGTCTTTCTACATAATTTAGACTAACTTTGTGAGTTTTTTGAGGGCTGGAACCAATTAAAATTATTTACATTAATTCCTATGGGGAAAAGTCGTTCGAGATAAGAGCTGCTCGACTTAAGAGCCCAGGTCCGGAACGAATTAAACTCGTATCTCGAGGTACCACTGTAGAGATTTGTATCTTTAATCTCAAGTGTAACAAATGGGTCATTTTATTTCCCGTTAGAAGTTTAGGGACTGGTCATTCTCAAAGCAAGATTCTAAGAGTTATTGGATCAATTATGTGGCAAGCAATGCAAAGCTTGTGCTCCTGGTGGGTTGTAATCAATGGCACTTACAAAGCAAGTATCACTTGGAGTTTCATTGTTCCCCATTGCTTTGAAAGTAGCAGGTCTATATTGCAGCTACACCATATTTCCCAAACTCCGAGAGTGACCAAAATGAGTAAATCTTTCTCCTCAGCATCTACACTTCTAACATCCTCTCTGGAGGAACAAAGCAATTGTGACTTCTTTCAATAATCTAACTCCTTTTTTCCCTTGCTCACTCACTCACTGATACACACACACAAGCACCGATCTTCCGGAGCCCATAAAAACAGCAGCAGCACAATTTTTAGACCTGACACTATTAAATAATTTCTTAAATATTACAAAATGTCAGTACTTCCACTCTTCTCATCATCAGTCTCCATAGGGATTCTTGGCTTGACTGCTTTAAAATCTCATAAACTCACATCCCGAAGTCAGAGTTTACAACTCTCCCTGGAATTTAGGCCAATTCCCTGAAAGTTATGGCTAAATCAAGAATATAAATGTTTGATTTGAAAAAAACTAACTGCACTTAGGATTCAAGGTATTTATTGGTTCCCCTGCCCTTCCAAATGTAGTCTTCTTTTTTCTGTCAGCCTTTTATTTATTTATTTATTTTATTTATTGGATTTGTATGCCGCCCCTCTCTGGAGACTCGGGGCGGCTAACAGCAACAGTAAAGCAGTGTACAATAGTAGTCTGATGTTAGAAACAATTAAAAACCCATTAATATAAAAAAACAAACATACATACATATATACCATGCATAGAATTGTAAAGGCCTAGGGGGAAGAGGGTCTCAATTCCCCCATGCCTGACGGCAGAGGTGGGTTTTAAGCAGCTTACGAAAGGCAAGGAGGGTGGGGGCAATTCTAATCTTTGGGGGGAGTTGGTTCCAGAGGGCCGGGGCTGCCACAGAGAAGGCTCTTCCCCTGGGTCCCGCCAAGTGACATTCTTTAGTTGACGGGACCCGGAGAAGATCCACTCTGTGGGACCTAACTGGTCGCTGGGATTCGTGCAGCAGAATTTGACAACTTTTGTCAAATAATTCTGTGTTTATTGAAGTTTAAGTTGCAAAGTATCCTGCCTGACTTATTTTCCTCACTTATGCTTATTTTATGTTCCTTTTCCTCAACTTTTCTGATTTTTTCCCTTAGTTTTCAGGGTGGGGGGAAGCATATGGAATGCCATCTTATTGACTTGCAGTCCTACAACTAGAACTGATGTATCATAAGTGATGGAAAGCATCATCTAAAAATGGAAAAATCCACTAATTCTTTTCCCACTGAAAATTGCTTCTCCTGCTTTTGTGATATACAGTATGTCTCAGAGGACAAAAATGGAAATGTTACTCTTTCAACCATCAAACTCACAATCACTATCCATAAAAGTATTCTGATCAAACACATGTTGGGATAATTTCGTCTTGATCTAGAGAATCCCTGACAATTGGCTAGTGAAGATGCTTGGTTCTTGGAAAGGCAGGGGAAAGGGAACAAAACAATCAAATATAATGTAAAATACAAAATTCAATCTCATTTCAGTTGCGGTGCCGTTTCCACAATTTATTTTATTTATTTTTATTTATTTATTTATTTTGTCCAAGACATAATGAAGGTTACAGAGGATATACTCATAGTAGGAAGAAGCAATGAAGGATAGAGGGAAAGATATAGGAATACAATACAGTGTTCCCTCGATTTTCGCAGGTTGAAACTTTGCGAAAAGTCTATACCACAGTTTTTCAAAAATATTAATTAAAAAATACTTCATGGGTTTTTTCCCTATACCACGGTTTTTCCCGCCCAATGATGCCATATGTCATTGCCAAACTTTTGCTTGCCTTTAATAAATATTTTTGTTAATAAACTTTAATAAATAAACAGGGTGAGTAATAATCTAAATGGTTGCTAAGGAAATGGGAAATTGCAATTTAGGGGTTTAAAGTGCTAAGGGAAGGCTTGTGATACTGTTCATAGCCAAAAATAGTGTATTTACTTCCGCATCTCTACTTCGCGGAAAATCGACTTTCGCGGCCAGTCTCGGAACGCATCCCCCGCAAAAATCGAGGGAACACTGTATATCATGAGAGAATAGAAGAAAAGATATAGGTAAGGAATAAGATATGCGTAAGATGTATAGGAGAGACAGATAGGACAGGGGACGGAAGGCACACTGGGGCACTTATGACCTGTAAGAAATCTGGAGAGGTCCCCTTACTGACCTCTAAGAAATCTGGAGAGGTCAACCGTGGATAGTCTCAGGGTAAAATGCTGAGGGTTAGGGGATGACACTACAGAGTCAGATAATGAGTTCCACGCTTTGACAACTCGATTACTAAAGTCATATTTTTTACAGTCAAGTTTAGAGCGGTTAATATTAAGTTTGAATCTGTTGTGTGCTCTTGTGTTGTTGTGGTTGAAGCTGAAGTAGTCGTTGACCAGGAGGACGTTGCAACGTATGATATTGTGGGCAATACTTAGATCATGTTTGAGGCATCGCAGTTCTAAGCTTTCGAGATTTAGGGTTGTAAGTCTAGTTTCGTAGGGTATTCTGTTTTGAGTGGTGGAGTGAAGGGCTCTTCTGGTGAAGTATCTTTGGACATTTTCAAGGGACAGGGCCCCGTGATTCAATACAAAATGTAGTCTCAGTAGATTCCAGAGGAATTTGCCCTGCAGAGCTGGCAAATAATAGCAGCCAGGGCTATGATGTGATACTGTCAAATTGGTTGAGAAGCAGAGAGAGGAAGAGCTATGACACTCTGGGACAAAGAACTTAAAAGCAGTGCCGGGAGATATGTACCTGCAGATGTAGAAACTTAATAACAAAGGACAAAGAATGAAAGGGTACAAAGCTCTTAAGTATTAACTGGGCTTTGTTTGGTTGTTTTCCTAGCTCAGGCCTGACAAGCCCCACCAGCAGCCTCCCTCCTCCCCATCCAATGCCCCCTCCATACGTGGTGCAAATTGGAATACAAATCAGAGGAAAAAGCTTTCTTCTGTTTGAACAAATTGCTATAGATTCACCCCCGTCTCAGGTCAGAGCCCCCGATGGGAAATATTTTCACTGGCTGACTACTAATAGACTCTGGAGCGGCCATGGGATCAATAGCTGAATAAGAAAATTAGCCAAAGCGCAAAACCTGATTTCGCCTTGTTTTGAATTACAGCAGCTTTGGAAAGCCTATTTTATTCTCTTCTTTTCTTCTCGGTTTCTCTCCCTTTGCATTTCCCTGTTCAGCTATCTTTCAAACTGAGTCATATTTGCAGGGATATAATAAAATACACACAAGAAGATGCGACGCCTTCTTAGAAATGTTTGCACCCATTAATATTTCCTGGCCCGATGGCAGAATTGCAATTTCCCTCAAGAATGGAAAGATTGGGGGATTCGCCACATTGACATACATTATTGTCCTTAGGAAGAAAGACACACGCAAAGCCCCTGTAGGGAAGCATTTATCTATTCAGGTAAAGAAGAAACTTACGAATATCTAGAGGCTTGATGGCAAAAATAATTTTAAGCATTACAGATGAAAATAGCTATTTTGGCAGGCAAGTAGCAACATTACTAAAGGACTGACTGAAACAGATTTCTAGGAAAGAAATCACTGTTGGGAATTGAGAAGCAAGAAATGATCCAGGAAGGGGTGAAACAGACCATTATCTGTCTGTCTGTCTGTCTGTCTGTCTGTCTGTCTGTCTGTCTGTCTGTCTGTCTGTCTGTCTATCTATCTATCTATCTATCATTTATTTATTTATTTAGTCCAATACACAATGAGGGTTTTAGTGGGTATATATCTATATACACATAGTAAAATACATGATGAAGGTTATAGAGGAGATACTCATACTAAAATATATCTAAGAAAGAATAGAAAACAAGATATAGGAATAGAACATATCAATGAAAGAATAGAAGAAGAGATACAGTGATCCCCCGCTCGTTGCGAGGGTTCCGTTCCAGGACCCCCCGGAACGAGCGGGTTTTCGTGAAGTAGCGCTGCGGAAGTAAAAACACCATCTGCGTATGTGCAGATGGTGTTTTTACTTCCGCAGTGCTAGCGAGGAGCCGAAGATTGGGGGCGGCGCGGGTGTTTTAAAACGTCCCCGCCGACATGGGGTGCTCGCTAGCACACCCCCAAACCCGGGTTGGGGGTTCAGGGGTGTGCTAGCGAGCCCCCCATGTCGGCGGGGATGTTTTAAAACACCCGCGCGACTTTCCAATGAGTCCCGAAGACAAACGCGTTGTCTTCGGGACTCATTGGAAAGTCGCGCGGGTGTTTTAAAACATCCCCGCCGACATGGGGGGCTCGCTAGCACACCCCCCAAACCCGGGTTGGGGGTTCGGGGGTGTGCTAGCGAGCCCCCCATGTCGGCGGGAATGTTTTAAAACACCCGCGCGACTTTCCAATGAGTCCCGAAGACAACGCGTTTGTCTTCGGGACTCATTGGAAAGTCGCGCGGGTGTTTTAAAACATCCCCGCCGACATGGGGGGCTCGCTAGCACACCCCCGAACCCCCAACCCGGGTTTGGGGGTGTGCTAGCGAGCCCCCCATGTCGGCGGGGATGTTTTAAAACAGCCGCGCCGCCCCCAATCTTCGGCTCCTCGCTAGCAGGCAGGCAGGCGGCTCCTCGCTAGCGGGCAGGCAGGCGAGAGCTAGCGCCAGCGAACAGCTTGTCCGCGCTCGCTCTGGCCGCGAGAATGAACGGTGTGGGCGGGCGAAGGGCGGGCGGCAGCGAGGAGTTTGCGTGGGCGGTGGGGAAACTCCTTGCTGATGCCCGCTGCTCGCCCTCCCGCCAGCAAGAGGGGGAAGACCCAGGGAAGCCGCCCAGCAGCTGATCTGCCGGGCACCATCTACGCATGCGTGCCCATAGAAAAAAGGGCACGCATGTGCAGATGGTGTTTTGACTTCCGGGTTGAAAAATCGTGAATTACCCTGTTCGCAATGGTCGGGGACGCAATAACCGGGGGATCACTGTATAGGAATAGAGGAAAGGTGTAGGAGATATAGGAGAGCAATAGGACAGGGGACGGAAGGCACTCTAGTGCACTTGTACTCGCCCCTTACTGACCTCTTAGGAATCTGGATAGGTCAACCGTAGATAATCTAAGGGTAAAGTGTTGGGGGTTTAGGGATGACACTATGGAGTCCGGTAATGAGTTCCACGCTTCGACAACTCGGTTACTGAAGTCATATTTTTTACAGTCAAGTTTGGAGCGGTTAATATTAAGTTTAAAACTGTTGTGTGCTCTTGTGTTGTTGTGGTTGAAGATGAAGTAGTCGCCGACAGGCAAGACGTTGCAGCATATGATCTTGTGGGCAATACTTAGATCTTGTTTAAGGCATCTTAGTTCTAAACTTTCTGGGCCCAGGATTGAAAGTCTAGTCTCATAGGGTATTCTGTTTCGAGTGGAGGAGTGAAGGGCTCTTCTGGTGAAGTATCTTTGGACATTTTCAAGGGTGTTAATGTCTGAGATGCGATATGGGTTCCAAACAGATGAGCTGTATTCGAGGATGGGTCTGGCAAAAGTTTTGTAAGCTCTGGTAATTATAAGCTAAAATCAAAATCTTCCCACAATGCCCCACTCTTAAATCAAAGGATGGAATGAACGAACACACCTTTCAGTTAAATGTTATTTGTACTTCAATTTGGTTTGAACGTTCATTTCAAAAATCCCAGCCAAAAATTCTGACAATCATCCAGGCAGTCAAATCTGCCACACTTTCGATGAATCTGCTTATGAATTATTCTTATGTGAATTAACATTATGTACCTGCATAATTTTAATATTTATACAGTGGTACTTCATGATACGAATTTAATTGGTTCCAGGAGGAGGTTCGTAAGGTGAAAAGTTCATAAGACGAAACAATGTTTCCCATAGGAATCAATGTAAAAGCAAATAATGAGTGCAAATCCTTCAGGAAAATCCCAAACTTTAGAAGGGAGGCGAACAGAGGGCAGGGAGGAGCAGCTAAAGGGGGCGGGTGGAAGAAGCAAGGCTAGGCTAAAGGGTGAGTGGGAAGGAAGAAAGGCAAGGGGGGCGCCCCTCCCTTTTCTTTCTTCAAAAGACACCCTTTCAGTGCCTGTGCAAGCACGCTGTTCTCCTACTTTTTAAAATGCAAACTCTTTCCCCCTCCAAGCCGCCCCTCCCTTTTCTTTCTTCAAAAAGGGGGGAAAAAAGAAAGCCCTTCATCCCAGCAGCAGCGGCTTGGGTTCGTAAGGTGAAAATAGTTCGGAAGAAGAGGCAAAAAAATCTTAAACGTTTGTTAGAAGAGGCGTTCGTAAGATGAGGTACCACTGTATTTCCTTTTTTTAACCTAGGAAATGTTTTGCACTCTACCATGACCAAGTATCTATTTTTCATAATATATAAAATAATGCTTCAAACCCTGCATTAGACCCTATTAGAAGGATGTTGGCAAACCTATGGCATGAGTGTGGCACGTGAAGCCATATATGAGGGCACATGAGGCATTGTCCTATTACATGTGCGCACTGGCAACTGATTTCGGCCTTTTTGGCCATTTTTGTTCTCCCCATGGTGAAAACGGCCCAACAGGAAATTTACTTGTGTGCTCACCCTCATCATCATTTTATCTGTTAAAGGTCTTCAGGGACTTCTTTGGCTTTGGACAGTTGCAGCCAGTCATCTCACATAATAAATAATAATAATAATTTATTAGATTTGTATGCCGCCCCTCTCTGAGGACTCGGAGCGGCTCACAACAATCAATACAATATACAAATCCAATATTAAAAACAATATTTAAAACCCTTATTAAGAACAATCATGAAATCTAAACAAATCATACATAAAGCGAACAGCCGAAAGGTATATCAATTTCCCCATGCCTGGTGACATTGGTGGGTTTTCAGGAGTTTACAAAAGGCAAGGAGGATGGGGCCAGTCCTAATCTCCAGGGAGAGTTGATTCCAGAGGGTCAGGGCCACCACAGAGAAGGCTCTTACCCTGGGTCCCTCCAGACGGGATTGTTTTGTCGACGGGACCCAGAGAAGGCCAACTCTGTGTGACCTAATCGGCCGCTGGGATTCGTGCAGCAGCAGGCAATCTCGTAGGTATTCTGGTCCGATGCCATGTAGGACTTTATAGGTCATAACCAACACTTTGAATCGTGACCGGAAACTGATCGGCAGCCAGTGCAGGCTGCGGAGTGTTGACGAGACATGGGCATATCTAGGGAAGCCCATGATTGCTCTTGCAGCCGCATTCTGCATGATCTGAAGTTTCCGAACACTTTTCAAAGGTAGCCCCCATGGACCCTCTCCAAGGCGGTCAGTAGTTCCCCCCCCCCCCCAGGGTAATGGACAGACAGATGGAATTGTCCTTGGGAGGCAAAACCCACAGCCATTCTATCTTGTCAGGGTTGAGTTTGAGCCTGTTTATACCCATTCAGATCCCAACAGCCTCCAGGCATCGACACATCACTTCTACTGCTTCACTGACTGGACATTTCAGCCCATTTCTTCTGCAGCTGGCAAGGCTTTCCAGATCAATCTGGAGCTCTGTTATCAACTACAGAGGCCTTCAGGAAAGCCTTGCTGGCTGCTGAAGACATGGTCCAAGTTGTGCCTAGTAGGGCAGCTCCACTTCCTTTCGCTTTCCTGAACACTGGGGAGGGTGAAAAACAGCCCAACAGTCCTACTGGAAATCCAGAGACTTCAGTGAGGCCTGTGCATATGCACAGGAGGGGGGGGCAGCGTGGGAGGGTTGTGCACATGCTCAGGGCATTGTATTATGGGTGTGGGCATGCACACCCTATCAGCACCCAAGCCGAAAAAGGTTCGCCATCACTAGTCTAATGTCTCCTAAACCTTGTATCAGGTAATGCAATCATCACATCATCAACTACAGAAATAAAGTAGATATGTGGGGGAGTGAAATGACCCATGTTATAATATTCCAAACTACTTGTCCAGTTTTCAAGCAGAGAACATTTGCATTTAATACCTATACCGTTGCAATTTTTTACAGTGTGAATGTTTTATACTTTGCATGTTAGAATTTTTTTAAACATCCATCCCACATATTTGGAAAATAGCAACTACATTTGCTGCTCTAGAATAGAATAGAATTTGTTATTGACCAAGTATGATTGGACACACAAGAGATTTGTCTTGATGCCTATGCTTCAAGAATCATAAGGTACAACCCTTAATGATAGTCCGGGTACAAATAAGCAATCAAATCATATTAGGAACTATAAATCATAAGGATACAAGCAACAAAGTTACAGTCAAATAGTCATTAGTGGGAGGAGATGGGTGATGGGAAGATGAGAAGATTAACAGTAGTGCAGATTTAGTAAATAGTTTGACAGTGTTGAGCGAATTATTTGTTTAGCAGAGTGATGGCATTTGGGAAAAATACTGTGTCTAGTTGTTCTTGTCAAGGTTCCAGGTAGCATCCAAACTAAATCAGAGTTCAAGTATTCCTGAAAGTTCCAATTTATTTCTGGAGCCATTCTGACACCTATACTGGGAAACCCAAATCAGAGTTTCCCACCCAGTTGAAACTTCACATCCCTTGTCCCCTACCCACAAACATGTCATGTTGCCCACTCAGATTGTGCCAGCATGGCAAATTCTCCTTCTGCTTCCGCCCATGTGGTGGGCATAGGATGGCCTTGAACCTCTCAAAATAATGCTTTGTGGCTGCATCTGCTCCCTCATGAAAAACACCCCTCCCAAGTTCCCATAAACATCAGATAACAACTTCTATAGATAGTGTGGCAAACCGCTAATTTATCACCAACTTCTGCACTGGCTTTACAGTTCTGGTGTACAGAGCTCTATAACATTGTTTTGAGGGTAGGGGTTGTAACAGTTTGTATCCAGGATGTGAGGGGTTTAATCCTGGTCATCTTACATTTAACCAGCTTCCACATACATTACATCTCCAGTTATTGATCACTCAATCTGGAAGATTCCATTGTAGCTAAGAAAGTCGAGATTGATATCAAAACTTGCCAGAAGTAGGATTTGACCTGAGCAGTGATAAAATACTTCTATATAAGAACACACCATACAGATAGAAAAACAAATTGCAACAAAATTGTTTTTCTGGAAGGGTGCCTCATGTCTTAATTTTGAGCCTGGTGCAGGCAGACAATAAACGGTATCTCATCAGTGAACTGAAGACAAATTGGCTTCTAAGGTTTCACTCTGCATTAAATAATAATAATAAAATAATAGGATTCTATTTATTATTAATATGAGCCCACTTTTTCAGCAAGGAAGGCATGGTTTCTCTTGTAAGGAAATAAGAAACATAGCAATGGAATACGAATTCTAGGATTTTGTATTAACAAGTAGGACTTGCAATATTTACAATATTTATGCAAGAAGCCACTGTTGACAGAAGTCTGACAGTTTGTTTCTGTTTTATCTTGTCTTTTTAAAAAAACAATGGGAGTTATTGCAAAATCAAATATTGGGGTTCAACTGGCAGTCTTTGGAAACATTGCCTCAAATGAGTCAAAAAGCAAGAAAATGAGGAGTAACTGCTGTTTTTCTTATTTAGTTTCACTAATATGCTAATATCACTTTTTTACTCAAACTGCTATCATAGCTAACATGATTTTAAAAATCAAGTTATTCAATTCAGCCATAATAATGAACAAGAAACAGGTGACCTCTAAGCCATAGGATGACAGGATCAATTTCAAGATACTTTATTACTGAAAGAATGACATTTCTGATGGATGTAATCATCATCCCCTTTGTCTCTAGAAGAAGGAAAAAAATACCTTATTTTACCATCAGAAATTCAGAAGGGTTAATGCATAGAGAGAATAATAATAAGCATAAGGAAATAAATGGAAATAATAAAACGTATCTTTAACAGTCAGGCTAGAAAGAAATGTCATAATTTTCTACAATTATGTGGGGTAGAGGAGCAAGATGGAGGAGGGAACAGTACCCATAGCATGGTTCAGTTGATTATTTTGGAATGTCTGAAGCAGTGGTCCCCAAACTACGGCCCGCGGGCCACATGTGGCCCACTGAGGCCATTTATCTGGCCCGCCAATGAGTGACAAGAGCACAGGGAAAAGAGAGAGAGAAAGAAAAGGGAAAGAGAGGGAGGGAAGGAGAAGTGGAGAGGAAGGAAGGAGGGAAGGAAGGAAGGAAGGAAGGAAGGAAGGAGAAATGGAGGGAACAAGGAAGAAAGGAAGGAAGGAAGAATGAAATGGAGGGACAGAGGAAGGAAGGACTGTTGGGGGGGGGGTAATTTTTTTAATTTTTCTCTCAACATACATTCAAACAACACAGTGTACCATCTAATTTTCCATGAATAAAATGTGATATTTTGTTACTAACTAATATCAATCATCAAAAAAGTTGCAAAAGGTTTTTTTTTCTAATTTTGTCATCCAGTTATATTCCTTTTCTTTTAATTAAATTCCCTCCTTAATGTTCCTTTAAAAAGTGCAACACCAATTATATTTCTAACTTATTAACCATTATGCCAAAGTGCTTCCTTCTTTCTTTATACATTTTTCATAAGCCAAGAATACCTTGTATAGCCAATCAGATGTTAACAAAAGAAAATTAAAAACAAAACATAAACATATATGAATTTCAGACCTTCTCCCCTCTAAATAGTACGTTCCCATTTTGTTTTTTACTTTAAAACAAGGTATGTGCAGTGTGCATAGGGATTTGTTAATAGTTTTTTTTTTTATAGTCCGGCCCTCCAACAGTCCGAGGGACAGTGAACTGGCCCTCTGTGTAAAAAGTTTGGGGACCCCTGGTCTGAAGTGTATAAAGATATGTGTGCCTTGGGCTTATCCATTCCATAGAATTCTGTTTTAATTCAGTGATGCATTAGTGCAGGGGTAAGCAAAGTTGGCTCTTCTGTAACTTGTGGACTTCAACTCCCAGAATTCCTGAGCCAATCATGCTAGCTCAGGAATTCTGGGAGTTGAAGTCCGAATGTCATAGAAGAGCCAACTTTACCTACCACTGCATTAGTGCAATATGGTTTTGTCCATAATACTGACCCTCCTTCTCTGTTATTAGTAACTAAGTGATCTAATTGTTTAATTTTAAATTGTTAGTTTTTATTGTAATCTTTTTTATATTGGACAACACCCAATATAACAAATCTGTGATATTGTTGTCTATATAAATATGTATAAATAAATAAGATGGTGGTGATGGTAATGGTGACGATGATGATGATGATAATAATGGTGCCTGGAAATATACCAATAAGTTTATCTACAAATGGGGAAAAAACATGGCATGGATGTCATTTCTTTATCTGGACCTCTGGTCAACTTATTCAGCTGAGAGTCAAGAGATTTTACTCATTTGAACACAAAATAAGTGAGGCCCTTATTTATCTATTACATTGATTAGCTACTTTGTTATGTATAGCAGAGGTCCCCAACCGCCGGTCCGCGAACCGGGACCGGGCCGTTGGGGCTTTTCAGCCGGTCCGCGGCACCAGGGCCCCCTCGGCCTTTCCGCACCACCAGCGGCGCTCCCCCCGCCAGCCAGCCAAGCCCCGCGCCCGCCGGAACCGGCTCCTCGCTCTCCCCCCGCCGCCCGCCGCGTTTGCAGGAGGTGGGGAGGGTTGGGCGGCCCGCCAAGGCCAGGAGGGACGCCGCTGCCCCCCCTTCCCTCTCTCCGCCCGCCGCTGCGCCTCCTTGATGCCGAGAGGAAATGCCGGCAAAGGCTTTCCTCAGCGGAGGCCGGCGAAGGTGATATTGAATGTCGGGGGAGAACGGGCGGTTGCACGCGCTCCCTATCTCCCTGCTAGCCCACTCGGAATATTCAAAATAAGAAAAACCTTTGCCGGCGAAGGCTTTTCTTATTTTGAATATTCCGAGTGGGCTAGCAGGGGGATAGGGAGCGCGCGCAACCGCCCGTTCTCCCCCGACATTCAATATCACCTTCGCCGGCCCCGCCTCTCCTGCAAACCCCCTTGCTGAGAGCCCGGGGCGAAAGTGCTCTCGCAAAGGTGAGGCGGGCAGGGCGTGCGCGCGTCATCGCTGAGAAGAACGGAGAGAGAACGAGAGTGAGTGAGAGCAACAGACAGCAAGATAGAGAGAAAGTGAGAAAGAGAGAGTGAGAAAGGGGGGAGAGAAAGAGATAGCAAGAGAGAGAACAAGAGAGAGAAAGAGCGTGAGAAAGAAAACAAGAAAGAGTGAGAGAGAGAGAAAGCAAAAGAGACAGAAAGAAAACAAGAGAGAAAGTGAGAAGAGAGAGAAAGAGGGGGAGAGAGAGAGAAAGAGAGAGGGGGGAGAGAGAGAAAGAGAGGGAGAGGGAGAAAGAGAGAGGGAGAGAGGGAAAGGGGGAGAGAGGGGGAGAGAAAGAGAGAGGGAGAGAGAGAGGAGATAAAGGAAGAGGAGAGAGAGAAAGGAAGAAAAAGAAAGAAAGAGGGATAGAAAGAGAGAGAGAGTGAGAGATGCTCAGTGAGCCTTTCTTTGAAGTTGCCTTTCTTTCTTTCTCTTTCTTGCTTTCTTACTTGCTCTTTTTCTTTCTCTTTTACCTTCCCTTCCTCTATTTCTTCTTTTCTTTCTCCTTCCTACCTTCTTCCCTTACTCTCCCCTTTCATAAGTTTCCTTGCTTCCTTCCTCTGTTCCTGTCCCTTCCCCCTTTCTTTCTTTCTTTCTTTCCTTCCTTTCCTCCCTCCATTTCTTGCTTTCCTTTTCCTTCCTCCCTTCTTTCCTCCCTCATTCCCTTCTTTCACTCCTTCCTCTCTTACTCTCCCCTTTCACACCTTTCCTTGCTTCCTTTGCACCCTTCTTTTGTTCCTGTCCCTTCCCTCTTTCCTTCCTTCCTTCCCACCCTCCGTCCATTCATTCACCCATTCCTCTCTTGATCGGCCCTTTTACGGCGCCGCTGACAGCTAGCTCCCCCCCCCCCGGGCCATGGAAAACTGGTCTAGCTTAAAGCCGGTCCCTGGTGCAAAAAAGGTTGGGGACCTCTGATGTATAGGTTGGAGATGACACAGTAGGTCATATTATGGACCTATGGGCACCAGCTTGATGGCATCATCAATAGGTCTTATTATCTCTCTACTTTCTCTCTCATGTGAGCAGAATGAATATCTGCAATGGATTCATGTTTCCAGAATATTTGACGTTTCCTATAAGCACTTGAAAGGCAAGAATCATCAGAGTAACATTTTAGATTTTTGTTAGAAAGTGAACTGCCTTTCATTTTATCAAGGTATTGTGTGTGTTTTTATTTGTAGCAATTATGGCAGTTCTCAATCTGTCATATGTTCCCCAAGAATGTTTGTGGGTTGCCATCTGTACAATATGTACAGTGATTTTATAATATAGTATCAAAATAATGATCCATGATAGGTTTACCAATTCAGATAAATGTATGTATACATATAAGAATATAGCTTCTTTGGAGATGTAATACATTAAATATAAAAATGAAACAAAACTACAAAAAGTAACATGTATCAAAAACCCGAACTAACAACAAAAGAACAGAAATATTAGTCTTACTATCCCACAAATCTATAATTCTATTCAGGTTATTTTAGAATCTGGGTCAGAAAACTGAACAAGCCTTCTCCTGGACTCTTAAGTTATGGAGATGAATAAAGACAATGATTAGATGACAAGGTACTGTCTATACATAAATTCCTGCTCTGTGATGATGCATGAATGCTACTACCGTGTTTCCCCGATAGTAAGGCAATGTCTTACTATCTTTTTACCCCCAAAAGCCCCACTGTGTCTTACTTTGGGGGTATGTGTTATATTGTCCGGGCACCGGGGCCGGCTTGTCTTCGGGCTTCGGCCCGGGCGAGGCCTCTTCTCCTCCGGGCGGGCGGCGTTAGGCGGCGTTGCGCGGCAGGCGCGGCTGCCCATCGGGCCCGGCCTCCATCCCTCCTGCGCCGCGGCGGGGCCGGTCCGCGATGCGCGTCCTGGGGGCGCCCGGCTGGCTGGCTCCGGAGGCTGCAGCTCCTCCCACTGCTGCCCAACGCCGAGGATGCCCCGCGCCCAGCCCGGCTACGGCCGCAGGCAGGCAGGCAGCCCCAGGTGCGGCGGGGAGAGCAAAGGCGGCTTCGGCCCGGGTGAGGCCTCTTCTCCTCCGGGCGGGCGGCGTTAGGCGGCGTTGCGCGGCAGGCACGGCTGCCCGTCGGGCCCAGCCTCCATCCCTCCTGCGTCGCGGCGGGGCCGATCCGTGATGCGCGTCCTGGGGGCGCCCGGCTGGCCGGCTCCGGAGGCTGCGGCTTCTCCCGCTGCTGCCCAACGCCGAGGATGCCCCGCGCCCAGCCCGGCTACGGCAGCAGGCAGGCAGGCAGCCCCAGGCGCGGCGGGGAGAGCAAAGGCGGCGGCGGGAGTAGCGGACGCCTCCCTCGCTTTTAGTACCGTGTTTCCCCGAAAGTAAGACATATGTCTTACTTTCGGGGTATGGCTTATATTAGCCGACCCCCCTGAAACCCCCATATGTCTTACAATCAGGGGGGTCTTACTATTGGGGAAACACGGTACTTCTCTTTGGCTATTATGTAGGAAGTGCAGGTAACCTAGATGCAACCAATAGAGTTTATTTCCAGAAAGCGAAGACATATCTATAAACTTTGTAAGCCACCCAGAGTTGTTTGGGAGTTGGGAGGCATAGAAATACAATCCATCAATCACCCCATATTTCAGTGCTTTTGAGCCTCATTCAAAATGGCTCCAGGTTAATTCAGGTTTCCTTTTAGTAAAGTTCAACTTATTAAATATATATTCTTACCCTACTTCCTTCTCAATCTATTTCAAGTGTCAAAGGAATTTGACTTTACTTCCAAAAGCTCAGATCCAATGAGTTGGTTACTCTGTAGGATACCACAAACCTCTCCGGCAGCGAGGAAATCACTGTACACCTCTGAAATATGAACTTTGATTTGTTTTTTTAAAATAGTAACACTCATATATCAAACAAATAGTCAGCTCACCATTTACTCTGTCCCTGCCATATAATCTAATATTACATTGTTAGGAAATAGTTGCTGTTTGCCTTGACAACAGCCAATCCAACATTTCCCAGGTTCAATCATCTGTCTCTCTAGGGATGATGAGAATAATAATAAGGGGGGAAAAACCCCTTGTTTTTGACAATTAAACTGAGCAAGTGCAACTTAAAGCTCTACTCTACAATATCTCCTGGGAAATTCACCAAATCAAATATGCTTTGTAAACTTATTAGAATGCCCTTAACCAGATCAGAACAAGAACAAGCAGAATAGGACACATTAGCACAATGAAAATCAGTTGCACAATACTGATAAAAGCAAAATCTTATCCAGGAAGTCATACTACTGTTTATTAATAATTGAAAAAATTGAAAAAAAAGGTAGAAATATATGCAATACCTGTAGAGCTGGCACAATAATTCACAGTAAGACACTTACTGACAAATATAGACAGTACAGTACAATATAAGGGGTAGACGGCAGAAACAGGTCTTCAGGACTTTCTGAATGCCAGCAAGCCCTAAGCCACTGATGGCGAACCTATGACATGCGTGCAATAAGTGGCACACGTAGCCATATCTGAGGCATGGCCTTATGTCAGCTCCACTGCACATGTGTGTGCTGGCCAGCTGATTTTCAGCCTTCTTTTCAGCCATTTTTGTTCTCCCCAGGTGTCAGGAAAGCCTCCTGAAGTCTGGGGACAGCAAGAAACGTCCCAACAGACCAACTGGAAGTTCATTTCTGAACTTCCAGTTGGCCCATTGGCCCTTTTTTTGTCATCCCCAGGCTTCAAGATGCTTTCCTGAAGCCTGGGGAGAGTGAAAAACAGTCCAACGGGCCTAGTGGAAGTCCGGAGGCTTCGGTGAGGCCTATGTGCATGTGGTGGGGCAGTATGGGGCTGTTGTGCACATGCGTGGGGGATAATGCAGGAGTTGTGTACATACACAGGGGGGGCATTGAATTATGGGTGTGGGCACGCACATGCATGCATCCTTTTGGCACCCGAGCCAATCACTGCCCTAAGCCATCCCAGTCTTATGGAGATGTTCCATAGGTTAGATACAATAGTAGAGAAAACAGTAGACTTTTAGAATCCTAGAAAATGATACTGTCAAATATAGGATCCAAGGTGTTGTGGTTGGCTCTGGCCCAGCTCCTGCCCCAAGGAAGGTGGAGGTGGATGCAGGGGAAACATCAACATGTCATAGGCCTGTTTTATTGCCGACAGAGTCAGGTATTGCAGTTTCCTCGGACAAAGAAGAAGGTGGGGGAGACTTGGAAGAGGGGGGCTTGGCACACAGCCCAGGAAGCTAATCTCCATTATCTTTGATCGATTCGGATGAGGAAGTGTTAGAACCACGCATGCGCAGAATTATGCATCGAAGAGACCAATTGAAGAAATATTTCAGGAGGTAAGAGAGGCCACCTGTGTTTGGGTGGGGCTCCAGTAATTAGAGCTGCTGATATAAATAGCAGCGTGCTGGCTTGGCCATTGTGGAAGATTACCTGATCGTTGTTTCTTCAGGACTGTGCCTTGCTGTTTTCAGACTTTGTTTGTTGATTTTTCATGACTTTGAAACCAAAGCAGAGCAAAGTGTGGGGGTCTCACTTCGTGGAAGAAGGAGGGCTGTGACGTTCCTTCACAGCTGCTAGCTAAGTACTTAAGGACTGATTAAGGGGATTGTACAGACTACCAGGTTGTTTTGGGACGAGTGCTCTTTGCAGTACAAAAAGGGTGCTTTGTTTCTTTTGAATTTTTGTGATAAAGAACATTGTTTTTGAACTTTCAAGAGTTTGTGTGTCTGAAATTTGTACCCTTGAATTTTCGGGAGACTCATACCATAGATCCCGGCAGAACAGAAAGCAGGGGTGGAATTCAAAAATTTTCCCTACTGATTCTGTGGGTGTGGCTTGGTGGGGCTGGCAGGGGAAGGATACTGAAAAATCTCCATTCTCACTCCACTTCAGGGGAAGAATACTGCAAAATCCCCATTCCCTCCCTACTCCTGGGGGAAGGATATTGCAAAATATCCATTCCCACTCCACTCTTGGGCCAGCTAGAGGTGGTGTTTGCAGAACTACTCAAAGGTTCCACTACTGGTTCTCCAGAACCTGTCAGAGCCTGCTGAATTTCACCACTGATCTGAATTATACTAACCCTGTCTGATTTTGTTGAGCAAGTAAAGTTAACAGAAGATAGATAATTCCTCAAATAATCTTGAGCCTGTACCATGTATGGTTTTATAAGTGACAGTCACATCTTGAAATGTACCCAGAACCTAACCAGTAATCATTGTAGTTCACACAGTAATAGTGTTACACAGGTATGCCCAGGTTTGCAATATTATTTGTAATATTGCATTCTGGACTAGCTGTAAGTTTACAAGAACTCATGTAAAATTACATTGCAGGAACCCAAGCAAAAGGACTCCAAGGTGCAAAGGACCATAATCTGATGAGATATTAAGATATTCATGAACTGGGAGAGCCATATTAACAAGGTTAGCCAAAGAATAGGCATAGCAACTAAATCAGCCAATGGGAGCTAACCACCTCTGGGTCTGTGCAGAGAATCAAAACTGAAATCGTAAGCTTTCTGTTCTCTGTGCTTTCTGTTCTCTCTGAACGCTGCTGAAATGAAACTACCTGTTCTCTGCTATCTATAACTGCTTGAAGAACTCTGCTAATGGTATTGTAAATTCATCTGTTATTATGTTTATAAAGAAATCCTTGAATCCAGTTGAATCAGTCATCTGTGTGTGCTTCAGGTTTTGAATTTTGCAACAAACTTTAATATGGGACAACTGACAAAAGTTGTCCTAGCCATAGTAGTAATCTGCTTTTCAAGCAGGAATTGTGTGTCCAGGTGGATCCCCAGATTGCATTCTGATTCTGACTGAGGCCTCTCTCTGTTTTATTTTTATTTTTTAAATCTCCTCCCTAATCCATATCCATCTGATTTTTTTTTGGGGGGGGGGGCGGCGGCGAAAGCCTGCTTCTCATCCAGATTGCCACAGCCTTCAGACCCTGAATTAGAACTTGATATTTTAGCAGGTTAGCTTAAACTGGACTTAAATAACTGAATATTCAAAGTGTTGGTTATGACCTATAAAGCCCTCCATGGCACCGGACCAGATTATTTCAGGGACTGCCTTCTGCTGCAAAAATCCCAGCGACCAGTTAGGTCCCACAGAGTGGGTCTTCTCTGGGTCCCGTCAACTAAACAATGTCGTTTGGCGGGGCCCAGGGGAAGAGCCTTCTCTGTGGTCGCCCTGGCCCTCTGGAACCAACTCCCCCCAGAGATTAGAATTGCCCCCACCCTCCTCGCCTTTTGTAAGCTCCTTAAAACCCACCTCTGCTGTCAGGCATGGGGGAACTGAGATACCCTTTCCCCCTAGGCCTTTACAATTTATGCATGGTATGTTTGTTTGTAGGTATGATGGGTTTTAAAATAAGGTTTTTTTAGTTGTTGTAGTATTGGATTTACATGCTGTTTTTATTATTGTTGTTAGCCGCCCTGAGTCTACGGAGAGGGGCGGCATACAAATCCAATAAATAAATAAAATAAATAAATAACTGAATATTGGGGAGCGATTTAGTCAAACACACAGCCAGTTTTGTACCACATGATCTGGAGGGTTTTGTTGCCAATGTTCAGAAACAGAAAATATTTTCTCAGATTTGAAAATTTGAAGAAAAGCAGCATGTCACGCACAGCCAACTGCATATGTTCCACTTTTTGTGTAGAAATGTTGCTTTTGCAAAAAGTCTTTGTACGGCAGTCCACTGTTAAAGAGAGATAAGCAACAGATGCAGTGTGCTGGTCTTATCCTAAGAATTTTCTCAGGCAAACACAAATGCTATGGACCTAGTGTGCAAATGGGAGTAACTCTGACTGCCAAAAAAGGGGAAAGGGTGTATTAATACTAATTAGCCTGGAAAAACAATTAAGAAAAAACCCAGTACTTTTTAAAGGTTTAGCATAAGCTTTGTGGTTAAATCAGCTTATTTTTATAAACCATGTTCAAATCCAACTCATTGAGCTACCACTAAAACATCAACACATGTCTTTGTCCTTCACCTCAAGTCAAGATATCAAATGATAACTTGAGTACTGACTTATAGAGTAGTGGCAGAGTTCTTTATTTTGAAGAAAAGTAAGTTTGATTGCTGAGTAATCAAACATGCATTTTGAATTGCTTTTTCAAAAAAATTCTGGGTTTTAATAAATCCAGTAGTAGGTAGGATTCCATAACAGAAGATACTATGGGGAAATAATTTCTGAGAAAGGAGATACTAAATGCTTTTAGAGGATTTTCAGTTGTGCAAGAGGAAAAATGGGGTATGCTTAGAAATACAGTAATACCTCGTCTTACGAACTTAATTGGTTCCAGGACGAGGTTCGTAAGGTGAAAAGTTCGTAACATGAAACAATGTTTCCCATAGGAATCAATGGAAAAGCCAATAATGCATGCAAGCCGATTAGGAAAATCCAAAACATTAAGGGTTTAAAAAAAAAAAGCTGCCGGCAGACAAAGCTGAGGCGAACGGAGTGGGGGGAAGGACAGCGAGAGGTGGCAAGAGGTGGCAGCCCCAATGAAGCAAGGAGAAAAGAGCCTCTCTTGATCTCCATGAATCCCTCCCATTTTTTCCCACCCTGTCCTGCACCTTCATCAAGAGGGGAGAAAGGTGCAGGACAGGATGGGAAAAAATGAGAGGAACCCATGGAGATCAAGAGGGGAGAAAGGTGCAGGATAGGGTGGGAAAAAACGGGAGGAACTCATGGAGATCAAGAGGGGAGAAAGGTGCAGGACAGGATGGGAAAAAATGAGAGGAACCCATGGAGATCAAGAGGGGAGAAAGGTGCAGGACAGGGTGGGAAAAAAAGGGAGGAACCCATGGAGATCAAGAGGGGAGAAAGGTGCAGGACAGGGTGGGGGAAAACGGGAGGAACCCATGGAGATCAAGAGGGGAGAAAGGTGCAGGACAGGGTGGGAAAAAACAGGAGGAACCCATGGAGATCAAGAGGGGAGAAAGGTGCAGGACAGGGTGGGAAAAAACAGGAGGAACCCATGGAGATGAAGAGGGGAGAAAGGTGCAGGACAGGGTGGGAACAAACGGGAGGGACTCAAGTCTGGAGGTGGGGCATGAGGTGAAAAAAGTTCATAAGAAGAGGCAAAAAAATTCTGAACCCTGGGTTTGTATCTCGAAAAGTTCGTATGACGAGGGGTTCGTATCATGAGGTACCACTGTATCAATATAGAGGCACAGAAATTTTAGTGAAAATCTGGGAGGAGAGGGGACATATCAAGAGACGGAAAGAAAAAGGGTGACCAAGACAAATAAATATAGGTATCACAAAATACGAAGGATTGTAAAAAGAGAAAAGCTAGTTTTGTTTTTCTGACCTCTCACACAAGATGCCACCCTTTCAATCAACTATCTTCTAAGCCACAAAGACATGCTGGTAGGAAAGATTAGAGTTATTCCAATCAATTCATTAAAATAAACCTCCTCTTCTAAATCTGTGTTATCTATGCCTAAATGTAATTTTGTAGAGTGAGAAAGATGGGCTGTCTTCCACCAGCCTAATATTTTGAAGCTTCATCTGCAGATTATTTTCTGCCTTTAAAGAAAACTGTTGCAAAAGAAAAGAGAGAACAATGGAAGTGCTCAGGAAAAAGGAAATATAATTTTCATTTAAGACAATTATTTTTCTAATTTATATTATATATAAATTATGGCTACCAAGTAGGAAGGCATAAAATAAAAGAAACATGCCTCCCTACTTGGTAGCCATAATTTATATATAATATAAATTAGAAAAATAAATATTCTAACTAAAAATTATATTTACACAATAAGTAATCAGCAGCAAACAGAAGAGTACTTATGAATCATGTGCACATCCTTAAAACAACTCTTGTTGTTTTAACAAGAACTATTGTTGTTTTAACAAGAACAACTCTTCTTGTTCTAAAGTGATGGAAGAATTGAAATAAAACAGGTCTAAGGAACACATTCAAATATACAGTATATTTGCAGCTAAATGAACTGTGGTCTGCAGTAACAGAATAAAAGAGCATAGACAAACGGGATTCCCCTCCCCACAACACACCAGTTAGCATCAATCATTGTTGAATATTTAAATGCATGTTAAAGCCCTTACAAGAGAATGCAATGTCCAACTTCAGGAAAATAAATCAACAATGACACCAAACAACCAAAGTTATTCTTAGCTTATTTTGATAAGCTTTTGTATTTTGAAAAATAAACAGCACTAAAATCTTGGATTGCGGGGGGGGCGGGGCGGGGAGAGACGATGAAATCTCATTTTTTCTGGATTCCAATTTTTCATCCAGTCGTCCAATTTTCTTCTGTGGCTTATATTATTCAATGTTATTATGTCTCACACTAGTGGCAGAAGTGAGCACAAGTGAAATAAACACTTTCGGCGTTCTCCAATTCAATGAACATTCTTGAAAGAAATGAGATGTGTGGGGTCACAGTCCAAGCTTCATATACAGTGTTCCCTCGCCATTTTGCGGTTCATTTTTGCAGCTTCAGTGCATCGTGGGTTTTTTTAATGTAGCAATCTGACACGGGCAAGGAGGGGAGGGGGCTTGGCCTGGCCGGGGGGGGGCGTCGCAGGCTGGAGGGAACCTCTCGGCCACGGCGGATGGCATGCGGGGGCTCCAACCCTGCACCAATCTGCCCCTCTGCGGGTCCCAAGGGGGTTTGTGGCCCTGCTGCTTGTCCCCCATGGACGAGCATGGAAGCCAAGCCGCGATTCTTCAAATGCACCACTTCCCCAGGCAGCTGGCTTTGCTCGCCGCTGCTGGGCTTGATGTCAGCATGATGCCCCGACAGCAGTCCACCAACCGCTGTGACCGCCTTGTGCCATGTGGGCGTGGCCACTTGCAAGCCCCTTGCCTCTGCCACCTCCTCCTCCTCTTCTACTGCCCTGCCGCCTGAGCCCGGCAATGCCGTTTACACACCTCACACTTCTCAGACAGATGGGCTGTCTGGTGTGTCTCTCTCTAACACACCCTGTCTCCTCCCCTTCTCTCCTACTTTAAGGCACAGATAAAAAGGAGTGCTGGGTGAGGGTCGAGCAGCCTCAGTGGGGAGGGGGGTGCCGTGCCATTACGTTATATTTACCTTGTAAAAATAGAGTCCCTACTTCACGGTTTTCTGTTTATCACGGATGGTCCTGGAACGTAACACCCGCAATAAACGAGGGATCACTGTACTGATTCTCCTCCAATGTGCATCTCTTAGGCGATAAAAAAACAGGAATTCATTCCAGTATGACTTTGCTCCAGTGAGCAAGTGACTGGCTCAGAGTGTGATCCAGGTGAATTGGTATCTTATGTTTATGTTTATTACTGACCATACAGTAGCAGGTCCCAAAGGTGCTTTTTCAAAAGGCAAGTGGACTTCCTTTGTATTTTTTTCCTTGAGGACATTTTGCTTCTCATCCAAGAAACTTCTTCAGTTCTGAGGAGACAGTCCAGCAGTCCAGAACTGAAGAAGCTTCTTGGATGAGAAGCAAAATTTCTTCAAAGAAAAACAAAGGACGTTCAGTTGCCTTTTGAAAAAGCACCTTTGGGACAACCATGACCTGGATGACTGAGAATCTCCAAAGACATACAGTAAGCATTCAAAGCTTCAGGCACTTTTGGTCAATATGTTTATTTCAGTGAAGTCCTAAATGAACAGAAGCTGACACAGAATTTGCATGGTACAGAATTAAACACATTTTTCTACAAACATGAAAACATATTTGGCATTCATATTACAAATTTATAGTTAAGAAAATGAATATGTAGAAGAAGTTCACACATTTTCCTAGTCAATATTTCATAATACTTTCTTTGTACGAAAAGACAGCTTTCATATACCGTGTTTCCCCGAAAGTAAGACAGTGTCTTACTTTCTTTTTACCCCCAAAAGCCCCACTACGTCTTACTTTCGGGGTATGTCTTACATTGGAAAAAAATTGAAAGGGTCGCGTTCCCGAAGGCATCTCCCCAGAGTCCAGAAGGGCAGCCGCGGGACAGGAGCCTCGTGAGCCCTTTTCCAAGTTCAACCTCAGGGCTCCAAGCGGCGTGCACGTGTGGAGCCGCAGACGCGTGTTGGGGAAGCGTGTGTCTGGAGGGGAGGAGCCGCTCTGCGCAGTTGGGCAGCCCCACCTGCCTACCGGAAAGGAGGCGGGCGAAGGAGGGCGCAGCTCCGGCCGCTCGCCTCGGAGCCGGTCGGCCTCGCTGGCCGCTTGCAGCCGAGCCTCGGCAGGACTCGGTTGCTGGGACGAGCGCCTTCGCTGCAAGCCGCCGCCCGCTCGGCTCGCTTTGGACCAGCACTGTCCTTCGCTTTGCCAAGCCGGGGAAGAGGCGGTGGCGCCGCGGCGAGGCGAAGGGCGCGCAGGGAGCTTGGAAGCGACGTCATCGGGCTCCCCCCCCCCGGCAATACCCCCGTGATTCCCCGAAAGTAAGACATGTCTTACTTTTGGGGTACGGCTTATATTAGCCGACCCCCCTGAAACCCCCGATACGTCTTACAATCGGGGGTGTCTTACTATCGGGGAAACAGGCTATTATGTGCAGCCAGGAGTCATTTTAGTTTTTCTTGGATCTTGACAAACTCTTCCTTGTAGAACTTGACCATTTCCTTCTGCTGTTTTGGTCCAAAGTGGATAATTCAAAAGATAATAACCCATTTTCAAGAGACATCTTCCAATTACAGCATCTAAAACAGAAGGCATCAGCCTAAACATTCCACTCAGACATGCTCATTTGGTGCATATCTGTTTTAGTTTTTAATTTTGAATAAAACATCCAAAAAACATTTATGGTTTGATTCAAGTATCGGCCACCTGAAAACAGCTCTTTCAAGAACAGAATGCTTTGTGCATCCTACTCAGTTTCTACTTGGTCAACAGCAAAATATGCATTCTACCTGGCAATTGTGAACACAGAACAAAGATATAGGACTGAAGTTCCAGATAAAGAGTGAGAGAAACATGGTTAGAAAATACCTGTTTAGTCTTAGTGACTGTAAATCACTACAGCCAGATGAACTGCATTTATACAGGCTGAAGGTCTCACAGAAGCTTTGTATATTTATTTTGGAAAAATCCCAAAGACTGGTTCAAATATCTGATTTCTGCAGCAAGTTAAATGTTGTCTCTATCACTTGGGCGTCCTCCTCGATCCACAGCTCACATTAGAAAACCATCTCTCAGCTGTGGCGAGGGGGGCGTTTGCCCAGGTTCGCCTGGTGCACCAGTTGCGGCCCTATCTGGACCGGGACTCATTGCTCACAGTCACTCATGCCCTCATCACCTCGAGGTTCGACTACTGTAATGCTCTCTACATGGGGCTACCTCTGAAAAGTGTTCAGAAACTTCAGATCGTGCAGAATGCAGCTGCGAGAGCAGTCATGGGCTTACCTAGGTATGCCCATGTTTCACCATCACTCCGCAGTCTGCATTGGCTGCCGATCAATTTCCGGTCACAATTCAAAGTGTTGGTTATGACCTTTAAAGCCCTTCATGGCATCGGACCAGAATACCTCCGAGACCGCCTCCTGCCGCACGAATCCCAGTGACCGATTAGGTCCCACAGAGTGGGCCTTCTCCGGGTCTCGTCAACGAAACAGTGTCGGTTGGCGGGCCCAAGGGGAAGAGCCTTCTCTGTGGCGGCACCGGCTCTCTGGAACCAACTCCCCCTGGAGATTAGAACTGCCCCTACTCTACCTGCCTTCCATAAACTCCTTAAAACCCACCTTTGCCGTCAGGCATGGGGGAACTAAGACATCTCCCCCTGGGCATGTTTAAATTGTGTATGGTATGCTTGTGAGTGTGTATGTACTATATGGGGTTTTCTTTTTAAATCTTAAATGTTTTAAATGTATTCAGATTATTTATGATTTGTTTTTCTCTGCTGTGAGCCGCCCCGAGTCCTCAGAGCGGGGCGGCATACAAATCTAAATAATAAATAAATAAATAAAATAAATAAATTTTAAAAAGGATCAGGAGGAAGGACTGAAAGATAGATCAGATTGACAATGACACCTGGGGAAATAAATAGAGGCATTCATAAGGGAATCCTAGAAAATAATTTGAAAGCACCAGAAACTAGAAGTCAGCATGGATTTATCAAGAACAGGGATCCTCAAACGTGGCAATTTTAAGACTTGTGGAATTTATTCTCCCAGAATTCTGGGAAATGAAGTCTGCAAGTCTTAAAGTTGCCAAGTTTGAAGTCCTCTGGTCAAGAATATGTTGTGCCACACTGCCAATGTGTGTGTGTGTGTGTGTGTGTGTATGTGTAGGAGAGGAATGCAAGAATAATGTAAGCATAATGCATTGATTTCAGAAAAGTATTTTAGAAAGTATTGACAGTACAGTGTCCCCTTGATTTTCGCGGGTTCGAACTTCGCGAAAAGTCTATACCACGGTTTTTCAAAAATATTAATTAAAAAATACTTCACGGGTTTTTTCCCTATACCATGGTTTTTCCCACCCGATGACGTCATATGTCATCGCCAAACTTTCGTCTGCCTTTAATAAATATTTTTTTAAAAATAATCTTTAATAAATAAACATGGTGAGTAATAATCTGAATGGTTGCTAAGGGAATGGAAAATTGCAATTTAGGGGTTTAAAGTGTTAAGGGAAGGCTTGTGATACTGTTCATAGTCAAAAATAGTGTATTTACTTCCGCATCTCTTCCGAATTTCGCGGAAATTCGACTTTCGCGGGTGGTCTCGGAACGCATCTCCCGCGAAAAGCGAGGGAACACTGTATTGTGATTAGCTGGCTAGTTAAACCTGGGGTGAATGAAACATAATTGACTCAATACCCTGTGCACCTCAAAATTCCTTTTCATATTGGAGGAAAATATTCAGTAGAGGGTAAAACAACTTCAGTCCGAGCTTCTGCATGGAAGTGTGAAGGAAAAGCTTATCAAATTAGCAGATGATAAAACTTGTGGGATATTTAACATCCTTGAATCCTTAACATATAACAAAAATAAATTTGACAGACACACAGAGAGAGAGATGTGAAGATCTTCATATAAAAAATTAAGGTACAGCATTTCTTCAAAACTTCATGTTGTCTCTGCAAGTTCACTGGGAGTGAAATATCAAATAAAATCAAGATGTCAGCCACTACAATATGATTGCAGACATTATCTTGCCTTTTGTTTTACTTTCTTTTTCCATGGATCTCCCTCAAGTTCACAAATGGTTTTCCAAATATTCCCTTGCTGCATATGCCTTTTATTTGCAGGGAGAATCTGAAGCTAAGGTGAAGTTCACTACCAGTTTCTTCTTCTGTGTCCAAAACTCTAATATAGAATGATTTTATTAAATCTGCTTCCATCCATGAATGAAAAAATATTGCTGTTTAAACTACAGTGAACAGTGGCAACCAAACACTTTTTTATTCCACTTCATCTGAAACATCTAAAACTTCATGATGGGTTTATGATAATTCTCAGTATCAGATAAATTTCTGATAACCAAAGCATGTTTTTCCTCCCTTTCTCTTCTGTAACTGCAGATTCTGCTGCCACTACGGCCAATTTCCATACTAGTATAGAGCAATATATGAGCAAAATATTTACAAAACAGTACACTGTGTGACTTTTCTTTATTGTAGAACAACATGACACCATAGTACAATTTATTCTTACACACATATATTTTTAAAACTTAATTTATACTTGGTGCCCTGTGCAAGCAAACCCAAATTCATTGTGTGTTGACACAAGTACAGTATTGCTTTTTCTATTCTTTGCATTTCTCAATCTCTGTGTAGATATGGAAATCCTAACCTTTGTGTTTTTGTAATTAAGAATAATGACAAAAGTTTCAAGGATGGGGAGAAAGAAATGGAAGCTGAAAAGCTGAAGGAAAAATAGATTATTCAAATCTACTTCTTAATGTAGGCATAAAGAGCTGGTGGGAGAAAAATGTTAATTCCCTCTTTATGCCAGTGAAAAGTTCTTTGCAGTAATGTGCCTATTTTTTTTTTCAGCAAATCAAGCAAGAAAGGAGAATCTATGGCCTCTCCAGTTTGTTGAAGTACAATTCTCACCGTCCTTACAATTGTGCATATTTGCTAAGCCACCTGGAGTTCTAGTCCAGAAACATTTGGCACACTATTGGCTCCCTAGAAGTTCAGTAATAAATGTAAAAGCAAGATTTATATCACCTCATATCCTCAATGCAGTTGTAAAACAGATTGACACTATTTGACACCTTTAAGGATTTCTAAGGTGAGAAATATTGGGACTACATTTCCGAAGGGGAAAAAAAGATCCCGAAAAAAATACTTGGGATTTATTATGTTATAAAGAAGCTACTTTACCAATTATTTTAATAATATCAAACATGGTATCTTCCAGGGTTTTCACAAGTACTGTAACTTCAAATAATGATCCTATACAGTTGTGTATGGTATGCTTGTATGTATGTTTGCTTTTAATAATGGGGCTTTTAGTGTTTCTTTTAAATTATTAGATTTGTTATATATTGTTTATTATTGCTGTGAGCCGCCCCGAGTCTACGGAGAGGGGCGGCATACAAATCTAATAAATAAATAAATAAATAAATAAATATACACAGAAAAATACATGATGAAGGTTATAGAGGAGATACTCATAGTAAAATATATCTAAGAAATAATAGAAAAGAGGATATAGTAATAGAACATATCAATGAAAGAATAGAAGAAGAGATATAGGAATAGAAGAAAGGTATAGGAGATATAGGAGAGCAATAGGACAGGGGACGGAAGGCACTCTAGTGCACTTGTACTCGCCCCTTACTGACCTCTTAGGAATCTGGATAGGTCAACCGTAGATAATCTAAGGGTAAAGTGTTGGGGGTTTAGGGATGACACTATGGAGTCCAGTAATGAGTTCCACGCTTCGACAACTCGGTTACTGAAGTCATATTTTTTACAGTCAAGTTTGGAGCGGTTAATATTAAGTTTAAATCTGTTGTGTGCTCTTGTGTTGTTGTGGTTGAAGCTGAAGTAGTTGCCGACAGTCAGGACGTTGCAGCATATGATCTTGTGGGCAATACTTAGATCTTGTTTAAGGCATCTTAGTTCTAAACTTTCTAGGCCCAGGATTGAAAGTCTAGTCTCATAGGGTATTCTATTTCGAGTGGAGGAGTGAAGGGCTCTTCTGGTGAAGTATCTTTGGACATTTCAAGTTCAGTTCAGTGTCTGTCTACCTACTATGCTATCGTGCTATTCCAGAGTTCTAGAAGAATGCAAGCAGGCAGGCTGCCTATTATGCACAGAATATCATTTTATGCAGCAAGTTATTATGGTCCCCAACTTGGTACCATGACTTTTTCACTCGAATACCAGCATCTTATCCAATTCACATAAACACTTTATTTTGTTTTGCAAGCCATGTCTTGTTAAATCTGTTCCTTCCTTCCTTCCTTCCTTCCTTCCTTCCTTCCTTCCTTCCTTCCTTCCTTCCTTCCTTCCTTCCTTCCTTCCCATGTTCAATGTAACAATTAAAAAACAATATTTATGATAACAATAGCAAAAGGAATAGTTAAATCATTATGTAACAGTCTTAAAAAACTGCTCATGTTATGTTGTATCTTTTCAGATTTAGAGGGGGGGAAGAAGTCTGAAATTCATATATGTTTATGTTTTGTTTTTAATTTTCTTTTGTTAACATCTGATTGGCTATACAAGGTTTTCTTGGCTTATAGAAAAATGTATAAAGAAAGAAGGAAGCACTTTGGCATAATAGTTAATAAATTAGAAATATAATTGGTGTACTTTTTGAAGGAACATTAAGGAGGGAATTTAATTAAAAGAAAATGAATGTAACTAGATGACAAAATTAGAAAAAAAACTTTTGCAACTTTTTTGATGATTGATATTAGTTACTAACAAAATACCACATTTTATTCATGGAAAATTAGATGGTACACTGTGTTGTTTGAATGTATGTTAAGAGAAAAAAAAATAAAAAATTACCCCCCACAAAACAGTCCTTCCTTCCTCTGTCCCTCCATTCATTTCATTCTTCCTTCCTTTCTTCCTTGTTCCCTCCATTTCTCCTTCTTTCCTTCCTTCCTTCCTTTATTTATTCAATTTTTATGCCGCCCTTCTCCTTAGACTCATGGTGGCTTACAATATGTTAGCAATAGCACTTTTTTTTTAAACAGAGCTAGGCTATTGTCCCCACAATCCGGGTCCTCATTTTACCCACCTCGGAAGGATGGAAGGCTGAGTCAACCTTGAGCCGGTGATGAGATTTGAACCGCTGACCTTCAGATCTACAAGTCAGCTTCAGTGGCCTGCAGTACAGCACTCTACCTGCTGCGCCACCCCGGCTCCTTCCTTCCTTCCTTCCTTCCTTCCTTCCTTCCTTCCTTCCTTCCTTCCTTCCTTCCTTCTTTCCTTCCCTCCCTCCCTCCTTCCTTCCTTCCCATCTTCAATGTAACAATTAAAAACCAATATATTTATGGTAACAATAGCAAAAGGAATAGTTATATCATTATGGTTCAAAATTTGGAGGTAGAACTTTTTTGTCAAAGGACTTTTACCATTCCAGAAATGTTTGCATACTGCTTATCATTATCCATTTCAAGCAGAGTAATCAAGAATAACTATTCTCACAATAACCATTCTTAAGAAGTTTCTAAAGTATTCCTTAGTCTACACCCTGTTTCAAATGTATTTTGTATGGGTATTTTAAAGATTTTTCAAAGTCAAATTGTATAGTTTAGTATCATGTAATACCAATGATTAAACTGAGAAACCTTCATACCTCCGAGATACTTGGTTTAAGAATACATAAATCACACCTTCGTTTTCTTGATAGAAGACAAAGATATAAAGTCTCTCATAAGAAATCTCCCTACATCTATACTTCAGTGATACATTCCTTGATGAATTTTGTCTTTTACTAGAGATGGGTTTTCAACAAGAACATTAATTGGCCACTAATTAGCAATATCTAGTGCAATAATTCTCAATTGTGATAGCTCTAAGACAATAAAGTTGCTTATATATCTAATGTTAAATTCAAGGAGAAAGACCCAATGTGGACTAGTGATTAAGGCACCACGGTAGAAGCCAAGAGACCATGAATTCTAATCCCACTTTAATTATGAAAGCTGGGCAACTTGAAGCTGGCTACTTTCTCCAGTCCAAACCTCACAGGGTGGTTGTTGTGGGGAAAAGAAGGCGTATTAGATATATTTAAGTTATTTATAAAAATAATAAAGGCGAGATTACCCCCAAAAAATCTAAAGTGTTTTAGGTATTTTAATCTCTTAGTATTTGAGATCCTGTTTAATGCAGACATCAGAGACCAAAGCTGGATTCTTCTAAATCCAAATCATGTTCTTAAAGTCACAGTAATGGTTCATTTTTCCTACTGGCTATAAGGAAAAGATTTTGCTCCTCATGCTTTAAACCACTGTCTTCTTTCTAAGTTAAAACAAACAAACAAAAAAAGTCTCACAGGAAAAGCCAGTCATTAATCAGATTTCAAAACTATTTCACAAAATTCAATTTGTCTGAAGGAAAAAGCTTTGGGATTCTGCAGGTGGTTAGGCCAATACTTAACCATAAATTGTCTTGAACAGGGGTGTTGTGTAACATGGGGAAAAATGAATTTATGGTCCATGGCTTTGATGATTAGATAGGATTTTCCTTCTTTTATTTTAATTTTCACTAATTCCTATTCTTGTTCTTATAATATACAATAAAATAATACTTTTTATAGGATTAAAATGATACCCCATAAAGCATTTACTAAGCTTAAACTTTTCATATAAACTCCCCCCCCCCAATATTTTACCTTTTCCAACCATTAAAACAGTTTCTCCATTACCCATATCAGTTTACAAATAGGAGACTTTTTCTCAAGGAAAAATGTTGCAAATATTTGAATTAAAAATGGAAATGTTCAACAAAACTTTCATAAGTGTAACAGTCTTAAAAAGCTGCTCATGTTATGTTTTATCTTTTCAGATTGAAAAGAAAAAAAAATGCTGCCCCAAACAATGGATTTTAAGAGCACACACTAGCTGTGGACAGCTCCTTAAGCTAAATGGGTCTTTTCCAGTATTAGGCTGCACCCGGTATGGGCCACACTATAGTGTGTTAGCGAAAATCGCGATGTGCACGCAGTTGCACGTCCCGAGTAAGCGCACACAGCCCCCACGCAAGATTCGGCTTCTGTGTGAGGATGCTTGCGTGTGTGATTTTGCCAATTTTTGGTATTTTTTGCTTTCGCGCATGCGCGGAATCAAAGAAATTGCCTAAAATCGCCAAAATCCTATGCGCGCTACCATCCTTACATGAAATTTCGCTTCCTGCACATGCACAGAAGCTGAACCTCATGCCAATATGTGTGCATGCCAGACCCCCACACGCCCGTCGCCGGGAGCACACCAGTAGCGCTGGCGACAGGCAGCCTTTCACTGGTCCTTTCCTGACATTGCATTGCAGCTGCAGAGGATAAAATGAGGCGTGGGTTCCATTTATCTTCCCTATCTGGTTTGCATCACAAGGGAAGTACGCATTCCGTGCGCATGCTCTCAGTTCACTCACGCATTTCCCCCAGTTACATAGCGCAAAACACCTGAAACTGACCCTCTGTGCATTCATAGAACCCTTGCACATGCACAAATGAGGTTGGGGGTTGTTTTGCAAGCCACAGCGACCAGAGGGATGGGTTCGGGAGTGTGGATTGCCAGTCATCGCTGCAGATTCGGCAATGCGGTGAATTTCCTCTACCAGTTCTAAAGAGCCCATCCGAACTGACTACAACTTCAAATCATGCAGAACGCAGCCACGCGAGCGGTCATGGGCCTTCCTGGATATACCCATGTCTCAATAACACTCTGCGGACTGTACTGGTTGCCGATTGGTTTCCGGACACAATTCAAAGTGTTGGTGATGACCTACAAAGTCCTACATGGCATTGGGCCAGATTACTTATGGGACCGCCTTCTGCCGCATAAATCCCAGCGGCCGGTTAGGCCCCACAGAGTTGGCCTTCTGCAGGTCCTGTCAACCAGAAAATGTCATTTGGCGGGGCCTAGGGAAAGAACCTTCTATATGAGGGGCCCGCCCCTCTGAAATCAGCTCCCCCTAGAGATTTGCAATGCCCGCACCCTCCTCGCCTTCTGTAAGAGTCTCAAGACTCACGTCACCAGGCCTGGGACAATTAGATCTAGACCTCCTTGCCAATAAATGTGATGTATGGCTGTAATTGAATTGGTGGATTGATTTTAATATACTGGGTTTTTAGCTTTGTAGTTTTTAATTAATTAGGTTTGTTTTGTATGCAGTTTTATATTGTATCATGTGAGCTGCCCCGAGTCTTCAGGGAGGGGGGGCATACAAATCTAATAAATAAATAATAAAATAAAATAAACTTACCACTGGATACAATCCTGTAAAAGGACATAGCTGCTTTAAGGTGCACCATAAAATGTCCCTGCATGTTCTGAAATCCCTCTTCTGCTTTGAATAAGAAACATGATAGACTGCTGGCTAATCTAAATCACAAGCTTCTTCCTTGGTATGAAAACTTCTTTTTAAGAACCTGCTGCTCACATTCTCACTCAGCTTTAGTTTTCATTCTAGAATATGTTTCCATAAACAAAAAGAAAAAGCGCACAAATATAGGCTGGAGATTTCTTTCTAGAAAGCCTTTTGTCTGTTTTATATTGTGCAGCTATTACTACCTAAGCATTCAGCTTTTCATTATAGGTCCTTTTTAAACAGATATGATTCATGTGCCTACCTGCAGAGAAGTATCATTGCAAAAGTTGAATGTACTGTATATATCTATACATCTATAAATTAAACTGAAGTCAACTAGACAAGCAAGGAGTGCTAGTAATTAGAAGATACAATTTTGGGGACTTACAGAATCCAGAATTCAATAAAAAGGACTCATGCAAGAATAATAGTGACAAGCACTCCCCCTGCTGGTTAGCATAAGATTAGCAAAGCTAATTCCATGCATGCCCCTCTACCTGTCGGCACTGGGCAGCAACACACCTTGTACATGTGGTAAGGAATCTACTCTCTCACACCCCAAAATCAAGGTTCAAATGAAGTGTGGCTAAAGGCAATGTTCAAACATGAAAATGCTACTGTAGACCATGGTTGAGGTTGGTCAACATGTTGGGTGAAACAGATGCAGTCAAAGAGATGATCCCCTTTTCAGTGTGAAGTAAAGAAATATTGTGTAGTTCAGTGGTTCTCAACCTTTCTAATGCCACGACCCCTTAATACAGTTCCTCATGTTGTGGTGACTCCCAACCATAAGTCTAGCGCCAATTCTCCCAACAGAGCTTTAAGATGATTGGCAGGAAAGGTCAGTAAACACCTGATTGATTAGATTCTAAAACTATGTCCCAAGGCACCGGAATAGAAGCTTTGGTTCCTAACACCATGGGAAATTTGTCTTTTCCCATGGTCTTAGGCGACTCCTGTGAAATGGTTGTTGGACCCCCAAAGGGGTCCAGACCCCCAGGCTGAGAACCACTGGTGTAATTGGAATCTCTGGAGATGCTGTAGGATAGACCTGTGGCCCCCAACCTTTTGGATACCAGGAACCAGTTCCACAGAGAAAGGTTTTTCAGTGGACTGGAGGGGATGTGGTTTTTACATACTTTTACATACATGGGGTCCCCTGGCATTACCTCCGGAACCGCCTTCTACCGCACAAATCCCAGAGGCCGATAAGGTCCCACAGAGTTGGCCTTCTCCAGCTCCCATCGACTAAACAATGTTGTTTGGCGGGCCCCAGGGGAAGAGCTTTCTCTGTGGTGGCCCCGGCCCTCTGGAATCAACTCCCCCCAGAGATTAGAACTGCCCCCACCCTCCTTGTCTTTCGCAAATTACTTAAGACCCATCTGTATCGCCAGGCATGGGGGAACTGAGACACCTCCCACAGGCGTTTATATTTTATGTGTGGTATGTGTGTGTTGCATGGTTTTTAAATGATGGGTTTTTAGATGTTTTTTAATATTAGATTTGTTTCCATTGTAACATTGTTATTATTATGGTTGTGAGCCGCCCCGAGTCTTAGGAGAGGGGCGGCATACAAATCTAATAAATCATTATTATTATTATTATTATTATTATTATTATTATTATTATTATTATTAAATTATTGACAGTACATGTTATTGGTCATGGTAGGTGTCCTATGAGACCTGGCTGAGAAGACCAACCTTGTTTTCCATTAAGACTAGTTAAGAATAAAGAAACCCTTTCAGAGGAAGATATATAGTGCATAAAATACGGTCTTGTGCTGAAATGGACAGGTTTATGATGGAATTGAAATATAAGAATGAATCGCAGTATTTTGAAATCTGGGATAAATTGTATTACTCGTGGGAATCAAGGAGGACTGTTGGTATTACAAATTAGTGACAAGTTGGAAATGTATATACCCTTATGTTAGCGAATAGGGAAAAATGGATTTAGTATTGTATATAAAAGAGGAAAAATAACTTGATGGAAATGTTTAAACTGGAATGTTATGTCATGTCCAATGTTTTTCTTTTTTAATTGTATTATAAATAAAAACACTTTAATAAAAAAAGACTAGTCAAGCTATGCCTACCATTTCAGATTGCACAGAAAAACCAAGTAGGCATTCTTAGCACATAAAAATTAATAGAGGAAAAAGAAGGCTGTACAAGAACCATTTCTTGGATCTACAGTATTAGTTTTCTGCATGTAAAGTGTTGATCTGTCTGAGCTTCCTACCTGCAGCCTGATATAACACATTCAGGCATTAGTTCTATGAAAATTCACTTATGTACTGCAAGAATCCCATATTTATCCATTTGATAACTTCTCTCCAGTAGATGTAACTGTTATTAGACTGTAAGTGACTTCTGCCCTTGGTTCTTTATTTCCTGCTTCAGGTTATTGATTCCCTTCATAATTCATTTTAAGGGTCAATTTGATACAATCTTTGCAGAGTAGCACACAATAGTAATTAAAGTAAAATCTTCTGTCTGCTAATGTTCTGCTCTAAAGAAATAAAAGTTTGTAAGAATTTTCAATGAAAAGAAATAAAATCATCTTTAAAGGAAGAGATATTCAGGATATTTAATTAATTATAATTTCTAATTAAGCTCTGTCACTTTTTGGCTCACACATACACATGCCGGATCCTAGAGGGCCATAGGACCCATTGAGCAATTATTGAAGTTTGTTGCATAAAAATCAAAACCAGAAGCAGACACAGATGACTGATTCAACTTCTTTATAAACATAGTAACGGATAAATTTACAATACCATTAGCATAGTTCTTCTTCAAGCAGTTACAGACAGCACAGATTGTTTCATTTCAGCAGAGTTCAGAGTAGAAGAATAGAGAGTATGGACCTGGAGCCACGCCCAGCCTTAAGCTGCCCAGCCTTAAGTTTTAGTTTTGATTCTCTGCACAGATTCAGATGTGTTTAGCTCCCATTGGCTGACTAAGTTGCTATGCCTATTCATTGGCTGACCTTGTTACCATTGGCTCTCCCAGTTCAGGAAAATCTAACAGCAATCCTCTTTTCTCTTCCCCCAAAGCAAGTTTTATTTCTGTTGGTCACCATCTGAGAATGCTGAATGCCAGCTACTAGCAAAAGTAGAGAAATATCAAAATCAGACCTGAAATGAATGAGACTCAGACAGGAGTACAAGATGGTTCCGTTTATTCAGCTCTCTCGAAAGTGACTTCAGCAAGGAACGCATCTGAGCTGTCAGTGTCAGAACAGCCCTTTTTATACCTTTAAGGCTCGCGCCTAAAAGAAACGGCCGTGCGTCTTAGCCAATCAGACGCGGCCAAGGTTTATTCATAGTTTAACAGTATTTACAAGGCATTTTCTTTTACAGATTTTACATTGGTTATATACAGACTTAACACCCCTCCCTCATTAGTTGAGACAACTGTCACTCAGTGAGCCAAGTGACGTAGTCCTCCAATCGATTGGGCCGGCGTGACGTGCGCTCAGACCTGCGCAGATCATTACCGGCTGGTATGTCTATGGTGGAGGTTGGTTCGTCGTTGTCTCCTGTCCGCGGCTGGGCCCAAGTTGGGGCTCTGGCCTGCGGAGATAAATATGCTGATGGTGCACCGTGCCCAGAAGAGGAGGAAGGCTCGGCGTCGCTGGAGGAGGCATCTGGCCGTGGTAAGTCCTTTTGTAATTCCAAAAGTTCGAGTTGCGAATTAATGTCTGCTTGGGGGGAAGAATTTCCGTTAGCGGCCGGCACTTCATTTGATGTTATGCGCCCCCTTAAATGATCGATGTGCCGCCTCCATGTGCGGCCATCTTCCAGTTGTACCACATAAGATTTTGGGGCTGTTTGTTGCAATATTTTTCCTTTCAGCCAACTCAACCCCCCATCAAAATTTCTAGCAAAAACAAGTTGCCCTAAGTACATATTTCTTTCAGGTGTTATACAAGTTTCATTATTTACATTTTGAGTACAATAACGAGGGTGCAACCTGTCCAGGGGGGACCTTATTTTTCGACCCATTAAAATTTCTGCTGGGCTTTTATTTGTGATAGAATTTGGGGTGATATGCTGCATTAATAGAAACTGATCTAATTTGTGTTGTATTTCCCCTGGGCCTGCCCTGCGCAAGGCTTCTTTGGCCACACGTACATAACGTTCTGCAAGGCCATTAACCCATGGCGAGTAAGGGGATGTGAGTGCGTGTCTGACCCCCAAGTTGCTCAAAAAACACTCAAATTGTCTGGCAGTCAATTGTGGCCCGTTATCTGAAACTAGGATGTCTGGGCACCCATGTGTGGCAAACAAATGGTATAGTGCCTTGATGGTGGCACAAGTAGTAATGTTTTGCATAGCAATGATTTCCACCCATCTGGAGAACGCGTCTACCACAATTAGAAAGTTTTGGGTTCCAATAGGCCCTGCGAAGTCAATATGAATGCGGGACCATGGCCCAGTGGGTCTTTCCCATTCCAGAGGTGTTGTTTTCGGGGGATTGGGCCGTGACTCCTGGCAAGGGTCACAGTTTGCTACCCATTGCTCAATGTCCCTATCTAAACCTGGCCACCACAAATAGCCCCTGGCCAACCCTTTCATTCTGACAATGCCTGGGTGGCCTGCATGCAACATACTTAGTACCTTCTGTTTTAAGGTATTGGGAATGACCACCCTGTCACCCCATAACACGCATCCCTTCAAGTAGGATAATTCCAACCTTTTAGATTTGAATTCTGACAGCCCAGTTTCCTCAGAGTCTCCCAACCATCCTTTTAAAATACAATTGATTACTTTTAACAATAGTAAATCCTTCTTGGTGTGCTCAGCCACCTCTTTGGCAGTGGTCAGGCAGTTTTCCTCAAGGTCAATTAGTAAGACATCCTCTGTGGGGGTTGGATCTGAGACTAACTCGGGCATGGGGCATCTACTTAACCCGTCAGCATGATTTATTGATTTTCCCCCCTTATGTGTTAGATGATATTGGTATCCTGACAGGAAAAGGGCCCATCTTATTAATCTGGGGGACATGAAGGGAGGAGTTGGTTTATTGGCAGCTAGAAGACCAAGCAGGGGTTTGTGATCTGTTATTAGTTCAAAACTCCTCCCACAGAGATAATAATGGAATTTCTTAACGCTAGAGACTAGGGCCAATGCCTCTTTGTCTAATTGGCTGTAGTTTCTCTCTGCCATGGACAATGTTTTAGAAAAGAAGGCGATGGGGGCCTCTGTATTGTTTGGCATTATGTGAGCTAATACCCCACCTACCCCATACGCCGAAGCATCGCACGTGAGCCTTATTGGCAAAGTTGAGCTATATTGAACCACTACGCTTTTAGAGGTCAATAACTGTTTTATTTTATGAAAAGCTTCGCGCTCCATTGTGCCCCAGGTCCAGGGAACTCCCTTCTGCAGCAGTCGGTGTAGTGGTTCTGCTGCCGTTGCCTTCTGTTTAAGGAAGACAGAATAAAAATTAAGGAGGCCCAGAAATGCTTGGAGTTCTGTCTTATTATTTGGCTCGGGTGCTTTGGTTATGGCCTCTAGTTTGTCTGCTGTGGGGTGTATTCCCTCACTGTCTATTCTATAGCCCAGAAATTCTATGCTACTTGCTCCCCACACACACTTGTCTGGTTTTACTTTTAACCCCTTAGCTTGCAGTCTAGCCAATACTTCTCTGATGCGCATGTTTAATTCTGCTTGGTTTTTTCCTGATATAAATATATCGTCAAAATATGGGGAGGTTCCTTTTATACCTGCCAATAATCGTTCCATGAAACTTTGGAAAATACCTGGGGCGGTACTGACCCCAAATTGCAGGCGGGTGCACCTAAAAGCACCCCTATGGGTTACTATGGTCTGGGCCAGGGATGTGGCCTCATCGACCGGAAGCTGTTGGTATGCCTGTGCCAGGTCGATTTTCGAAAATACTCTCCCTTCCCCCAAAGAATGAAGCAATTGTTGGACCACTGGGATCGGGTATGGATGGTGTTGAAGGGCCTTATTGATAGTGGCTTTGTAGTCTGCACAGACCCTTAAGGAGCCATCAGGTTTGACTGGAGTGACAATGGGGGTTTCCCATGGCGCTTGTTCTACAGGGACTAAGATGCCCTGGGCAATCAATTTGTCCAATTGGATGTCTAGTTTAGGCAATAGTGGTAGGGGTACCCTACGAGGCTTAAGTCTGACTGGGGGTACCTTGGGATCTAGAGAGAAGGAGATAGGGGCCCCATTATAGGTGCCCAAAGTAGGGCTGAAAACCTCAGGAAATTCTTGGATAAAGTTAGGAATATCAGGTTCAGCATTTACATGACAAAGACCCAGTATTTCAATTCCCAAAGGAGACATCCATGTTAACCCCAGGAGGGAGTGTTTGGCTCCCTCAACCACAATCAGAGGAAGAAAATATTCACAATTTTTAAATTTCACAGGCACATCTACTTTCCCCAAAACAGGTATGACATTACCTTGAAAATCCCTTATTATTAAAGTTGAGTTAACAAAATCAGTTTTAAGAAAATTTGGCATATACATTTTGAATTTGTCCCAAGGCATAATAGAATGCTTAGAGCCTGTATCTAATTCTAGGTTACAAGGTTTGTTATTTAAAAGTAGTGAGATGATAATCTTGTTCCCTCCTTTAGCAGTTGCGCAATTTACGTAAGTTTGTGCTTTACCTCGTACGTAGTCACGGTTAGCGGTAGAGTCGTGTCTGCGATTGAAGCCTCTGGAAAATTTGTTGTCTCGCGGTTGTTGTGCCTGGTTGTTGAAACGTTGTTGGCGGGGTGTAGAGAAGGACTCCTCTGGAAGGGGCGCTCTGCAAGCCTCGGCGATGTGCCCGCGTCGATTGCAGCGGCGGCAAATGGCGTCCCTGAAGGGGCAACGCTGTCGTGGGTGATTTCCTCGGCAACCGGGGCATGGGTTGGAGGGGCGTTGGTATCTGGGTTGTCTGGCTTGCTCGGAAGGCAGCAGGAGACAGGTGTCGTCGTCCGTGGCAGCTGGGCTGAGGTCATCTGTGGTTTCGGCGCGGGAAACAGCAACGGAGATTTTGGAGACAGTGTCTTTCTTTTCGTGTTCCTTGAGTTCTTTGGCGGCCGCGTCAGCTACTTCGGCTGTTTGAGCCAGCTTGATGACTGACTGAAGCGTTGGGTCGTCCTCTGTTAGGATTTTGTTCCGGACGGTCGCATTCTTCATCCCAAAGATCAGAGCGTCTGTGAGGCGAGCTTCTGGGCTGTCAAATTTGCACTTTGACAGCACCGTGCGAAGTCTCGTGGCGAATTGATTGATTGTCTCAGACTCACGCTGGGTCATCCTGGAAAATTGATGTCTGTAGACTACGGCAGGCTTCGTTGGTTTGAAGTGGTTTGCCAGTCTTGCTTGGAGGTCGTCCCACGGAACGGATTTAGCTGGAAGCGGGTCGGTAAGCGTTTGGACGAGGTCAAAAATCTCAGTCCCGCAATAGTTCAAGAAGATCGCCCGCTTCCTGTCGTCTTCAGCTTCTCCCATTCCTGCCGCTTCCAGGAAGATTTCAAATTTCGCCATATAGGCGTCCCAAGACGACTTCTCGGGGTCGAAGTAGTCGGGAGCCCGGCCAATCTGGAGGTGATTCATGCTTGACTCGTGGATTCTTCGTTCTCTCGTCGCCAGTGAAATGAATGAGACTCAGACAGGAGTACAAGATGGTTCCGTTTATTCAGCTCTCTCGAAAGTGACTTCAGCAAGGAACGCATCTGAGCTGTCAGTGTCAGAACAGCCCTTTTTATACCTTTAAGGCTCGCGCCTAAAAGAAACGGCCGTGCGTCTTAGCCAATCAGACGCGGCCAAGGTTTATTCATAGTTTAACAGTATTTACAAGGCATTTTCTTTTACAGATTTTACATTGGTTATATACAGACTTAACAAGACCTACATTTGAAAATCATAAAATAGCTACGGCTGTGTTTTCAATAACAAACAATATGCTATGTTGCTTTGCATCTAGATAGAAATGGATATTACAAATAAATCAATCATCGCAGCTACCTTATGAGTCTAGGGGAGAGAAGTGATTTGTGGAAGTGAAAAAAATGAGGAATGATGAAAGCTGAACATTTTAATGCATTTTAACCATTCAGATCTGTTATGCTGGATGGGGGGGGGGGACTCAGATTCTGAGTATAACAGATGTTGATGCAGAAAACTGAATTAGTAGTAAGTTAATTGCAAAAAGACCTTTTCCCATGTTTTTGAAAATGTAAATGGAAAGCTTGCAAGTTATCTGCAGGAATAAGAAGTCTTTTGAAAGATATGTCTGAATTTAGTGTAGCAAGAGACCAATTTTATTTGGTGAATGAAACTAATGTAACTTAGAAATTGGTAAACTGCATGCTTGTTACTGCATCTTCTTCAACCTGGAGATTTGTTAATTAACTAAATTGCAGTAATTCCGTAATTACTGCAGACATACTGTAATATACATCATAATTATGAAGCTGTCACATTAAAAAACCCAATGGCTTTTAAAAAATATTATTCCAAAGCCAGTCAATATCTCACTGGTTCACTTTTCCAGCCCTTTTAAGAGCTCCCAATAACCCAATACTACACTGTTGAAATCTGGAGACAAATTACTGGTTATAACTGGTATAGCTGTTCACCTTTTCAATGAAAGTGGTGTAAAGCAGGAGAATTGCATTATGATCACATCCATTTTACATTAAAAAAAAAGCTCTTCTTCAAAAAGCAAGAAAGCAAAATGAAAAATTATTGTCTTCTCAATTGACTTTAGTGCATTGTTCCTTTTGACGTCTACAGACCAGAACATACACAAAATGTTGTGATTCCGTCTGAGGCTCCTCAGGGAACGGCTGAACCTCTGCCGGCTCCATGCTCAGAGGGGGAGGATGAGGAACAGGAGGAGGAGGAGGAGGCCCAGGCAGACGGGGAGGAGGAATATCAGGCCGAGGGAGAGGGAGAACAGCCTGAGTCCCCCGGGTCCACCCCAGCAAGCAGCCTGGAGTCCTTAGATGAAAATGCACAAGCCATCATCGATCTCAGGCAGAGAAGAGCAGCCCAAAGAAGGGGACAATTAGCCAGGTATTTCCAGCCCTAAATAGGCAACAGCTGGGTTTGGGTGTGGTTCTCCCCAGAAAGGCTGAAAAGGCAGACCCACCCTTCCTGTATTGTGGAGTATTATCTTTGGGAGTCCTGGGACCTGGCTGTGATCTTTGGCGTCTCTGATTCTGGCTTGTGGCCTTGAAGGCTGAAACCTTGGGGGGAAAGGCATGGGTCTTATTCTCTACAGTGGTGTGTGTGCCAGCAAGAAGTCTTCTGTATTGTCTGGCCGTCAGGACTCTGCTGTGAAGCCTCATAGCCTGCCTGTTGGGAAGAACAGGTTTTTCTCTGTGTTTATTTTTCAAACTATAAAGTGCCTTTGCTTTTACCAGCGTGTCTGGCTGTTTTTTCCAGTTGGTGTTGAAGTCTGGGGGCACCCAGACAGAACACAAAAGAATATAGTTTCCCCAGAATTAGCCAAAATTAACAACATGGTTTTTACAGATCACATTCTTGAGAATGTGTCCAATCCTTTTTAATAAGATAAGCCCAGAATTGAATTTATGACCCTCCATTGGGCAGACAACACTCCTACATTGAATTGCGTGCCTTTTGGTTCTGGATGATGGATTACAGTGACAGTGTGTCATTCTATAAGCTGTTCCACATGAGAAGATATTGTGTAGTTGAAGAGAAGCAGGGCCATATTGCCTGAGAGATTCTGACATGGTTCTGGCTGCCTACATGACTCAACCCACAATTTCCATGTATTTAAAGAGGACCTAAAGCAGTGTTTCCCAAACTTGGCAACTTGAAGATATCTGGACTTCAACTCCCAGAATTCTGGGAATTGGAGTCCAGATATCTTCAAGTTGCCAAGGTTGGGAAACACTGACCTAAAGGACTTTCCTTCATGTACGCTTCTCTTCATGCGCAAGATCCCAACTACACAGAGAGGAGTTTCAGACATGGGCCGGTTCACATCCCCCCCAGCGTTTTTCTATGAAACCAGATGCAAAATAATAGTTCTTAATCATGCATGCTTCTCCAAGGGAGCTATCCACTCCTCCTATACATTAGCTTCTACCAGAATGGTATACTGTATATAGTCTACCTGCCTTAAGCTCTCAAAATTATAGTGTTCCTGAGTACAGTGATACCTCATCTTACGAACCCCTCATCATACGAACTTTTCGAGATACGAACCCAGGGTTTAAGATTTCTTTGCCTCGTCTTAAAAACCCTTTCCATCGTACGAACCTGAGCCCGGGTCTGTGGGCTCTCTTACTGCACCTGTGCTCTCGTACTGCGCCTGCACTCTCTGACTGCCAAAGGGATTCCCCTGCGATTTTGGGGGGAATTTGGGGCAATGTAGGAAGGTTTTGAAGGGGTGATTTTGGGAGAGATTTGGGGCGGCATTAGCCTTAATTAGGACCTCCATTCCTCACAGTCTATCTCCACTCTGCTAGCCTTCACTTTGTCCGCCTGCCGCTTTTTCTTAAAGCCTTAAAGTTTGGATTTTCCTAATGGGTTTGCATGCATTCTTTCCTATGGGAAACAATTTTTTGTCTTACGAACTTTTCACCTTACGAACCTCGTCCCGGAACCAATTAAGTTTGTAAGACAAGGTATCACTGTATAAGGTTTTACATAGACACACAAATCATTTAAAACCTCATATATGGATATATAACATGATACATATAAATATATATCTGAGTTTAAGCAAATATGAATTGTAAGATTGATTGATTGATTGATTGATTGATTGATATAGAATATTGGAGCAGAATCTTGTACACCTGACTGTGTTCTCCCTTCCCTTGCGGCCTTATACCTCTAGGAGTAAGTAAGGAAATATGTTTATTAACATAGGAATGCAATAAAATACAATAAAATAACAATAAACAGTGAAAACTATAAGTGAATAATAAAAGTATTAGACTGCTCCTGGCAGTAGTCCAAGTATCTTTCTATACTTTCCATTTCTTGGGTTCAAAGCAAGCTATTATTATAACAAACTCTGAACACTTTCACGGAGGTTATTTCCAGGTATCACCACACTAAGTTAATTTGGAAGTAAAAAATAGTGAAATAAAGTAAATGGGCTTAAACATTACTGAAGACCAAGCTGATGCAAGTTGGCAATGTTCAAGACAACAGTCTGATAACATTAGGAGGGCAGGCCTTAAAATTTTGTGTATCTTTGTAGTATCAGGAATATAGATGGGAGAACATGTAAAATGCCAAATAGGTAAAGCAACTGTTGCCTTCCCAAAAATATGGTCAATATGGACCATATCCAATACAAACACAGCAACCAAGATCACAATATTTAATGCCATTGTCATGCTGACTGCCATCTATGTCAGTGATATGGAAATCTACATAACATCAACATCTTCCAACAACATTGTTTCAGGGTTCATGTCACAAACAAGGAAATTCTACAAGGACATAATTCCTGAAGACTGTCTGAGATAGTGATAGAATGAAGAATGCACTTTGCGGGACATGTGCTCCGCATGAATGAACAATGTCCAGCAAAAACCACTATCAACTGGATACCTCCAGAGAAAAAGAGGAAGTCTAACAAAAACCTGGACCAAACATTTCAAGAGCCTGAAATTGAAGGATGCAGAGACTGTACTTGTGGACTGAAAAATGTGGAGTACACTTGTAACCCAATGTGCTTAGCACAGGACGTCGATGATATAGTCATCTAAAATGCAATGATCTGTGAGTTTAATTCCTGGCAGAAAGTTTGAATCCCACAGAAAAAAATCTGGCTATATATATCTGATGAGACCCCGTAAGAATAAAGCTGGCCATGTACTAGTGGTTAATATGATATCTCAGCATGTGTGGAAACAAGAGACCACCACTAGTGATGCTGAATTTCCCCTTCAGCTAGAACAAAAATTGCTCAATCATCTTTCTTAAAGCTATTTTGAAGAACAGGTTAGGATTTTTTTCTTAAAAAAAACCAAACAACTTGCCTCCTCTTTCAAAAGAGGCTATTTTGAAAATGTATCTTCAGACTTTCTTTTGTCACAGTTACTTCTTTCCCTGTCACAATCCTTAGAAAGGATTTTCTGCTGGCTCACAAGGACAGCAAAGCAAAGCAAAACTTTCCTTTATATAAACAGCTATATTTCATCGCAACAGTGGCATTCTCTCCCAAGCCAAATTTAGAACCTTCCAATGCAACTATCGAAACCCAAGAGAGCAATAGCTTGCTAGCCCTCAAAGCAAACAAGGTCAAAAACAGGCATGGCAGGAACTCCAGGAATATTCTTTATTACTGCAGAATAAAACTGTGTTTCTATTTTTTATTTTGACAACTTTATGAGATAAAAGTATAATATACAAAAAACAAAAAAGGGGGGGGGAAGAGAGAGGAGATACAAAATTAGGGGTATAGACAAAAAGGAAAAAGAAAGCACTATATAGAAAAAAAATAACTAATTTTCTTCAAAAAGAAAATAATCTTCTTCAGTACAGATGTAAGCATGGAATATATTCACTCTTTGAGCTAGAATAAATACAGTCCATCTACAGTCAAAAACATTTGTAGTCAAATCCCAAGGTTAAAATTTCTTTCTTTCAGTTGCAAGGAAAAGTCCAAAAGTGTTTTCCATCAAAAAAAATAAAGGGAACACTTAAACAACACAATATGTGTTGTGAATCAAACTTCTGTGAAATCAAACTGTCTGCTTAGGAAGCAACACTGATTGACAATCAAGTTCACATGCTGTTGTGCACATTCAACTTTGTAGGGAACGAAGTATTCAATGAGAATATTTCATTCATTCAAATCTAGGATGTGTTTTTTGAGTGTTCCCTTTATCTTTTTGAGCAGTATATAAGGCTAAGTGCTGTGTGTCTTAATCTTAGCAGTTTTAAGGCAAGTAGTCTTTAGCTCCAAAAATACTGATTGCTACCGAGAAGCTTCAGTTCAGGTGATAGTGGGGGGATTCTGGGAGGTCAAATGCAGGCGAGTTAAAATTGTGAAGTTGGGGAAAACTGGGATAGAGTAAAATGGCTTCTGAAAGCGTTACAGTTTCTCTCTGCCCCGTGTTAATATCAAACAAAAGCAAGCCAAGATTAGTTTGAGTTGCTCCTCATGCTTTCTATATTGTCAGGAAAATTGTTATCTTTTCTACTCCCTTAATGATTCATTGCTCTCTTTTCCCAAGGCCAGATCTTGCAAAACTAAGTCTGCAGGGTCTTTTGCCAGTTGAATATGGGTAAAGATACGATCCAAACTGAAAGGAAACCAATGTTTTAGGGCTGAAGGGGATGCTAATCTAAGAAATATCTCTCAGCTGGAACCCTAGATCCCTACAGAAATATGCCTCTTTTAACCTATCTAGCTTTTCAGCCCCAACAATCCTGTCTTCTAAGCTTAAGATACTCCTCTTTACTTGTTCTGACATAGCTGCTAAAAGACTGAAAAAATTAAGCCATGTTTGGATTTATGACCAATTGTTATACCATGCTTCCACTTATCTTTGATTTGTCAAAACAAGCTGGCAGCAACCCAAAAAATTTCTTTCCAAGTTTCGAATATAGTGATTGCTTAGAATGCAACTCATAAAAACAGGTTCCATTCTTCAATAGCTGACATTTATTTCTGGATGTTTTAGAAATGATAACACACTGATTCCAAAAGGTCACATCTAACACACACAAACACATACAATATTATTTCATTTTGATCTTCTCTCACTAGTTAATAAAGTTCTTTGCTCCTCAAACTGCTCGCCAGAGACCACTGTAGAAGCCGAACCGTCAGCCTGAATTAATGTTTGACTGCATGTGTATTTATTCTTATTTCCACATTATAATTCTAACTAGTTCTGTAGAAATGTCATTTCTTTAAATTATTATATTACAAATAATTGCTTCAAAGCATTTTATTTCACAAGCACTTATCTTCTGCTATCTAGTTACACAGTGCACAAACTCAATACTAAATTATCTCTGATTACGATGATCAATACATTTATTCATCTTAAGAGAAATACAGGTAGTCATTGACATGCAACCACAATTCAACCCCAAATTTCTGTTGTTAAGTGAGACATCAGTTAAGTGAGATTTGCCCTATTTTATGACATTTTCTTACCACAGCTGTTAAGTGAATCACTGCAGTTGATAAGTTAGTAATCTGGTTGTTAAATGAATCAGACTCTCCCAGTGATTTTGCTTGTCAGAAGGTCAAAAAAAGGTGACCACATGACCTTGGGGCACAGCAACAGTCATAATTACAATCCAGTTGCCAAGCATCTTAGTTTTGATCACATGATCATGGGGATGCTGGAAATTTTATAACTATAAAAACTGGTCATAACTGTGAAAAATGGTCGCATTTTTCAATGTCGTCATTGCTTTGTTGCACTTGTACAATGCAATGGTATGTCATCTGTAGCGCCCCCTTGACATCTTCTGAGGAAATGCAGCTTTGGAAATCCTCAGTAAGCCGGCTAAGAATCCAGAAGTTTTAGTTCCAGGGCATATTGATAGCAACACAAGGGGAATGCTTTAGGAGTTTACTATGTAAGGGATGCATGCATTAATGGGGTATTTTATGTGTGAACATATGTATTATCAGAGAATAAAACTAGACTGTGGTCCATAGCCCAAGTACAGTGGTACCTCTCCTTACAAACTTAATTTGTTCCGTCACCAGGTTCTTAAGTAGAAATGTTTGTAAGAAGCAATTTTTCCCTTAGGAACCAATGTAAAAGCAAATAATGTGTGTGATTGGGGAAACCACAGGGAGGGTGGAGACCCTGTTTCCTCCCAGGAGATTCCTAGAGAGGCCCCACGGAGGCTTCTCCCTGCCTTTTCTGGCCCTGTTTCCTCCCAAGAGATTCCTAGAGAGGCCCCACGAAGGTTTCTCCCTGCCTTTTCCTGCCCTGTTTCCTCCCAGGAGATTCCTAGAGAGGCCCCACGGAGGCTTCTCCCTGCCTTTTCCGGCCCTGTTTCCTCCCAAGAGATTCCTAGAGAGGCCCCACGGAGGCTTCTCCCTGCCTTTTCCGGCCCTGTTTCCTCCCAAGAGATTCCTAGAGAGGCCCCACGGAGGCTTCTCCCTGCCTTTTCCGGCCCTGTTTCCTCCCAAGAGATTCCTAGAGAGGCCCCACGGAGGCTTCTCCTTGCCTTTTCCAGTTAGTTTTGGAGGCTCGGGTTTGTAAGTAGAAAATGGTTCTTGAGAAGAGGCAAAAAAATCTTGAACACCCGGTACTTATCTAGAAAAGTTCATAAGTAGAGGCTTCTTAGGTACCACTGTACTTACAAAGAACACAAGCAGGAACAAGCCTGTTAGAATACCTAACCTGGTCCCCATCTTATAATGGGCATGAGAGGCAGGGAGTTGTTGTTGCAAACCCGATATGTAGCAAATGGCTTTCTTGGGACTCCTTTTTACAAAACCAATATTTCCGGTGCACAATTCCTAAAGGCAATTTATTAATGTAATCAAGAAATTAAAGACTAGAATGGCAACTAGGTGCCTCTGGGTAATTAGGAGTCCTTGTCTTTGTTTTGCAAAACACAATTGCACGGACCTTAAGATTAGGCATGCAAGTAATGCAGCTGATTCAATGCGTATTGGAGATCTAAGACTGAAGCAAGTGAAGGTTATAGGTGAAGTACTGTTGGGGCACTTTACAGTGAAAACTGGGTTTGTTCACTTTGGATTACAGTCCTGAAGCAACTGCTCCATTGTTTCAGCAATCTCCACTTGTCTAAACAAACAGGAATTCCATCTGGAGAAGTTATAGACAACTACTTAGAAAAAGAACACTTTTTGAATTGCTAATGCTGCTGATTGCAAAATGCAAATGCATGAAAAGGTTTTCTTCTCCCAATGCTGTTTTCTCTCTCTCTCTCTTTTATACACACTTCCCCCAAAATACATACACACACACACACTTTATCAGGCACTTGCCACACCTTCACTCACTCCGTCTTTTCAAGTTGTCTGGAATATGGATTTCCTCAACAATCTGACAATAACCTGACATGGTGATAATTTTCTAAGCTATGTTGCCCATGTCAAATTATTCAACATCTGTCTTCATGTTCCTACAAAAATTAGCATAAGATAGTGGTTTCTGATGACACCTCCAGTGAAATATTTTGACTCCTACTAGTAAGTTGCAAACAACCTGTCAGGTGGATAATGTCAGGTTCCCAGTCCTGCATACTAAGATGGCTCTGTGAGTTGTTTGGGGTGTTGTATGAAATGGTCTAAATGCTGGGTTCGGGCATTAAAAAGGGCAAGGACAATTACACTGAAGAAAAGCATCAGCCAGGCAGACAACATGACTTCTGTGCAGCAACAGCAGGAAAGCTAGAATCTGCACTGGATGTTAGGCATTTTGGTCCATAGAAAAGAAGGGGGGGGGGGACTGCCAGAAACAAAAAGGAAAAGTTACAAAGATGGATTTCTTTAAGTGAAAAGGGCCATAAAAATTACACAGGCTTGTAGCGAGAGGTAGGGAAAAACTGTAGAAAAAAACAGTTATGGAGCACTAAAACCCATTATCAAATAGGCAAGGAAAGCTGACGGAACACAGGACAAAGGAAAATAATTTATTAATAAGGAGTATTATGTTAACAGATGGCCAGTTCATTGGGATCTCTTCAAGCTAGGGAGGTGACCATTTTCACGAAAACAACAATTGCATTAAAGGGAAGGTGGGTTAAATAGCATGTAATCCAGTGTTTCCCAACCTTGGCAACTTGAAGGTATTTGGACTTCAATTCCCAGAATTCTCCAGCCAGCAAATGCTGGCTGGGGAATTCTGGGAGTTGAAGTCCAGATATCTTCAAGTTGCCAAGGTTGGGAAACACTGATGTAATCAATAGAAAACACATTTCATCCTGTTTTAAAGCAACACAGCAATACCAGTTGATATCCCTAGATTTGATTCAGCCTCCAGGTGATTCCTCAGTAAAGAAAAATAGAGTGGTCTTTAGGACAAAAGAATTCCCTATTAGATAAAAACCTAGCCTGCTTTCCAGTATCAGCTCAATTTACTAGCGTTACCAATTAATATTTTGCCCTAGGGAATGTTTAACATCTATTAACGCCTACACAACAAACTGCTGAAAGTACCACAATGAAGCTTGCCAAAAGATGGACACCCTAGCCCTATCAGTGTGAAGATAAAACTTGAAGGAACAAAGCACTCTTCAGTAGAACGGCATGATAACCCAGTGGTTAAAAAGAAAGCAATAGTCTCTCCCTCAACCTTCCTCCCACGACGTTAAAATAAAAGTAGATTATTTCACTGTACACCTTGCCAAGTTCAAAAATACAGTTCAGACGCCATCAACTTAGAAAGTGGGGAATCATTAACTAAGCCAATTTTTTCCCGCTCTTTTCTCTCTTGTCAGCAGTGAAGAATAACTCCTGCTGTGCATATTCTGTCTGCTTTCCAAGTCTACAATAACTACAGCTTCCCATGTAAGATTTCTGTTTGACTGTGCACGAAGGATGCAACCAAATGTGTTCCTTTGAAACTCCTCCTTTTGGCTTTTTCTTCGTTTTTCCCCCTCCTGGAAGGTTCCTTAAAGATTTGCTTTTTTTGCAAGAGGACAATGATGGGGAACCGCCAGCCGCTGAGCCTTTTCCTCAGTGCAGTAAGAGAAAGTTGGGCTGTCAGCAGATGCATGTTAGCAATAAAACACTCCTATCAAAGCTTGTTAAACCCTCCTTCTAAGGTAAATAAAACAGCAGTCCAGCATCTATAGTTCCAAAGAGAACAGCCCTCTCCTTATTTATTATGAGAGCTTTAAAATACCATTTCTCCCCTCCTATATACATATATACTTCATTTTAATTCCAAGATAAAATATATCTGCAATCTTGATACTGTATTTGTCTGAGAAAATAAAAGTATTTCCTTTCTCTCAAATCCCCTCTCTTTCCACTCATCTCCAATACCTATTTCAACCCATGTCTAAATTTAAATAGGTATTTTAATTTCCTTATTTTTAAAAAAATTAAATATGTATTCATATTTCAGCTGATGCTTAGGATATTTTGCTACCACAGCTGGGCAATTTATTGCTACCTATTTGCAATCTATTTGCTACCACAGCTGGACAATCTATTGCTTTGTAAATATGGACAAGTGTAATATGAGGGAAGTTTCCAAAGATCTTTTCATAATTGACACTTTTCTAATAAATAGAGTTGACATCAATGCATTGTTTCGCTAACATAGTACAATCTAGTTTTGGCAGATAACCATCACTGGCATGAAAGTCCATTAAGACTCAGAAGCCTGCTGGTTAATATGCATAGCCCTCCAGTTCACCCAGAATCACAGAGTTTTGTCTCTGAACTGTCACCATATAACATTACAGAATTCTCAATTATCTAATATAAGAGGTTATGGGGGGAAACAATGAAAAGAGCTTTTTCTGTCTTGGTGTGTGTGTGTATTTTAATCATTAATTTCTCTCCCAGGAGTAATTTTTATCAAACCCACCAGGGTAAACTAAAACACAATTTGAGTATTGCCCACAAGATCATATGCTGCAACGTCCTACCGATCAATGACTACTTCAGCTTCAACCGCAATAACACAAGAGCACGCAACAGATTCAAACTTAATACGAACCGCGCCAAACTTGACTGTAAAAAATATGATTTCAACAATCGAGTTATCGAAGCGTGGAACTCATTACCGGACTCAATTGTGTCAACCCCTAACCCTCAACATTTCTCCCTTAGACTCTCCACGATTGACCTCTCCAGGTTCCTAAGAGGCCAGTAAGGGGCGTACATAAGTGCACTGGTGTGCCTTTCGTCCCCCGTCCAATTGTCTTTCCTTTCTTTCACCTATCATATATATTCTCTTCCTTTCATATATCCTCTCCTCTAAGTTCACTTTTATCCTTATATATATTACCACATGTCTATTTTTCTTCCTATGTATTTGTGTATTGGACAAATGAATAAATAAAAATCTTGCGGCCTGCTACAGAATAACAAATGGTGGCCATTCCAGTTAAGAGGTGGAATACCTAAGGTCAGCCCAAGTTTTTTTGGGCAAGTAAGCCAAACAGGGCTTCCTTTCCTGAGAGTAAAAACACAGTAAAAGATACATTAGATTTACTGCTCATTCACAATACCCAAAGCCAGGCACCTAGCAAAGCTGCAAGACACCGTTCAATAGAAGAGCTGGCCCTGATTTATTTGCCACTTTAAATCTCTTCCTATGGGAGCCCTATTAGATGGCAAGTCATTCATGCAGAGCAGTTTGTTTTGTAGTGGAGAAAGGATTTGGTTTAACTTTTCTTCAGGGTTACAGCAGTAACCTTTCCACAAAGAACAGCATTCCACAAAGTATCAAGCAGCCAATGCTGAAAAAGGGATAGGAATTAAATTACACAAGAGATGGGTTAACACGAGTGATGAGCTACTTCACATGCACATGTGAAATTTGTCATGGAAGACATGTATAGTCACAGAGAGTCATTGGCAGGTTCTCTTTCACAGTTATGGTGTGTTTAGCAGTAAGGGAAGGGATGTGTATGCAAATTTTGGGTAGCCGACTTAAGTTTGTCCTTTTGGTAAAGATGGATGAATGGATGGAATCATCTAACAAAGGAAAGGAAGATTATTAAAAGACTCAGATTTTGTTCCGTCATCATGTCAAAGATCAGTTTATATAGCTAGCCTTTTCGGGTTCTTATCAGCCTGTGGTCTAAGTGCTTATCTTAGCACAAATCTAATGTGTTCTATTCATTCTGATTAAATGTGGTAGCTGCCTTTTATAAGAGTCCATAATAGATAAATCATCCAGTTTAATGTGATTTCATCTGACATTAGATTATGTTTATAGCTTCCATGGCAAGGTGTACAAGGACCTTTTCTTAGCCTTCTTTTTTGCTATGCTATGGTATGCTATCAAATGTAATGCCTAGGTAGGAGAAAATGCTGATGCATAACAGTTCACAAAATTTCCAGGGTCACAAGGGTCAAAGCACTAAGAACATCAAGTTCTCATATCGCATTCAGTCAAAACTACAGCTACAGCTCAAATTTAGTGGAGGGAGTAGGAGAGGGCAGGGCTCTGTAACTCTAGATTAGATTTTTCTTCCAGAGCAAAAAGCTGTAGTTCAACATTGTACAAAACATTAATAGCTCCCTCTTCAGAAACTAAAATAATTAGCAGTGGCTAAAAACTGCTTTGGAAAAAGAAGGAAATGCAGATGGTTGAACCATGGAAACTTTGTGGAATACTGATTCCACTCATCTGAAGCATAATTAAAGATATACTTGCAAATTAAAATGTTTATTATCTCCATAAGCCATTGGAAGAGAAATAATAGAGAAGGCATATACCAACTGAAGGAGCAAATAACCTCTGTTGCTTAAATAATAAACTGTACCATATTGCATCTTTTCCTGTTTGACTTTTCTGCACATTCCACTTTTGTGTCTAAAATATAGTTGTTATGCTAAACATCTACAGATAGGAAGAAATGCAAAAACAAAAGTCTAGAAATGAAAGAAAGAGGAGAGGGGGGTTAAATTCATTAAGAAGAGTCAGAAATAAGTCTGAAAGAATACAGTCAAGTATGAAGATTGGCAGCCTTAAAAGACCCTGAAGAGGCCTGAGAATAGAAAACCAGACCACTAGTTCTGCTTGGACTGCAACAGCCAAGCTAATTAAAAATAAAAAGTTTGGCTGGAAGCATATAAAATACCCATGGGGATGTGAAAACCTGCACACACAACATTTCTTTTGCAACCAAGACATTACATAGCCTATCTCACTTCTCTGGGGCATGCCTAATAATTTCCCTCTAGGTTTTTAATCTCTACCCCATATTCTCCCTTATCAGGCATTGGGGGAAGGGATAAGGGACAAGACAAAACAAGGTTGAAAGCAAATAACTGAAATTGACAATTGCAGCCCCAATGGATGGAGAGAATAATCTCTTTTATTTTTATTTTCCTTTTCTGCATCATTAAGATGACTACAAAGGCTTTAGCTGTATGGAGGGGGCTACATGGCATTGGATCAGATTATCTGCAGGACCACCTTCTGCCGCATGAATCCCAGCATCCGGTTAGGTCCCAGAAAGTCGGCCTTCTCCAGGTCCCGTCAACTAGACAATGTCACTTGGCAGGGCCTAGGGGAAGAGCCTTCTCTGCGGGGGGCCCGGCCCTCTGAAATCAGCCTTCCCCGGAGATTCGCACTGTCCCCACCCTCCTCACCTCCCGCAAGAATCTGAAAACCTATTTATGTCACCAGGCTTAGTGTCACTAGACGTTTGTGGTTTGAATCTGAATTATTTTTAATGTTTTAGTCTTTTTAGAATAGTTTTAGATCAGTTATTTATATTAATTGGATTTCTGATGTGTTATTGTGTTATATGTTGCGAGCTGCCGAGTCCACAGAGAGGGGTGGCATACAAGTCCAATAAATAAATAAACAAATCTTAATGGGAAGGCCACCCATTGGAAAACCAGCTGAACTGTGTGGGTTGATCTCCATTAAGTTCTAGCCAAGGCTTAGGATCCTTAACTACCTGCAGGGATGGAGAGGAGTCTGGAGAACTTGATTTCCCAGCTACGGGGATAAACAAGGCTGTTGTGCAAAAGAGCCAGGTGTTTGTTATGCCTTAGGAAGCCAAAATCTTTCACCCTACACTACCCAAAACCAAAAGCCCTTGGACTGAAGAGTGGCACTGCTCTAGTCCATCCTTGGCATCTGTGGAGAAGGTGGCAAATGTCGGACACCCTGCCTTGCCTTCAGGCTGCCAAGGGATAAATAACCAATGATTCCTCTAGGGCAGGGGTAGACAAAGTTGGCTCTTCTGTGACATGTGGACTTCAACTCCCAGAATTCCTAAGCCAATCCTGCTAGCTCAGGAATTCTGGGAGTTGAAGTCCACATGTCATAGAAGAGCCAACTTTGCCTATCCCTGTTCTAGGAGTACCAGTGACAAGCGTTGTCAACTGTTTTCTGCCAAGTTGGCTGTTGTGTGTGTGTATGTGAACGAGCATCCTTTTGCAAATGGGATGCCAATCTGTTCAATAAATCTGTGGAATGAATCTCCTTCCCAATCCTCGATCTCTTTTTAAAAAAGGGGGGGGGGAGAAGGACTCTTTTAAAACAGTGCCAGGAAAAGTGAAGGGGGGGAGGAGAGAGAGACACACAGCGTGATCCACGAGAACTACCGTACTACATATTCCCTATGGCCTTTTTCGTTAGAAGCAGCGCTCTCCAACCACAGCGCTCGGTCCACAGGCGGGAACGCTCGTTCCCACCACCGCGGCCACTACCTGCGCCAGCCGCCAGCCTTTCCCGCCACTCCTCTCTCCACTCCCGGGAGCAGCAAAAAAGGGTGAACCCAGCAGCAACAGTGCCCGCGCATGCGCCGTGCTGTTTTGCGGAGCTCGCTCCATCCCGCTTCATTTTAAATTCTCCAGAGCTCAGCGGCGACTGGACCGGGACGCCTTTTTCGCGATCCGGAGGCAATCCTCCCGCCGCCCCGTGGCAGAAAAGGATCCAGTCCTTCTTCCAGGCATAGTTCGGACTCTTTCTCCTCATCCCTCCCCTCCCGGTTCCTCCTCAAGATCGGAAGGCATCTTAAGATTTGCCCCCGCCTCTAGGCTCCTCCAGCGTAGCAACCCTCTCTTGAAATGCAACGCGTGCCAACAAGTAAATCCATAGTGGCAAAGGTGGACGAGGGGAAAAGGTTAGCGGGTCATTTTAGTAAAGGGAATGGGCGATCCAAAAAAAGGGGGACAAGCACAGGGAGGGAGGAAGGAAGGTGGGAGAGGACAGAAAGGAGGGAAGGAAGGAAATGAGGAAGGAAGGAAGGAGATGGGAAGGAGAGAGGAAGGAAGGAAGGAAGGAAGGAAAGAAGGGGTGAACCGGCCAGCTTTTGTCTTCCCAAAGTCCTAGCAGTGGCTAGAGACGCCCGAATGGCCCACCGGCTCTTAAAAGGGCGCATTTTCTGTTTAGGAACAACAAGTTGTGTTTGTTTCCACCGAACGGAATCTCGCAGCTTCAAAATGTCTTTTTTTTCCTCTTCGCGCCGCTCAGACGGAGGCTTTCCAAGGGTTTGGGGTTGGGTTTTTTTTTAAAAAAAAGCTTAATATCTCAGTTCTCCTAAAACACAGGAAGGTCAGGGTTGGAGAAGAAAGGGAGCAACGTCACCGCGGCGAGAGATTTTTTATTACAAAGTAGCTGGATGGGAAACTTCCCCACCCTTAATTGTACCCACGGTGGGGATTTTTAAAAGAACTTTCTTCCAGGTGCTTTCCGAAAAACAAACACCCCCAAAACTTTGATCTGATGATTATACAGCCCGGCTCTCCAAACCCTACTTCTCTCATCTCTCTCCTTATCCCCATCAAACCCCCCCCCCCCAAATCTTTTTATTTCCTCCGAAGACGAAAACTGCCCCGACTCTTACCATAGACCCCTTGTCCCCTGATGTACACCGGGACCAGCGACAGGAATAAAAGCCACAGGGTTTCCATCTTCAAGACAGAACCTTCATAGCCAGCGAAGAATAGAGAAAACCCGACTCCAAAGGCACCAACCACCCAGACAGCCTCCAATGCTGGAATCCGCTTAAAAAAGAAAGGCCGAGGAGCGTCAAAAATCCCGGTTGTTGATACCCCACTTTCTGCGGCCTCGAAGCGGGGAGGGGGAGGACGGATGGGGCTCCGGTCTCAGCCCTGTTGGCGAACTCGACTCAGCCGATCTGTCACCCGGGAAGCTTCGCGCTCTCCTCCGAACAGAGGCGTCCCCAAGGCAGTGGGAACCGAGTGAAACAGCCCCGCGGAGCAGGAGTTGCGGGGATGGGAAGGAGAGGAAGAAAGGTGCGTTTGCGTGCGTGTATGTTGGGGGGGGGATCAGGCAATCGCGGGGTCTTTCGTTGCCCCTTCCTCTTCTTCCCAAGAAAGAAAATACACAGCCCCACTCGCTCAAAAAGCCCAGATGCTCGGAGAGAGGATGGAATAAATGAAGGCTGGCTTTCTCAACCGAATGAAAGAAAAGGAGGAAAAGTCGCTAAGAAGAAGAGGCGATCCCAGCGGCGAAAACAAAATCCGGAGGAACTTGCGGCGATTCCTGCTCTTCGGCGCTGCCCCGATCTTTTTTTCCCCAAACCGCGTCTGTGCAGAAAGAAACGCCGAGGGCTCTTCTTTGAACGCTCTCGGCTGCCCAAACTGCCCTGCCAATGGGCCAGAGGAGACCGCGAAAGACGGGAGGGAAGCGAGGGGCGTTTAGCTTAATAAGCCTCCGCTCGCAACCCCTGGAACAAGCGAGGAGGAGGTGGAGGGGATTTCCACCGAACGTGCGTGGAGAAATGCAGCAGTCGGGGCGAAAGGTAAATTCTCAGTTTCTTGCCTTATAAGCTGCTTTTTTTAAAAAAAAAAAAAATCTTTCTTGCTGGCGGTGTTGGAATTAATTCAATGCAAGGACCAAGTCCTCTCGGGCGTCTTTTTCCTATATTCCAAATAAATAATAAATAACACTCCCAACTTCTTGGGCTTCCTTTAGCTGCCAAGCGGACGATCTTGCTCGACTGCAACGTTCCGCATCGCGCTCCCCTTCAAAAAGCCGCCTTGCTCAATGGAACCCTGGGCTTCTCTGCCCCTTTCCGTTGTTCGACTCTGTCCGGTTCTCCCCGCCGCCGCCGTTCACAGGTGCAAAGTTTCCGCACGTTGATGGTATAGAGTAGCGGTTAAAGACTCTCCCGCGTTCTTTCCCCCCCTTTAGCTTCCCTTCTAGAGGTAACCGACTGACTTTCGCCGCTCTTCCTCCAGAAAAAGATATTCTCCGACTGGAACTTCCAGGGGCGCGAAGAAATAAGGAACTTTCCGAAAGCGGCTTTCAACTTGAACGGCAAAAAAGGGCTGCTCTGTGGGAAGGGGTGTGTCCACCGCAGGCTCCGCCCCTTCTTAGAAAGAACGCCGTCTTTTTAAAAAAAATAAAAAATGGCCCGAACTGCCAACAGCTGCAGTTCGCCGCCGCTTCTCGCGGGGCGAAAATTTGTTACCGCGCTTCGCTCGCGGTTCTCGCTTGGCTGCCTTTTATTTTCAGACAGACGGCCGGCCAGTTGGAAAGGGACCCTCTTTAAGCACGAGCGATTTAGGCGTCCTTCCTTTAAAACTAGCTTCCTCGGCCAAAACCAGCGTTATTTCCCATTTTCTTCAGGGGGGAAAAAAAGAGCTCTTCCCAGCGACGGCAAAATCTGCTAATTGCGGCCTCTTAATTATCAAGCGTCTTAAGCTGACAAGGTTCAGCTGCGAATCGCGCCTACTCCTTCCTCACACACACACCGCTTGATTCCTTCTAGTTAAGAGGTGGGGGGATAGCGGGGGGACACAATTAAGTCCTCCGTGAGGGGCTTTGTGGAGCGGCGTCCTGCCTCCCACCCGGTTCCTCACGCGTGTCGCTCGCCACCAATTAAGGAAAAAAAACCAAACAAAAGCTTAAGAGGATGAGAGGACTCTTCTGTAGGTTTATCTATTTATTGCCCGGCGGTGGCTTGCTTCCTCTCTCCTCCTCCGCTTTCGCGCTCCTCCTTTCTGTTTTGGCCTCTCTTCCTTGGCAAAGAAGTGCCGGTTTCTCAGCCATCCTAAGAAACGGCGGGTGCTTTTTTTTTCTTCCCGCCCTTCCCCTCAGACCGTCTGCGGCCGCCTCGCTAAGAAGCCCGTCTCTCTTCTCTTTTTGGAAACGGAGGCGCGAGGAGGCAGCCAGGCTGGGCGGCAAAAGCCAACCATACAGGATTGGTTTGTATTGGGATAGCGTTAGGAACACGTGGGCCGCGTAGGAGACCGCGTGCTGCGCAGCTATGTTACACACCAGGCGGTTGGCGCGCGCTACCTTTTTTTTTTTCCCCTGGGGCCCGGGCAGTGCTGTCCGGGGGGCCCTTGGAGAAGGAAAGCGCGTACATTCCGCCCGACGCTTCTGGGTCTGAATCTCTCTGAATCTGAATATCTCTGGCCCTGCTGTGTGCGAGGTATTTTAGCCCGGGGCCGCCGAAGCCGTTTAAGTATGTTGTTATTCTTCCGTGCGACTTGCAGCCAGCGATAGTAGTTTTGGAGGCAAACGGGGAGGTTGTCTGCGCTTTCCATTTGCTGTGATCCCAGCGGAAATCGAAGCTCCCCACTGCGACGGGGAGTGTGTGTGGGGGGGGGAGGGGGATAGGAGAGAATAATTTTTAGGTCTATATACTGCTTCATAGTGCTTTTACAGCCCTCTAGAGCAGTGTTTCCCAACCTCGGCAACTTGAAGATATTTGGACTTCAACTCCCAGAATTCCCCAGCCAGCGAATGCTTGCTGGGGAATTCTGGGAGTTGAAGTCCAAATATCTCCAAGTTGCCGAGTTTGGGAAACACTGCTCTAGACGGTTCACAGAATCAGCATATTGCCCCCAACAATCTGCGTCCTCATTTTAACAACCTCGGACCATGGAAGTCTGAGTTGACCTTGAGCAGGTGGTGAGATTTGAACTGTTGAACGACAGTGAACTGAAGTAGCCTGAGAAGACAACTCCAAAAAACGAGCGGGACCAGTGGTGTATTAACCATTAAGCAGACTTCAACACGTACTTAGGCCACCAGGCCCAATGGGGGTACCAGAAAGTTGAGAAAGGGGAAAAACCCCAATGAAGATTTGTTTTAAAAAATGGATAAGAATTGAATATTGGGGCACCAGTGAGCCTTAATCCTCCACTGAGCTGAACGGTTCAGGACATCCCAACAAATCTTCCCAAGGGCCCAAAGATTGCTGGAAACAGCTGGGAAGTGGAGCCTCTGATTAAGATGGTCCTTTTTTTTCTTTGGCCAGAATAGACAGAAGGGCTACCTGTCTGTAATTGGCTCTAGAATGGCAGAATCTAACTGGCCATTTCTCCTTAAGGCCAGCACACAACATCCATCCATCCGTTATATAGCAATAGCATTTAGACCGCTTCATAGTGCTTTTACAGCCCATTCTAAGCGGTTTACACAATCAGTATATTGCCCCCAACAATCTGAATCCTCATTTTACCTACCCTCTGAAGGATGGAAGGCTGAGTCAACTTTGAGCCAGTGGTGAGATTTGAACTGTTGTACTACAGCTAGCAGTTAGCTGAAGTAGCCTGCAGTGCTCCACTCTAACCACTGCGTCACCCCAGATCTAATTCAGTCCTCAAATAGTGGGCGCGGGTGGATGCCAGGGGGAGGATGGGGATGCATGTGATTCTCCTAACGGGGGAGTGTTTTCCCAGTTGCATGTTGCTCTGAGCTCAGAAGAGAAGGCAGCCAGGCGGGGAAGTTGCAGAATTGGAGGTTGCGAAAATGGGTTCAACCGTATTCGGTGTGAATTACTCCCTGGTAAATGGGTAGAGCAGCCTTCCCCAGCCAATAGTTTGCTTGCAGTTTATAATAAATAATAAATATTAACCCTAAAATTCCATTGGGGCCCAGATTGGAGAGTTTGAGGGGGGGGATGTTTACATCTTCGGGGGGGGGGTGTTAACAGAAAATAGTTGAGAAGCAGTGTTCTAATTGCAGGCCATCATATTCCTATCTCCGTGATTTAAGCCAGCCTTCTATATTGGACCAGAAGAACTCTTGTTTCCAGAAATTGTGGTGGTTCACTCTGCTGAGATGATGATGGCTATGGGCAAACACGTCTCCAGATTAGAAAAAGATAGACTAGCATTGGCCAGAAGCATTTGAGCTGCAGCTCACAGGAGCCTCAACTAGCAAGAAATGTCCCCTATGAAGAAGAACAGGATAAACTGTATAAAATCACTTTTAATGATATCTGTTAGTAAGAACGGTTGGAGTTATTGCCCAGTCTATTTCAATGATACTGTGGTGGGGAACACTTATCTAGGAAAAATTCTTCCTCAGTTCCTCTTTGGCCCTGTTACAAATATATTTTCTGAATTTCATGTTCATGCAGGAATAGATATTAAACTAAATTTCCTCAAGGTGCACCGGTTTAATTTTCACATTTACACTGCCATTTCCTTTGAAGATTCTTATAATAGAAAGATAGGGCAGAGGTGTGCAGACAATGAAAGTGAGGCTTTTAACAAATTTTAAAATATTAATGTAGAAAGGTCTCGCCCTCCTGAAAATGGTAATAGTTCTGCTAAGTTTTACTCTTTATCTAAATACATTTCCTTAGATAATTGAACTCCCATCAGCTCACCCTTGTCTTAAAATAGCACTATAAAGCATTTATTTTCTCCTAGCACATGAAATAGATTTGAGGTACCTGCAAATAATGAGGTATGCGTGTATTTCAGCATGAAACCTTGTGGTGGCAGGAAACCAGGACTCTTTAGTGTTTATTTTTTCCACTGAACTCTTGCATTGAAGAAATCGATTCTTATTTTGATCATTGCGTGGTTGAGTAGCTGGAGGTGCATTTGAGATACAGAGATTTTTTCCTTTCTTTGTCTGGTTCTTTTGCAAGCAGCTGCAGTAACAGCCCCCTCTTTTTACACATACAAAAAGCAAGACAAAAGGCAGTGGAGGTTGGGGCAGGAGAGAAATGTGTTGCCCTTCCAGACAGCTGATGCCTTTCTAGATGCCTATCTTCATGTTGCCTCTATTCAGCATGGAGTTCCTGGTGGAGATGGAAGAATCCCACTCGATGTTTACAAACCACCAGAAACCTTCCTTCCTCTTTGCCTGCACTGGGCTTCACCTCTTGGTGAAAATTCAAGCTGTCTTTGCTTCATTATCCCCTTTCTTTATTTCATGAGAAGGGAATGCAACCATCGCATCTGGGAGGCACATGTGATTTACAGGCAGGTTTCTGGAGCCAGCAGAATAACAACAACAACAGCAAACGTATGCTGTCTGATTCTCAATGACTCAATCTGGATTCATAGGTTTTCAAAAAGCAGGTTCTGCCTCAATCCTGCTTCTAGCCAAAGTCAGTGGCTGTTTGAAGGAACAATGAGGGCTCATCTTTTAAAGAGCATCCCATTAGAAAGCTATCGTTATTGGGCTTGAAAAATCTAAACTATCATTAGATGGCAGTAGAAACCTCCAAGTTCCCTGAAAGTCAGTGGTTAATTGGTTTCTGGAGCTCAGATATGGTAGCCCTACCTATTCTGAGTTGCCAAAAGGTGGTCTGGTATTTCCTGCCCTGAGTACCCAAATCTCTTAAAATAGCCTGTCAAAGCACTTTGTATTCATTTTTTGCATGGCTAGATTTATAGTGACTCTGCAACTGACCTGTTGGAAGTTTTTGTTGCCGGTGAGCAGTATTTTAAATGAGCCATTCTTGTGTCACTTCAGATGTATTTCTTTATTTCATTTATATTTCATTTATGTCCTGCCTTTCTTATGTGGGGCTCAAGGGACCATGTAGGGTTTTTTTTTAAGTAGAACTCAAAGACTTGGTTGTTGCATCCAGAGGCAGGATACCTTTCCTTTTATTTCTTTTCACTAGGTGACCTTTATAGAGTGAAGAGTACTGTGTGCTAGGATTTCCTAGCTTTCCATGGATTTGGTCACTACCAGCTGACTTTTGAGTTATGCCTTTATATACAGCTGTTCTAGAAATCAGAAAAGACATATTGGACTTTCTCTCGGTACAAAATAGCCTGGACTGTCTCTTTGGATAATTGTTCAATGCATTTTCCATAGTCATATTCATATATATTTATATCTCAACAGGATCTGTATTATGTAGCTATCAGCAATTCTATAAAAGGGGTTGCCATACATCATTAAAGAACATAGCTGCTTCAGCAATCATGCCTGTTAATACATCACTATATACAACGGCTCACCTGCTAGGAGGTGTCACCGCCATCATTCTTTGCCTCATCTTACTCGATGCTAAAAAGGCAGTGATACCTGAGGTGGGGAATAATGTATTTTATTTTACTGGTGGGCTATTGATTTACTATGAACAAGAATCATTTTCCCAGTTATAAAGAGTTATGGCCCAACCAAAGACTGGTTACTTACTCATGCTGTAACAAATAAGCAGTTAACAGTCATAGCTGCTAATTAGTAAGCAGTTACTTTTAATATAAATGGCATTCAGCCATGGAAAGGAGCAGTTTGCTGATACCAGCAATGCGGAGAGTAAAAACTGACAAGTGTAGCTCTCAGAAGAATGACCAATTTTCCTTCAATGTTGGAGGTGGAGCAACTCAGGCTATTAACTGGAAGAACCATATTCTTTGATAAATAAATCTGGAGAAGGCAGAAACGATCTGGAGAAATACTGTGCTTCACGTACTTCATTTCAAAGTTGAGTTGTCTGAGAAACTTATATGCCCAGGAAGAGTTAGGAGGATGTTTAATATCTACCTTTACCGAGGGCTACAAGAGTTGTGCAATATAAAATGGGCAGTGTATCGCTCCAAAGATTGTGCCAAACATTCCTCCTTGCTGGTTGAATTGGCTATAAATTGCACAGCATCCTGAAGGTTCCCCATCTGGGCTGCAAAATATCCTGGCTACCTACTTTTAGTTAAATTGTAGTTAAATTAACTCAGGAATTAACTGTTAATTTCAAAAGAATGTAATTTGCCTGAAAATGTACCTAATTAGCTTTCAGGAGAAGTGATGCTATTGCATCTTTCTGCTTTAGCAACATGTTATGTGTAGTATGTTAGGGTAACAGTAAATCCAGACACCCTTTCATGGACCAGGCAAGTCTTCAAGTCAATGCCCTAATCAGAGTTACTGCTTAACACCTATTGGAGGAACAGAAATTGACATCTTTTTTCATGGAATTATGCTAATATTAATTAAATGCAAGAAGATAACCTATAGCAGTGATGACAAACCTTTTTTTCCTCGGGTGCTGAAAAAGTGGGTGTATGCTATTGCACACGCGCAAGTGCCCACACCCATAATTCAGTGTGTTGGGAGGGCTTCCGCCGCCGCCTGGAGCCCCTCTGGAGGCAAGAAACGGCCTGTTTCACAACTTATGGTGGGCCCAGAAGTATCGTGTTTCACCCTCCCGGGGCTCCAAAAGCTTAATCCCCCCGGAGGTTCTCTGGAAGCAAAAAACACCCTCCCAGAGCCTCTGTGAGCCAGAAATGACCTGCTGGCACACACACACACATGTTGAAGCTGAGCTAGGGCAACAGCTCGCGTGCCAGCAGATATGACTCCGTGTGCCACCTGTGGCAGTGGTGCCATAGGTTCGCCATCAGCGACCTACAGCCTTGCAGAGTTAATTTAAAATGGATGGGTATCCTACTTTCAAGGTCCACAGTGTGGATTATGTAAATTCAATTAGTACTCCTATCCCAGATGAGTTATAAGATAAGCAAAAGACACTCTGTGCTTCCTCAGATTCAGTTGGTGCCCTTCTTGACAATTTCCCTTGGATATCTTTCTCTTGAAAGCAGTGCAATTTAGATGGAATGGGGTGGATTTTGTTTAAAGTTTTATGTATGTATTATTCTGTATACTGCTGGGAGTCTTTGGAAACCAGCAGGACATACCTACTATAAATAAATAAACCCAGGTGGATTAATTTTTACGATGCTTAATGAATAAAATGAATAGTTTTGCCATATAAACTATTGTCTGGACTTTTCATTATAATTCCTACCTATAGTTTGGTCCCTAGCGGCAAGCGGCTGATCCAGGTGATTAATACAAATATGAAAAATGCATCAATATTAATGGAAAATATCTGTTTTGTTTGCACCACTTGTTCTGTCTGCAAAGGAGAAAAAGTGCTGAAAAAGAAATTAAAGCTAGTTGCGCAACTAAACCTTTATTTTAAACAATATAAATGTTTTTTTTATACCAGATAGCTATCTAGCTATATAGATGGTAGGTAGGTAGGTAGATGATAGGTAGGTAGGTAGGTAGGTAGATAGATAGATAGATAGATAGATAGATAGATAGATAGATAGATAGATAGATAGATAGGATAGAAAGATAATGGAAGGGTAGATCAGTGTTTCCCAACCTTGGCAACTTGAAGATATCTGGACTTCAACTCCCAGAATTCCCTAGCCAGAGAGTGGGGAATGTGGGTAGTCACCTAGTAAAGAAATGGAAATATCATGTGGATTTATTTACAATTTAACAATGCATCCTAAAATCATACAGAAGGTACATTGTTCATAATCCACCTGCGTATATTAATAAAAAGTTAATGGAATAATAAAGCTGTACTACAAGCCATGGGTCTACTTGCAGATATTCTAGAAAATGTAAAAATGACTACATTTGCTGATAACTTATGAATTATTTGCTCAGCTCTATCACTTTGTAACACTTGTTAAACATTACCTTTCAGGTTCCTTATTGCAAAGTGCAATTTTTTTCACATCATTCTTAAGTATTTATTTATTTATTTATTTATTTATACAAATGTTTATTTCTACCCTTTTACTACTTACATACCTGCCAGTTTCCACAGTAAAAAATATTGAAAAAACTAGTTTTTCCTGACATTGATTTCGGCAAAAAGAATAAATCCCAGCCAATCCTCCAGTTGGGACCAAAAGCATACATTTCATTGATTAACCTAAGCATATTTTCTTAGACATTTTTATTTAAAAAATGTATAAATACCTACTAGCACATTTCTATATGGGGAAAGGAAAAACAAAGGTGTTCAAAGAAAGTCATATATATTTTACAGCGCTACCAAACAACAGATGACTTCTGAATCGGGGAATACCAAGGTCCAGGTTCTATGCTATTAATTTTCTGTGGTTGATGCTTCTAGCCAATAACCTGGGCTACACCAATCATCTTTTCCTTTTTTCTGTGATAGTTGGATGAAGCTGCTCTCTGCCCTGGTTATCTCTAGATCTGACATTTCCATCACCTACCTCTAGTATGTTTTCTTTTTGAAATAAGTCTTAAGATTTCATCAGATAGCTCTTAAGCCTGAGATTCCCCCCCCCCTCCCTTCAACACAGTTCAAACAGAGGCAGAAGCATTAGATGTTAGAGACTGGATTCTCACACTAGGAAAAGGGTGAGAATAAATGGCTAGATTGTCACATTACATTAAGCCATAATGTACCTTGATTTTTATTTACTTGTTTTATGATCCAGCCATTATAACTTTTAAAGAATACCATAATGAAAGGTGCACAATAAACTTCATTTTTAGGCATGGAAGCAAAGTGCAGTGAAGCAGCGTTTGAAGTCCTGCAGCCGAGGGACTAATTGCCATGACTTTGTGTTCTTTAACTTTATGTGCAATGCATTTCTTTTTTGAGGGGGTGGGGGTGGTAATTACAATTGGGAGAACTGTTCTTAAAACTAAGCCCCTTCAAAATAAATGGAATTTTAAAAGCCCCCCCCCCCCCCATACAATACTCCTAACAGAACTGCTGATGCTGGGCTGCTGATTTTCTATGTCTTTGAGCAGTCCCTAATAAAAGTAGTGATGGCATAATAGAAGCTACATTTGTCTCTTACATTCTCACTTGACTCTAATTGTGTCTCTCTTTGCTATTTGTATAAATATATTTTCCAGTAGGGATGGGGAAGACAAAAGTATTTTTTTTTTCATTTTTCTCACTCTAAGGATTCATTACAGCCTATTTCTGTTTCCCACCCTAAGGACATGCTTATTTATGCTTTCTTGTTAACATTTGTTGCAAAATCAAAACCAGAAGCACACACAGATGACTGATTCAGCTGGATTCAATAACTTCTTTATAAACATTGTGTATGCGTGTGTGCGCGCATATATATATATATATATATATATATATATATATATATATATATTCAAGTCCCAGTGGGTATGGCTAGCTGATGAGGCCAAAATAAGGCCGAAATAGATCTATCCTAGTCTCCCTTAATTTTCAAATTCAGCAAAAAAACATGTGACATGTATGTATGTATGTATGTATGTGATTTTTTTGTCACGTCACCCTGGTATATGGGAGGAGCATACAGCTTCCTTTTTTCCTGTCCTTCCCAAGGCAGACAGACTTTTTACAGCTGACAACTATAATCTATAAATGTAACATATTTTTGCTGATAATGAGATTCTCCTTTTTATTATCAGTAATATGTTACATACATACATACATACATACATACATTTATATATTACATATTGTGCTGATAAGTAAAAAGGAAGGGAGCCTAGTATAGAACTATTTCGACAGAAAATCAAACATACATACATACACACACACATATATACAGTTACATACAATACCACAAGTAGAATTCTTCAATCAATTAAATGTAAACACAAGCAGAAGAATTAGTTTCATTTCAGCGGAACAGAGAGGACAGTGTACTGAGCCATACCTAGCCTTAAGTTTAAGTTTTAGTTTCGATTCTCTGCACAGACTCAGAAGTGGTTAGCTCCCATTGGTTGACTTAGTTGCTATGCCTATTCATTGGCTAACCTTGTTAACATGACTCTCCCAGTTCATGGATATCTTAACATTTCTTTTCTTCAATCATTAGTTCCTAAAGCTGTTTGAGGTGATTCCAAACACCAGGACTTTATTTTCAGCATCACAATGATCCTATCCAATCTGGCATGCAAGATTCTTTTGAGTAATATGCGTTCCAATTAAAATCAGTGTTGATCACATTGCTTGGCAAGCAGTGAGAATTCCATCATAATAACTTGTTCCATCAGTTTCACTATGATTTAACGTGGTGCCAAGCAAGTTTACTGAAAAGGGGATAATGAAATTCCTCTCTCTCTCTCTCTCTCACACACACACACACACACACACACACACACTCTTTACTATTCTATCTTAAATGTGCACACAGCCCCAAGGAGAAGAAAACATTTATTTCCAGAAAAATACCTTCAGAGCATTGAGTTTTATAGGACACTAGCCATAAAACTGAGTGCTAAGAATGCAAAAGGTGAATTCTAATGGTTGGATTTTGTTCTTAACTCTAGCAATACATGGTGCTGAGATCTGTAATTAACTGGGAACACAAACCTTTTTCTGTTTGAAATGCTCGGGGGCATTATAAAGCTACTTTCCATTTCCTTCAGAGAATTCATACTAAGTCTTAATATGGCTCAGGTTCATTTAACATGACATGGGAAGCTGGGAGAATTATTTGCCAAGCATGGTTTAAAGTTTGGCCTGTTTAAAAATATTTATTTGTCAAAGCGTGTAGAAGATAATAGGTATGGTATGAACATAAACAAAAGCAAAGTAGGTGTAGGTAAACTTGGACACTGGGACAGGGATGGCGGGCAAGATGGTGTACTTATGCACACCCCTTACAGATCTCTTAGGAATGGGGTGAAGGTGACTGTAGACAGTCTAAGATTAAAGTTTTTGGGGTACCAGAGATTTGGAAACCAGCCTTAAACAAAAAAACATTTCATAATAATCACCATGTCAATCCTTCAAGTAATTGTGATTCCACCAACCAATCAAATCACTAAAACATAGTCACCCAATCTATTTGCTGCATTCAAACCAAATCTCCACCCCTAACACTATATATAAGGAAGAAATGGTAGTTGCAAACATTCCATATTTACAACAGCACGAAGCTTAAAACTTCAGCCTGATGATGGTGAATGTGATTTCACCGAAACGTCGCATAGACACTCAAAATATTACACGGGGCAAAACCCGAACTCAGATCAATCTACACACACACACACACACACACACACACACATATATATATGCTTTTTTATGTCGGATCACCCTGGTATATTGAAGGAACGTCAAAGCTCCTTTTTGCCTCTAGGCCATAAAAAAACATATAGCCCCTCCCTGGTACAGAGCTGGAGGGATCAGGTCTGATGGCTCAACTGCTAATGCTCTGCCTTACAAGGCAGAGGCTACTAGATCGAATCCCAGTAAGGAAGGGTGTGGTTAGCTGATGAGGCCAGAACAAGGCCGAAATGGGACCATCCTAGTCTCCCTTAATTTTAAAATTCCAGCTAAAAACATTTGACATATATATATATATATATTGGTGATAATTAGTGATACATATGATTTAATGATTCTTTGCCTTTCGAGCAAAAAGATACTGTAGTAGTCTTCAGCAGTACTGTATTACAGTCAGAGAATGTTTGCCAATCAAGAGATGAGAGGTCAGCATTTTTTTATGTTGTAATTGGTTATATTTTTATTGTGGTTGTTTTTGTAAGGACGTATATTGAGACAAAAGTCAATCATGCTATGGTCACTGCTTGAAAAAGGCTCTGTTATTTGTAGTCAATAAATTGAGTGTAAACTATTGCAGAAGATGACATCAAGACAATTGCTGAGTCTAGTATTGTTTGTTACTAGCTGTTCAAGCCCTAGATTAGTAATAGCATTGTAAACGGTTGAGTGCATGGGTTCAATTGAACATTCATTTAGGGTCCAGTTAATATGAGGTAGGTTGAGGTCAGCAAGAAAAATGAGAGGGTGTGAGTAGGAGGCTGCCCATGTTAGTAGTGAGGCTAGTTTGTTCACATGTGTGATCTCATATTCAGGGGCTCTGTATTATAGTAGGAAGCGAAGTGTGGTATTTAAGGTCAGTTCTGAGATGATGGTTTCCAGAAGACAGAATTCATGTCTAGCTTGGATATTTTTAAGGTTTAGTGATTTTTTTTGTAGAAGATGGCAACTCCACCTACTCTACGGGTTTCACAATTGGACCGATTCCTGGTATTTTATACAACGCAATCATATTAATTATTTTAGGGCATGTAGCTTTTTCAGGGAATTTTTAATTTTTAATGCCGATGTCAGGTGCCAGAGGAACTCCATGTCACATGTTTTTTTTGCATCTTAAATGTTACTGATTATAATATTTTGCAAAATAAAGGTACATTATGTTACTTCCACATAATACAATCAGAGAGGAAGCAGCTTCTGAGGGTAATGAAATATTTGATTTGCTATCTCTGTTACATAGCCAAATTTAATATCACAACACTCACTAGATCCTGATTGGTAGAGTAAATAATCCCCCCCCCATACACTCACACACACTGAACAAAAAATGGAGCCAGTTGACAGGATTATGGTTCTATATAAATATACAGTGTATAAGTAAATAGAATATTCCATATACGTTCCCTGTAATTTATACAATATAAAAGCAAACCTAATGGCTATGTATTGCAGAACTAATTCAAGTCCCACTTCCTTCTTTTATGCTGCCTATTTTTAATGTGCAGCCTATGTTATCTTATGGAATGATAGTAGATAATAATAATAATTTTCCCACAAATGCTTTATAGGATACTGGAAAGTTTTGTTGGTCGGAATTCCTGATGAGTAGTATGCTTTTGTGCTACATCTACAGACCAGTCTATTGTAATACTGTTCAGTGCTTCTGTATGATCAGAGGGCTAGGTTATTCTTCTTAAGGAAGAACAGAACTGCCTCCAGAAACAAAGTCTCCATCTAAGCTATGAACAGTGGTACCGGCATTACCATAAGAAGGCAATGTTGTTAAACATCCTGCTGGTAAAGCCTTCTAAATCCACTTGACCTTGAGGAGTCTATTCCCATGAACAAATAGATAGTAATCCCCTCCAAAAATAGAGAGAGTGCTTTCCTTTTGCCTGTCAGACCCACGAGGGACCATTCCAAGGCAGATAAATTGTTTTATAGTAAACAAACTATAATTTACATGGTTACATGTTTTTGCTGATATGAAAAGGAAGGGAGCCTATTATAGATCTATTTCAATCTTGTTATGGTCTCATCAGACAGACATATTCTTACAGGTATTTGAACCTGTAGCATGCTGCATGCAAAGCAGGATATTAATATCTATGCTGCAGGCTCGCCATCAAATCAGCTTTTACCCAGGAAGAGCTATATGGTTGATTTTCTGTCGAAATCACCCTGGTATTCCCAAATATGGGAGGTGAGCCTGTAGCATAGAGGCGAATATCCTGCCAAAAAGGGTGTGTGCAAGTGCGGTCGCATCCCACACCCACAATGAAATGCTCTTGCCACCACACATATGCACAACCCCCCGCACTGCCTCCTGTTGTACATACTCCTGGTCAGTTGGAGAATGATGAAGAACTTGAGGACTCTGATACAGATATTGTTTATGAATTAGTGGTAGGCCCTGGGTTACAGGTGGTAGAACAGGTGGGAGGCCAGCCACAGGATGTTTCTATGAGTCCAGAATCTTGTGAGGAAGAAACAGACGTTCGCTGGGTCAATCCTAAATTCAGAAGGGTCCAAAAACGTAAGGAACAGGTGTTTGGAAGAAGATATTAAGGAGAGGAATGGGTTAAATACTGGAGTGATGTATTTGGTACATCAGGGGGCCAGTGGGGGAGAAGCATTGTTGTAATGCTAAAAATGAAAGGTGTTTTCGTTCATCTCCCAACCGAGCAAGTTCATTCTGTGTTATTTTACAGTCATTTCTGCTGTTTTTGAATCATACTGTGAGTACATAAACCTTGGTAGACGAAGGAGGCTGGGAGGAATGCATGTGGAATGTAATTAAGAGAGATAACGGGAGAACAGGAATGTGATAGTATGAACTGTATTTTGAATACGGAAGTGAAGAGAATAAAGATGGAGTTTCTTTGTTTATGAAATACTGCATTTAGTAAGAGTTATTTTTAATAGCTAAAGTTCTACCAGAAACCAGAACACCTCCCATGCATGCACACAACCCCTCCCGCACTCTGGGCTTCCAGTAGGACTGTTGGGCCATTTTTCATCATCCCTGGGGTTCAGAAAAGCCTCCCAAAGCCCTGGGAGAGCAAAAATGGCTGGAAAGAAATCTGAAAATCAGTTGGCCAGCGGGCGCATGCACACTGAAGCTGACATAGGTAGGGGAGCTACTACCCGGACGGGGAGAATGCAATGGTGTAGTGAAAATGGATCTCCACCCCAGATCACCCAATTTGCACTGAAAGGTGTTGACAGAAAGTGCAGGGCATCCTGCATAAGCCACGCCCACAGTGTGGTAGTAAAAATTTTGGTAGCCCTTCATTGGACATAGTGCAATGTCTTGCTTGGCCTCGGATATGGCTCCACATGCCATAAGTTCGCCATCGCTGCTCTTAAGGTAAAGGCAGCCTGAAATTAAAGTAACGATTTTTGTAGCCACATAAAACTTAATCTGATTTGGATTCCCCCCCCCCCATCCACTTTCCACAGTGTTTTGTATACTGTTTTGGATCAATTTAAAGTAGTCATCTAAAGTGATCATATACTTATTCACCCAATCATCTCCCTCAAATGTACTGGAGAATTCCCAGAGATTGTTTTTGCTTTGCAGCAGCCCAGCTCAAGTCACCTGAGGGGAAGTCCGCCCAGCTATTGTCACCAAAGCTCTAAGAGAAAACATTTGCTACATCATAATGTTATACTAAGTATGACATGGAAACTCAGAAACCTTGCCTGGGGCATCTTCAGAATGGTAGGGATAGTTTCCATTTTTTACTTTTTTAAAAAAATGCCTTGCCTGACAATACTGATTCAGTATCATAAACTATGCCATTATTCTTCAGGTCCTACTCAAAGTGATATAAATGGAGGAAGGTGAGCTAAACTAGTCAAGAGAGCAGGCAAAGCCCTGTGATCAAAACTCCATCTTCCGTGCAAATACAGTGTCCCGTTGACTTTCGTGGGGGATGTGTTCCAAGACCGCCCGCGAAAGTCAAATTTCCGCAAAGCAGAGATGCGGAAGTAAATACAGTACACTATTTTTGGCTATGAACAGTATCACAAGCCTTCCCTTAACACTTTAAACCCCTAAATTACAATTTCCCATTCCCTTAGCAACCATTTAGATTATTACTCACCATGTTTATTTATTAAAGTTTATTAAAAAAAAATATTTATTAAAGGCGGATGAAAGTTTGGCGAGCACATATGACATCATCGGGCAGGAAAAATCGTGGTATAGGGGGGAAAGCCGCGAAGTATTTTTTTTAATTATTTTTTTAAAAAAACCGTGGTATAGACTTTTCGTGAAGTTCAGGGAACACTGTATACAGTATTGTATTTGACAAAGAGCCTCACTATGAAACCTTCCCACATGTTCAACTGTTGGTGGACCATAGTCAGAAATAATAATGCTAGACTCTTCCCCAAGATGGCTGCTGAATGGTAGGATTTTTTTTTTGTTGTTTCTACCAGTTGATCACAATAATAGTTCATTAACAGAAGGTTTTGAAACTTTTAACTTTTTTGGAGTGTTATATTTTAACCTTTTGGGAATAAAATTTTAAATAATAATAATAGAAAAAATAAATAATAACAATGCCATATTTTTCATCTCCTACAGTTATAGCTTCTATGCTGCTATTGCAGAAAAAGCTACTTCTGTTCATATTCACAAACAAATAATTATCTTCTTTTTTTTTTTTTTTTAAATCTCTTTATTAATTTTTCTTATGTCATTCCCATCACATATTATTTTGAATTACAGATTATACATATTCTCAGTTAACATTCTGACAGTAAGTTTTGACCGGTTTTCTTTCATTATATACATTGTATTTTATATTTTTAAATTCTAAAATCTATTACGTTCATTAATTATACACGGTAACTGTAGGTCGTTTCAATTGTACTGTTGTTTCATATTATGTTGCTTTTATGTTCTCTTTTGAACCCATTCGTGCCATTTTTGCCATGTTCTTTTTGATTCTATTAATTTATTTCCCTTAATTGAGTTCGTGAATTCGTCCATCTCTACACATGCATATATCTTATCTATAATTAAATCTTCCGTTGGTATCTGATCACTTTTCCAGAGTTGTGCTATCGCAATTCTCGTGGCGGTGTTAATATGTGTTGTGAGGAGCATTGTTTGTTTTGAATAATGTTTTCTCCAAACTCCTAAAAGCATAGCTTCCGGTGTGAGTTCTATTTCCTCTTTCGTGATCTCTGTGAGCCAAGTATGAGTTATTGTCCAAATTTTTTGTATCATGGGGCAGGACCACCACATATGGAAAAACGTACCTCTTTCCTTTTTACACTTCCAACATGAGTCTGATAACGTTGGGTGGATCTTTGCTAATCTCGCCGGTGGGAGGTACCATCTGTAGAATAATTTGTAATAGTTTTCCTTATATGCTGCCGAAAGGGTTATTTTGGATATTGTGGTCCATGTTCTTTCCCAGTCGGCAATATGGATGGCGTGTTGCAGATTTTTTTCCCACGCTATCATTGGTGTTTTGGTCGTATCTTTTATTCTTTCCTGTTCTAAAAGTATTTGGTATATTCTGCTTATTTGTTTGTTTTCATTTCCTATCAGAATCTTATCTAATGGGTTCATAGATTTTTGAATACCGGGTGTTTGATTGTCTTTTTTAAATCTGGATTCTATTTGGGCGTATGTCCACCAATCCATTTTATGATTTAATCTTTCCAGTTCTTGTCTAGATTTGAGTTCCCCGTTTGGGTGTAATATGTCTCTGTACTGGATGGTTTTGGCTATGTCGATCAAATTTGGGTAGATGATGGCTTCCATAGTGGAAAGCCATCTTGGAATTTTGTCATAGTGTTTATTTTTAATTTCGTACCAGGTTTTTAGTAGTGATTTACGGATCAAGTGCCTGTCAAATATAGTTTGTTTTTGCAATTTATCTTTCCATAAATGCGCATGCCAGCCTGTTTGTAAGTCATGACCTTCTAATACAAGTATTCTCTTATTTTTTAAGTTAATCCACTCTTTTATCCAAATTAGGCTTGCCGCTTTGTAGTATAATTTTAGATCCGGGAGCCCCAGGCCTCCTCTAATTCTATTATCTTGGAGATACACATATTTTATTCTTGGCCTTTTGTTTTGCCAGATGAATTTGGAGATGATTTTATTGATTTCTTTAAAAAAAATTGGTTCCAAGTTAATCGGAGCTGTCTGAAAAAGATATAAAAATTTGGGAAGAATATCCATTTTTATTACAGATATTCTGCCTAACATTGATATTTGTAGGTCTTTCCATTTCTCTAAATTTTTTTTGGTATCTTGCAATAATTTGTCATAATTGTCCTTTTTAAGTGTAATTGTTTTGTTTGTTAATATTAATCCTAAGTACTTCATTTTTTTTGTAGTTTGGAGTTTAGTAGTTTCTTCTAATTTCCTAATTTGTCGTATACTCATGTTTTTTGTCATTAACATTGTTTTCTGTTTATTTATTTTTAGACCTGCAAATTCCCCAAAAATTTCAATTTCTTTGATTAGCTCTGGGCCAGAGCTGGTTGGTTCTTCTAAAAAGAACACCATGTCGTCCGCATATGCCTGTAATTTGTATTCTTCTTTTTTAATTTTAATTCCTTGTATATTTTTATTATTTCTTATTTTATTTAGTAGTAGTTCCTGTGTCAGTATAAATAATAAGGGTGACATTGGGCAGCCTTGGCGGACTCCTTTTTCTATCAAAATTGGTTTTGTAGTGTCTCCATTTATTATTGCTCTGGCCTTTTGGGTGGTATATATATTTTTGATAATGTTTTCAAATCTGTTACCTAATTTTAATTCTCTAATTAACTCATTTAAGTATTGCCAATTAACATTATCAAATGCCTTCTGGGCATCCAGGAAGACAAGAGCTATTTGTTTTCCTGGATGGGCTTCACCATATTCTAAGACGTCTAAAACTGTCCTGGTGCAGTTGAAAATTTGTCTGGAGGGTAGAAAGCCATTTTGGTCTGTGTTGATGATTTTATTTAATATTTCTTTTATTCTGTCTGCTAAGATTACCATAAAGATCTTATAATCCGCGTTAAGCAGAGAAATTGGTCTGTAGTTTTTTATTTTCTGTTTGTCTAACCCCTCCTTTGGTATCATCGTTATGTATGATTCTCTCCAGGATTCTGGAATTTTTGCTTGTTCTAATATTTCATTGTATGTCTCCAGTAATATGGGTTCAAATAGATCTTTATTTCCTTTATAGAATTCCCCCGGGAGTCCATCCGGCCCTGGGGTTTTATTGTTTTTTTGTTTTTTTAATGCTAATTGGATTTCTTGTAGAGTAATTTTTTCATTTAAAATTTGTTTATCGAGTTCTTCAATTTGTATGGTATTATTTTCTTGTATGTATTTAGTAATTTTTACCATTTCAATTGGTTCTTCTTTATATAGGTTGTTGTAATAATCTTGTATTATTTCCTTTTTCTGTTGTTCCATGTGTTGTATTGTCCCGTCTTTATCCTCTAATTGATAAATTAATTTTTCGCTTCTCATTTTTTTGATTTTCTGTGCAAGCCATCTACCTGGTTTGTTAGCTGTTTCAAAGTATTTTTGTTTCGTTTGTTTTAAATTTCTAATAAATTCTTGCTGTTCTAATATATTTATTTTGGATTTAGCTTCCCTTAGTGATATTTGTGTCTGTTTGTTTGTTGGGTTTTGTTGAAGAGTTTTTTCCAGGTTGGCTATTTTATTTACGTAGTGATTATATTCTGCCTTCTCTTCTTTTTGTTTTTTAGCTGTATATGATATAGTAACTCCCCTAGTATATGCTTTCAGTGTGTCCCATAGTATTTGAGTTGAGGTGGGTTGTTTCTTATTTTCCTCTAGAAATAATTTTATTTCTTTGTTTAGCATTTCTGTATATTTTTCATCTCGAAGTAGGTTTGTATTTAATGACCATCTTCTAAATTCTTTCTTTTCCCCCTGCCAAGTGATTGTTATTGGGTTATGGTCAGCCCACGTATTTGGTTCTATGTCAACACTTTAAACCCCTAAATTACAATTTCCCATTCCCTTAGCAACCATTTAGATTATTACTCACCATGTTTATTTATTAAAGTTTATTAAAAAAAAATATTTATTAAAGGCGGATGAAAGTTTGGCGAGCACATATGACATCATCGGGCAGGAAAAATCGTGGTATAGGGGGGAAAGCCGCGAAGTATTTTTTTTAATTATTTTTTTAAAAAAACCGTGGTATAGACCAGGGGTCGACAAAGTTGTTCAGAATCTAGGAGCCAGCCAAAAAATTTAGGAGCCAGAATTTTTTTTAAGCAAACTTGGTTTTTTGCCGAGTCTCCACCTGACATCGCTTTCACCCCCTCCCCCCCCGGCGCAGGCCTGGCTCCGCCGAGCCGGCTCTGCTGTACTCCCGTCGGGATCCGAGGGGAGACCGTTAGTCAGAAACCGAAACAGAGAAGAAGGAAAGGGAGACCGGGCCGGGGACGCGGGTGAGGGGGGGAGGGGGGAGGAGGGGTTACTGGTCGGAAGTCACCGCGCACGCGGCCGGAGGAGGAATGAACAAAACCTCACGCCGGGAGGGGAGGGGCTTCCGCTTCTCTCCGAAGGCGGGTGAGCGGCCAAGATCGGAGCGTCTGTGTGCGGTGGGGGGGAGTGAAGGGGTTCGAGTAGGAGGCGGAATGGAGGCAAGGGGGGGAGGGAGAGACGCACGCAAGCGCAGGGGACGCTGGGAAAGCAGCTCGCTCCGAGGTTGATGGGCGGAGCTACGGAAGCCAAGATGTACCATTTCTGGGCGTAAACACAAGGCGGGAAAAATATACTGTATACCAGTGATTTTCAACCTTTTTTGAGCCGCGGCACATTTTTTACATTTACAAAATCCTGGGGCACACCACCAACCAAAATGACACAAATCTAATAAATAAATAAATAATAAATACATACATACATACATACATACATACATACATACATACATACATACATACATAAATAACCCCCTCATATATACAATCCCATGTAACATCCCCTTATAAATACAGTCAATCATCAATCATCCCTCCTGAAATTTATACCACTGTCTCATTTCTGGGTACTTCTCCTGTCTTTCCCCCTTTTCTCTCTCGTGTTTCTCATTTCTCTCTCTTCCTCCCTTTTTCCCTCATTCCTTCTCCCTCTCACTTCTCCTCTTTTTCCATCCCTGTCTCTCTCCCCCCCTTATGTGTGTGTATGTATACACACTCCAACCATTTCCAAAACCAGTTGAGGGCTGGGGTTTTTTTCTCTTTTATCCTTTTCAAAAACAGGTGTGGGCTGGGGGGGTTTTCTTATTATTTGGGTGCTTTTTACCATATGCTTCAAGAATCACCTCTCTCTCTCTTTTGTTTCACTCTCCTCTCATTCTCTGCCTCAATCATTTTCTCATTTCTCCTTTTTTCTCCCCTTTTTGTTCTCATTTCTCTCACTCTCCTTTCCTCTCCCTATCTGTCTTGCTTTCTCTCTCTCTTGCTATCTTTTTCTCTCTCTTTTTCTCTTATTTTCTCTCTCTCTCTTGTTCTTTCTCTCTCTCATGCTTTCTCTCTCTTGTTCTTTCTCTCTCTGTTGCTCTCTCTCTCTTATTTTCTCTCTCTCTCTCTCTTTCCTTTCTCTCATTCCCTCTTTCTCTCTATCCTTTCTATCTCTCACTCTTTCCTTCTCTCCCTCCCTTTCTCTCTCTTTCCATTCCCTCTTTCTCTCTATCCTTTCTATCTCTCACTCTTTCCTTCTCCCCCTCTCTTTCTCTCTCTTTCCTTTCTCTCATTCCCTTTCTCTCTATCCTTTCTATCTCTCACTTTTTCTTTCTCTCCCTCCCTTTCTCTCTCTTTCCTTTCTCTCATTCCATCTTTGTCTCCTGGGGCTGACTGCGCCTGCCCTGCACCCCCCACCACGGAGGGAAAGCATTTGGCATCGGCACCGCCAAACCCCCCCCCACGAGCAGCAAAGCATCGGAGTCAAAAGGCAAAAAGCGCGCCCCGTCGCTTAGGCTTTTGCTGCTCCTGGAAGGGGGGGGGATCGGCGCCCACCCCTCCAGAAGCAGCAAAAGCCTAAGCGGCGGGGCGCGCCCTTTGCCTTTCCGCGGAAGAGGAGAGGCAGCGGATAGGGCGGGCGGGGGCACCGCCAACCCCCCCCCCCCACGAGCAGCAAAGCATCGGAGTCAAAAGGCAGCTTCCGCGCGTTTCTTTCAGCGGAAGAGGAGGAGAGGGAGCGGATCGGGCGGGCGGGGGCTGCGCCTTCTACTGCCGGCGCCTCCCCACCCCCGCCCCCCCCCCCAGGCAGGCAGGGGAATGGGGACTGCGCGCCCATGGAAAAGGGCACGCAGGGGGGGTATTTTGGGGTGCGCGGGTAGCGGCGGCGGCGGGCAATAGCCGGGGGGCGGCTTCTGCAAGTGGGAGCTCCAGGGCTGAAGCCTCAGCCCTGGAGCTCCCACTTGCAGGAGCCACCTCGTGAAAAACACTGCTGTATACATACAGTACAGCAGGCAACATTTTCTAGGCGCCAGACAACATTTTCTAGGCGCCACTGGCGACCAGGCGCCTGGGTTTGTCGATCCTTGGTATAGACTTTTCGTGAAGTTCAGGGAACACTGTATACAGTATTGTATTTGACAAAGAGCCTCACTATGAAACCTTCCCACATGTTCAACTGTTGGTGGACCATAGTCAGAAATAATAATGCTAGACTCTTCCCCAAGATGGCTGCTGAATGGTAGGATATTTTTTTTTTTGTTTCTACCAGTTGATCACAATAATAGTTCATTAACAGAAGGTTTTGAAACTTTTAACTTTTTTGGAGTGTTATATTTTAACCTTTTGGGAATAAAATTTTAAATAATAATAATAGAAAAAATAAATAATAACAATGCCATATTTTTCATCTCCTACAGTTATAGCTTCTATGCTGCTATTGCAGAAAAAGCTACTTCTGTTCATATTCACAAACAAATAATTATCTTCTGTAGGAAGGGAACTGACCACTTTGTATGGCTGCCTTGTAAAGTAACTATTACAAATTATTGATAAATATTTTAATAGTTACATTAGTGATATTGTTATAAATTAGTTATAAATTACACAAATTAATTGATAAACTATTAATAAGTTAGATAACCATAATTTATAAATTATATAAATTATAATTTAATAATTATATATTATTTTAAAATGCAATTTCCCAATGGGGCAATGTGGTTAATCCATGTTTTTTTTCCACGCCAGTGATTGTATTTCAACAATTTTACACATACAATATTTATGGAAACATGATTTAAAGAAACTATCACAATCTATATTAAATTATTCTTAAATAGCAGAAATGGTACATAAGCATATACCAATTAAATTTCATCAAGTTATTCTTCCAATTCACTGTTTCTTTATACCTTTGTATATAAGTTATCTAATAAACCCTAATTGGGCTCATCTAGAAAGGTTATATATAATAGCTGTATCAATCCCTTGTTTTTGCCAGAAAATTATACCGCTGAGGTTCTTCTATAAAATTCATAGATTTAATTTGGAGGTAAGATTTGATAGATTTTTTTTAGTTATGTTTTCCTGGGAATCTTATTAAAAACATTGTCAGGAAACTTAGTTTCAGAGTTTAAAACCTTTAAAATAAATAAATGCATAAGTAAATCTCTAGTGACTAAAGCCTTTTTACCTCTTACACTATCTCAGCTTAAACCACTAAGTTTTATTCCCACAAATGCTTATACTACTTCCCTGTTGCATCATAAGTGGAACAAAAACATTAGAAAGCAGCAATAATCTCTGCAGCAACTGAACAAAAGCTTAGCTCCATCCCATTTTTAAAATAATGTTACTTCTTTCAGATGGTAAGTGCAACCGTCTAGTAGGCTGCATATTAAAAAGCATTAATACTAATTAACAGTAAAAGGATACAACAAATTGCACACTCTTCAGCTAATATTACAGCTACTTTAAAAACATGTATCTCTTTTCCAACAACACAACATTCTCCCCTTTTGAGGGGGTATATATGTCAAAGTGTAGGTTATTATGTTGTGATTTAATATGCAAGCACATCTGATAAAGACTTGCGCTTCAGCACTGCACAGTCTGCCTATGATAATTATAGCAACAATTTTCCATTTGCAAAGGCAGCTCCTTGAATTGTATGACTGGAAAGTAATGTCTCCATATTCTCAAAATCTAGAGAGTACTCCATTAATATTTAAAGCCAAATTCTTTCAAAACCAGTCATGTGTTTATATATAGTGATACCTCGTCTTACGAACTTAATTGGTTCTGGGACGAGGTTTGTAAGGTGAAAAGTTTGTAAGACGAAACAATGTTTCCCATAGGAATCAATGGAAAACCGATTAATGCGTGCAAGACCAAAACTCACCCCTTTTGCCAGCCGTGTTTTTGTGATGCTGCATGGGAATCCCAGCAGTGCAAAAACGGGCTTCGCTGGCAACGGAAGTCTGGAGGTGGAGTTTCCCAGCGAGGGGAGTCTCAGCGAAATTGCAGCATTGCAAAAACATGGAAGTCCTGAAAACCCCACCTCCAGACTTCCATGTTTTTGTGATGCTGCGACTTCGCTGAGGCTCCCCTCGCTGGGAAACCCCACCTCCAGACTTCCGTTGCCAGCGAAGCACCCATTTTTGCGCTGCTGGGATTCCCCTGCAGCATCGCAAAAACACGGAAATCCGGAGGTGGTGTTTCCCATGGAGGGGAGCCTCAGGGGAATCCCAGCAGCACAAAAACGGGCACTTTGCTGGCAACAGAAGTCCGGAGGCGGGGCATCCCAGTGGCGGCGGCTTGGGTTTGTAAGGTGAAAATAGTTTGTAAGAAGAGGCAAAAAAATCTTAAACCCCGGGTTTGTATCTCAAAATGTTTGTGTGAGGAGGGGTTTGTACGATGAGGTATCACTGTATTTGTGTGTGTATGTGTGTGTGTAGAGATGATGTACTGCCTAATGTAGCTCAGCCATGGCATATTACTAAGTGACTCTGGACCAATCACTATCTTCTTAGTGGCTATTGTGGAGACAATGGAGAGAGTACCAAAGCTTTCTCCAGAGAGATTCAGAAAAGTCCCTATGACAGCTGATCAAAGCCCTGTCCCTTTTTACATACATGTTGGCTTTCCTATTTGTCACTTTCCTAATATTTGTTAGTTTCAATCATCCTGCCACCACTTAAGTCATTGATTGCCCTACAGCTGTTCGCTTCTATTGTTGTAAAGTACCAACAGAAATGGAAGTTGCTTCTCACCTCTCTTGAGGTTACTTCCCTATATGTTTCTTTATTTCACATTACCTTTAACTTTCAAGATGTCCAAATGGTGTGTGAAAAGAGGAGCTTTGATTGGTGGCTGTTTTCTTTCCTGACTTGCCCAAAGGGGATGTAAGCAAAAACAGAGAAGAAATACAATCACGTAATAATTACTAGTGGCACACTCACAAATCAGGACAACATCATTTGGCAGTGATTCGGGAAAGAGGCAGTAAAGGCAGGATAGGGGTTGCCAATGCGGGAGGGGGAGTCTGCACTGATTTATGTCAACTCCTGGAGGACAGCTCTTGAATTCAATAAGAAGGAAGTGCCTGAAGAAACAGACTGGGTTGGTTTACCTTTTGCATTAAGACATTTATTATTGATTGATTTGGCTTTGGTTTTGTATGTTGCGTAAACCTGTGTAGCATGGATTATGTTTGCAGATTATTCAGTAAATTCTGGAAATTATCAGGCTAGAGGGGGCTCTATATTAGTTGAGTGAATTGTCTTTTGAAAGGTATCCACGATAGTGTCAGACACAGATTCCATATAGTTGTGTATATCTTAAATTAGGGCATGTTCTATTTACATTCAGAATCTATTAGCCGTCGATTTTATTACAGAGTGGAAACATTTGAAGAGTGGGGAAATACATTACACAAATCTGTCTTTCTGTCGCTTTCATTCTCCCTCTGTTCAGGTTTCATTGATTGCTTTAGGGATTCACCCAGAAATATTTTACTAGCTGAGAAAAAGCATCACTTTCTTCAATCTTCCTTCATCAAGCTACCCTCCTTTCAAATGGTTTGTGCAAAAATGTTTGAAAGATAGAATAACTAAAACTGAATATGGTATAGTAATAGAAAGTTGGATGCACAGCTTTCCAATCTGATCCCAGTCTGATGGCCACCAGGAAGCTCAGTCTGGATTTTATAGCATGCTCAGCAAATGATCTTGCTGGCTTGGGGATTCCCAGAATAGTAGTAGGCTAGTTTAGTGGAGGACAAGAAGTTTGGGAAGATAATTTATTAAACTTTAGAAAAACATTTTCTTCAGGGTTTTTTTTAATTTAGCTTTTTAAACCATGGGGTTTATTTTATGCTTCTTTTATTTAAAATCTTTCCCAGCAATTTCCAATTCCTCAGAATTCACCTTTTATTCTACCCCTTCCTATTAAACTAGTGCATTGTGAATAAATTACATTTAATTTAAACCCACTGGAATGTCTGCAAAGTTTCTGTTGTTGGGTTGTTGCCTACCATGTATGTTATTGTAAGTTTGGCCTGCTGTTCTATTACATGCAGTAGAATTCTGCATGCTACTGACTTGATAGAATTTCATTCAGGTAAATATTCACAAGAGATTTCAAACATCCAGTTTTAAAGCCGCATTTTAAAGATTTTTTATTGGCTAAAATTTTATCAGTTTGTATCAGTCCGTGCGAACTGTTGGTGCACTGTACCAAGCCTCCGCGGACTGCATTGGCTTCTGATTGGTCACTGTACCAAGCCTCCGCGGACTGCATTGGCTTCTGATTGGTCTCCGGGCACAGTTCAAGGTATTGGTTCTTACCTTTAAAGCCCTATATGACTTAGGACCAGACTATCGTCGAGACTGCCTTCTACCGCATAGCTCCTAGCAACCAATAAGGGCCTACATGGTTGGTCTTCTCTGGGTTCCATCAGCTAACGGGGGAGGGCCTTCTCTATGGCTGCTCCGTCTCTTTGGGACCAGCTACCTCCTGAGATCCGGACTGCCTCACCCTACTGGCCTTCTGAAAAGCCGTAAAGATCTGGCTTTTCCAGCAGGCCTGTAATCCTTGATCAGATGGCATCGCATTGAGATCCGACCAGAAAAGACATGTATGGGTTTTTTTAGCTGTTTTGGTTGTTCATTGTAGATTTAAAATTGTTTTATACTGCTTTTATGGGGTTTTATATTGTATTTTATATCTATTTGGTTCTGAGCCTTCCAGAATCCTCAGAGTACGGCGGCATATAAGTCCAAATAAATAAATAAATTATCATGCATCCCCTCTGCTTGAGTTTTTTATTATTACTGCTGCTTCCTGAACATTGAGGAATATATTCAATTGGCCTCAGTGCAAATTTTTAGAAGATCCCACCATTGGCTTTATATCACACTAATCCTCTTTATTATTAAATGTCAGCTTTCTGTCACAATCAATGTCCAACATATATCAATGGCACATGCAAATGTGAAATGTCCATTTGGCCCTGCTGGGTTTGGATTGATTTGCCTAATGGTTTACAAGATCTATTTCAGAAAACATTCTTGTTATTGGCTCAGGATAAGTGAGACAGCAGTCATCTAAATGCTTGCCATGTGATGCCTAGTATTATGTGGGGAAAGAGGCATCTGTAATTTCCAAAGATGCTGCTAAGCCCAGCATGGCTGCTCTTGCAATCTGCTGATACAGTCCAATAAAGCAATAAAGCTTTTGGAAAAGGTGAAGGAGGAGACAGAGAGAGTAGCATAAATATTGCCCTGGGTGCACTGGTGATTCCCATATAGCAGCATATTTATTTACTCAGCAACAAGTAAATACATAAATAAACAAAAGTAAAAGCTCTCTTGTCACAAGTGGTGACCTTATGTAACAATTAGCACCAGAGTGCCAGGTCTTCTTGGCATAAGAAATGGAATAGGTGATCAATTGTTCAGATATACTTCATTAAGGAATCTACAACTAGCATTGGAAAGCGCTCAAGCGGTAGTGGTATTGGGTTGGAAAGAGTCTATAAAATGGACATTACAGAACTGGTATTGGTACATGGTTGATCACATTTATTTTGAAATCATGGAAATAAGATTAAACAAGTTTGATGAAAATAAATTGGAGAAGCTGATGGTATGATGGAATAAGGTGAAAGACTATATGTTGAGTAGAATTTGTGACGAAAATGTGAAAAATAAATTCCAATCACTCTTTGAATAGTAAATAAATGCAAATTAGAGCTAGGGGAGGGGGAGAACATAATCTAGTAAATATTTGAAGCCCCCGCAATCGGTGGTGGTGGTGATGGTTATTGTCAGTCGGGTGATGGGCACATGCACTGTGCACTGTTTTATGTTTGTTTTATGTAACCTTATGTGCAAAACCAATAAAATAATATTTTTTTAAAGAAAGGAATCTACAACTGGCTGGATTCATGAAATGCATCACACTAAAGCCAAGCCAAGCACGTTATCTGCATTATATGAACCAAACCTATGTCTTTTTCAGCAACCTTAAACACTCAAAGAGTCATTCGGACCTGTTTCTCAAGAAAACAAAACACTGGGAGCCACAAAACCTGAGTGGGCATGGCCAACTCAATGTCATTCACACCCACTGAGTCATATGCCCCGCCCCAGCCACACCTACCCAGGTTTTGTGGCTCTCTTTTCTTTTTTATGGGAAACAGGTCTGTCTGTCTGTCTGTCTGTCTGTCTGTCTATCTATCTATCTATCTATCTATCTATCTATCTATCTATCTATCTATCTATCTATCTTACATTGTCTTTGTTATTGTTGTGACCCGCCCCGAGTCTACGGAGAGGGGCTGCATACAAATCTAATAAATAAATAAATAAATAAATAAATAAATAAATAAATATCTTTCTCCCTCTCCCATCTCTCTCCTTCCCCCCCCTCTCCCCATCTCTGTCTCCCTTCCTACTCCCCTCTCATCTCTCTCCCTTGTTAAGATATTCATGAATTGGGAGAGCCAAGTTAACAAGGTCAGCCAATGAATAGGCATAGCAACTAAAACAGCCAATGGGAGTTAAACACTTCTGAGTCTGTGCAGCGAATTGAAACTGGAAATTTAAGCTTAAGCCTGGCCGTGATTCAATCCACTCTGCACTCTCAGCCCACTCTGTGCTAGTCTGTTCTGCTGAAATGAAACTAACTCTCCTGCTTGTGTTTACTTGAAGAAATAATTTACTTGTGGTATTGTATAAAGAAGTTAATGAACCCAGCTGAATCAAACATCTGTGTTCCTGTTAATTGATTTGCATGCAACAAACTCTGATATCCCACTCCCATCTTTCTTTCTCCCTCCCTCCCCCATTGTTCTCTTTCTGTTCTCTTTCTCCCTTCCTCTCCCTCCCTCATCTCTCTCTTTCTCCCTCTCTCTCTGCTGGGGAAAGATCATCACCTCTGGTGGAGATTTCTCTTCGGGCGACTCCCCCCCCCCCCTCTCCTGACTCCTTGGCTGGCTCTGGCGGGCCCTGGAAGGTGCCCATGCATGGAAAAACCCACTTCAAGCGAGCACCAAAGCACAGCAAAGGTGTGCTCAGAATGGTCAACTGCTCATTTAAGGAAGGTCTTTACAGGATGCAAAAGGAGCCAGCTTCTCTTCTGCACTAAGGCTCCGGTCATCTCTTTGCTGTGAGCCCCTGCATGAGTTCAGGGGGATGGGGAGACGGATTGCCAGAGCCTTCGTGCAGGAGGCGAAGCAGCCCTGTACCTGCTTTTGTGCCACATTTGTGCGAAAGGCAGCCTTCGCTTCAAGCTGAGCATTCACCCTCCCTGCTCAGCCAAAAAACTGTGTGTGGGGTGATGGTGGTGGTGGACATGGCAAGATGATGGCCAGATCCTTAGGGCAGGAGAGAAGCCACATCCAAAAGCCTTCCTTAAGTGAGCGTCCAGCTGCCCTCCATGTACACCTTTGCTGCACTTTTTTTATTTTATCTATCTATCTATCTATCTATCTATCTATCTATCTATCTATCTATCTATCAGATTTGTATGCTGCCCCTCTCTTTGGACTTGGGGCGGCTAACAACAGTACTTAAGATCATAAGAACATAAGAAGAGCCATGCTGAATCAGGCCAAAAGCCCATTGAGTCCAGCATTCTTTGTCACCCAGTGGCCCACCAATTGTCCATGGGGATCTTGAGTAGAAAGACTTGCTTCAGGATGTTGTGGTTAGTTCTGGCCCTGCTCCTGCCCCAAGGGACTGTGGATGTGGGGGAGACATCCACATGCTGCAGGCCTGTTTTGCCCCCGGTGGAATCTGCTGATGAAGGCTCCTCTGACCAAGAAGACATGAGTGACAGGGAGGAGGAGAGTGTGGCAGACAGCTCAGAAGGAGATCAATTATCTAGCTCCTCCTTGGATTCAGAACAAGAGTTAATGATACAGCCACGCACGCGGAGAGCGATGCATAGGCAACAACAACTGAGAGATTATTATCAAAGAAAATGAGGCCACCTGTGGTTGGGTGTGGCTGTGGTAATTAGTGAGGCTGCTATAAATAGCAGCCTGTAGGTTTTGGCCATTGTGGAAAATTATCTGATCATTGTGTTTCATGACTGCTTTACTGACTTTGACTTTTTGTGTGCTGATTTTTCCCAGCTTTGAAACTAAACCAGAGCAAAGTGTGTTTCACTTTGTGAAAGAAAAAGGATTGTGAATTGCCTCACAGCTGCAAGATAAGTATCACAGAAACTGATAAGGGACTTGTACAAATTACCAATTTGTTTGGAGAGGGCTTAGTTTAAGTGAATTTTCATTATAAAGAACATTGTTTTGAATTTTCAAACGTGTGTGTGTCTGAAATTTGTACCTGTGAATTTTTGGGAGGATTCTACCAGAGAGCCCGACAGAACACAGGAGGGTCTCCCTATATGTGCGCACCTCCTGACCCCCACCAAGCCAGCCAGGGAGTTGTGAGGAGGAGGTTTGCCCAAAGGGAAGCCTCTGCTGGGAGTGGGGATCGTTCCTCAGCCAGCACCAGAGAATCAGTTCCGGCGCTTCCCCATTCCTGAGGCAGGTGAATTCTCAGGCCAGGTGAGGGAGGGGAGGGCGAGGGGCGGGGCCAGCCAAGAAGCTAGGGGAGCCATAGCAGAGGGCCCAAAGAGCCACTTGCAGCTCGAAAGTTGTGGGTTGCCTATCCCAGGTCTTATGTCATGCTTCAGAACCATATATAGAAGAATAAAATCAAGACGGTAGATCTGGCTGCTATTTTGAGACTCTTTCATTTCTCTCTTTGGCGTTCCCATTTTTATATTTTCAGTGGTTAAAAAATACACAGTCAATACAGACTGCATAGGTGTCTGTAATTTCAATGGGCAGACAGGATAAACAGAAGAAGCTCTTAGGACTCTTTGCCAACATTTTAAACAGTAGGCCATTTATATTATTTTCATCTCAAAAACATGCCTACACAATTTATTCAAAAATGTCAGGAAATGTTCCTTTGTCAATGAGATTCAGCAAGCAAGATGTTTATGCGCTGGATGACTTAGAAGAAAAACACTAGGCAGAATTTTAAATGGACAAGATTTATTTTTGTATTTTTTTTTCAAACTCAGAGCATTGTAATAGGAAAAGAAAGAGTTTTTAAAAGCTTTTTCCTTATACTTTCCAAAATTCCTGCTTCAGATGCATTTTAGTTTCAGTGTACTCTAGCGTGATATATCTGGCTGGGATGAATAGCTCAATTCTCAAATCCTTTAAAAAGGCAACTGTGGTGGTCCCACAATGTTGTGTTTAAGGGCCTTCTCCAGGTCCCCGCTGGCTAAGCAGTGTTAGCGGATCCGCAGGGGAGGGCCCTTCTCTATGGTGGCACCGGCTCTCTGGAACCAGATACCTCCTGAGATCTGTACTACCCCTAACCTACTGGCCTTCTGGGAAACCTTAAAGATTTGGACTTTGCCGGCAGGCCTTGGGCCGTTTGAGCAAACGAGACATCTTTAGGATCCAGCCACAAAGGATATGGTTGGTTTTTTATAAGGAGTTTTAAATTGTTCTTTTAAACTGGTTTTTAGATGTCTTTGTTGTAAGCTGCCTAGAGCCCTCTGGGAGTTGAGCGACATATATATATATATTTTTGCTGAATTTTTAAAATTAAGGGAGACTAGGATAGCACTATTTCGGCCTTGTTCTGGCGTCATCAGCTAGCCATACCCTTACTGGGATTTGATCCTGCAGCTTCTGTATTGTAAGGCAGAGAATTAACCTCTAGGCCACAGGATCTGATCCCTTCAGCTGTGTACCATGGAGGGGCTATATGTTTTTTCTGTAGGGTCACCCTGGTATATTGAAGGAGCGTCCACGGCTTCCTTTTTGCCTCGGCCCAACCGAGGGCTATTTCCAAGGCAGTTAATTTGTTTATAGCCGTCAAAATATATTCTGTATGTATCACATGTTTTTTGAGGAATTTTCAAAATTAAGGGAGACTAGGATAGCACCATTTTGGCCTTGTTCTGGCCCCATTCGCTAGCCATACCCTTACTGGGATGGATAGATGGAAGAAAGAAAGAAAGAAAAGAAAGAAAGAAAGAAAGAAAGAAAGAAAGAAAAGAAGAAAGAAAGAAAGAACCTGCTTCAAATCTGCTTGGCTGGGAGGACCTGCTGCCTGATGTGGAGCCTACTAGGTTGCAAATCTTCTGCCAATGCTGAAAATGTGCCTCAAATAGTAGAAGGAGATGGGAGAAAGAGTCTTAATTTATTCAAGAAAATGATGTGTAATCTGAATTGTAATTGTAATCTAAGGCAGCAAATAGTTAATTCTGTGGCTGGATTCATTCATTTAACTGAGCAATTTTAATCATGGCTTGTATGAAGTTCCTGTATTCAAATCAACCAAATAGTCATAGGTGCCAGCTGTAGCTAGGAGAACCTTTGTGTATGTTTATTCTTGTGCGCCATTTTCCTTTCCTCAACTAGGAGGCACTTCAGATGGCTACTCTGGTCACTTCACAATTGGATACTGCACTCTGCTCTGATTGGGCTTGCCCTTGAAGACTATCTAGAACAGGGGTGCCAAACCGGTGGCCCATGGATGCGTCACACATAGGTCATGCCCACCCCAGTTCCACAAGGTGACACCACAAGTTTGACACCTTTGATCTAGAAGCTAGAGATGGTTCAAGGAGCTTTTGGCAATAATATATGCATTTTATGTCACCTCAGCTATGTGAGCTACATTGGTTGCTGCTCCAGTTCTGTGTGTAATTCAAGGTGCTGGTAATCATGTATTCCATCATTTAATGGAATTGGCCCTGGTCATCTGAGGGACCATCTAACACCAATTGTTTCTGCCCACTGCTATGTTCCAGCAGGTCACTTCTACTCTAATCTTATAGCACTTACATCACTAAACTTGTCACAGTCTCTCCTCTCTGAAATAGTCTCCTCACAGAGATATGGATGGTGGCACTGTCCTGAGGTTTTGGAAAGCACTTATGTTATGGCTGTGGTCCCAGGCCTGGAGGTAATGTATTTGTGAGGTCCTAGTTATGATTTCCTGGCACTGTTATGACTGTTTTTAGTCTGGACTTTCCATGTTGTTTACATTTTTAATTTGGGGGGTGGGGGTGGGGTTGTAAGCTGGCCAGAGTTTCAATCCTTCCTTCCTTCCTTCCTTCCTTCCTTCCTTCCTTCCTTCCTTCCTTCCTGTTTAAATGCTGGAGATGCTGATAAAATGTATTCAGTTATGTATTAGAGTGATATATTGACAACCCAAAGGGGAGAATGTCAGTACTCTCTAACTCACTGGTTGGGTTTGTCAATATATGAATTAACCAGCAATTTATGTTTGGAGGAATTAGCATAATGTTGCTTTAAGGGCTAGTGCTGCAATTAGCTATAAAAGGGAGTCAGATATGTTTATCTCTGTTATTGTTGGTAATGTTTGCTATTGCTATGGCTTACAGGCTAACTCCCTGATCTCACTCTCTGCTAGTTTTGTCTGTTAGGACTTGCTGGGTGCTAAATGTTGGTCTATGTATTATGTATGTAAGCAATACTTATCCATCCATCCATCCATCCATTTGGTTGGTTGGTTGGTTGGTTGGTTGGTTGGTTGGTTGGTTGGTTGGTTGGTTGGTTGGTTGGTTGGTTCGTTTTTTTATGCCATGCTTCTCCTTAGACTCAGGGCGGCTTACAACATGTTAGCAATAGCATTTTTTTTTTTAACAGAGCGAGCATATTTCTCCCACAATCCGGGTCCTCGTTTTACCCACCTCAGAAGGATGGAAGGCTGAGTCAACCTTGAGCTGGTGATGAGATTTGAACCGCTGACCTACCAATCTACAGTCAGCTCTAGTGGCCTGCAGTTCAGCACTCTACCTGCTGCACCACCTGTTATGGTATTATATAAAACTGTGTGTTCTGCAGGAGAGAAATATTGTAGAATTATATATGTATAGAGAACTGTGTGTTCTGAAGGGGAATGTCATTAGTTAGCTGCTGTATGTATTGAAACTGTATATTCTGATATCTGGTTTGTATATGATTGCTTGACTTGTATATGTATGAAGTAGACTGTTTACTTACTACTATTGAATACATGTAAATAATATTTTACTATTAGTCTGGTTTATTGGCTGAATAACCATCACTGCCACATATACTCTATTTTAAGTTTAGGATTCTAACATTGGTTATAAGCCCTGTGTAGGATGCTTACCTCTTCCTTCCCTCCTTGCAATAATAGGCACTTTGTTTTGTGATAGCAAAACATCTGGACACCATCAGCATTGAAAAAAATCACCATTAGTCAATTGCAAAAGGCAGCTTTACATCCTGCAATAACTTTAGCACCATCAAAGAGCAATGTCTGCTTGAGTGTAATGTAATGAAAGAAAACAGGCTGATGAACAGGATAAAAATAGGTGCAAAATAGAACATTGGTTTTTGATTGATTGAACAAAACTGTATAAATGTGTATGTTAATTGATATTTTAAGATATGTGTGTTGATATAAAAATGTGAAACTCTGGAGAAAAAAATAATACAGTGATCCCCCGCTCGTTGCGAGGGTTCCGTTCCAGGAGCCCCCGCAACGAGCGGGTTTTCGCGAAGTAGCGATGCGGAAGTAAAAACACCATCTGCGCATGTGCAGATGGTGTTTTTACTCCCACAGCGCTAGCGAGGAGACGAAGATTGGGGGCGGCGCGGCTGTTTGCCGCCGGCATGGGGGGCTTCCTAGCAGCCCCCAAACCCGGGTTGGGGGTCCGGGGGGCGCTGTCTCTCGGCGCTTTCGAGCTGAGTCCGGGGAGCGAATTCGCTCCCGGACTCAGCTCGAAAGCGCCGAGAGACAGCGTGGACAGGCCCGTTCCTTGGCGCTGTCTCTCGGCGCTTTCGAGCTGAGTCCGGGGAGCGAATTCGCTCCCGGACTCAGCTCGAAAGCGCCGAGAGACAGCGTGGACAGGCCCGTTCCTTGGCGCTGTCCTCTCGGCGCTTTCGAGCTGAGTCCGGGAGCGAATTCGCTCCCGGACTCAGCTCGAAAGCGCCGAGAGACAGCGTGGGACAGGCCCGTTCCTTGGCGCTGTCTCTCGGCGCTTTCGAGCTGAGTCCGGGAGCGAATTCGCTTCAGGACTCAGCTCGAAAGCGGCGAGAATGAACGGCCGTGGGCGGGGCGAAGGGCGGGCGGCAGCGAGGAGTTTGCGTGGGCGGTGGGGAAACTCCTCGCTGACGCCAGCAAGAGGGGGAAGACCAGGAAAGCCACCCAGCAGCTGATCTCCCGGTTTGCCATCCTACGCATGCGTGCCCATAGAAAAAACGCACGCATGCGTAGATGGTATTTTGACTTCCGGGTTGAAAAATCGCGAAGTACCCTGTTCGCAATGGTTGGGGACGCAATAAACGGGGGATCACTGTATATATTTTTTACAAAACAACAACAAAGAACCATGTCTGCCTATCCTTGATCCTTGGGAAGATAGATGGATTAAAAATGCTAATTTTTTAATTAGCATTGTCTGTCCTGACTATGAGTTCAACAACAATAATAAAAAATAAGGCTTATTATATTATATCAAATATTCAGGTTTCTGTATATGAGAAAGAGAGAGAGGACAAAAAGATAAGTCACACAGTTTCCTTATAATAAAGTTTCACAAATGAGGTAGCAGCAGTGGGCTACGAGTCGGAACGCTAAATTGCGCTCGCCGCCGCCGCTTGTAAGTTCTTGTGGGGCCAGGGTAATTTTGCTGCTGCACCTGTGGAGGTAGCAAAATCGCGCACGGGGCTGCAGGTAAAACCTTGCCGAAACACAGGTGCAATTTGCTACCTCTACAGGTGCAGCAGCAAAATCGCGCTGGCCCGGCAAGAACTTATGAGCCATGGCGGTGAGCACAATTTAGCATTCTGGCTCATAGCCCACCACTGCTGCTACCACTGCTGGGTAGCAGAAAAAAAATCCCTCTCCATATTGTGATTTCTTGATTCTAATTTCACTGAAAAATCAAAGGATGCTTGCATTTTCAGTAATAACCTTGTCATACCACGTGCCACCGAAATTATGGGATGTGGCATGTCTACATTCCTTTTTGTGCCCATTGGACCTGGAGCAGGCCAACATGATGTCCTCAAGTCTGAGTACTACAAATCCTATTGGCCACGATGGTGGAAGAAATTTGGAAACTATAGTCCTTGCAAAGAAGGGCGTGGGTTCGTGAAAGGTAACAGCTCATAATATTTTTCAAGCCTAATATGAACTTCATCTTTCAAAGATTCTCCATTTAAGAAGTCTTTCCGCTTCATTTAGAACCTGATCAGAATTGTCACACATTCCTCTTCTGATTACTACCAGAAGTGAGTTGCTGTGTGTCTACTCAGTAGGATTAAATTCTGGATTTTGTTGTCTTTATACCCTTTCACTTGCTTTCACATACATAGCAAAGAATCCTTGTGCGATAAAAGTCAAACAAAATGGAGAAGCCATTTCATGCACTTGGACAGGTCTGTATAAAGTACACTCAGCTTATTTGGAAAGTACCAAAATGGGCATAGAGCAGCAGTGGCTTAATTTTTTTATTTTTTATTTTATTTATTTATTTATTTATTTTGTCCAATACACAATGAAGGTTATAGAGCAGGGGTAGGGAACGTTGGCTCTTCTGTGACTTGTGGACTTCAACTCCCAGAATTCCTGAGCTAGCATGATTGGCTCAGGAATTCTGGGAGTTGAAGTCCACAAGTCATAGAAGAGCCAACGTTCCCTACCCCTGTTATAGAGGATATACCCGTAGTAAAATATATCAGAGAAAGAATAGAAGAGAAGATATAGGAATAAAATATATCAATGACAGAATGGGAAAAGGATATAGGAATAGAAGACAAGATACAGTATAGGGGATATAGGAGAGACAATAGGACAGGGGACGGAAGGCACACTATGCATACCCCTTACTATGCATACCCCTTACTGACCTCTTAGGAACCTGGAGAGGTCAACCGTGGATAGTCTAAGCGTAAAATGTTGGGGATTAGGGGATGACACTACAGAGTCTGGTAATGAGTTCCACGCGTCGATAACTCGATTACTAAAGTCATATTTTTTACAATCAAGTTTGGAGCGGTTAATATTAAGTTTGAATTCTGTTGTGTGCTCTTGTGTTGTTGTGGTTGAAGCTGAAGTAGTTGTTGACAGGCCAGGACATTGCAGCATATGATCTTGTGGGCAATACATAGATCATGTTTAAGGCATCGTAATTCTAAGCTTTTTCGGTCCAGTTCTGCGAACAGGTAATGCAGATGGTGGGAGGCTCTGCCCACCTGCCTAGGATACTTCTGGGCATGTGCAGAAGCTTCACCCTCACGTGATCTGGTAACAATGGGTTTTAGAACCCACTACTGGCAAAGAGGCATTACAGAGAATTGTGTTTACTCCATTGTTATGTAAACTTATTTGCAAACACACATAATGACGGATTCTTAAATGTTAATTCTGAGCAATAAGGATAAGGCCTGGCTAAGAATAACCCTAGTTCAGAATGATCTGATTTGGCCCACTGCAAGTTCCTTATTGTGTCGTGAAATATTTTAAGGAAAATACAGTGAAGATCTTCCATGCTTCATTTCCTTCCCCACCCAGCACTTGTTGGTATGCTAAGCGTGGCAAAGTCTTCTAGGCAAAAGTAGCAATTCTGGTGTGCATGTGAATCCCCTTCCATAAAGCCAAGTATGTCTGTGGGTAGGGGGAGAATGAGGAACCGTATGTTTTGTACATTATGGTTGCATTTGATTCAGCTTTCAGAAATAAGGTGGAGGGAGGGAGGGAGAGGTTCTGTTTTGTTTCATCTTTAATTGGCCAAGGGAAATAAACAAGCTGTGGCTGATTAGAGAGGAGCAGATGGTAGTGTGTAAAGCAGACACGGGGACATTTCTCTACTGCTGTGGTTTTCTCTTCTGTTGCAAGTCGCCATTCTCTTCCCCCCCCCCCTTTTTCTGCCACAGTAGGGTCATTATCTGTAGAAGGAGAATGAGTCACTTTTACATGTTCTAGCTGGATATCTTCAGATAAACTTTCCTCCTTCCTTCCTTCCTTCCTTCCTTCCTTCTTCCCTCCCTCCCTCCCTTCCCTTCCCTTGTCTTCTTCTTCTTC